>NC_090939.1:327431140-328041249 GCF_040938575.1 Ambystoma mexicanum
AAGATATCTTTGACTTCGAATTCTGGTTCTCCGTCAACAAGTATGGGCTTAGGTGGTGTCCCAATCCATGTGCTGGCTTGCATTGGTTTCAGGAGGGACACATGGAATACCGGGTGGATGTGTAGATTAGGTGATAAATCTAGTTTCACGGCTGCTGGGTTGATAATTGCCTTAATGGTATAGGGTCCTAAGAATCTGGGATGAAAGGTCTGGGTTCCCTTGATGGGTAAGAATTTAGTGGCTAACCAAACATTGTCTCCTACTTGATAATCAGGGGCCTTTTTCCGGTGTTGGTCGGCGAATCTCTTCTGTTTTTCTTTGGCATGAATAAGGTGTTCCTTTGCCATTTTGAAAGCCTGAGTAATGGTTGTGTGTAGAGTCTTTACCGCTGGCATTTCCAAGCTGGCTGGAAGGTCTAGTTCAGAGGTACGTGGATGTCTGCCATAAAGGGTATGGAAGGGCGTTTGTCCCGTGCTTGAATGCAAAGAATTGTTATATGCATATTCGGCTATCCATAGTAGGTCTTTCCAATTCCTTTGTTCATGGTGCAGCATGCACCGTAAATATTGCTCGAGTGTCTGATTGGTTCTCTCGGTTTGGCCGTCCGTTTGGGGATGGTGACTGGTAGATAGCTGAACGTTGATCTGCACCATTGCACAACATTTTTTCCAGAAGTTTGAAACAAACTGGCTGCCTTGATCAGAGACCAGAACCGAAGGGAAGCCATGTAGCTTAACCATGCCCTCCAGGAACACTTTTGCTAAAGTGGCTGAGCCTGAGAGGCCTTTGAGAGGAATAAAATGGGCCATCTTCGAGAATAAGTCCACAACTACAAGGATGGTGTTGAACCCTTGGCTTGGAGGTAGATCAGTGATGAAGTCAAGGGAAAGAGTGTGCGATGGAACTGGAGGAATGTCCAATGGTTGTAGGAGACCAGATGGTTTTTGTGTATGTGATTTATTTTGTGCACAGACTCCGCATGACTGAATATACTGAATGATGTCCTTACGCCTGGTAGGCCACCAAAAGTTCTCTTTCACCTTAGCTAGGGTTTTGGCGATCCCATGATTACCTTAGATCAGTGAATTGTGATCATTTGAAATAATATGCTGTTATAATTCCTTCTTGGGTACATATAGGATATCCTTAAAGAAGGGTAGATGATCCTTGATGGTATATTGTTCTCCTTGAGTTTGCCATGCGAGGTCGGCATCAGGATTCATTGTCCGTTGGATTTCTTTTCGTATTTCTACTTGTGTTAAGGCTGTCGTGATACCCAAGAGTTTGTCTTCAGGTATAATAGGTACTGGGTCTGGAGTTCTATATACTATTTCATCTATGCCCATGCGAGATAAGGCATCCGCCTTTCCGTTTCTGACTCCTGGTCGAAATGTGATTACATAATCATATTCGGCGAAGAAAAGGGCCCAGCGTAATTGCCGCGAGGACTGGGCCTTGGCTGTTTTGAGATATTGCAGGTTTCGGTGGTCTGTGATGACTGTAATGGTGTGTCTGGCCCCCATAAGGTAAAGCCTCCAGGCTTTAAAGGCGGATTTGATAGCCAGGAGTTCCTTGTCCGTGATGGCATAATTAATCTCTGGAGGTGAGAACTTTTTCGACCAGAAGGCCACAGGATGTAGCTGGCCGGTTTCCGGTCTCTCTGTGAAAGGACAGCCCCCATTGCGAGACTGGACGCATCAGTTTCAACGACATAAGGGAGGTCTGGACGAGGATGTCACAGGATTGGTGCAGAGGTAAACCTTCGTTTAAGTTCCTGAAAGGCTTCTTCTGCTTCTTCGGTCCAAGCAAACTTTTTATTGTTTTTTCGTAATAGTACTGTGATTGGGTGCACAACCTGAGAGAAGTCTGGGATGAACCGGCGGTAGAAGTTCGCAAAGCCCAACATGCTTTGTACCCCTTTAAGAGACGTCGGTGAAGGCCATTTCAGAATGGCATCTACCTTGTGCATGTCCATTCTGATGCCTCCTGGAGTAAGGATAAAACCAAGAAATTCTACTTCGGTGACGTGAAAAAAGCATTTTTCAAGCTTTGCAAACAAGTGATGTTGACGGAGCTTGGTGAGGACTGAACGAACGTGCCTGACATGATCTTGTTCCGAGGCTGAGTATAGTGAGATGTCGTCTATGTAAACTAAAGCGCACACATCAATTAACTCCCTTAAAACATCATTCATGAAATACTGGAATGCCGCAGGAACGTTGCATTACCCGAAGGGCATGACTTGATATTCAAACAAGCCGTACTTAATACGGAAGGATGTTTTCCATGGATCTCCTTTTCTGACTCGGACCAGGTGGTATGCTCCTCGAAGGTCCAATTTGGTATAAATCTGGGCATCTTTAACTTGGTCTAGCATCTCAGGGATAAGTGGCAAGGGGTAGCGGTTCTTCACGGTGATCGCGGTAGTCAATACAGGTTCTCAAGTCTCCTTCCTTTTTCGATACGAAGAACAAAGGACTGGCTGCGGGGGACTTCGAAGGACGGATAAATCAGTTTGCAAGGTACTGGTCTAAATATTCAAATGAAGGTTTCTAGTTCTTTGAGAGCGTAGATCCTGCCGCAAAGGGATTTGTGCACCAGGAACAAGGTCGATCTGACAGTCATACGGCCTATGCGGCGGCAATGTATTGGCTTGGTCCTTTCAGAAAACATCCTGGAAATCATGCTATTCACTTGGCAAGGTATTAGTTGCTCCCAGGGTTGATATTGTCACTCCGGGAGTCATGGGGATACAGACGTTGGGTTTCTCCTCTTGGTAATAGAAGGCAGGGGAGCAGTCACCGGGGAAGGTTAATTTTTCATGCCCACCAGTCTATGAAAGGGTTATGAGCAACCAACCATGGCATCCCTAGTATTAGCCTGAACTGAGGTGCCTTGATGAGATCAAATGAAATAGACTCCCGATGTCCATCCTGGCACAGCAAGGTTACCCTGGCTGTGCACTGGGTTACTGGTCCAGAAGTGATTTCTGTCCCATCCACGGTGGTTACCTTGTCCATAGTTGGCTTAGAACACAAAGGAAGCCCCATCTCTGCTGCCAGTTCTTGATCAATATAATTTCCAACTGCTCCGCTATCGATGTATGCTTCAACGGCATGCATTCTTGACGACTTTTGGTGGTTAATTAAGATCACTGGTATTGCAAAGTGCGAGGTCAGCAACTCTTTCTTCTCACTCGACAAACTGACCTCTACGTTTGTCGAGCTTGGTAGTTTTCCGATTCCTTAGCTTCATCCTTCCCTGTGGCCCAGACTGTTCTTCTTGGGGGTTTTACTGGATAGTCCTTCAGGAAATGTCCTGGTTTCCCACAAAACAAAGCTGTTGTTGTCTTCTTTTGTCCCGCTCTTGTTTTGTTAATGGAGGCTGTATCCCTCCACTCTGCATGGGTTCTACAGCATTTTCAGATACACAGGGTGTGTTTTCCCTTGGTCGAACATACACGGTCCGAGGGTCCGTCTTAGACCGGCCTGCCTTTCGGTCCTGCAACCGGTGGACTAGCTGCACAACCAGATTTCTGAATTCTGCACAGTCTCTGGGTGGGTCAACCACCTGGGCTAAGACGTCCTTTAATTCGCCTCGTAAGCCTTGATGGAATAACGTGGTTCTTTTGTTTTCTGGCCACCTAGCTTCGGCAACCAGTCTGTTGAAGGTAGCAATGTATGTTAACAAGTCCTGATTCCCCTGTCGGAGGGACAAGAGTTCATTGTCTACTGCTTGTTCCTGGGTATGGCGAACAAAAAGTTTTTCCATTTCTCTCTGGAACCCCCCAAAGTCATGTAATAGAGGATCGTCATGGGTTACCAACGGCACCGACCAATCTGCTGCACTACCACTCAGGTATGATAAAACAAAAGCTACCCAAGCTTGGTCGTTTGGAAATGCTCCAGGCCTACAAAGAAAATGAAGGCGGCACTGATGATGGATGAATGCCACATACTTCTGTGGGTCGCCTGAGAACCTTTCTGGTGGTGCCAAGGGCATTGTTCCAGGTAACGTGATCTGTACCGGAGTGGGTGATATGGCGAGGTTTTGCATCGTTGGATTGCTTCCAGTTAGAGGCGTCTGTCCTGCCTGTGATTGCAAGTATTGCCTGCTAATCTCTTCAGTGCGTTCTTTGGTCACTATTGGGTCTCTCCGGAGGGTATTAGTCTCTTGTCGGGCAGAATGAACCTCAGCACGAAGCTCTCCTAGTAATTGGGCCAATTGGTCCATTTCTGATGTCTCCATGGAGCCCAGGTGGATTTGTTAGGGTAGGCTTTGCGTTCTGTTACGCTCACCTGGTATCCACAGGGATGCCATCCAGCCGGGTTACTCGCTGGTATGCTTCTCAGCTTTGCCCTGATGTGGTCTGCGGGGAAGGTTCTGCCTGAAATACAGGAGGACTGTGTTCAAGACTGGCCGACTGGGTAAGTATCCTCCCTCCACCCCCGTATGATTTCAGTCCCTCTGGTGCCCTCTCCTCATCTTGTGGTAGAATTAGGCGTGCTCTCCACCCTGCCTTGCAGGGCCGCGTTGTCTTTCATGGGCGAGTGCGGTCCAGTTACTTCACTGATGCCAGCCCATTTGATATTGTTCAGGTAGGTCTTATTGCTGTTCTTTAGTTTTGTTGCTATCCTGCATGCCTTTCTCTGTTTAAAATGTCTCTTTTTTCTCCCTTAGGTATGCAGAGCTTCAGCGCAGCGAACTGGCTCGGTTGAGCCCCGCTGGTAAATGATGGTGCATTAAGAGCGCTATGATGCGGTAAGTAAGCGTTATGTGCAGCGCTGCAAAGTCTTGCCTTTGCTAACCTGTGTTTTCCTTCCTTGTAGGTTGCTGTGTTCTTCAGCGCAAGTGGAATGTCCGGATTGGTGCCAGCCGAGATGCGACTAGCCAGGTAAGCCTTTTGAGCAGTTCGTAATTTGTAAATGTCTCTACTGCTTTCTTTAATGTTGCCTCTATTTTCCTCTTTCTGGTTGTTCTGTCCGGGAGGGCTGCAGATTCGAGGAAGCTGTTCTCAGTAGCTGCGAGTGTTTAAAGATGAAGACTGCAGGTAAGATGCTGCTGCTAATGATGTTCCTTTTGTCTCCTTGCAGGTTCTGCTTCTCCGAGGATCGAGGGAATAGCTGGACACGGTGAGCGTCACGTTGCAAGCTGCAAAGTAAAGCGAAGCGTGTTGTCTTGCTCAGGTGTGGTTTAAATAGCCCCAACAAAATAGTCCAGGTAAAGTAGTACATAGGCTACCACACCCAAAGCACTAGACCGCATAGCTTGGTTCACCAAGCTATGTGGATGCCTCCATGTTGGCTGACAATACAATAAAGTAGTTCCCAAGCACATTGTTTTTCATGGTGTATGAGCCTAGCGTCATAGGTGCCAGGACTGGCCCCATGAAGGCTTTTGAAGAGGATGCCAGGCTCTAGAGGCCCGAGTCCTGACTCCACCTGGCCAATGGGTTTGCCAGAGGGGGTTTTGGGCGAGGGTCGTGACACCATCTTTGGTTGAGCTCCAAAACATGTGATGGATCTGTAGAAATTCGACTTGAAAAATGGTGTTCATTGATGCACCATTGTTCCAACATACACTCGTGGAGAGAAAACCAACATTTCCACAATTGTGCACATGGACCTTTATCGAAGGAGCAGGAATGCAAGAAGAAGTGGTGGTGCCATGTTCCCATCCACACAAAACACTTGAGAAGATTGTGTACGATAAAATGCTTTTGAGGTACCTGAAGGGACTAACCAAATTCTGTCATACTGGAGATTTGTAGGTGTTCCATAATATATGCCTAAAGTACAGGCCAAAAGATTGCATTTTGGCATAGACGGTATGGAGGCCAGAACAATACTAGCTGTACTTACGCACACAAGAACGTCGGGGGGGGGACAAGCGAAAACTGCATTAACCTAATGGCCTTTACAAAACAATGTAATGGATTTTGAATTTGTGAAATATCTGACATTGACTGTGTTGGACATGCATACTCATGGAATGGCTCCTGATTTTATTCCCAGGACACATACAATGCCACAGAACATTGCAAACTCACCCAAAGCAGCGTCTTGATTTTTTTGTGTTTTTGTGGCACTCTTTCACAAAATTGAAACGTACCTATCTCTTGCTTAAATCACTGAAAACAGGCTGCTATTGTTATTTGAACTTGAGCGAAAGTCAACAACTGTTCAAAGGAAGAACAGGAAGAATGTGTCAAATACCCAGAAAAATGATAACATTTACTATATTGAAAGTGGACATACAGAAAATGTAGTTTCCATTTCTGTGATCTGTTGTTCTGAGCGGTTACTCAGCGTGACAACTAGAGAATGGAACCTCCTGAAATTATGCAAGCTCATCTATACATAGCTCAACTATACATAATATTTGTGCAATTAAAAATGGAATGTGAATGTGAAATTTGACCAAAAGAATTGACACAGATACGTTATGTTATGTTGAATGAGATTTATACTGTGCACTATAATATGAAAAAAAAGCGTATCTCGCGATTTGTTTCTCTGTCTAGTAATGATTGTTTTTTGTGCATAGTTTAAAGAGGAGTGAATAAAGGTATGATTCTTTTAGACATATTGCTTACTGGCCTTGCACCAAATATATTCTGTTCTGAGTTATGGGTTGTTAGATGGATCATATTGTTACTCTGCGAAGACCCGCAACTGAAAGAATAAAAGAATATCGAGGCTTAATATCACATAATAGAAATACGCCAGTCACAAGTACTAAGGTACAAGAACACTTTATTTTAGCAGAACAGCTGTCTGGATCGCAACACTCCGCAATGTGTGAAAGCAGAAAACGTGAGATGAGAGAGTGCTGGACATTTCAAAAACGTGCATATTTATACATTTTTCTCACAATCCCGGACACATCGTCCAGCCCCTCTTCGTGTAACTCATTTACCTAGGGTACATAGACTTTCCACAAAACTAATACATGTTAAAACATTCTTGAATAGCTGGTTGTTTTCTGTTAAACACTTCATATGTTTTTCAAACATTGGACACAAAGGTAACATTCCTTATTTCATTTATATTTGTCTACCATTTGTTCTTAAGTTGAAAGTCAGCTTAGTTTCAAGGAGCGAAAACAAATATTTCTGCAAAAGCACATGTTCAGCTATTCATCATTCTGTTTCGCTATTTTTAACGGGGAAGACAATGTTGGTACAGATGGCATCTACATTACTGATTAGCACGGCTCTTGTTTAACTCCAAGGTTTCCTTAGTGCAGGACAAACAATCCACTTCAGCAGCTTCAGCATGTTTATCTACGTTGACACAGTACAAAGTTCATTTTGCTCTGCTGGAACCGAAAACACAAATTCTAATATGGGACAGAAAACAGAAGTCAATCAAAGTGGCGGATAACTTAAAATGTCAGCCTAGTCAGCCTATTTCAGGTTCATTCAAATGCAATTTACAGTGCAATGCAAATGCGCTTAGGCCAAGGTTTACTATCAGACGGTATTCATGCAAAATATACTTTTACAAACCCTCCTTTTGGCCTTAGTCAAGAGCATTGCTCAAACATTAGCATTATCTGAAAACCATGTATCATCGTCAGAACATGCTGAATCGCTATCCTCAAAAACATCGATCGCCATTAACTCCTTTATAGCGATGTCCTGCATTACCAAGGCATTAGTAATCTTTCCCAGCTTATGTGTCTTACATTCTAGTTTACCAACCGCTTGTGTACAACATCCCCCTTTCATAGAACAAATGACAGGAAGACACTGTATGCAACAGCAGCAAAACAGTACAATGCCAAGGATCACCATTAGAACTGCAAATATTTTCCAGCCCCAAGATCGCCACAAGTCCCAGAACCATATGCCAATATCCCAGTTTCCCTCTGGAACGTGTACTTCTGTACTTAAGGTGTGAAATTTCTTAATTGCCTTTAATATGGTGCGAGAGGAATTGGGTATAAAAACAAAACACACAGATCCTACCATTTTGCACACCCCACCACGCTCACCTAGAATGATGTCTAGCACATCCTATTTTGAAGAGCCACTAATATAATAGCATTTTGCTCTAGTGTCATGTTGTATAGGATGTCAGTGGTTTCATTTATGGTTTTCTCTAAAACCCTCACCAATTTTCTAATATCATGGGATTTTATTATCTGTCCCCCAAATGGCACAAAGGATTTAGCAACGTCACCCAGAATCTGTGAGGGAGTGTCACCATACTCATCCCGCCTGGGGCAAGTTCTAGAAACTTCAGCAGTGGTGGCAACATATAAGCCTGGTAATAGTATACCTAAATAACAATTACCCTCCCAATCTCTTGGCAATCAAGGATATGCCTCATTACCGCAAACAAAGAAAATGGGATCTCCTACATATAGAGGTCTATCTTCACTAGTTAGCACAGCAACGTTCGTACATCCCTCAAATGTACCCATTGGTTGGGAACCCTCTCTTCGTATGCAAAATGGAACAGAGTTCGGACTATGGTTAACAGTATAGGAAGGAGGCATTGCATCCCTATAACCTATGGGAGCCATTTTAAAGGTAATCATTGATTGGAAAGGTCTGCAAAGTTTATCAGAAGGCCTAATAGAAGCAAGATTTAGCTTTCTCCTATTCGCAAACAGAGAACATTCTAGAGGTGCTAAAACTCATTTTTCAAACTCATTGAGATTAGTCCCATCAAAATTCCCACTGACACTATCGTTCCATCGGCCACAGAATAATGCCCTAAGTGAAGCATAACATGCAGTAGTTAGAGGGAGAAGATGTATATATCAACCCAGTAATCCCTTTTCCCCATGTTGTGGCAGATGTGAACATATCCAACAATTGGTCTTATTCAGAATGGCATGGTTGTGTTCATGATCATCTAGAGGGTGTTGTTATGATAACCCTCTCTATGTTGGAGGTCTCGAGGATGAAGAGTGTGCAAATGCACATAAGGTGGAGACACAGTGGAGACACTTGCAGTTGGCAATAAAACATCGAGCGGATGTGTACTTTCCAGATACCAAAATCCGAATGTCAATGCAATTGTAATACAAGCTGTTATTGTGATCAGTGTCCATTTGTCCTCGGGGACCATGACCCTCGATGGGCAGACTCATTATCAGCAAACAATCAAGATCTTTTTTAGTACGAGTGGCCCGTAAAATAGGCATAGTTTCTCAGCGTCCGTTAAGAAGCCTCTCTGTTAGGCTTTTTTAGTTCATCTGTGGGTGGCACTTGCCCACGTGGCCTATCTTGATTGAAGGTAACTTTGACGGTCCCTGCCTCTTAATGTATGCAGCAGAGGAATGACAAGGGACTGGCTCAACAGTGGTTTCTTGTGGGTTTCTTGTGGGCACAGAATCCTAGCTGTACTTTCCTATTCTATTTACATGAATGTAATGTAAGCAGGCCCTAAATCTAAATCCTTTTCCTTGGTCGCAGATCGTACCTTGACACACCAGGTACAGAATGGTCAGTGAACAAAGCGTCATTGTTTCCTGAAGAAGATGAAACAAGATCGATCGACGGTGAAGAAGAAAATGAAGAAGCATCAATCTTCCCATGCCCCACGGGCTCAGAAAGGACTTTCGTGACACCCTCGGGGTCGATCAAAGCAGTCTCGTTGTGAGCGTCGGGATCATCAATTCCCTTCATAGAGCAGAGGAAAAGCAATCCTCTTCACATGTGTCACATGGATCCAGTGTTTCTTTCCGGTCACTCATACTGTGGTTTGCATAGTCAAAAGGATCTGGTGTGGTCCTTTCCAATGAGGTGCAAGGTAGATGCGCCTCTCAAAATTCTTCACCAGGATCCACTTACCAGGTTGGAGTCAATGACCTGGACCCTCGTATTTTACAGAGAGGGCTGCTTGTACCTGTTGGTGAATCAAACGCAACTTTTGAGTCAACTGATCCCAATAGTCCGACAAAAGCGGGAACTCAATTTCTATCAACTGCTTGGGCCTTGGTGCATGTCAAGAAACGCTCCGATCGTCTACGTGCAAGGGGAACCAATCATGGGTCTTCATGACAGGGTGAGCTAGACTAATTGAGCGTTGGAGGTTGCCATGGAAATTGGCTTCCTCGGTACGTTCACGTTGTACGTCACGCGCTGCTTCCCGATCACGTGACACTGTCACGAATTTCAGTCTACGGAAGTGCTTTGATCCTGTGAACTGTGAACTGATTGGAACTCTCATTGGATTGTCTTTGACAGTGTTTGGATTTGGTTACCTGGATTTGTTCTTTGTTATGGTTGATGATGGCTCAGTAGCTTGCACACAGTGACTTCAGACTGCTGGTAGTGTCCAAGGTATTCAGGTGTCCATGTGCCGGAGGGTCCGGTGACCCCCACTTGAACTAGAGACTGGGTCACCCTAGTTTTGGCGTCCGCGTGCCATCAGGACAGCCTCTTAGTCTGAGCTGCCAACAACTGATTCCTTGTGGATTCTATTTTCCCTGTGGTAAGTCCTGACCGCTATTGTTCAATTATTCCTTGTTCTTTTGTTTGGGTATTGACGGGTCCTGCTTTATTTCCGCAGGAAAGCGGATGCACCATAGCAGTTCTCCTCCTGGGTTTTCTACTTTCTGAAGAACTATTTTTCTCATCCTAGTAAGTCAATTCACCAATTGCATTGTTCTTCTGCCTCATGCCAACTAGGTATTCATTGCTTGATATTTCATTGGTTTAGTTTATGGCTGACCATTCACCGCTGTCCTATTCATGAATGACATCTGGTGGTAATCCAGGAAGACTACTCCGACCTGCAGCTGGTCTTCCTTTCTTCCTACTGATGTACTTCTCTGCGTGTTTTACCACTCAGAGGGGTACATTGGTCAGAAGAACTTGTCGACTACTCTACGTGAGCAACTTTGGTGTTGATGGGTTCTGACATAACCAGAAGCCAACATGGAAGCCAGCGATGCTCTGACTGGTATCATGCAACTTGTCGCAGATTTGCGTAATAAGATGCAGACTGCTCATGCCGCCACAGAACAGCGTATGGCTGAGTTACAGGCAGCTATTCCCTCTTCAGGCATTAATGCCCCCTCCTCTATGGGGGTTTCTGCTTTGGAGTCAGCCGCTCCTAGCCAAGGTCAGGGTCTGTTGTATATGGCCACCCAGTTCCCTTTAGCACCACCTGAACGCTTTCATGGTGATCCTAAATGTTAAAAAGCAGGTTCCAGGCTCTTTAAGATTTCTTCAGGTAAGTTTATTTCCAAGTTCTTAGTTACATATCCACATGAAGACATAAAGGACATAAGCTGTGACAACACCGGCTCCCATCACCCAGGGCCAGCCAGCTGTAACCGCCTCTAGACAGAACACTCACTCAGAATATTCCATCATCCACACATAAACATTCCACATGACATCTCAAGCTACCTCACCTCAGACAGGCACAATACAACACACCTCCCTCCTTTACTAAACCATGCATGCACAGAACAAGTGACATACCAGAACAACACAACTACCACCTTCCAAGATGTACGCACACGTAACACTCAACTGGCAGACAGACACTTCCACGGCCAAACCCAACCATCAAAACATCACACCCTGACAAACTACATTCCATGTACCAATAACAAAAATACTGTCATCCATCTGCCTGTTCCTGCCACAAACAAGCAACTCGGCTCTCACCCCAGGACCTGGCCAACCCTGAAACTGGGCGACTTCACCTACATTCCTGAACAACCACAAGACTGCTACACCTCCTACAACCTGCCCCCGCCTACAACAACGCGGGTGTCCAGGCTGCCACCCTGGAACTCCAGCAGGCCTCTAGACTGCCACTCCAGAGAGCAAAAAGACAAACACAACCTCACTCCAATAGGGATTCACAAAGTGGAAACACAAAACATAACTGAGACCACAAACACCCATGGACTCAACGCCACACGCATTACACCAGACCAGATTGTGCAAACCTTCCAAACCCATCGGGAGCAGTGGCCACGCACTCCCAATGCCAACATCAATGACTGGTAAAAACTCAACGGTCTTATAGCAAGGAAAACATCCTAACCCAAAACAAGTTGTTGAACCCATGGATACAACGAAATCCACAATAAATACCACAAGTAACATAGAAAACAATTTACTCATCATCTCAGGACTTACCACACTCAATACCGACGGGTCATTACCAGGTGTCCCCAGCTACCCCTTTACCACCAGCTACCTACTGTCCAATGTGATGAGAGGATAAAAAAAACCCTAGAGGAGGCGCTACCTC
The DNA here is from genome assembly GCF_040938575.1 of Ambystoma mexicanum. Classification (NCBI taxonomy): domain Eukaryota; kingdom Metazoa; phylum Chordata; class Amphibia; order Caudata; family Ambystomatidae; genus Ambystoma; species Ambystoma mexicanum. The sequence goes on from NC_090939.1 coordinate 327,443,374, forward strand.
CCTCACAGAACAACCTCATTGCTGTTCAACCTTTACCGGAATCAGGTAACCCCTATAACCAGACCAATCCCCTTACATGAAATTAGAAAATCCTAACATCCTTAATTGAAAGAGTTGAGGCGCTACCTCACTCTAGAACAATCGCATGGGTGTTCAACTTTTACCACGACAGGTAACTGCCCAAAACAAACCAAACAATGTAAGGAAAACTATATACCCCACTGACATTACCCAAACAATTCAAACCATGCATTTCACACTGCAACACTTCCATGCTAATTGTGAGTTCACCCAATACCCAACACTCACTGACTCTCTCCAACCTATCTGAGTTAGATTCATCATAACATCATCCACTTTGTGAATCCCATCCTCGTCGCCATTATTAAAAAACAGGTTCCAGGCTCTTTAAGATTTCTTCAGGTAAGTTTATTTCCAAGTTCTTAGTTACATATCCACATGAAGACATAAAGGACATAAGCTGTGACAACACCGGCTCCCATCACCCAGGGCCAGCCAGCTGTAACCGCCTCTACACAGAACACTCACTGAGAATATTCCATCATCCACACATAAACATTCCACATGACATCTCAAGCTACCTCACCTCAGACAGGCACAATACAACACTAAAGTATTGCCGACTTTCTTGAACCAATGCCGGCTTCATTTTCGGTGTCGTCCTAGCTCATTTCCAGATGCCACCACTAAGGCTGCCTTTGTTCTGTCCCATCTTGGGGGTACAGAGGCGCTTGGGCTAATCCTTTATTGGAAGAAGGAAGTCCACTGCTTTTTGATTGTGATGCGCTGATTGAGGCCATGAGCAAAGTTTTTGCCTATAGGTATAAGACACAGTCTACGGATTTTGAGTTGCTCAATCTGCACCAAGGTGATTCCACTTTGTTTTCATATCTGGCCAAATGTATTCAATTACTGGCAGAATCTGGTTGGCCAGATGATAAGAGAGTCTCATGTTTTACAAAGGGCTCTCGGACTCCCTTAAGGATACCTTGGCTACGGTACCGGTAGTTCCTACGGAATTTTCAGAACTTCTTGACCTTGTATTACAAATTGATGCCCGAAGGGCAGAAAGACAGGGAGAACGCAGAACTCAGGTCCCAGTTCCATTGGTTCCAGCAGCAACCAGCTCTGGGGCACCTGAACCTATGCAGATAGGAGCTGTTCGGGGCCCTTTGACTGCTGCTGAAAGAGAACTGCACAGATTCTCTGGTTTATGTTTCTATTGTGGCTCACCTGATCATTTGTTACGGACTTGACCAAAGAAACCTAAAAAACAGGGAAACACAAGGGCTCGGCAATGAAAGTGATCCAAATGCCGAGTCATCAGTCCATGGATCCCATGGCGTTAGCTTTTACGATTCCTGTTCAGCTCTCAATCTTTTAGTCCTCCTTGGTCTGTCAGGGCGGTATTGGATTCCGGTGCCACAGGCAATTACATGGACGTTCAATACGCACATGAATTAGGCATCCCTGTAGTCACAAAAGAACAACCAGAACAGTTTAATGCAGTTGATGGCACAACTTTGATTTCAGGTCTGATCACAGAAAAGACTGTTGGGTTGACGATGAATATTGATGATCTCCATAGTGAGACCATTCACTTCATTCTCATTGCAGCCCCACAGTATCAACTCATTCTTGGTTTGTCTTGGCTAACCCTGCACAATCCCGGAACTGATTGGCATAATGGTAGTCTGGATTTCAGTTCCGGTTATTGTGGGACTAAGTGTCTGGATTTTGACTATGTTTCCACCACTCCTTGCCATCCTTTAATGTCAGCAGCTCCTACTGTTGGGTCGGTCATAGGTATATCTTTGTCTCAGGAATACCTTGGTTATAAGGATGTCTTTGATGTCAAGTGTGCCGAAACCCTACCACCACACCGACCTTATGATTGCCCAATCGGTCTTATACCTGGGGTTATTATATTCACTCACGGTTAAAGAGGACGCTGTGCTGAAGGAATAAATTGACAAGTCATTGAGTATTGGTTTCATTCGACCCTCATGTTCACCTGCGGCATCTCCCTTATTTTTTGTGCCTAAGAAAGTGATAGATCTCAGGCCTTGCATCGATTATCGGGCCTTAAACTCGGTCATGTTACGCAACCAATACCCTATTCTGTTGATTTCTGTGTTACTGGATCAATTGGGATCAGCAGTAATATTTACCAAACTCGATTTGAGGGGTGCTTACAATCTCATCCGCATACGCCGGGGTGACGTTTAAAACACGTATGGTCTATATGAGTACTGGGTTATGCCTTTTGGCCTATGCAACGCTCCTGCCACCTTCCTGCATTTTATGAACTATGTTTTTGTGATATGCTGGATAGGTTTTTGGTTATCTATCTTGATGACATTTTGGTCTACACGCCTTCCTTGGAGTCCCATATTAAGCATATCCCTGCTGTTTTACAACGTTTACGGGACAATCAATCATTTGTACGCCAAGCTGGAAAAATGTCTGTTTCATGTCACCAGTGTGGAATTCTTGGGCTATGAGATTACCAATAAGGGTGTCTGCATGAGCTCATCCAAGGTCAAAGCAGTATTAGATTGGCCAACCCCAAAGGATGTTAAGTCATTGCAATCATTTTTGGGATTCTACAATTTTCACAGGATATTCATACAGGATATCTCCAGAATTGTGGCACCACTTACGGCCTTCACCAGTAGTAAGGTGAGGTATACCTGGGACTGAAAGGCACATTCAGCCTTTGTTACTCTTAAAAACGCCTTTACTTCAGTACCAGTACTCCAACATCCTGATCCGGTATTTCCATTCATTGTGGAGTCTGATGCTTCAGATGTGGCTTTGGGGGCGGTATTGTCACAAGTCTGCATGGACACTAAAAAATTGTATCCAGTAGCACTTAATTCATGAAAGATGTCCTCATACGAAAGAAATTATACCATCACTGAATTTGAAATCTTAGCTATTCGGGACACATTTCTAGTTTGGCGTCACCATCTTTTGGGGTACTGTACAGCCGGTCCAAGTTTACACGCATCCTAGGAATCTTTTGGCCTTGCAATCAATCAAATGTTTCACTGCTCGACATGCTCGATGGTACACATTTTTTTCCATGTTTAATTTTACTATCACATACCGTCCGGGTTCCCTTCATTCTAAAGCAATGCTTTGTCTCGTTTGAATGGTGCAAAGTTATCACGCTCAACTGATGGTAACTCCAGTCTTCCCACCCAAATGGTATGTGCTTGTGTATTGCAACAGTCCATGAAGTCTGATATTCAATATTGGGTCCATTATAGTCCAGTGGAACTTTCCGAATATAACATGGATGTGGTTCAGGAACTACCATGTGTACAAGGTAGGATCTACATGCCGGATGAGGTCAACTGGACAAAGGCATTTCAATGGTGTCATGACTCTAAAATACCGGCTCATCCTGGCCAAAGAAAGACCAATGGAAACATTGGTTCTGGTGGCCTTCTATGTCCCATGATGTGTCCAAGTATATCACATCCTGTGCCATTTGTGCTCAAAGCAAAAGCATTCACACGAAGCCAGGAGGGTTACTTCGCCCGCTGCCTGTTCCTGATCACCCATGGACCATATTATCTATGGATTTATTGTTGACCACCCTGTCATCCGAGGTTACGATACCATATGGGTGGTCGTAGATTATTTTTCGAAAATGGCTTTGTTCGTTCCCTGCTGGGGTTTGACATCGGCATCGCTGTTGGCGGACTTGTTCTTAAGGAACGTGTTAAGATTCTTCAGTTTTCCAGAAATGAACATATCAGACCGAGGTAGCCAATTTACTTCACATTTTTGGCGCTCATTGACTGGTTCTTTGCGGATAGAGGATTGGTATTCTAGTTCTTATCATCCACAAATGGACGGTCAGACTGAGCGCGTCAATGCTACCTTGGAGCAGTTTCTGCAATGTCTAATTCTTCAACATCAGGAAACTTGGTTATCCTCTTTGGTTATGGCAGAATTTGCATACAACAATTCAGTCCATGGTTCTACGGGGGTATCTACTTTCTTTGCCATCAGTGGGCTTCATCCCCGATCTCTTCCCATACCATTGGGGGCTTCATCCTCCAATCCTGTTGTTTCTGCATGTGTTCAGGATCTCAATCAATTACATGCTAATGTACATGAGCAGCTTCTAGCTGCACAAGTCAATATGAAAGCGGCAGCTGACACCCGCCGCACTCCTGCCTCTGAGTACAAAGTTGGGATGAAGGTGTGGTTGTCCACAAGAACTTGAAAAAAACTTTAAGAGACTAGAGGGAATATTTATCTGGACCTCTTTAAGACAACCCTCAAAACGTCAAAACCACTAAACATACCACACTAATGCTTAAAAGGTCCCTTGCTTCTCCAGTACCTTCTTCTAACTAAGTCCTGCATGTTGTTTAACTCATTAAATTACAACATACTTATTCCAAACAGTTTTTTTTATAAAAAATATCAATTTATTTACTCTCAGTAAAAACACCACTAAAAAATTACAACATACTTATTCCAAACAGTTTTTTTATCAAAAATATCAATGTATTTACTCTCAGTAAAAACACCACTAAAAAATACATTCACAATTATCTCAACAAAGACAGCATCTTGCACTTTTGTCTAAGTTCAATTATTGCACATTTGCCACTATTTTTGGTATCATTGACCACAGACAACTTCTACATAACATTCTATTTTCTAATACATATCTCTGTTATTAGATAGTTCATCAGTAGAAGACACATTTTTCAGTTTTTCATTTACTTTTTATATTTTCTCCTTTCTTCACTGGGTACTCTAACTTCCCCATAAAAATCGTGCTCTACTCATTCACACTTATGTCATTCATACATCCTTTCATTCTACAATCCACACTACCCAACATGTTTCTTTCCTTTATCAGTTCTCATAATTTCAGGAAATTCTTCAGGGGTTAATTTTTGTATAGCAACAGTATGTTATGTAGTGACCATTCAGTCTTCTTGTATTCTTTATACTTCTTGGTCAAGGCTCTTGTGTTCGGTTCACATCTGTTTCATTTCTGTCCACAAGAAACCTACGGATTCCTGCATGTAGGGCTTTGATACCTCATTTTGTGGGTCCTTATCGGATTATTAGAGTGTTGAACCCTGTGGCGGTGCATTTGGAGCTACCCATTCAGTGGAAGGTCCATCCAGTTTTCCATGTTTCTTTAGTCAAACCTTTCCACCCTACCACAAGAATAACTGATTCCCCTGCCCCTTTATTTGTTCAGGGCTCGGATGAATATGAGGTGCACCGCATCCTTGACACTAAGGTCTGTAGGGGGTCGCGCTAATATTTAGTGGATTGGAAGGGTTATGGTCCTGAGGGCCGAACATGGGAGCCTGCCAGCAACATTCATGCCCCTATTGTACTTGCACGTCTTTGGGCCTCCCAGAGGGTGGGGCCTTCTTTGAGAGGGGGTACTGTCAATAAACGCTCTGCTCGTCTAGCTGCACGTTCTAATGCTCATACAATATTTGACACTAATGCTACACCAAGGGGCGGTATGGCGGTCATGCATGGGCATATTGACTGTAAAAGACTTACCACTGCTACGTGCAAGGCGATCCGATCACAGGTCTTTATGACTGGGCGAGCTAGACTAATTGAGCGTTGGAGGTTGCCATGGAAATTGGCTTCCTCTGTATGTTCACGTTGCACGTCACGCACTGCTTCCGATCACGTGACACTGTCATCCAATAAGAGCACGGCTATTCTGGTGCTCAGTGCTTCTGATTTTGAATCTACGGAAGTGCTTTGTTCCTGTTGCTTTTGTTTTTGGATTATTCTGTTGCCGACTTTTTGCTGTTCCACAGACCGCCTTGTTCTGCCCTTTTGCATTCTTCCTGTTGCCAACCTCGGACCGCATTGGACATTCTTCCGCCTTCTGAATTTGGTATTGTTTGCTAGTTTGGCCTTGATCTGAATTGTTTCACGGACTCCTATGCACTTTTGTTTTGTCATTGGATTTGCTGCTCAGTGAACTGATTGGAACTCTAATTGGATTGCCTTTGATGTTGTTTGGATTTGGTTACCTGGATTTGTTCTTTGTTATGGTTGATGATTGCTCAGTAGCTTGCACACAGTGACTTGAACCTGCTGGTAGTGTGCAAGGTATTTAGGCATCCGTGTGCCGGCGGGTCCGGTGACCCCCACTGGAACTAGAGACTGGGTCACCCTAGTTTTAGGTGTCCGCGTGCCATTGGGCCAGCCTCTTAGTTTGAGCTGCCAACAACTGATTCCTTGTGGATTCTATTTACCCTGTGGTAAGTCCTGTCCACTATTGTTCAATTATTCCTTGTTTTTTTGTTTGGGTGTTGACAGGTCCTGCTTTATTTCCGCAGGAACGCCGATACACCAAAGCAGTTCTCCTCCTGGGTTTTCTACTTTCTGAAGCACTATTTTTCTCATCCTAGCAAGTCAATTCACCAATTGCGTTGTTCTTCTGCCTCATGGCAACTAGGTATTCATTGCCTGATATTTCCTTGTTGTAGTTTACGGCTGACCATTCACTGCTGTCCAATTCATGAATGACATCTGGTGGTAATCCAGGAAGACTACTCCCACCTGCAGCTCGTGTTCCTTTCTTCCTGCTAATTGACTCCTCTGTGTGTATTATCACTCAGAAGGGTACATTGGTCAGAAGAACTCGTCGACTACTCTACGTGAGCAACTTTGGTGTTGACGGGTTCTGTCAGTGCATTCCATACATTGGCTGGTGTCCCCATGACAATCTCATAGGGTGGAGCCCTGTCTTTGATTGTGCGGTCGTCCGCATTCATAGTAAGCCTATTGGCAAAGCGTCAGGCCATTTCAGATTGCTGTGCGCACACACCTTGGTGATTTTATTCTTAAGAATACCGTTATGGCATTACACAAGGCCGGCCCTCTGAGCTTGTCTGGCCGAGTGGAACCGTTTATCAATCTGTAAACCCGCACATTTTTGCAGGATGACAGCAGCAATAAAATGTGGACCATTATTGGACCAAATTACTCTCTGCAAGCCAAACCTAGGAAAATAATCCTTAAGCTTGGTCTTTGCCGTTGACATTGCTGTGGGAAAGCCTCAACCCATTTGCTACAGGCACATATCACAACTAGTTCATATTTATAGTTCTGACAACGTTCCAGCTCAATAACGTCAAAATGGATCACCTCAAAAGGCATGGAGGGGGACAAGAACTGCCTTTCGGTGTCGGGGTTCCCTTCCCAATGTTATGTTGTAATCATATCCAACTCTGGACCAGACGTTCAGCAGTTTTCTGGATATTAGTGTTATACCATACGGGATCTAATTATTGGCAAATCTTTTTGGCACACATATATGTTGGGCCATGAGCGATGGTGACCATAGCAGTGACATAGGCATTGGGTAGCCTCCATCTTTGCTTCTCATTATCCACCCAACAACCCTCATCACCTTGACCCGCTGGACCCTGAGCCCACTGTTTGATTTCTTCTGGGGTAGCTTCAGCCTGAATTTCTTTTATACAGCTAATCCCTCCGTCTATCATGGAAGTATCAGTAACCCATCTTGTTGGATCGAGCACGTACATCTTTGAGTGCAAATCAATAGCAGTCTGTTTGGCTATTCTGTCAGCAAAAGCGTTCCCTTTTCCTACATTGTCCGTCATTGGTGTGTGGCACACTTCATTATTGCTAATTGTGTAGGAAGTGCAAGTGCTGACAGCAACCAGACTATCAGAGGGCCATGTTGAATTTTTGTTCAATGTGAGGTCAAGAATCCTCTCTCAGCCCATAGTCAACCAAAATTATTAACCACCCCAAATGCGTACAGACTATCTGTATATATATTTACACTAGGCCCTTCAGAAATATCACAAGCTCTGGTTAGCGCAATAATCTCTGTGGCCTGCGCAGAATTATGCAGAAATCGTTTAGTCTCTACAATAGTGCTTAACATGGTGATTGCATAAGCAGCGGTGGATGTACCGTCCAGAGGTTTAAAACAGGAGCCATCACAGAATAGCTCCCCTTGTGGATTCTTTAAGAGTGTGTAAATTAAATCAATTCTGCCCTTAGTTTCTTGTTCTGTAATAAAGAGGCAATCATGTGACATTTCGTCATTGCAATCCTTCTCTTGTGGAGAAGGCAATAATTCAGCCGGATTCAATGAACAATATCTCTTAATTTGGATATGCGGTGCAAATAGAATCAGCTTGTATCTTGTTAATCGGTCTGGTGTGAGATGTTGCATCTGCGTTCTGTTTAATAGAACATCTAGGGAGTGGGGTACCATTACAGTTAAAGAATGACCTAAAACCATAACCTCACTTTGTTTTACGGATGCAGCAGCTACAGCTCTCAAACATCTTGGCAAAGTGCATACAACAGGGTCTAACGTGGATGAAAAATAGTCGCATGGGCTATTATTGCCCCCATGTTCCTGTGTCAAAACAGCCAAAGCACATCCATCACATTCATTCACATACAAATCAAAAACCTTTTCGTAATTTGGTGTGCCCAAAACTGGTGCTGAACACAGCGCAGCCTTAAGCAGATCAAAAGTGTTCTGGCAATCCATGTTCATTGGTAAAGGCAAAGAAATGTCCTTCTTTGTCAATGCCAACATATGTTTTATCAACAAAGAAAAATTCGGGATCCACTGTCTACAATATGAGGCCATGCCATGCCTATTAAAGCTCTGACCTCTTTCTGTGTATTTGGAACAGACATATCAGAGATGCTTTGTATCCGTTCAGGTGTCAGTCTTCTTCCCTCCTTCGACAGGAGATAGCCCAAATAGGCGACCTTCTTCAACAAAGCCTTATGCCCATGGTCTGCTAAATGAATAAGCAGCAACACAGTTACCTCTTTGCAAGCAGCTTCAGAATCAGCAGCTAGAAGTAGATCAACATATTGCAACAACGTGCAAGTGGAAGGTAACTTAAGCGTATCAAGCTGTTCTTTCAATAGATGCGTGGACTCTCAGTGTACCCATGAGGCACAGAAGTGAATGTGAACGAGCATCCCCCTAGGGTGAATGTAAACAAATATCTGCTATCAACATGCACAGGGATACTAAAGAGAGCAGTTTTCAAATCCACACCACTAAAATGTGTAGCAGTGGCTGGAATAATAGTCAGAATTGTGGTAACATCAGGCACAATCAGAAACTGTGGAGCAGCAACCATATTCATTGCAAGCAAATCAATAATAAAACAAAAAGGAATCACATTATCCCCTTTTTATAAACTGGCATAATCGGGCTATTACACACACTTTCCGCATTTTCCTCAATTACACCTCGGTGTACCCAATCAGAAATAATTCTCTTCAAAGCCTTTTCACCTTCAACCGAAATCTATACTGCGGAATATGCGGCAATTTAACACCTGGTTTCAACACAATTTTAACAGGTTCAATTTGTAAAATTCCAACGTCATTATCATTAACTGCCCATAAACATGTCAGAACCATATTCAATTCAATTGGTAAAGGCATAGACAAAAATTGTGGAACGGAAGTTTGTTGGGGCGAAATCGTTAATTACACTCCATCTGGAGAACAGTAAATCACAGCATTCAATTCCTTTAATAAATTAAATCCCAATACATTTTTGCCACAATTTATCATCAATAGAAACAGACAAGAATCAGGGAATGGTCTCAGTGAAATTGGATCCGGCCGAGAGACCGGATTTACCACTGGCGTACTCAAGAACCCTACAGAAATGTTGTTCTGCCCTGACAGTTGAATATCTGAAACCTGTGAATAATCAATAGAACACTTCTGTGCTCCTGTATCTATCAGAAAGAGATGCTCCCTATTCCCCACCTTCATTTCAACGTAGGGCCCTTTCTGATTGACAGGAATAGCTATAGGTTCCAGTCTCTGCGTCAGGCTGTCCTAATGGAACAGTATATCGTCTGATCCAAAATCCATCTGAAAAATAGACATTCGAAGGATTACCAAAAATACTCCCACTAGTAACACTCTGTTGCTGACTATCTTGTGATAGTGTCTGTTGATTCTGTGCAAACTGACTTCTACCAGGACCCCCTATCCTAGGACGGTCTCTGGATCGTCTACCCATGGCACCATATGTGCTATTCGATCTCTGCTGAAGGATCGGGCATTGTGCTCGCCAATGACCCTCCTGTATACAATATGCACACTGGTTCATATGTACGGGACCCAGTTGTGCGCCACCATGTCGTTTAAATGGACCTCTAAACTGTGTATTCCCACCTGTAGCTCCTCTAGCTATTTGCTTCAATAACACTCTAGTTTTCAGATCTCCCTTCTTCTTTTCCACCTTCTCCTTCTCTGTATTAACCCTATTTTCATAGTACTGAGCCATGTGTAAAACTTCAGATTGTGATTTCGCTTGCCATGCACTCTCAGAAGTCATGATCTGTGATTTGATTTCAGGCAATAATCCATTCTCTTTCCTGGCTCTGTACTTAAGTCTTGACCACTAAAATTCGAAAATACTTGCTCAAATCTGATCTGTTAAAATACTCAGTTGCACCCTCTGACTTCAATTGCATGCAAGCCATAAGCTTATCCATATTATTCTTTTTTCAGGAACCAGAGTTTTCAATTTAGTCACTATTCTATCTGGCAACATCAGTATCACCTGTGGTGGTTTCTCACCGGCATTCTTTTCCCCATCTACTCGTACTAAGGCATCCCATGTATCACCCATCCCTGCCTGATCGTCTACAGTTCTAATCTGCCTCCACAAATCAGCAGGAAGGATCACGGGAAAAAACAACAAATCTATATCACCCAGCATAAAAACTGACGAATGAAAAAAACAATTCATTTCGTTATAAAATTCTGTTGGATTCTTCCTAATATCTGGAATTCATTGCCTAATGGTATTCACTTCCGATCTAGAAAATGGAACATGGACAAACTGTGAGACATAATGTGCTTCAATAGTAGCGGAAAGTGTTCCTGCTGCAGCATTAGCTGGAATCTGTACTTTTGGAACAAATGTTGGAGGAACCTCTCTCATTGGCAAATGTAAAGTAGGCAAACCGAACGTCTATTAAGCAAGAAGGCTAAATCAAGTGACAAAGTAGTCAAAGCAGTATCGGGTGAAAATGCTTTTTTAATTAATAATATTCAAATCTGAGGGACAACATTCCTTTTTCTTCATAAATTCATTTTGTAGATACTCAACCATCACCTGTAACACTTTCCTTTGCATTGCTGGAGAATACTGACTAGACGTGTCATGCACTTCAATGGGAGAAATTGAAACATTCGAAATCCATCTAAGAGCGTTTCTTGTGCAAATGCACATTTCTTCACTCATTGGTTTCAATGGAGGAAGAAATTGTTTCTGCACATATGAAGCTTGCCCTTCATTACCATCCATTACATCCTCCTTTAATCGATCTAGCTCCCTTTTAAACTCAAATACCTTCTCTACGTGCTCATATACATTCTCCGCAGTGTCCCTTGAGCAGGCAAGGACATTCAAATCCCTCAACCCCTGTGGGACATTCATGACTGTTAAATCACGTCATATATCAACTAAACATGTTCCCATCCATGCTATCCAAATATTCTGTTCAAGAATACCCCCTTGGTCAGAAATCGCCACTAAAACTGTCGAATCATCACTCTCTTCTATGTACTTTTTAGCCCACGTATACAATTCTCGCTTTCTGCCTTTAGATACTGTGCCATGAGTCACTATTCTTCGACCAGCTCCTGCCCCTTCAACCACTACAGGTAGAGAAGAACCACCTGGCAAAGAGTCAATAGATAGCGAAGGCAATACCGCTGACAGTGCAGACGGAACTATGGGGCCGGCAACTGTCAGCAAGGGTGGAGATGCAGGAGGGGGAACAACAACGGGAGGAAGAGGAATAACAATGGGAAGAGGAGGAACAACAACGGGAAGAGGCACATAAGGAAGTGGTGCAGTTGAAACAGTTCTACGTTCATTCAATAATTCATTGAGTAACTCATCTGATGTATGAATATCCTGAGAGGGGATATATCTTTTGCACATCTAGTTGAAAAGCCCTATCCATACTCCTAATGGATTCTGACTGTACCTGCTGATCACGCAACAATGCTTTCTCAGCATTCATCATGTGTCTATGTGCATGCTTTTCTCTACTTCTGAGTTGCTGCATAGCTTCCTTCCTCCAATCTCTAACTGCATCAAATGCTACAGGCCTAGTCTTTTTTCTCAACAATACAGATTCTAAATGCTCTAGGCGGGCAATTTCAAAACTACCATAGACTGGTCGCTGAAGTTCAGAAACATGTCTTGTCTGTCTGTGCCAAATTTCATTAAATACGATAGTTTCTAGGCCATACTTAAAACACATAAAATAAGCCGGTGACCTATCAGGTGGCGCTGGTTGGCCTTGTTTCAAAGATTGTCTCTCTCTGCGGAATAATTCCCTGAAACAGGATGACCATTTCCCAGGCATGTCAAATCACTGTCTTTACCTGGCATCGTTTCTATTTGCAAAAACAAAACTGCAACCAATATCAGAACTTTTAAGAATCGGGCACTACTCGCCTGATTTCCAATTTCAAAGGGGTCCGATCGGATTACAAATTGTTGTGGCTGGCATTTTTGCAAAACAGGCCTCTATATGGAGACCCTCGTGATGTCCTGCTAAACGTTGCTCACTGTCCAGGGATCGGGCATGCAGTACTGTGGAGAAATCACATCTCACTTTGCAGGGGACCCGTCACTCTCCGATTCCGGTCAGGGAACATCGTCTTCATCTAGCTATGTGACATCAATCCTCAGGGTCCCTATTCAGGCGCCATCTTAAAGATTAAAAGAATATCGAGGCTTAATACCACATAATAGAAACACGCCAGTCACAAGTACTAAGGTACAAGTACACTTTATTTTAGCAGAACAGCTGTCTGGCTCGCAACACCCCGCAATGTGTGTAAGCAGACACTGATAGAGTGCTGGACATTTCAAAAACACGAGTATTTATACATTGTTCTCACAATCCCGGACACATCGTCTGGCCCCTCTTCGTGTAACAAATTTACCTAGGGTACATAGACTTTCCACAAAACTAACACATGTTAAAACATTCTTGAGTAGCTGGTTGTTCTCTGTTAAACACTTCATATGTTTTTCAAACATTGGACACAAAGGTAACAGTCCTTATTTCATTTACTTATATTTGTCTACGATTTGTTCTTAAGTTTAAAGTCAGCTTAGTTTCAAGGAGCTAAAACAAAGATTTCTGCAAAAGCACATGTTCAGCTATTCATCATTCTGTTTCGCTATTTGAACGTAGAAGACACTGTTGGTACAGATGGCATCTAAATTACTTATTAGCACAGCTCTTGTTTAACTCCAAGGTTTCCTTAGTGCAGGACAAACAATCCACTACAGCAGCTTCAGCATGTTTATCTATGTTGACACAGTACAAAGTTAATTTTGCTCTGCTGGAGCCAAAAACACAAATTCTAAAATGGGACAGAAAACACGAGTTAATGAAAATGGCGGATAACTTAAAATGGCGGCTTAGTCAGCTTATTTCAATGCAATTTACAGTGCGATGCGAATGTGCTTAGGCCAAGGTTTGCTACCAGACGGTATTCATGCAAAATATACTTTTATACAACCACAACCTGTATGCAGGCTAATGATATCTACACTGCTTTGTCCCTTGGGATATCCTGGTGTGCTGTCACCGTTGCATCCTTGTGCACTATAAAGTGGCGGTTGGGTTGAGGGGCGAGGATGAAACCTTTTCCGTGGGTACTTGGTTCTCTTTCCGAACACTCATTTTACCACTTCCATTAAAAGGCCATCGGTTTGTGGTTCAACTTAAAATGTTACTATATCTATCCTTATTTTCTGTTAGGGCCTGCTATGTGAAGCAGGTGCATCTGGTTCTCCATCCCATTGGGAGCTATACCTACTTCCCAGTACTAACCTTTCATGCATGTCACTGTCTAAACTACCCCCATTTTGTCATGTCTGTGCTCATTCTGTGTAGTTTGTGTTCATGATTAGGTTTCATCCGGTTCTGATTTATATGGTAACTTGTTATATTCAATTACAGAACAGCTACTAAAATGTATTCTTTTATTCTGTTATCTACTTAGCTATATTGTACCATTCTGCACATGCCATAGTTTCCAGCTACCATCACATGGATTCTTCAATCAACATTGGCGGATAACCACAAACAGTGCTTATTTGATTACCGTTTTGTGGGACGACCAACAGGGACCAATCTGCCATTGGAGGTACCAACAATAAGGAGCAAACTGTCAGCATTTATGATATAAAAGTGTGCTGAAGCAAAAGCCTTGCACTTGAAAGTGCAAAGAATGCATATCTTCTCATGAACGGATTACCATGTGCGTCATTACAATGTTTTGCTGGTGTAACACAAGAATTAGAGTACAGGGATTGATCGATCGCTGATCGCCATCGTCGTATCATGAGGAAGTTATAAAGAACATTTGAAGCATGCAATGTTTGCTAGCTTTAACTTGTATTGCAAAAACATAACCTTCATTTCATTGACTTAATCTTCTCTTGTGAGTGTTCTTTGCAAAATAAAAGCACTTGCTACATTGCAGACTATTGATGTTTTCTTAAAAAGAAATGATTTGCTCACTTATTCGGGACAAGAAAGATAAGTTACGTGCTGTGAGAGGATGTGTGTGTTCATCTTCTTGGTTCTGCATTAAGTAACGTTATGGCAAGGGTGATGATGGGCACATTTGGCTACGCTACCCTCGACTGGCTTACCGACTTAAACTGCAACATTAACGTACAATCTAACTCACCTTGCAGGTGGTCAGACCACCACTTGATTACATTTAACACTAAAGCCAATGTTCATCCCCCTAAACAAGATCTTGCGCCTGCTATTCACACTAGAAATAAAAGGGATATTATACTAGACAGGCTCTTACCTCTCATTCTACCAATTCTAAATAATGTCTCATCGGCCTGTTCCGATCCTACAACACTAGTCGATACCTACAACCAGGCTATGCTCCAAGCCTTGAACACCATTGCTCCTCTTAGGCTAAGGAAACCCAAACCACATACTCACCTCAACTCGTGGTTCACACCACAATTGAGAACACTGCGAAAAGAGAAGCGATCCACTGAAGCTCGCTGGAAAAGTCACCCTACCGACTCTAATAAGGCCAGTCTCGCATTAGCATCCCTCAACTTTAAGGAAGCTATCTTCCAAGCAAAAAAAGACACATATAACAAACGCATCACACAAGCTGAGTCTAACACTAAAGAGCTCTTCAAGATCTTAAGGAACTCGAGACCCCTGTCATCCCCCCGGATGTCTGCATTAAAGACAGCACATGGTGCTCTAACATTCAAAAGGAACTCCAAGGCAAAATCACCACACTTCAAACCAAAACCAATGCTAAACAAAGCTTCCTCCAACCCGACTTCCTGCCCAAACTGCCCACTCACACCACCACGTCCCCTCCTCACTCACTGACCCCTTTCACCTTTTCCCCTCTAACGATCACTGAGGTTGAAAATATCATTAACAAACTTAAACCCTCTAACTGCGAAGGCGACTTTTGCCCAGCCCCCATTATCAAGGAAGCTACTCACGAATTAGCCCCATTTATCATGCCCTTCATTAACTCATCATTCCAAACTTGTACTGTACCAGACAATCTTAACGACGCGTGGGTCATCCCTCTCCTCAAAAAATCCACGCTCAAACCAAGCATACCGAACTACAGACCTATCACAATGGTACCATTTCTGCTCAAAATACTTGACCGGGCCGCCTACCTACAAATCCAGGACTATTTAGAAACCAACAAACTCCTCGGCCTTAGGCAACCAGGCTTCCGCCCCAAACAGGGTACTGAAACCGCACTCATTAATTTAAAAACACAAATTGAAGATTTGAAAGATCAAGGGAAACTAGATCTCTTACTTCTATTATATTTATCTGCAGCCTTCGATCTGGTGAATCACCAAATCCTCTGCCAGCATCTCAAATCGTCCACCCATTTTTCAGACTGTTGTACCCTGTGGATCAAGTCCTTCCTTAACAACAGATCCATGAGGGTTTTCTCCCCCACAGCATCCGCTGAACCATCACCAGTCCTATGTGGCATCCCGTAAGGCTCTTGTGTTTCGTCCACACTATATAATGTGTTTACCAAACCATTATTCAACATTCTTGACTATTTGGGTGTCACCTATACCAACTATGCTGATGACACCCAGATACTCATCCCCATCACAGGAGACTATCTGGCCGATACTAACGCTCTGAACAAGGTCTACCTGGTCATTCAGGCGTGGTTGGCTCAACATGAGCTATGCCTCAATAATGATAAGACTGAGCTCCTCATCTTGGGTTCCCACCACCGATTTAAGAAACTCAACCATGCTTTCAAAACCTTGACCATTGATGGCAATATCATCAAGGTCTCAAATGACACTAAAATACTCTGCATCTACCTTGATTCCACCCCCTCACTCGTAAGGCAAACTAATGCGATTAGCTCCACTTCTGACTATATATGTAAACTTATCACTTCCTGCCACCCTTTCCTCACCACAGCTAATTGTATCACCTTAGCGAGAACCCTAATCTTGTCCAAGATCGACTATTGTAATGCACTCTACTTAAGGACAAGTCAACTCAATCTAAACAAACTTCAGATCATACAGAACAATGCCATCAGGGTGGCTCTCAACTTCCCCAGGGGCCAACACATCTCAGACACCAGACGCAACTTACGCTGGCTTTCAGTACGACAAAGAATTTTGGTGAAAGCACTGATCCTCACACCAAAAGGCCTAAATAACCAGGCACTTACCTACTTGGCTGCCCACTTCACACCTCACATCTCACACCGACCGCTCAGATCGACACAAACAATTTGCCTTGTACTGCCTAGATTAAAACTACAGAAAGCAGGTAGGTCCAGCTTCCCCACACTTGCCTCCAAATCATGGAACACTTTGCCCAACCAGTTGAGATCTGAACTTTCATTCCACTCCTTCAAATTCAAGACCAAACTGTGGTTAGCAGACCCTTTCAATCCTCAGTCTGCATAGTGTGCGCCGTCTGCCCCACACCCAAGACTACCTGCCCCTGTATATATTCTGAACATCCTAGCACTATTAGTTATGCTTATCCCTCACGCTTTTCAGTTACCACACTGTATATTTGCAACTGTCATTAATATGTTGTATCATAATGTGTACTGTAAATTGTATCACTTGCCTTTCATCTACCTCATTGTACATCGTGTAATTAGTATTATCATTGTATTATATCCCTGTACATGTCTGTAACCCAAAACTAAGCGCCCAGATGCCTCCAGGCCTGGCGCGCTCTTCAAATAAAGAAATACAAATACAATACGAATGTCATGAAAATAGGTGGAGCATATCGTTTGGACTAGTGATGTCAGTTTGAGGGGCGGGCGATCTGTATTCTTGCTGTGCGGGAACTTGAACTTAGAGCGATGCATCAACTGATAATATTAGCACAAGATGGCTGCACCCAAGCCATTGTTTTCACATGTGTCAAAGTGTGGAAAATTATGGTAAAATGTATAGGGAAAACGTTTACGATCGATTACAATATGCTTAAAATAATGCCCGAACAATCGGGACAAGAGGTTTTTGAGCAAAGTTCCCCTTTAAGTTTTAATCCAAAGTTTAAAGGCACTCTGTGCTGCAGTGCATCGATTTTAAGACCTTATTGTATGCCTTTAAGACCGTCCTGCTATATTCAACAAATATATACCTATAATGACCTACTTGACCGGTTCTATGATTATATAAAGGTTAGTATAATAATAATCAAGGCAATATCTATATGCCTAAGATCAAAGGATATACCAAAGGGCAAGAATGGCTTGTGTCCCCAGCAGTTTTGACCTTGTGATTCTATGTGGGTCTGCTCTTTTATAGGTGCATATGTAGGGCTAATAATAGTTGTCACCACTTTTCTTGTCATTCTAGTAGATATGAACTAATAGACAACGTCACAAGGAACAATTAGGAAACAGCTAAACAATCCAACCTTTTATAATACAGGGAAGCCTACAAAATCCGTGTAAATGTCTGCACATCATTTCCTCTCTACAGTCCAGGAGTGATGTAAAGACTCATCTGTAATAAGAAAATGACATCACTACTGAAATAGTAATGACTAATTAGAGTTCTGCTCTGTGGACACAACGTCTGATGCTTGAGACAACAGAGCGCAGAATTCCAGATGTCCCTGTAGCTCTTAAAGCAGTTAATAGCTTTACAGAGTCCTTTCTTATTAAATACGTTTTGTGACACTTTAAAGCTATTCATTGATGAGGAACTGTTTATGGTAGTGTGTTTTAGCGTGCAGAGCTAGACCTTAAGACAGAAGAGCATTAATATAGCTACATGTTTTCACATTTTTCAAACTCTAAAATGTTTTTAAATGCATTTTATTAGACTACTTTAAATATGTTTTAACACCTTAAAGGCTATTAGTAGTGTTGGTTTCCCTCCAAACAGTTTCTAAATTGATTATATGTTAAACAACTGGAAGGTGTCTTGCATTACAGTAAGCTTTAGACCAAGTAGGAAAGGGGCCGACAGTACACTGTGACAGGAGGTCCCATCCCAAAGAATAATGCTGAGTCTTAACGAAAAGTCCAAGGGTGTTTATTACAATAGAAATTGTCAAAATGGCTGGTGATCTCAAGTTCATTGGCTTTCTGGGTCCCGCCTCTCAATCTCAGACGTCCCTACCGGGCTGTTAGTAGCTCAACAATCAGTAACTCCTATCTGTCTTTCACGTCTCTATACTTCAGGTGTTTACCCTAAGATGTGGGCTCTATATGGAACTTCTAGTTTTCCCTCTCCTATCACCGCTTAGTAGTCTCAGGAAACAGGGAATGGTGCTTTCTTTCACCCAGTGTCCCTCTCACTTCTTTCAGACCCACTAACTCCTGAGCTTTCCCCATACTAGTTTCTTTCACTGTTTTCCTCCCACCACATCACTGTCCCTCCAGAACTCCTTACTCTGCCACTGCCACCACTTCTCTACTACCACTGTCTTCCTCTACTACTGACTAACACTCTACCAATTCTGTCCTTTCATTACTACTCCTGCCACCTTCTATCTTTACTCCCAGCTACTATTACAACCTACAGCACTACCTGTTCTCCAGTACTCCTACTCTTATTCTCCTACTCCTAATCTTCTCTCTCTTACACAACCACCCCAAAGACCCCCTCTAACCAATATTTTCGCCAATGTTTTCTGCTTTTGCCACCTCTGGTCTCTTGGACGCCCTTCTCCATGGCCTGTCCTCCCACAACAAACCCACACTTGCACACTCACATGGATTTAGGCAATGCCAACCTGAATTAACCTTGCTTTAATTATTGAAAGATTCCCTGGTGTGTATTGGAGTTGTTATAACAACGAATAGAGTCACCAGGCTTCTCTAATCTGTCCCAGATACAATTTTAACACAATGGAAGACAGACTTATTTTATTAAGTAAGTTATTTCTAATGCTTGCGTCCCTACAAATTACTAAATTTACCTATAACGAGAATGTTACTGTCCCTTTCCCCCCCAACACCTGTCCTTTGGAAGCGCTGCTGTGCTGCCTGTCCAGGGTGGGAATACTTCGGGAGCTCGCCCTAGCCTCTCTTACTACTTTCCTCAACTCTAAAAATCAGTGCGCACATCCTGGAAGTCAATTCTGATTGTTTTAATATTTATCGCTTCCCTTCTGTGTGTCTTATCAAGTTTCTACTTACAAACATACCTATTATTAAAAATACAACCATTTCTTTGGTTGTCACAGTGTTCTGATTTTACAACACTTCTCTAAAACACGATGGCATAATTTAAATGAGTTCACATGTTATTCCAGTTTATCTCGGGGATCAGGTAATCACCCCAACCCTTCCTTATGTCGACCGGTTTCAGCGGATCTAAATCCTTTCCGCTTTCTTCAGGACAACTCGCTTAAACAACATCTATATTGTACATAAAAAGACAATCTTTTGTTTCATGTCTCATGTTTTGTCTCCGTTGCTTCTGGGGAGAGCTTCTCTCGTTACTTCCTGCTGCTTCTTTCAAATCCACATTCCTAAGAAGGGGGGGGATACATATAAAAGGGGGGCCATCAGTATCTCTCTCAGAACACCTTCAACACACTCTATATCTCTTTTAAACAACTTCCATAGTTATTTTTTTTGCTCTTGGCACTTACCAGTCTTCTGGTTTCGATAAAAAATCTCCTCCTTTCCACTTCTGTTCTACTCTCTCAGGGGCTGGGCTGTCATGTCCCACCTCCCTGTGCACAACAACAAATATACCATGGGCTTGTGTCAGCCTATTCCTACACGCTCCTTTTAGGTTGTTCTAATTTCCAGTACTTCAATCTCTTACCTGCCTTTTTCATGCTTCCTATTCTTTGTTGACTGTTTTGAGTGGTGTTTTTCGGTGGTTACACGTGGAGGTCTTACAAATTTCCTCCTCTGTTGAGGTCTGTCCGTCCGTTTTTGCGGTGGAGTGTCCTATGGGATAGATATCATAAAAACCCTATGTCATAACTACGATTCTCATATCCCCTACTTGCTGAAGTTTTTTTCGCATTCCAGATCTTCACTATATTACAGTGTATTGCTTTCTTCCTCGCTCTCTCATGATTTTGTCAGGTGAGCGCCATTTTGAAGACCGTAATTTATATGCACGTCGACAAACACATAACCAGTGCATGCTGGCAACATATTTCTGGATGTTCAATTGTTGTTAATTCACATCAATTCAACACCCGCTCTACATTACACCATTTCTATTTCCATCTGCTGTTTAGTTCGCACATGTCTCTTTTGGAAAAATGCCAAGCGGTTCTGTTGTACTCTCCTGCGTGGTTTCTGAGATAAGTAATTTCTGCTTGGTCATCATACGCTTGGCGTTACGCCTTGTTCTGTTTCCATCCATTTGTCTGTCTGCATGTTCCATATCTATTACAACACGCCTCACGGTTCTGTTTTTCTGCGCAGCATGATTTCACGAGGTTGTGTAATGCCTCCAATTATGCCCATTTATGTTTGCATATATTCACCAGTCTGCATGTGTTCTTCTTAATGCATCCAGCCTCGTGGATGTTGTGTACGTGGTACACGTAATGCGCATGCGCGGCCCAGAGGCCGGCGCATGCGCAGCAGTTAATAAAGGCGACGCACCAGCGCGCAGGGCCCAAATCTAGGGGGGGCCCGCACTCCACCACCGTGGGCCCTCGGATCACCACACTGGCGACGAGGATGAGCCACGGCCCACTTCCGTGCTCGGCAGCAACAGAGTGACAGAGTCTGCCGTGTCACGGACCAACAGCGCACCGGCAGCCATTTTCTTTCCCCGCTCCCCGTCACACGTGGCGACCGTGGTTGCGGCCCAACAGGGTGCTCGTGCGCCACTCGCCAACGGCTGTGGCAACAAAGAAGAAAGAAGGGGATTTCGCTCCCAACACTACCGCAGGGCCGAGACAGCCACCCGTGAGTACCCAGCACTGCAATGGGTGAAGGTGCTGACGATGAGGGTGCCGCAGCCCCGATCCCCCGCAGAGCCCGCAGCTCCCTAGCCCCCATGCACGAATTCGATGCCACTGGCCCCCTTTCCAAGCTAGGCCCGAAGTGGCTATTGTGGGTCAAAAGACTAGACATGTTCTTTAGGGCAGCTGGGGTTAACGATGATGATGAAAAGATTGCAACCATGATCTATTCGGCAGGCGCAGAAGTCCACAAGATCTACGACTCCCTTGTCATCCCCGTGGTCACATACGACACGGTCAAGCAGGCACTCAAAGACCACTTCTTACCCATGGCCAATGTGGATTTTGACAGGTTTGTCATGGGCGCTGAGAAACAATTGGACGATGAACCCCTTGACAAATTCTGCGCCCGCCTGAGACACCTGGCGACCTCTTGCAGATGGGCCGACGAAGAGGAAATGGTCCGCAACCAACTACTACAGGGGTGCAGCTCCGGAAAACTTCGGAGGCAAGTGTTGAGAGAGCCTGGCCTGACCCTCCAGCAGATTCTAGACCTAGGCAGAGCACATGAGCTAGCAGAGGCCAGAGGCGCGAAAATGGACGCTGCCTCGCGACCAGGACACCTCGAAGACGCGTTTGCAGTAGGACGGTCGGCTGTGAGTAGGTCGAGATGGGCGCCGAAAAGGCCTGACACCGCGTCCACACCAAGCAACGCCCCATCGTGCTCGAACTGTGGGTATGACCTCCCACACAGCGGTGACTGCCCGGCGAAGTCAAGAACATGCGCCAGGTGCGGAACACCGGGTCACTTTGCCAGAATGTGCCGTGCGGCTGTCCCTGTTACAACAGCGAGAGGACCAGAGAGAGTGGGGCGAGGCGGTACTCGCAGAGTGAGAGGCATCTCCTCGATTGATCAAGGCCTGCAAGAACTAGACCTCGCGGAAGAAGAAGAGGAGGAGGAGGAAGAAGTCTTCTTCATCTCCAGCATCGCGAAAAGCTCCAGCACGAAGCGCCAACCCAAGTGCACCGTTAACATCAAGGGCATTCCCACCCCTATCCTTATTGACACCGGAGCTTCGGTCTGCGTGCTAGCCACCAAACACTATGTAGCCCTGCCAGGCCCACCAGAACTGTCAACATCAACGGCTAGGATATATGCATTCGGTGGAGACACTCCCCTACCCATCCAGGGTGCATTTGTCGCCCCAGTTTCTCATGGACAAAACTCCATCAAAGCAAGATTCTTCGTCACCGACGTCAGCCCCCATTCTTTGCTGAGCTGTGCTGCGTCAGAAGCGCTTGACATTGTCCATTTCACATTTGGGGTATACCACGCAGATCTGAAAAGCATGCTACACAAGTTCGAGAGTCTCTTCAAGGGTATCGGCAAACTGAACGCAGACCCTATCCGCTTGCACATCGACAAGTCCGTAAGGCCGACAGCCCTCAAACACCGCCGAATTCCATTTCACCTGAGGGCACAAGTGGAGAAGGAATTGCAACAGCTAATGGACCGAGACATCATCGAACGGGTAGAAGGGCCCACCCCTTGGGTTTCGCCCATCGTAGTAGCCCCAAAGCCGAAACAACCAGGGGCCGTGCGCATCTGCGTGGACATGAGGCTCCCAAATGCCGCCATCAAAAGAGAGCGCCACCTCACGCCCACCCTGGATGATATCGTCGGTGAACTCCAAGGCGCCAAGGTCTTCTCCAAACTAGACCTCAGATCCGGCTACCATCAACTGGAACTACACCCCGAGTCGAGGTACATTACTACGTTCACGACGCATGAAGGATTGTACCAATACAAGAGGCTTAACTTCGGGATCTCATCCGCGGCGGAGGTCTTCCAGAACGCCATAAGAGGAGCATTGTCCGGCCTGAGGGGTGTCATTAACATGTCTGACGGCATTTTAGTCTTCGCCAAGTCAGAGAGCGAACACCTTACAAGGCTGGAACGCACATTTGAGAGGCTCCAGGCGGTAGGACTAACACTGCACCAAGAAAAGTGCGAGTTCCTTAAAGATCGGCTGGAATTCTTCGGGTTCACTTTTCATGCGGACGGCATTTCCCCTGACCCTGGTAAAGTGAAAGACATCAGAGATGCACCTCCACCCACATCTCCAGCAGAAGTTCGGAGCTTCTTGGGGATGGTCAATTACTGCGGCCGCTTCATCAAAGACCTGGCCTCCCTATCAGAACCACTGAGGGCACTTACCAGGAATGACGTACCGTGGCAATGGACAGCGACGGAACAAAGATCATTCAATGCCATCAAAGAGGCCCTGTCAGAGCAGGAGACAATGGCCTACTTCCACCCCAGCCGGGAATCAGAGATCGTAGTTGACGCCAGCCCTGTAGGACTAGGGGCAGTCCTCATGCAGGCCGACGAACTGGGAGCCATGAGACCCATAGCATACGCTAGCAAAGCCCTCACCGACACGGAAAGGCGCTACTCACAAATCGAGAGAGAGGCCCTTGCCATCCTATGGGGATGCAAACACTTCAGGATATACATCCTCGGCAGACCTGTCGTCGTGGTCACAGACCATAAACCCCTGATTCCCATCCTGTCCGGCACTTCTTCCAAGCCGCCTCCCCGTATCGAAAGATGGATGCTATCGCTCATAGAATACAGCATCAGGTTGGTGTACCGCCCAGGCACCCACAACCCCGCAGACTACCTGTCCCACCACCCAGGCACGAGGGACGCCCAGAACCCGGTGGAGTTGTCTGACGCTGGGGACGCTGTGCATCTCGTCGTTGAATCAGCCCTGCCAGTGGCCCTGTCGAGGGAGGACATTGCAGATGACTCGAACTCTGACGAGGCATTCTTGCGAGTGAAAAGAGCGGTAGCCACGGGGGAATGGCGGGACGTCCTCCTGAACAACGCCAGAAGAAACCCGGAGGCGCAGAGAGACCTACAATCAATGTGGAAGGCCCGACACGAGCTCTCGGTGTCCACGGACGGCCTGCTACTGCGGGGAGACCAGATCGTGATCCCCAGGTCCCTGGTCATGAGGGTTCTCCAGCTAGCCCACACAGGGCATCAAGGCATGGCTAAGATGAAGGCGCGCCTAAGGCTGAAAGTCTGGTTCCCCGACCTGGAACACCGGGTGACCGAATTCGTGAGGGCCTGCGTCCCCTGCCAAGCCGCGAGTCCGGCAGAAAAGAGCCCGCCCATTCAAGCCATGGCACGGAGCGACGTGCCGTGGGGCACCGTCCACGCAGACTTCGGCTCGACCGGCAGAGGCCTATACTTCTTAGTAGTGACGGACCAGTGGTCGAGGTACCCGGAGGTGGAACTCGTGGAATCCACCGCCAGCGATCACACCATCCTGGCCATGGACAAAATTTTCGCCACCCACGGCTTCCCGCTCGAGATCTGCTCGGAAAATGGTGCCCCGTTCCAAGGGCAGCGTTTTGCCAGATATTGCGCAGAACGAGGCATCAAGCACCGTAAGGTGACCCCGCTGTGGCCGAGAGCCAATGGAGAGGTTGAGCGGTTCATGCGGACACTTAACAAAGTTTTTCGCATTTCTGTCAATGGAGGGGAGGACCTGCGCCATAACCTGATCGAATTCCTCCGTGAGTACCGGTCCACCCCACATCAATCCACCGGAGTTGCGCCCGCCGAGGCACTGTTCAAGCGAATACCCAGAGGGTTCATACCGGAAGCAGGAGAACGACACCCAGGGGTGATTGATGACGCACAGGTGGCGGCAGACAGGGCCGCGAGAAACGAGAAGGAGACAATGAGGCGGAAGCTGCCGGAAAAAGAGATAGCAGTAGGAGACACCGTCCTGGTCTGAAATAGGAAGCCGGAGGGGAAACTCTCAATGACTTATGAAGCACAACCGATGGGAGTCACCCACGTCAAGGGATCCATGATCACGGCGGCGAACGCGCGTGGGACAGTGACCAGAAATGTGTCCTTCTTCAAACGCATAGGACAAGCAGCCTCTGAAGTAGAACCGGATCCTGGCCAAAGGCAGGCGGCAGAAGCGCCACCGGAGAACGTTGAACTGCCCGGAGACCCTGAGCAGCCAGAGAACCTCGAGAGGGGCCCGCCCAGGTATCCCCGCAGGGAAGGGCGCCGCCCCCCACAAAGGTTCCAAGACTTCATTATGGACTCAGCGACCTGAGCAAGAAAGTCTGTTAAGTATAAAATGTCCTGAGCCACGTTGGCCCCCATGTTTAATGTTTTGTTGTTTGAGGGGAAAAAGGAGGGATGTTGTGTACGTGGTACACGTAATGCGCATGCGCGGCCCAGAGGCCGGCGCATGCGCAGCAGTTAATAAAGGCGGCGCCCGGCGGCAGTTGGGTCCAGAGCGCCGGAACAAGCGGACGTCTCCGTTGTCCGTTCTTGCGCGACGCACCAGCGCGCAGGGCCCAGATCTAGGGGGGGCCCGCACTCCACCACCGTGGGCCCTCGGATCACCACAGTGGTTCTGTTAGCCTGCACAGCATGGATTTCTGGGATATGTAGTTCATCTAAGGGTTCATATTATTAAAACATATTTTTAACATCCACGTAGAGAGGTTGATGTAGCCTAGAGAGCCCTACATCTATTCTCGCTCGACTTTTGAAACCTGATGAGTCATGGATATTTGGAATCCTATTTTCAATAGCGTTCTGTGAACGCTGCGTCACCCTGTTCTCTATCTCCTCCAACTATACCTGCTGCATTACATTTCCATCTGGGAGTGAGCATGGTGCATTCACAGCGTTTGACTTCAGTATGCCAACAAGTGTACGAAGTTCCCACATGAATCCTGTGCTGTGTATTTGAGTTGAACATTTTATAATTGGTGCCTTGAGAATTTGTTTAAACATTGATTTTAAATATTACATTATTATTTATGTTATTGTAATGAAGTGTAAATATGAAATGGTTTCTTATGTAAAGTTGGAAATTATGGACTCTTAGATATTATTATTATTATAGTAATGATGTGTGTATATTAAATTGGACTTTTTTGTAAGTTTGGAAATGTATGAAATAAAGTACATTGATTGATTGATTGATTGATTGATTGGATGACTATGTTTCTCTTTTGATCTTTTGTGAGGTTGGGTAACACCTCTCTCCAGCAAGTCAGCCACCCAGCAGGGGCCGGCCTCGGAAACATGAATTAAAGGAAACACTCAACCCAAAAGGAATAGTCACACAACAGGGTGCTGCATACCAAAAGGGCTTTGGAGTCTATTGACAAGGGAAGTGGGCGGGGTTAGTGGAGACAGGGAGCTAGCATAGCTGGAGAATTCCACCATCTTGTTTCTCTCTATATTCTCTCTGCCTTCCTGTCCCCTCTACTTCCTTTAAAATAAAGCACTGTAGGTGTGATGTCAGAAATCAAAGACCACTTGTAATAAGCACAGGGGTTGGAGCCCTAAATCAGGCTTGCTTTAGTCCAATCACTTGTGGACATTTGCCTTTTAAAGAAGGGGTCTCCTACTCCCATCTTTGATTCACTTAGGAGCAAACAGCTGAGAAAAAAAGAACTCATTGGACCTCTGTTGGGAGCGTTGATTTTGCAAAGACCTCAAGACTGAGTGTGCCAGACTGAGTCTAGCTCTGAGTCCTACCCATCCACAGAGCACATTTGAGATGATTTTCTGCTAGAACAAGACCTGAATTTCTGCCAATCACACTACTTCCCAGGACCTCATCATGGTGAAGGACTCATGGAAGTGTGTACCAGCCTCTCTTACATTCGGAGCCCAAGAGTTAAGACTGCACTTCTCCCTGAGACCCCAAAGTGGAACTCACTGCAACAGAGAGCCAAGTCAGCCATGAATCCTCTATTTTTCACCATCAAACTGCTGCAAGCTGTAACATAAGCACGTTTGGCCCAGTTTGAACAAGCAGGACCCTCAGAAGCTGCCTTTGACACTCGATGGCATGTAAACCGCTATCTTGAGCACTCAAACCAGTTCTCTGTGCAACTTGCCAGCTGAGCGCATCATTGCCTCAGCTTGAACCTGAATTCCATTGATGCATTTGCCGCATTTGAGCCACCTTTCAAACCACCAGCATCTTTGTTATTGATCTACATCAGCAGTTGAACCGAAACTGGTGTCCACACCCAAAAGTTATCATCAAAGGCTGCATTAAACCATCCAGCTCAAACTGAAATCCAGTTACAAGCATCTTTTCTGTGGAACTAACCGTCAAACAGTCCCTGGTGGCCGTCACAATCCACACATGATGGAGTGCCTCATCGAACTGACTGCATAGAACAGTGCATTAAGTCAGCAGTATCTTAATAGTTCCAATGACCATTGAACCACCTCTGGATGCCTTCATGATCCACTTTTCTTCAAGCATTGCTTTGAATCGAAATGAACTTCGGCACAACCCCTACTGGACACCGCTCCACTGCTCACCAAATGACAAGGCTAGTGGGCCCCAAAGAAACCTATAGGTGCCACAAGTACAGTGGCCAAGCTGTGGCCACGGCTAAGTGACATGGCTAGTGGGCCCCATAGAAAACTACTGGTGCAGCATGTACAAGGGCCATGGCCTAAGGCCATGGCTAACTGGCCCTGAAGAAACTATAGTACATTAAAACCATTGAAATTCAGTGAAAAAACATTAGTTAAGAGAGAGCTAAGGTGATCATATTTAACGCAACACAACGCCTGAAATTCAGCACTCCCATCAAGCAAGTCTATTTAACTATGCACCCACTGTTATGCAGCGTATGACCACAATGATGGCATCACAGATACTATGAGAAACAATCCTGGGGCTCACGGATACATTCTGGTCTTAGTTTTGGTTCTGCCAAGCACCCGGGAGGCTGGTCCACACCTGTCCTACAACACAGTGATGTCCTGGGTATTGTTTTAGCTGGCGGAGAGGCAGGTCTTCTCCCAGAAGCAGGTCACTTCAAATGGTCCTGGGAGATGGTTAAGTGACAGTACTAACCTCCACCTTGGACAATCTGTCTTCACCTCACTGATGAAGGACTTTGGAGAGAGTCACTCTCCTATCAGATGTACAATAAAATAGTGTTGAAATGTTGAAGTCCAAAAGGCAAATCCTATGAAGTGGTGTAAGGCACCGCCTTTTAAAGGTAAAGGTCCACAGTTGATTGGACTAAAGCTAGCCCGCTTTAGGGGTCCAATCCCTGTTCTGGAAAGCCATAGACTTTGCCTTCTGAGATCACACCCAAAGAGTTTTGAGCTAAAGGAATTGGAGGGGGTATGAAGGAAAGATGGAGGCTGAGAGAAACAAGATGGGGGAGCCTTCCTCCAACAGTAAATAGCTCCTCTGTCTAGACTAACCCCTCCCCCTTCCCTTCTCAATCAGAATTAAAGGCTTTCGATATTCAGTACCCTGTTGAGAGTTCAAGCCTTTTGCGAATGGGGGTGCCCTTTGATCACTGTTCTCAGGACAGCTTTCAGAGGAGTGGCTGACTCTTTGAAGGGGGTGTTACCTGCCCTTGCAAAGTAAGAAAGAGAGAATCCCCCTAAATCTACAGTCTTGCTACCAGTAGCAAGGTCCACCTGTCAGGGGGAGAATACACGTAATTCTGTCGCAACTGAGCTGGGCTCACATGTGTGAGTTATAATTGCTGTGGCTATTATAATTATGAGAAATACCATCCATCATACAATAACATATGTATGGCTTATATTTAAATATTTATTCACCACCATGACAGTAAACTCATAATTATAGGCTTTTGTTACAGGAGTGCATGTCCTAAATGCAGCCCTTGGGCTGCAAAGACTTGGCTGTCACTGCAGCTGTCAAATGGGCATCTGTGACCCGTAAACCTGCTCTGTGGTTTCTACACCTTGCCAAATGGCATACCACCACAGATGCATCCCTCTGAATTCTAGCTTAAGTCAAAATGGGACTCTGACAGATGTAGTGGCATTGTGGAAACGAGTATGTTATCTGTCAGGAGGTTTTCCTTACTACATGATGATAAACTTCCTCCATGGCTGCCCAATATCCGCCCCACCCAGGCCATCTGCATAAAAGTCCCTATACTTACAATGGGGCGTCCAGAAATGTTGCCCCACCCTCCCCGGGGAAAACCAAAAGTATACTCCCCTGACTTCTTCATAAAGTGTAGATTCACACATGGTTTCGTTTTGAACTGAAAAAGAAAACGATTTTAAATATACTTTTTAAAATGTAAGAAACAATGACAGTTTTCAAAGAACTACAGCATCAACATTTTTCAGCCAGTGGGGATGCATGAAACTTAATCAACGCAAGTTTAGTGTGAGGACGAACTTTTTGTGTACTTTCCGCAGGTTGTCTATTATTATCCTACATGTGGGAAGATGTCGACAAACTAGTTAATTTCCTTCAGACCCGGAGACAAACTGACTGAAGCTTTAATTCATCTTCTCTGGCAGGCTCAGCGAACAACTGTCTTAAAAACGACTTCAAAACATTTTTCTCATCAATCACCTGTCACAAAGCCTTCCTATGGCCCTCTTCCCCGCCCAGCACTATCCGGTTGCTAATGCTGTTGTCTGTGAAAACCGTGTACGGCAAATGCAAGAAACTGAAGGAGTGCATCCAGGCAGTCCCGGACAACCTGCGACATGGGAAGCTGCCTGATCGCTTGGCAGGACCATCATCAGAAAAATGAGCTGGAGACTCCAACGATTCACGACACCTCAAACGCAGAGAAATATGCACTGCGCCCATCCACTGACCCCTCTGACAAACAGTGAAACAGTATAGTCTTGCTAGTTTTTCTTGAGATTAATATTGCATTTCTATTTTTAAAAAAAATGAATAACGTCACTTTCAATCGGGTCGCCTGGAAAGCTGGCAACGCATTTTCTCCAAGCGTCATTTAATTGCGAAAGTTATTAAGTGTTAGCATTGATTTGTTCTTGCTACTGTAGCTGCAATTTACTGTGTGTACTCTACAGCGGGCCCATTGTGAAGCACACAGTAATCTCGCATCTTGCCTGGAGTTCCGAGACAAGTGAAATTGATTGGTGAAGCGAAGAGCAAGAACAATTAGTAAAACAAACAGAGGTGATAATTTGACAGAGGTAATTGGAACATCACACATGGCTGCCCGGGAAGATGGGCCTTTGAACAATGAGTTTTAGCAGATGGGAGGGGGCAAACGTATGTGTCATGTCAGGTTGCGCTTAACAACCATAGATGAAATGTTGCAAGGAAATGCGAAATTCAGGTTAAACGGTTATTTGCAAAACTGTGGCTTCAAGTGGATGACATGTTATGAAATCCCACAATACCGCTAACTGAAGAATCTGTAAGAAACACAATCCTGTTTCGGCCAGAGGTTGCATTTAATGTCTATATTAGATTTACAAGTATTTCTGTACAAAAACGTTATTTGGTAATTTGAAGTCTCTATTTTCGTAAAATAAATGCCATATGTAAATTATATATATATTACAGGGGATGCCATAGCGGCCCTGTAGTTATGTTTAAATTGCTCAACCCATAGGAAGAATACTTTTTGTGCGGTTTATAACATAATCTTCACAAAACTTTGCACAACTCATATATGGCCCTGTCAGATCGATCCTGTGAAGTTTATTGAGGTTCTTTCGAGTGGGGGCAAAATTATAAGGGGGATCCCAAAATATGTGTTTTTCCATAGACACAATGGAAATAAAATGTGCTCACGTCTACAGCTCGAACCGCTGGACGGATTTTAACCAAATTTGCTGCAGGAGTGGCCGCTTGGTCCCAAAATCGTGCTTTTGTACATTTGGTGTAAATCCTTTCTGTATTTATTTTTTAAAACAAACAAAAATTAGGTCAACACAATTAGTTCTATCTGGGTCATGTCCGTGGACTCACTTCCCTGTTCAGTCTGCGGACGGGCCGCCGATTGGCATGGGGCTGACGTGATGTCCACGGATATGGATGGTAAAGAGCGTGAGGTGCGTCAGATTTTTGGGAAACACCTGCCATTTTGGAACCGCAGACCGCGGACAGCTTGGTGCGGAAAAACTCTGGAAAACACATCTTTGGTCATTTGGTGGTGCAAAGAGGGTCGGGGAGTGGAAAAAAGATGATATGGGTCTGTTTTTGTAGGTCAAAAAAGGCTGGGCAGGTGCCGTAGTTGTCTGCAGACAACACAGTAGTTTGTGAACATTGCGGTTAATGGGTGACTTTGAAAAGACATTTGGGGTTATTTGATGGCTGGAAGAGGGCATAGAAATGGTAGGGAAGTGAAATCAAGTTAATTTAGAGCAGTTTTATGGGTGAAAAGGGGGTTTGTAAATACCGCCGGGCCCGTGGTCAATTTCGGTGTCCGCGGACATCACTTAATTACAGTTAATTGTGTTGTGTTGTGGTCAGTGGCCAGCTTCTGCCATGACCCCCAGAATAGGTGCACTGGGTAAAATCACTACAGTAGTATATGTATTGTAATTATAGGCAATGTAATAGGAGTATGGCCAGAATCACCATAGTTGGCATATGTGCACAGTAATTGTCCGTAATGTAGTGGGAGTACAACGTGTTCGTAATATGGAGCAATTATATAATTGAATTGTATACAGTACTTATGATTGCAGTACAATTGTGGATAGTGGTCACAGAATATGCAGTTTATTAAGATTGCTGTGGCTACTTAGTGTTGTAGCGTCACATAGCTGCCTTCTGTGGTTTCTTTTTTGTGGATAAAAAAAGTACATTTGGTTAAGCATGATAGTTCAAAAGCTGTAGTGGTATACAGTTTTCAACATACAGTTTATTTTTTAGACCATCATAAACAGTACATTTTAAGTACTATGTTTGCTACAACATTAATGTATGACACACCATTGTTGCTTTTACTTTAGATAATCATTGGGTCATTTGAAAAAGAAATCCGTACTGGATAAAAAAAAACCTGATTACAGTTACGTGAGTGTAAGTGTAATAGTATGTTTGTTTGAAGTATGTTGTAATTTAGGGAATGCATGACATAGTTAGATACCTGTTGGCGCATTCTACTTACTTCAGAGGTTAGAAGATGTTTTGTCATAAAACAATTCAGATAGCGTATTTGAAGTGCATTGCAATGAATGGTGTTTTTGAATTAGTTAGATACCTGTTGGCGTATTCTAACTACATTGACTTTGAAAAGTATTCTTCCAGTATTATGGATGTAGTTCCTGCTGGCATATTATAACTGTTAATTGTGATATAGTTTAGTCACTAAATTTAGGTTGAAGGAATATTAAGTAGGTGTTTGTTAAACTTGCTGGTAACCTATGTTTTGCGGTAACTGAGGTATTGTTACATTCAAACCAACAACATTTTTTTCTCACATATGCAGTTTAGTGCCCTGAAGTATTTGTGACACCAGCGTGGTTTATTATACCTACTGTTGTGAAGGTTTTCTTTCCAAGAGATACTTGGCCGTGTGTGAAGCCTGTAAGCTTACAGTTATTTTTGGTACCATCAGCTTTGTACCTTAGAAGCATTAGTATGACATATTGGCTATGTGAGTTTATTTGTATGGTGGAACGATTATCTGAATTGCAAAAAGGGAATAATATGCAATGATTTGAATTCTTTGGTGTTGGATTTGGCTTGTTCGATACGTTTATTGTGTATTTTTTAGCCTGGAATATGGCTTCCTTGTACTTAGGGGTGGCCAGGAGGAGGCACAATGTGTTGGCTGCGGACTGGTTGCTTTTCCAATGTGATTCAGCAATTAGTTTTTCTTTGCGCAGGGTTCTGAGCTGGGGTGTGAACCAAGAGTTCAGGTGGGCTCGAGGTTTGAGTTTTCTCAATTTGGATGGGGCGATGATATCTAAGGCTTTTTGCATAGCGAGGTTAAAGGTGTCAACCATAGCCGTGGGGTCAGAGCATGAGTGAACCTGGTCATTGAGAGCCGGGAGGAGGAGGGGGAGGAGCCTGTCGCAAGGGATGTCACGTTTATTGCGGGTGGCAGTAGCCGGTGGAATGGTAGGAGAGAGGCTGGCAGGTTTGGACTGAATGTTAAACGTAATTAAGTTGTGGTCGGTCCATGCATACTGTTGATTAGAGATTATATGGATAGGACAATTGTGGGAGGCTAGCCAGTCGAGGGTTCTGCCATTAACGTGGGTAGATTGGTTGATAAGCTGTATGTATCCTGCATTCATAAGCATATTATCAATAGTCATGGCAGCAGTGTTGTTGGGATCAGTGAGGCCCAGGTTAAAGTCCCCTAATATCGAGGATTGGGATTTGGTTTTGGTGTTATGAGTGATGATGTTGGAGAGGTCCTCAGCGAATGTGGATAGCGGCCCAGGTGGCCGGTAAAGTAGATGGAAGGTGATAGAGTGGTTAGGAGTGACGGCTAGTTTGGCTGCCAGTGCTTCCATAGAGGAAAAGTGATGCACAGAGGAGAGGTGGAAGTTTAGAGCATTTTTATGGATGATGGCAATGCCACCACCTTTAGACTGGTTAGAGGTACGATTGTGTCTGATGATGTTGTAACCTGGAGGGATGGCAAGGGAGAGTAGTGGGCAGAGGCTGCATGAAGCCAAGTTTCGGTGATAGCCATAAAGTCGAGGTTGAGGGTAAGAATAAATAAATAAATAAATAAAACTAGGAAGAACACAGTTACAGCCACAGGGCCACTCTAGATTTAAGATGAGCAAACTAGGTCAAACACAGTAACAGCCACAGGGCAATGCTAGATTTAAAATGTAGCAAACTAGGTAGAACACAGTTACAGCCACAGGGCAATGCTAGATTTTAAATTTGGCAAACTAGGTAGAAAACAGTTACAGCCACAGGGCAAAATTAAATTCAAGATTTAGCAAACTAGGTAAAACACAGTTACAGCCACAGGGCAATGCTAGATTTGAAATGTAACAAACTAGGTAGAACACAGTTACAGCCACAGGGCAACGCTAGATTTAAGATTTTGCAAACTAGGTAAAACACAGTTACAGCCGCAAGGCAATGCTAGATTTAAAATTTAGCAAACTAGTTAGAACACAGTTACAGCCACAGGGCCATGCTAGATTAAAAATGTTGCTAAGTATGTAGGACACAGTTACAGTCACAGGGCAATGCTAGATTTAAGATTTAGCAAACTAGGTAATACACAGTTACAGCCAAAGTGCAATGCTAGATTTAAAATTTAGCAAACTAGGTAGAACACAATTACAGCCACAGGGCAATGCTAGATTTAACATTTAGCAAACTAGGTACAACACAGTTACAACCACAGGGTCTGCTGTATGTACTGAGAGAGGGAGTCCAAGTGAGACGAATGGAGGGTTGGAAAGTCAGAGGGGTAGGAGGCAGTTGTAGAGAGAATTAACCCATGGAGATTCCAGAAGTCACATTGGAGAACAGTGTTGAAGCGCCAGCACCATTTCAACAGAAGGAGTGCAGGAGGACAATCCAGACCCCTCAAGATAGCAGACAGGGAGCAGACAGGGCCTTAGGAGGTCGGCCATTGGTGGGTGGGCCGGCTAAAGCCTATCGGTCCCCACTTGGTTACTTTGTGCTGCTGGATGGCCAATGGAATGCAGGGAAGCATGGTGAGGGGCGCTCATTCAAATCACAGCAAATGCGGCAGCCACCATGGAGATTGCCACAAAGACGGCAGTGAAGGCCAACAGCTGCGATCCTCTCAGCACTGTCAGACCAGAGAGTGAGAAAGGAGTTTCAGGGGAGTGCAGCAGGTTCTGCAACTATTAAAAATATTAGCGATAAAAATGCTGCAGAATTTCTTCAGCTCAGAACCCTCCTACCTCTTGCAAGGGTGGTGATGCGGTCAAGCAGGTCTCCAGGAATGTAGTAGGTTGCAGGCAAGGAAAGCAGGACAACCTAGCACTCTGATGCACACGAATAACCAGTGCACATGTTCATGTGATTTATGATACTCATCATCTGCATCGTCCCAGTGGATTCGCATTAGATGGTTAATCCTTATTGATGTCCCTAGACTTTGAGACGGGACATCAGAAGGTCCACGGCGTAGAGCCTTGTTGCAGAAGGTGCACAGTACCTACTCTGCCTGTTTTCTCGAGCAGTGTTCCTTTACTTTAAAGAAGTGCCAACTGTCTGCATTTTTTTTCATACTAGTTTGCTTCTTCCTACGTGGTGATGGATTGTTGACCCAAATAACGATGTCCTCACTACTTGAGACTTGAATGGCTTCTTCATCTGTTTGGAAATATTTGAAATATTTTTAAACAATGAAAAATATAAAACACATTTAAAATATGTGTGTTGGTTGCATAGACATTTAAACATTATTAGATTAACTGTATCTGTTTGGTGACTTATTCTCCAAATTTGCTTATCCTAGCCTAGTTTCTCTTGTTCTTGTTCTTCATTTTTCCTGCATGCAACTAGTATAGTGTTATTTGTTTGTTTTCACCCAGTTCATATATATATAACAGTGTGTTTTTAAGTGCTATTTTCTAATAGTTTTTTATATTGTTATAGGTTTTTAAAAAAATCCAAGTTGGATTTTTTTCCCAATGACCCAATGATTAGAATGTTGAAAGAGAAAAACAGTGTCCTATAGTTGTATTTTTCATATAGTGCAGTTGATGCACTGCATATAAAATATGAGGGCCATAAAAACATGTGCATAAAATTGTGTTGAACCTATTCTGTTCTCTTTTTTTCAGATAGGAGCACCAGTTAAAAAAAAAATATAGATGTGTAGCTGCGGCTATGGTTTAAATGAATGGGGCATCGGCATTTGGAGATGCAGGTAACTGCAGCAACGACTGGGGGGTGTCCTAGGTGCAAATTCAATGACATATTCCCATGACTATGCGTGTAATGTGTGGAAAGTGCATTCTTTACATACTTATTTTATGCAGTGTCTGTTGTTATTATTATTTTGCAATAAATTAATGAGAAGAAATAAAGGCAATAGTATAGTCGCAGATATAAGAATTGGGGTGTAGATTGTTTTTTGGCTAACCACGGCTATACTACATTTTTGAAAAAAAAATAACTGGAATATTTTTTTAACATGTAACCAGTGTAATAGTCATAACCAATTTTTGAAAGAGTTACACTACTTTTTATTAATAATGCATGTAAATGTATATACTTCAAAAGGGTAAATACATATTGAAACACACTTTGTTCAAAATAAAACAGGTGCATTAAACAAAACAGGTTTATTAGTGGGATGTGGGTGTGTGTTTTCTTTTTCTGTAAGTTGGAACACATGATACATTTTCTTCCTTAGCCCAATTATCTGGGTGTTTACTGTCCATGAATTGTTTGAAAGTTTGAATATCCTTTTTCAATGATTCTATTTGTTGTTAAATATTAAGAAAGAGTTCTTTTAGTTCTGTCAATTAATCCATGATTACCTTTGTGGGTATTGCTTGTGGTGTTTTTGCAATATTTTTAAACAATTGAAGATATATTACACTTTAAACATATTTGTGTTGGTTGCATAGACATTTAAAAGTAGTTAGATAAACTATATATGTACTGATGTTTGTTCAATAACATATTGGGCCTGATTCATGGACGTGTTTTATAATGGTGCAATCCCATAGGAAAATGTTCCATGAATCAGGCCCATTGTTGCTTCTCTAATTTTACATACAAATACAGAATGTACTCACATTATCATGTGATGCATTTTCTTCTGGTTCCTTTTCTTGAGTATCTTCCTTTTTATTTCTTCCTCTGTTGGATAGTTTTCCTCAAGCAATTTCATGTAATTTTCCATTGCACTGTGATAGAGAAAAATACTGTTTTCACCTCAGATATTAGAATTAGCAATGGAGGAAGATTACATGAGGAGAGAAGTTGAAATGTCTTGTATTTACTCTCTGATTGGTTGTTTGTCTGTGTGGCTCGTGGTTGCCAATATGATGTGAAGTACCTTATATGCTGAATGTTGAACCTATCAGAGTGTGTATTTTTTTTGACTGATGTTTATATATGACAATAAAACTGTACATTATATTGTATTATTATATTAAGAGTTTTTCCACATAGTAATTTTCATTGTTTAAGTGTGAGGTATACCTTGAGGAGATAGTGTTGTTTTGGGGTATATTTATGGTTTTATGTGATATGTGAACATGTAGCCAATTTCAGGAGAGGCATATGTTTGTTCAGAAGACTTTGGACTTGTTTTTGTGAATGGGGTTCATAGTGATGTTGAGGACATAGATGATGAGTTGTCAAAGCATTAGCTTTCAAGGTTTTTTTGGTTTTAAATATTGTTTTAGATAGAGTGTTTGAAATGAGAGGTATATCCTGTCATGCTGGAGAAATATCTTTGATAGGGAGCACAGGCTGTTTTCTCTTTGGGAAAAGGACATTAATTCATCATCTAACCCAAGAGCTCTTTTAAGAGCCACGCAGATAACTTTTTAAGTATTTTGGAAAAGGAAAATGCCTTTTGATGTTTGTTTTTTTTTTTTTAATAATAGCCCCGGCTACAACAGAAGCCAATGAAACATTGTGTCCTGTCAGCTGGTTTACAGCTGTGGGTACCAACCACAGGATGGGTTATAGCCGTGGTTAGGAGCAAGTTCGGTGCCTCCCTGATCCTTGGAGGGACTTCCTGGTTTGCGGCCACGACCCCTGGGCTTACCTCGCGGCCACAAGCCCCGCAGCGGTGAAGCCCATGGCGGGGCAAGGGCGCAGTGTTTGGCGCCGCATGTGTTCGGCGTTCATGGAGAGAGGCATTTTATGTGTTGGTTGTCGGATGGTGCGGAAAGGAAAGTAAGTGCAGGCGATTGTTTTGCACCTGTGACTGTTCGTGACTGTTCTCTAAAAGGTGTAGAGCCCGTGAAGTTTGCTGGGGCCCATACTCAGCAATCTAGCTCAGTTTCCTTGGGCAGTTGCGGGGGGCTCCGTCATGTCCTTACTAAAGTCCTTGAGGTCCGTTAAGGGCCATGCTGTACCAAGGAAACTGGCCAGGAAACCAGCCAGCATTTTGCTATCTACCCCGCCCACGTTCTGTTCCGAGTCCGCCACCAAAAGTTCCAAATTTACCCCAGGGCGAAAGCTCCTGGCTGTCAAAAGAAAAAGTCAACTGGGAGTAACAGCCAAAGCAAAGACCCATACCTCGGTCTCTTCGTGCCCCGATATTGGCCCTGCATACCAAGGGTCCATCCACACCCTGGAGGATATGAAAGCACCTACCCCAGGAACACAATGTGGGGGGGAACCCCCCAGTAAGTTTTCTAGCCTCCGAGTATGGAGCGGCAAAGACATCCCTCCAAGTCTGAACCACGAAGACAATGCCTGCCGAGAAATTCTGCCCGCCGCCACTGGAAACCCAGATGCCTTACCTCCGGCCACTGCATCCGGCACTGGCATAGTGGGGGCTTGTGATGTGTTAGTCCTCCCACCCGCATCCCTGGCACCTGTTGTACCTGTTACCCCCCCACTTAGCTCGCCCCTTGCAAGTCCACGTTTGCCCCTTGATCTCCCGTCCATATTGGGACCTACTCTTGACTGTCCTCCCCCAGTCACTGTTGCTGCCACTCTGGATCAAATGGACATAGAAATTGTTGGAGCAACCGAAGATAAGCTCCCGCCCAGTTCCATCTGCAGATCCTGGAGCGAGAACCTACTTGCAACTATCTCAGGGTCCAGTTCCTTTCTTCACTTAACCCCATTTAGGGCACTCAAGTCCACCACCTACGGAAGTTATCCCTCCTCTGCTCCATCACTCAAGGAGGTGCATACTGTCAGAAGTTGCCCCTGTGCACAGGTGCTCTCTGAACTAGCAGTCATTAAAAACTGCTTTTGATACTGATTGATGAAATTCCAACTTCTCTCCTCATGTAATCTTCCTCCAGTGCTAATTCTAATATCTGAGGTGACAAACAGTATTTTTCTCTATCACAGTGCAATGGAAAATTACATGAAAATGCTTGACAAGGGGAGGAGTGGGGAGGGGAACGGCGGAGTGGACTCGCTGGGGGAGTCTACCAGCATGCCCCATGTTGGTAAGGGAGTCTACCAGCATGCCCCATGTTGGTAAGGGACCCAAACCCCCACAGCAACCTTTCAACACTGCATCCTGCGAAAGGACTGTCCATGCACTAATGAGCCTTACTCCGGATGAGCAGTTGATGCACCCCAACGCTGATAAGGGGCACCCCCTTGGTGGTTCTAAGCCAACTCTGCTGGTGGAGCGTCCCCCGAGCTCCCTGATAACAAATCCCCTTAGGGAGGGAGGGACTAGAGCACGTGGGAATTGTCCCTTTGTGGCCAGGGAAGCCATGGTGGGTTGCGTTAGATTAGCTGGCGAGGGTACAAATCCCTCTGATTCTGTTAAACTGGTTTTTAGGAATGATCAAATGGCCAGGGAAGTTCTGAGAAGATCTGAGGGTTATGTGCGGGCTCCGTATAGTGGGATTGCAATCAGCTAGCGCCCCTATCTGGGAGCTGTTGCTCCCCCTGGAACTGTCACACATAGTAATGTCCTGTCTGGAGCAAACTGTATATCTCTGGGAAAAAGATCCGCGGGGGGATGTGATCGAGTGCCAAGTGCGGGCAATTAGTCTTGGAACTCTCTGGACTAGTAAAGGGACAGTGTGGGAAGTAATGGGGACCTATGGTTGACTCTCTTCTCCCTCCCAGTACCTTTTGATTTATTATATTTGGATACGGAGCATAGATTGTAATTCCTTTTATGTATTGTGATTTTGTTTTTCTTGTGTTTGATGGATTTTTGAAATTCCGAATACATTTGTTTGACTGACTGAATGTACTCACATTATCCTGAACGTGATGATTTTTCTTCTGGTTCCTTTTCTTGAGTATCTTCTTTTTTATTTCTTCCTCTGTTGGATAGTTTTCCTCAAGCAATTTCATGTAATTTTCCATTGCACTGTGATAGAGAAAAATACTGTTTGTCACCTCAGATATTAGAATTAGCACTGGAGGAAGATTACATGAGGAGAGAAGTTGGAATTTCTTGTACTTACTCTCTGATTGGTTGTTTGTCTTAGTGGCTGGTGGTTGCCAATATGATGTCAAGTACCTTGTATACTGTTGAATGTTGAACCTATCAGAGTGTGTATTTTTTTGACTGGTGTTTATATATGCCAATACAACTGTACATTATATTGTATTATTATATAAAGCGTTTTTCCACATAGTAATTTTCATTGTTTAAGTGTGAGGTGTACCTTGAGGAGATAGTGCTGTTTTGGGGTATATTTATGGTTTTATTTGATATTTGAACATGTAGCCAATTTCAGGAGAGGCATATGTTTGTTCAGAAGACTTTGGACTTGTTTTTGTGAATGGGGTTCATAGTGATGTTGAGGACATAGGTGATGAGTTGTCAAAGCATTAGCTTTCAAGGTTTTTTGGTTTTAAATATTGTTTTAGATGGAGTGTTTGAAATGAGAGGTATATCCTGTCATGCTGGAGAAATATCCTTGACAGGGAGCACAGGCTGTTTTCTCTTTTGGAAAAGGACATTAATTAATCATCTAACCCAAAGGCTCTTTTAAGAGCCAATGTAGAGAACTTTTTAAGTATTTTGGAAAAAGAAAATGCCTTTTGATGTTTTTTGTTTTAAATAATAGCCCGGCTACAACAGCAGCCAGTGAAACATTGTGTCCTGTCAGATGGTTTATAGCTGTGGGTACCAACAACAGGATAGGTTATAGCCATGGTTATGAGCAAGCCAATGGGACATTGTGCGTTTTTGGCTGGTGTAGCTGCGTCTATGACTATCGCTGTAGCCGCGGGTATAGCAATTCTAATTACTGTGCATTGATCATGTTGTTGCATTGATTTTACAGCACACAATTTCACATGTGTTTATGATTCTATGGGTCTCATTACAACTCCGGCAGTAGTCGTGCTGGTAAAACTGGAAGATTGCTGCCGGAGGGAGTTGTGATTTTTTTCAAGCCTGGCTCCATGGAAACACTGGATGAGTATGACCATGGTGTTCCTGGAAGTCAGGTGCCAGAAAAATGTAAATCCCCATTCCCATTGAGTCCAATAGGACTCAATGGGAATGGGGATAACGGATGCACTGGCACCGTTATTAACGGTGTTGGTGCTTCCCAGAAAGTCTGCGGGTGCGTGCCGTTACACCCGCCAGGTCAGACATGGCAGGCAGGATGGCAGCCGCAAGCAGACTCGAAGTGTGCTGGTCCGGTAACAACAGTGCCTATAGGCTTACCGGCACTGTTCTTACTGGACCAGCATGCTCGTAATGAGGCCCGAGGTCCTGTGTATCTTTGCGTTGTTTCAATTAATACACTTTGGGAATATGTCTTTTTGAATGTGTCATAATGTTATGGGTAGCCGCGACTACTGACGGTTGACTTGACCCGTGGCTACGAATTCACCAATCTTACATCACACTTTGTGGCAGGCTTTGGTAGCCATGGGTATGAACCTATTTGTTGTACCCGTGGCTACACATGTCTGTATTTTGGTGCAGTGATCATATTATTTTGTGGATGTTTTTGCACAGATTTATACATTTGTTTATGTTTGGATGTTCTTACCTGAAGGGTAGTGTGAGTTTATTTTCAATTCTTTGCAATATGTGTTTTTCAGTGCATCTGATAAAATATACGTGTAGCCTTGTCTATAGGCAGGTTTTCGTTATGTAGGTGGGGTTACAGCCACTGATATGTAATTTGGAAAAATTCAGAACAAATAAAAGATGTTTTTAATGTAGTGTGTATATTTTGTGTAGTATTCTTTGGAGAATTGTGTTGGGAATTATTTATTGATATAGCTTGTAATAAAAATGTGTTTGCCATTTTAATTGTTTGCTTTCTACAGACCTCTTTTTATGGTATTGCATTGTGAAGGTTAGGCAAGTGGCATTTTTCTTAATTTTTGACAGTCTGATCCCAGAGCTCAAGGTGTGCACGTGTTCTGTGTTTGTTTATAGTGAAGATCTATTCATTATTAGGAGTAGCTGAAGGTGAGTTTTAATAATCTGTTTTGTACAGTTGAATTATTTTATTTTTAAGATAAGTGAAGTATGTTCAGGTGTCTCATTTGGTCAAGTTTTTAAGTATTGATAGGAAAGTAGGGTTTTATATATTTTACTTCAGTGTTTTTAGGAGATTAATGAAGCAGTATAACATGGTATGCTATGATTATGTTTGACAGAAAATACATTTGCAAATAAAGGTTGTTTTTCTGTGACATTGGAAGATGTGATGTGGATGATGGTGCATAAAAAACCGTAGTGTGAATCAAGCAGTATAACTGTACCCTTGACAAATATTTTGGCTGTGTGTTTGCCCTTTCTAGTTGGATATTAAGCTGTTTTTTTGTGACTCTATATTTGTGATTTTGTACTGTGTTACAATTGTGTAAGTGTGTATGGTTTGATAGAACATTAGGAATTGTTACGTTATGTAAGAAATGGGTAGTAGGCTGCGAAAGATTTGATCAGTTTTTATTTA
The DNA here is from genome assembly GCF_040938575.1 of Ambystoma mexicanum. Lineage (NCBI taxonomy): Eukaryota > Metazoa > Chordata > Amphibia > Caudata > Ambystomatidae > Ambystoma > Ambystoma mexicanum. The sequence goes on from NC_090939.1 coordinate 327,486,265, forward strand.
GGTTTATTATTGAAAAATGTAGGTCCCAAGTCAGATACATTACAACTTGGCAAACCTAATGTTCAGTTAATGGTATTCTACTTGTTGTAAATGATCTATGGTATATGAGCTGTTTAGTTGTACAACACATCAATTAAGCAGTTACAGTTGAGTTGTAGATGGGGTATCTTTCTGCAATGGCCTTTGTGCCTCTCTCATACTTGCACTGGACCACTTGACATTTTGGAAGCAGCTCAAAACATTCAGTTTCTCTTGTGCTTTTTACCATGCACTTTATTTCACTCTTTGTTTTTGCAGTTACACAATCTGAATGACACAAAGGCTAGTAAGACAAGAAAGCAAAGACAGATGGAAGACAACACAAATGATCTTCGTAGGCCTTGTGTCATTCAGAATGTGCAAGCGCAAAAACAAACCGTGCAAAGGGAAAGGCAGGGAGGAAGTACAAGCGAGAGCGAAAAGGAAAACAGAACACAAATGCTCTAAGTAAATGCAGCCAGGGCAACGCGACCCTTGGTAGTGTACAGAGAACAAGTGACTTTAGAAATACGGTTACAGCCATAAAAGGTTGGTAAACCCAGATACAGTAGAATGGTGCGTGATCAATTAAAAGCCTGGTACCCCGTGAGACTATGAGAATAGCCAATCAACCAGTTGCTATAGCAGAAAGGTAAGTCAGTTAGCTCAACAGGGGAAGGACAAAACAAAAAAGCAAAGGAGAAGAGGAATGTTTTGAGCTGCTTTCAGAATTTCAAGTGGTCTGGTTCAAGTTTGAGAGAAGCACAGTGGCCATACCAGAAACATGCTGTAGCAGAGACGAAAGATACACATGGCTTACATGGTTGGTTAGTTGCTGTGCAGGCTTTTAAATTCATGACATATATAACAGGCTTAGTGGCACATTTCATTATTCAATGATCCACACCAGCATCAAATTGTATCTCCTTGGTAAGTAAAACAGACACAGTGACAACAGAATCACTAGCTACAATAAGAGGGACTAAAGAATTTTGGGAGACACTCTGAAGTTAAATGTATGATGAGAAACTTGTGATATCCAACCTGGTTTGTGACTTTAAGTTGTGCTGAGAATGTTTGGGATGATCGTGCAGAGTGGATTCATGAAAGTAATGCAGAGAAAAACCACATAGAACACATGCCACCAGGAGAATTGTGTTCTATGGACCGTGCAAGTGTAACACAGTATTTTCATCACAGATTTTTGGCCATGTCACACTTTATATGTAATCAAGAAAATGGTCCACTAGGCCTTGTGGAACATTTCTTTTGGAGGAAAGATTATCATGCACGTGGACCTCCACATATACATATGCTGTTGTGGATTAAAGATGCTCCCCATTTGTTAAGGAAAGTGATGGCTGTGGAATGGAGTTCATTGAAAAATATGTTACTTGTTCTATTCCTGCTCAGCATGTCAATGCTGATCTACCGAACAAGGTGGAAAGGTTTCAAAAGCATTCATGTGGGAAGTATTTTGAAGAAGATGCAAAAGTAAAGACAAGCACTACAGATTTGGCTTTCCAAGGCCTGTGACTCCAGTTGGTCGATTGAATAGTGGAATGCATCTGTTCGCCACCATGTTACTTGTAAGTCACTAGGAAATACCTATCATTTAAAAAGAAATAAGGAATGCAAATGTATTAATGATTACAATCCTGTCATTGCCCAGCTGTTGAATGGAAATACTGATGGACAGTTTATTGCTGATGATTCAACAGTTGTTGCTTGTTATGTTACAGCCTACATGACAAAAGCAGAAAAGAGCAATGGAGCTGAAGTATGCGCAGATTTGTCAGATAAAACTCTTAGTCAGAAACTTTTAAGCTTTGGTTTGAAGATGCTTTCACATAGAGAGTGTGGTAGCTATGAAGCTGCAGATCGGCTTACTAGTTTACCTCTGTATGGCCATAGCATTAATGTAGTTTGGTTAAGTCTTGGACCCGCTAGTAGTAGAAATCGGGTATTGAAGCCTTTGACTGAAATTAAGAAGTTAGCTGAAGCAGCACCTGACAGTACAGACATTTTGAAAACTAACTTGATTGATACATATTATCCAAATTGATGTGAAATGTTGGAGGATCTTTGTTTATATTTAAATAGCACAACGCTACTCATATCGAAATATTGAACCAAACAGTGACAGAGGATGGTTTGAAGTACATGGATGTAATGGTTGTCTAGTGAGACATGAAAAGGCAAGTCTCATTAACCACATGACACAAACTGCAGAGAAAAAGGAATTATTTTATTTTTGTCTTTTGCAGTTATTTTTCACTTGGCGTGCAGAGAGTGATTTACTTAAAGTCTTGAAACTATTGAAGAATAATTTTTTGCTAAAAAAAATGTTTAATTACATATCCAAAATGTGAGCGTACTTGAAGTTACTGGAAAAAGAACTATGTCAAGAAGAACTTTTGGCAGCTGAATTGGCAAATGAGACTCCTGAAGGCAGTCAAGATTCTGCACCAGGAAGTCAAAATGTACTTGATGAGCCAATTATTCAAACTGATGTTGAGCTTGCTATGGAGGAAGTAGAAATTGCAATGCAACAAAGTAAAGTTACAGATATGAATTGTGATGAAATGGTTGGTGAACCTAATATAGAGCAAAAAGTTTATTATAAAATTAAAGATAGGTTCTTACAAGGTTCACTGCATGACAAGCGTGAATGTTCTTGTGTTCAATACAAAACTGTATTGTTGTATGTTAGTGGACAAGCAGGAACAGGTACATCTTTTCTAATTAATGCAATAAGAGCTATGATCCAAAATGAAATGGATTTCTCTTTGTCATGCATTGCAACTGCTCCAACATGTTTAGCAGCAATCAATGCAGAAAGTGTTACTTTACATCGACTGTCGATGTTAGCGATAGAGCATGACAACAAACTTAGAGTAGCAGAAACTTGTATCAAGTGCAGCACAAGAAATAGGAAAAGTTCTTAGAAAATGAAATATCTTGATTGTAGATGAAGTAAGTATGGTATTTAACTTGATGCTGGCTTTCATTCATTTGCGCATGCAACAGGTTTTGAAGACTGACTATAATGTTTTGTTTGGAGATAAACATGCACTTGTTTTTGGAGATTTGTTACAATTTACTCCTACGTCCCGTCCCCTTTCCTCCATACTTATGGGACCTTCCGTCGTCCTGTGGAACGGGACCGGAGCACTTTGTAAAAGCATAACATTTTTCAAAAATGTGTCCTTCTTCTCTTTTTACACGGGGTACCGCACACGGCCGTAACCCCGCCCTCCTTAGCTCCGCCCAGCGCATCACCCATCAGTCCTTTTCTCCGCTCATTCAGGACTGGATGCACTTGCATCTGTGGAACACTTTTTTCCTTCCAGTTTCCTCCTCTCTTGCTCTGTCTTAGCGGTTGCATGGTACTCTGTCTATGCCGTTTCAGCTACGCTTTCCAAATTGTTCTTCCTGTCAGCGACGCTTCGCTAGGGCGGATCCCCATCCACTTTGTTTAGAGTGTTTGGGTCCGGACCACCGGTGGGACTCGTACTTTTATTGCGACTCCCTTTCGGTCCGGGCACTTCAACGTCATTTAGAGCGGTGGGAGGAGGTGTTTCACCGTACTCCCCCGGTGCATTTTCAAACTTTCATCGATGGGAAGAAGAAACGCCCGGTGAGTTCTTTACTTTTTAGAGCACCACGGCCAGGGGACTTCTTCCCGGGGTCTTCCTGGTCTGGAAGGAGAGTCAAAAGCTCTATTACCAGGGCTTGCCCTGAGGTGCCTTCCTGGCCTAAAATGTGTACCAGAGTTTTCTCCGAGGGCCTCCGTAAGGGGCCTATTGACACCGGATTACATTCCGAGGCCCCTCCTGTGGGGCTCTTTGTGGGCCCAGTTCTACTGAGGCGTCGGGTACCGGAGCTTGCTTCGAGGTCTCCTTGACTGGAGCATCCCGTAAAAATACAGCGGTACGCCCTGAGGCCTCGGATGAGGTTGTGGATACCAAACGGAAGTTCGAGGCCCGACATGAAGAGGCTTTTACTGGACTCAGGTCCAAGGTCCCTCGTTTAGAGGCTAAGGTGACCAACAGTTCTAAGAGGCCTGTTAAGGACTTGTCGGTGAGGTGTGTTCCTCATCGTTCCCGCTCTTGTGGAGACTCCAGTTCAGTTGAGGGGGCAAGGAGTGAGGTTTTGAACCGTAAACCCTCCTTTATCGGCAGTGCCGAGGTCCTTCCTTTGAAGGCTAGTTTGGCTGTCAGCATGTCACAGAAACATCCTAGGCCACACAGTACCGGCTCGGCCAAGGTTCCTTGTGTTAAGGCTAAAATGAAGACCCCTGACCCACCTGTGGGGACCCCTGCCTCACTTCCACACGTGTCGCAGTTCTCCTCAGGTGACGACAAAATGGTGGCCATTCCCTCCAAGACTACGGCTGCCATTTTGGATACATCTCTTATGACTACGCCATCGGCTCTAGGTGTAGGGGGTGTTTTTTTGGGTGAACATCGGTTTCCTTGTGCACATCCGTTTTGTCCAGTTTATGACTGGAAGCTTGGATGCCCCTACAATGTCTCACTTCCTGCGGCATCAGCGCCCTTGATTTATGTGGACACCAGTGGGGAAGGGCCCCCTTGCCAACCCTCTCCCGTGCGTCCCTGGAATTACTCCCCTCATGAGAGGCCTCCTCCGGTCACGCCTAAATTGTCGGCGGAGTACGCCTTTTTTGGCAAGTTTCAAAAACGTATGTGTTCTGACCCCATGAAGGAGTACTTTCGAGGCTTGTTTAGGGAGATATGCCCGCCTGCGCTGTCAGTTCCAGCTGCGGTTCCTGTGGTTCCACCGACGCCGCCTTTACCCGCTGGGCATCCCCTGACTCTTCCACCCCTGCCTCCGTTGTCCCCGCTGGACAAGGCTATTGTGGTGCCTGATGCGACTCAGCCTTATCGGGACCTGTCGGACGATGCACGGGGCAATCAGGACAGTGAAGACCAGCCCCGCTCTATCAGAGCCTTTCACGACCGGGTGCTTGACATGATGTGTCTGTTGGATGTTCCAGTACCAGAGGCACCCACTCCGCACAAGGGCGTGCTTTCGGGGGCATTCCCCTTGTCTCCTTCAGAGCGTACGTCTTGTTCTTGCAGAAGGACGTTTTGGCCGAGGTCCGTAAAGTCTGGGAGAAACCACACTCTGGACTGTTTGTCAACAAGAAAATTGATGCGCGCTATAGCCTCCATTATTCGGAAGAGGTGGCCTTAGCATCATGTCCACTCCCCTCCTCCACTTTGCAATCCAGACCGGCGGCATCCTCTTCTACGATGGCTACACAGGTTCCGAGCAAAGAGGACAAGCTTCTTGACTCCCTTAGGAGGAAGATTTATGCTAACTCAGCCCTGCAGCTGCTTCAAGCCAATGCAGAACTGGTGTTAGTGGGGGCGAATATGAAAATGTGGAAAGGTCTGTCAGAGTTTGAGGAGTTTATTCCCGCTGAAAAGCTTGAAGATTTCAAAGCAGGATTGTCGGATGCCAGGGTCCTGGCACAGGATCTGATGGAGGCTGCGGCGCATCATGTCAACACCTCGGACCGGGGCCTTATGCTAAGTGTGGATACCTCTCGTCAGGCTTGGCTGCACGCCACCAAGTTCTCTAAGGAGGTGGAGGATAAGGTTTTGGACCTGCCTTTTGATGGCAAGGAGCTCTTTCATTCTACAACAGACGTGGAGCTGACCAAAACTAAGGACAGCACTCAGACCGCCAAGTCCTTGTCTGTCCTGGTATAAACACCTTTCAGGACACATAGATCGTTGTCACAGCCTCGGCCTTCCTCTGGTTTCAGGGGTTTTCTAGATCGAAAAACCTGCAGGGTTGACACCCCTTCTGGAAATTCCTGCCGAAGGCAGCAATGGAGTTGTTTTTTCTCCCGCTCCTCAGCCTCTTCCTCAAGTTCAGGTGGCGCCGCCACCGAGAAACCAGTTAAATGAGGGTTTTCTGTGCTCGCACATGACCTCGGTGGGAGGACGCATTGCGTCTCATTGGGAGGCGTGGCAGACTATCACTGAGGACCGGTGGGTCTTGTCAGTCGCTCGGGCGGGCTTCCGCTTCCCCCTTCCCCCTACCCCACTCATCAATCCTCCCTTCCAGCAGTGAGGGTCACCCTCCCTCAGAGCTGAGATTCAGAAATTACTGGATCTCAGAGCGGTGGAACCCATTCTCCTAGGGGAGCGAGGAGAGGGCTTCTACTCCTGGCTGTTTGCGGTGCCCAAATCCAACCAGGCTGGCCTGCGCACTATCCTAGACCATTCCCAGTTCAACCTTTTTCTACCCCAAGAGAAATTCAAGATGATCACGCCTGGTCAGATAAAGTCCTCGTTGCAGAAGGGCGATTGGCTCAGCGTGGTGGACCTTCAGGATGCGTATATGCATATTCTGATCTGGAATCCACACCGGAGAAACTTATGATTTTCCATGGGGGAGGAGCACTTCCAGTTCCGAGTGCTCCCTTTTGGCCTCAGCTCGGCACCGCGTGTCTTTACGAAGATGATTTTGGTTATCGCAGCTTATCATTGGCTTCAGGGTATCCATGTGTATCCGTATTTGGACAATTGGCTGTTGCGCAGTCCTTGCCCGTTGAAAGCCTCAAGCAATCTTCAGTCTCTCCTCCAGCTCCTGTTCCATCTTGGGCTGTCGGTGAACTGGCGGAAATCTTCCATGATGGTCTCTCAGGACTTGACTTTCCTGGGTTTTTGTTGGAACACGATCGACTGCAGAGTTTACCTGACTGGGGACAGAATGGCAGATCTGTTGGCCACGTGTCAGATGTTTGCGCAGTCAGAGAGCATGCCGGCCTGGTGGTTCCAGAGGCTTCTGGGCCTCATGGCCTTGTGCGTATTGGCTCTTCCTCTTCATCGGCTCAACATGAGGCGGACGCAGATGGCTCTTCGGAGTTCTTGGTGTCAGGCTGTGGATCCGGACTCCAAGATAATATCCATTCCGGCTTTCATGAGAATGGACCTTGCGTGGTGGTCTTCTCTCAGCAACCTGTTGGTGGGCGCGGGTTCTCAAGACCCTGCCCCGATGGTGACAATCACGACGGAGTCCTCCCTTCTGGGGTGGGGTACGACGTTGGATCTTCTTCATGTCTCTGACCTCTGGTCGTCCCAAGACAAGTTCCTTCACATAAATCATCTGGAGCTTTTGGCGATCTTCCTGGCGCTCAAGGCGTTCAGGCCGGTCATTGTCAACAAAGTGGTTTGTGTCCGCACGGACAATGTGGCATCCATGTTTTACATCAACAAGCAGGGGGGCACCAAGTCTCCACACCTCTTGTGGATCTTGCCATTCAGATTTGGGAATGGGTGGTTCAGCATGGCATCTGGCTGGTAACAGTGCACATCCCGGGCCAGCTGAACCTCACGGCAGATGCCCTCAGCCGACGAACAATGGTCAGCTACGAGTGGGAATTGAAAGCGGAGGTCCGAGGTCCTCTTACAGATATTCCTGTGTTGGGGCACTCCAGAAGTGGATCTCTTCGCAACATCGGCAAACAAGAATCTTCCTCTGTATGCCTTCAGAAATGGGCTGGGAGCCTCCTCTCTGGGATATGCTCTCGAGATTCCTTGGCACAACATGAGGGCTTATGCTTTTCCACCCCTGCCTCTGATTCATCGGACGATTTGCAAGCTGAGGAACACAGTGAACGGTTCTCTTCTGCTCATAGCTCCGTGGTGGCCGGCCAGGTTCTGGTTTTCAGAGCTTCAACATCTGTCGGTGTGTGCACCGATCAGGCTTCCGTTGGTTCCCGATCTGCTTCACCAGAGGGATCAGCAGCTGTGGCACCCCGCCCCACAAACGTTCAGCTTGGCGGCATGGTGCCTGAGTTCAGATCTTTAGAACATCTCAATCTGTCTGCTGACAACATGTGCATTATCCAGGCAGCCAGAAAGCCCTCGACAAGGTCTTAGTACAGAAGCAAACGGCTTTGGTTCTGTCACTGGTGCTTAGCCAAACAGCTGGACCCCAGGGTGGCTACGATTGACACGGTGCTGTCCTTTGTCTCTCACCTAGCAGAGTCGGACATTCATGTCCTGTCATGCAGGATTTATCTTTCGGCTGTGGGCCGCCTATCTATCCACAGACCAGTGGTCTTTTTCACTGTCAGATACAGTGGTTAAGAGGCACTTCGGGGGTCTAATGCATCTTTAGCTTCCTGTTCGCAAACTGCATTCGACATGGGATCTGAATGTGGTCCTTATGGCCTTGTGCCATAAGCCTTTTCAAACCAATGGCTACAGTGGATCTTAAGCACATTTCGTGGAAGGTGTCTTTCTTGGTCGCCGTTACTTCGGCAAGGCGTGTGAGTGAGCTCCAAGCTTTGTCGGTGGACCATCCCTTCTTGGTTTTCCACAAGGATAAGGTTGTCCTAAGGACAAATCCTTTTTTCCTACCAAAGGTGGTATCAGATTTCCATCTGAATCAGTCAATCTCCCTGCCTGTTTTCTTTCCAAACCCAGCTTCGGAAGCAGAGAGGGTTTTGCATTGCTTGGATGTTAGAAGAGCTCTTAAGTTCTATCTGGACAGAACATTTGAATTTAGGAGCTCTTCTCAACTATTGGTGACCTTTGGTAATCCGCAGGGTAAGCAGGCCTCTAAAGCGACTATCTCCAGATGGATTGCTGCCTGTAGTATGGAGTCTTAAACGGTTTAGGGTCTCCAACCTCCTAAAGGGATCCATGCACATCTGGTACGGGGCAGGGCAGCTGCAATTGCCTTTCAAAAGTATGTCCCCTGGGAGACCATCGCAAAAGCGGCTACTTGGGCCTCCCCATCAGCTTTTTGTAACCACTACTGTTTGGACCTGAGCTCCAGATCTGATGCTCAGTTTGGCCAGGCTGTGCTGAAAAACCTTTTTCAGTAGGGGGTTTCCATCCACTCGTAGTTCCTGTGAGGAGCGCTTGGTAATCTCCCATAAGTATGGAGGAAAGGGGACTGGACGTAGGAGTATAATAAGGTTACTCACTGTAGTGACCACCTTACTCCTAGTCCATAGTCCCCTTTCCTCCATATGCCCGCCCATCGTCCCCTCTAATAAGGTTCCTCTATTATTGCTTAAAGGTCTCTGACCTGGCGATAGAAAAGGACTGATGGGCGATGTGCTGGGCGGAGCTAAGGAGGGCGGGGTTACAGCTGTGTGCGATACCCCACGTAAAAAGAGAGGAAGGACACATTTTTGAAAAATGTGATGCTTTTACAAAGAGCTCCAGTACCGTCCCACAGGACGGAGGAATGTCCCATAAGTATGGAGGAAAGGGGACTATGGACTAGGAGTAAGGTGGACACTACAGTGAGTAACCTTATTAAACTGCTGTGAAAGGTCAACCATTTTTCAGAATGCTTCAATCTAAGGATGCTCAAAAAAGCATAGCAAGTATTGGTCATTTTAACCTTTGGAATTGTTTTGAATTCCAAGAATTTACCATAAATATGAGGCAATCTGGAGACTTAAAGTATGCAGCAATGCTTAATAAGATCCCTTTAGGAGTTCTTGAGGAAAATTTAAAAGCAGGTATTTAAAAAGAAGACTGACTTCTAATATGTTTCATGCAGATTGCAGTCTGTCTGAGGTCATGTTGACTTTTAAGGAAAAAAACATTTCTTGTATTGCTTTGATGTGCACACTTGCAGGGTGTAACACGTTTAACTCTACCATGCTATTGTCAGAGAATCAAAATACTGTGGACATAAAATCACGTGATATTTTAGATTGTCATGTTATGCTTTTAGATTTGGATAAGAGAGCAAAAGCTCAATTAGTTCCACTAGAGAATTCAATTTCTAAAACAGCAGGCCTGGAAGGGGTTTTAAAACTAGGCATCAATGCACAAGTTATGTTAAAGAGGAAATTTAATGTAGAAATTGGTCTACTGAATGGAGCAATGGGAAGACTGATTGCATTTCACGGTGTTCCTCAGAGTACAAATATTGAACATGTTGAGGTTAAGTTTGACTGTGTAGAAGGAACTCACTTGATTTGTCGGAGCTCTGCACGTTTCATGCTTTTTAAGGATACTTTTGTGGAAAGAGCACCGTTGCCATTGTGTTCTGCTTATGCAATAACTATTCATAAATCACAAGGTTTGACTTTAGAAGCAGCACTTTTTGGCATTGTCAGACAGTGTTTAAAGAAGGAATGTCATATATAGCTTTGCCACATGTGAAAAATATACAAGGTTTGTTTTTAATAAACTTTGATGAAACGATAGTGACAGCTGACATTTCTTGCATTGAAGAATATAATATGTTGCGTTGAAATTATGCTCCTCACCTGAACCTTATATCTATACCGTTAAAGCACTCATCCAAGAAATGAAATAAGTCAGTGAATGCACATTCAAATGAAATCAGTCCTTCTTAGACTGTAAAACAACCCAATTTAGAGGAGTTGGAGAGTTGTTCAACTCTAACATACTCTCATTGCAGGTTTAGTAATTGAACAGGAGTTGAATTCTATTGTAATGCAGCTTTGTGTATGTTGTTTCAAATGACTTCATTGATGCAATCAATAGCTTCCACAGCAGGCAAACAGCTATGTTGGAGGTGGTGATTACATCTCAGATCTCAAGATTTCTGGAAAATAATGATTGTCTTCATCCCTTTCAATCAGGCTTTCGTCCCAATATGGGGACTGAGTCAGTAATTATATTGTTGCTGGATGATCTTTGCGTTGCTTTAGGGACCACCGAGAGACCAGAGTACTTATTCTCCTGGATCTGTCTGCAGCCTTTGATCCACTAGATCACATTTCTTTTTAATTGGGCTGGAGAAAGCTGGTGTCACCGGGTCTCTCTTGACATGGTTTTTGGTCTTTTTTTGAAGTCCGCTCTCAAACAGTATCCATTCAAGCGTATCTCTCTTCTCCTGTGGAGTTGTCTTGTGGAGGTCCAAAGGGGTCGGATTTATCTCCATGTTGTTTAATTTGTATGTTCAAATGTTGGCTGACCTCATTAAAGAATGCAGAGTACTCATTTATTCCTATGCAGATGATACGCAGCTGATTCTTCGGCTGGACTCTTCTCAAGCTGCATCCCCCAAGTAGCTGCGTGACTGCTTGTAGAAAATGGGTTCCTGGATGGTGGCCAATACGCTGCAATTGAATGGAAACAAAACAGAGGTACTGGTAGTTTGGCTCCAGGGAAGGGACCACCTCTGCAATTCACAATACTGGCCTCAATCTCTTGGCCTATGTCCTGACCCTTTTGCTTCGTTCAAGAGTGTTGGAGTAAAACTCCTCCATAAAGGATCACGGGAAGCCCAGATCTCTGCCATTTGTAGTGCTGGTTTGGAAAACTGAAAGCTCTAAGAAAAAATATTTCCTTGCTTCCCTCAGAAAACCGCCTTACACTGGTGACATCTACTATAATGGGCTGCTTAGGCTACTGCAATGGTATCTATTTGGGACAACCGAAGTACCAAATCCAGCGGCTGCAAGTACTTCAGAATTCAGCAACGCCACTGGGCTTGAAGCTCCTCATCCAACTCCTTCGGTCGCTCTTCTTCATCAGCTGCATTGGCTGCCAGTGGGAGCGTTAATCGAGTTTAAGATTTTGTATATTGTCCATTGATCCCTCCATAATGTTGGTCCTCACTATCTGAAAAAGAAATAGGAAAGGTATTGTACAGGAAGAGGTCTCTGTTCTGAAACGCATGTTCTTCTTAATATTCCTAAATTCCATCAAAAGCGTCTGGGTGGCTGCTACTTTTCAGTGCCTGCCCCCAGCCTGTGGAATGCTCTTCTGTTATATCTGAGAGCTTTGGTTGAATATTTTCCCTTCACGAAAGCACTAGAGACTCACCTTTTTAGCTCTTTTTCTGCTTTATAGTTTACCTGAGGCTTTGTTTTTCTGTGAGCTATTCTCCCTACCAGCACCTACATGCCTTTGGCCCATAGTTCACACTTTATTAATCTTATAATAATAATAATGTGTGGAACTTTGAATTCTTGAAACATCTATAGATGAAAATCCACACAGTTTACATTCGGCAATGTCAATCCGAAATGTAGCATCTGTTGCAAGCAGAAATCAACAATTTTTGCAAAATACACAGGACGATAATCAAGAATTTTTAATAACTGTTTTTGATTTATTATCAAAGGAATCTCTTAATGTAGATAGGTATGTAGGAATTAGTTATAAGTGGAATCATAAGCGTCCACAGTGAAAGAAAAATTATTCAACTACAGATCCTTGTGAAGGTGTATGTATCTGTATGTGCCTGATCAGAAAAGTGTATATTTTTCTGATCTTGTAACTAAAGCATTCCATGACATGCAATGCAATGACTGTGGTTGTGACTTACAATCAACACAGTAAAATCTAGTATTTAATAAGTATGTGTTAATTATGTTTCAAAGATGCAGAGTAGCTGGTAGGAAAGTTAACACGGCAATGATTAATCTTGTAAATAGTCCATTTTGTGTTAGTAATAAAACTTTTAAAACGTGTGCAATTATTTTTCTTGAGGGGGCATCCATTGAATCTGGACATTACATGACATGGGTGTGTACAGAAGTAGATTGGTTTGTTTGTAATGACTATATATATAGTGACACACCAAGCTAGATTGCCAAAGGGTTATAAAAATGCTTACTTAATGTTGTTACAAGGAACATTTTAAATTATATGTGATATAATTTCTGTGAATATAAACATGAAAAATAAAAGTTTGAAATGGAAAATAGGCTAATTAGTGTTTTATATAAAGTAGGATATGAATTGTTACTAGGATGTTTTTTTAAACAGTTCTAAATACATGGAGAGGTAATATTATGAAGATTATATAACTTAGAAGAGAAAATAACATTCTGGTGTCTTCTACTTTTGGTTTATTGTGTAAAACACTGTGTATTGTAATATGTACAAGTGTTCCTATAAGTGCTAGGTTACATAAATGGTTCCATGTACATTATTTTGAGTGTGAGCAAGAGTAGAAGCTAATGACTGTTTTCATATGAAACAAGTAAACAGTAGGTTGTAGATACAAAAATATATAGTGTTATTAAAATACAAAATCAAAATAACTTACTGAACAGGTTAGTTTGTTAATGTAGAAATATGTTCTATGTGCAGTGTGGAGTTTTTTGAAAAGTCCGATAATCTACTCAGTCATTAAGCCATGTATGTTCTTTAATTTTGTTTGCTAGGTTTAAGATTATTGTGATTAATTTCTAAGGTGTGCAGGTGGCCAGAAAAAGGACACACACTAAATTATAAAAGTAATTACGAAATACTAATATAGATATCATTTTTATAAGTCAGAATACAATTTGTTGTAGTACAACACATGTTTTTACAATGTATAGCAGTATTAGTGCTAAAACTAGTTTATATGATAATTAGTAGTTTTAAAGTTTTTGAAAATAAGGTATTTGGTAAGAATTTTGATAAATATATATGTGTGTAATGCTGATATGTGCACATACAAATATATATATATTTTATTTCTCGCCGCGTATACGGTATTAGCCAATGAATAGCAGGAGTGCTTTTACACGGCCAAGGTGAACAACGGTTGGATCGCTTTTACCCACGCATAAATGCCTCTATTAAGAGTGGCTACAGGCTAGAAATGGCAATTTTGAGTTCTGAAACTGCATAAAATACATTGCAATGTTTATTGCAATATATTTTAGCAGTCTGTGTTCAATTTTATCTATTTTTGAAACATAAAAGGTAGCCCTTAAAAGGACCATTTTGGGGGATCGAAAGAGGGGGGTGGAATGTTAGGCAGAATCATATGCAGTACCCTTTGGGAACACCACACACAATTAAGAATACAAGTGTAAGTACAATTTCACCTTTGGTACAAGCCTGTACACAGTAAAGTGGTAGCGATGGCTGAGCACCCAGACTTATCTCAAGAGTAAAGTGAGCAGTACAAGAGGTTACACAAAGGACAACAATTACTATGGTTCAAACAAACACTGATTCAATGTTTCTGAGTAAAAGAATATACATTTATTTACACCATCACTTATAAAACAGTTCGCTATTATAAAGCAGCAGAAAATCACAGTCTTAATATACTACAATAACACCCAATCAATTCGGGACAAGTTAAGCTGAAAAATAAAGTGTGAGCAAAATGGCACTCCAGCAATTTAAAAGGGAGACAAGACAAGGTTATCCAAAATCAATAACACCAACAGGTTATTGGCAGGGCAATATAGAAAAGGCTACTACAACTATCATTCAAGTCAATAGTTCTGGGCCAATGTTAATGGTTCAGAGTCTTTGCAGCGGATCACACAGTTCAAAGTAGTTTGTGGTTAAGTCTTTGCCAAGCGTTCAAAATGAAGTTGGTCGGAGGAAAAGTTATTTTAAAGAGAAGAGAAGGACAAGCCTTCAGAGATGCAAAAGCTTTCAAACACTTTCACCGCGGTCGGACGGAAAGAACGACCGAGTTTGCACAGTACCTTTAAAGAAGAGGAATGCTGTAGCTGAGCCAGTTGTTCCTGGCAGTTCCTGCAGGCTCCTGGTCCTGAAGCTTCAGTCATGGTGACAAGAAGGAGGACGGCTGGAGGGTCCTGCACTGCCCAGGGAAGAAGCCAGCACCGGAGCAAAACAACGAATGAAAGGTGCACTCCTTAAAACCCAAACTGGTTCTCTTCGAACTGGCTATCTGATCTACTGCAGCGATGCACAGCAAATTCGACCAGGATGAGGACCGGTGTCTGGTGTTTGGTGAGCTGGCTGGTCCCACCAAGCTCAAGGGGAGAAGATTCCTTGCAGATCTCCTCTGTCGTCAAAGTTTCAGGCGATTCGAACCTGCAGCAGTGCTTCACCGGGTGTACAGTCGTTGCAGCAGCCGTCTTCCTTCAGCTTCTCTTTGGTTCTCTCGTTCCAGTGGTGACTCTGCTGTCCAGTCTCAGAGACAGGCTTCTTTTTATGCACCAAATCCCCCATTCACACAGCCTGGCTGTCAATCACACAGCAGGCTTGCTGTCCAGTTGTGGCAGCCACCTAGCCAATCAAACAAGAGTGTGACTTGAGTCTCCAGGGACACCCTGTGCAGGGGGCCTCAAACCCCTCCCTCACATCCTGCCCACTCAGACACTCAGGCACCTAAGGAGGGCTTCTGTGCAGAAGCCTGCCAAAGGACGGCGAACAAAGGAACCAAACCTGGTTTGGCGTGCACAGTAAAACACTAGAAAGACCTTTACAAAAAGGTATGGCAAAAGAACTCGACTGGAACCAAGTTAAAATAAATGTGGATTACCGGGTTGGAGTTCGAGGCTACCACCATAGCCTCTAACAGTACCAAAGCTATTTTCATAGTCCGCGGTAGAATAAAAATGGTAGATACCACTGCCACCAGCCAATTCTTAGAGAAAGGGGAACATAACAATGTTTCATGAGAATCAGACAAAAGGGGACAACAATTAACCCCTCCAGTACTCTATTGGAAGATAGGGTGTACTGGGTCTGTACATTTAAAAAGACTGGGAAAGTCAATGGTAACTTTACATGTTCTGGGAGACAGTAGTCAGTCCCAGAAAATGGATTTTAAAGTGGGAAGTCTGAAAAGACAACCCTGTGTCACTGTAATAAAGGTGCTGCCTGACACACAGTAAAAAGATAATGCCTATGGAGTGGGTGAGACTCCATACTCCATGAGCATAAACATGTACAACACACAGCAAAACACATGTAAGAGTGGGAAAAAAGGCTCACACTCTTACCAGGTAAAAAATGAAAACCCCAGAAATCCAGCAAAGCTGCTGAGGGACTCAAAAGGTAAGGGAATTTAGCCATTCTGGAGAATTCTCCCTAACACTCGCCCCCACCCCGCCCCCAGATTAAGGGACAAGAGGATTTAATCTACTCCTGGATGAATCTCTTCACTCTAGCCGGTCAAACATCCTAGAGAGACCATGATCATTTTGGTGGTGACATCCTGACCTGTGCTCAATGGTGAAATCAAACCCTTGCAGGCAGATTGACCATCTTAGTAGTTTTGGTTTTTCCCCTTTCATTTGCATCAACCATCTCAAGGGTTGGTGGTCTGTCTGAATCACAAAAGTAGATCCATACAAGTATGGTCTAAACTTCTTTAGAGACCACACAATAGCAAAGCACTCACGCTCAATGGTTGCCCACCTTGTTTCTGGTTCTTTCGGCTTCCTGCTGATGAAGCAAATGGGGTGCTCCCTACCTTTCTCATCCAGTTGACTAAGGACTGCACCTATACCTGTATTGGAGGCATCTGTCTGCACAATGTAGGGTTGGTGATAATATGGAGCTCTTAGGACTGGAGCTTGGCAAAGGGCTTTCTTCAGGTTTTCAAAGGCTTGAGTGCACTCCTCATTCCATCTGACCTTCTTAGGGAATTTTGGAGAGGAGATCACATTCAAGGGAGAAGCTATGGTCCCATAGTTCTCTATGAAGTTCCTGTAGTACCCAGTCAGACCTAGGAAGGCTCTCACCTGGGTTTGAGTAGTAGGTGTGGCCCAGTTTTGTACAGCTTGTACTTTGCTAGGCAATGGCCTTATTTCACCTCCTCCTACCTCATGACCAAGGTAGACAACCTTGCTCTGACCAATTTGACACTTACTTGCCTTTATGGTCAGATGGGCCTGCTCAAGAGCCTGCAATACATATCCTAAGTGGTCAACATGTTCTTTCCAAGTAGGGCTGACCACTGCAATGTCATCCAAGTATGCCATGAAGAAGTCCCCCATCCCATTCAGAACTTGACTAACGATCCTTTGGAATGTAGCAGGTGCATTATTGAATCCAAAAGGCATAACCTTAAACTGATAGAGGCCTTCTGGGTCAAAAATACAGTTTTCTTCTTGGCATGGTCTGTCGGAGCTATTTGCCAAGTAAATGTACTGAGGTACTTGGCTGCACCAAGTTTATCCACTAGTTCATCTGTTCTTGTTAAAGGATGGACATCAGTCTTTGTGACTGCATTTAGAGCTCTATAGTCCACGCAGAATCTCAACTCCTTGGATCCTGCCTTTGGCACTAGAACAACTGGACTAGACCATGGACTTGTAGGTGGCTCTATAACCCCGAGATCAAGCATCTTGTTGACCTCCTCCTTTATGTGGGTCCTTACATGGTCTGACATTCTATAGCTTCTGCTTTTCAAAGGTAAACCGTCACCAGTTTGAATATCATGCTGGCCCCAAGGGGTCAAGCCTGGTGATAGTGAAAACAGGGAGGCAAACTGATTTAACAGAACCTTGCACTCCTCCTGTTATTCAGATGTCAGATTAGAAGAGAGATTAACTCATATTTTCTCATCTAAAGGCTGTCCTCTGAGTAGGTCAGGTAGAGGTTCACTCTCCTCCTCCTCTTGAGCTGAAGCTAGAAGCGAAGCTCTCACTTCTGGTCTCGAGACATAGGCCTTCAAACAGTTGGTGTGAAAGTCTCTGGGAGCCTCCTTAGGATTGCCTGAGTCCACCAGATAGTTCACCTCTCCAAGTTTTCTGACAACCTTGAAGGGTCCTATCCACTTGTCCTGCAATTCCCTCTGCCTTGTTGGCACCATAACTAGCATGAGCTGGTCTTGAGCAAACTCAACCATGTCAGTCTTCTGGTCATGCCAATGTTTGACCAGAGCCTGACCTGCTTTCATGTTATCACTAGCTTCTGCCATCATGTGTGTCATTCTCCTTCAGAGACCTATCACATAGTCAGTCACTCTGACTGGCTTGGGGGAAGGAGCACTCTCCAACCCCTCCTTAATCAGGGCGAAATGACCTCTGACTGGATGGCCATAAAGAAGTTCAAAGGGACTATATCCAACTCCCTCCTGAGGGACTTCTCTATAAGCAAAGAGAAGGCATGGCAGTAGAAGGTCCCACTTTCTTTAAAAGGGTTCTTCTAAAGCAGCTATCATACTCTTCATAGTACGATTAAACCTTTCAACCAGTCCATTGGTTTGTGGATGGTAGGCTGTAGAGAACTTGTAAGTGACACCGCAGTTTTTCCACATGGCTTGCATGTAGTGGGAAATAAAATTGGACCCCCTGTCGGATATCACTTCCTTAGGAAACCCTACACTGATAAAAATACCAAGTAGAGCCTTAACCACAGCCTGAGCCATAACAGTTCTCATAAGTATTGCCTCAGGATATCTAGTAGCATATTCTACTACAACCAGGAAAAACCTGTTTCCTGAGGATGTGGGAGGATCAAAAGGACCAACAATGTCAATTCCCACCCTCTCAAAAGGAACTCCCACCACTGGGAGAGTGTTAGGGGACCTACCTGGGATACCCCACATGACACTTCCGGGCCTGGCGACTGTACCCGCGGGTTTGGCTTACAAGGGTGGGCATCTTCCGACGGGCAGACTTGCCTCTGACTCGTACGCGGAAGTGTACGCATGCGCGGGCCTCACGGGTTGCCATGAGCAAAGAGACGAGCTTGTGCTTCAAGCCTCGTTTTTGTCACCACTCGTCCACTGCGCATGCGTGGGCCGGGTTGGGGCTCAGACCTCGGTTTCATGCTGAGTGCCCTAAATAGCGCTTGAGTCTGAAAACCACTACGTCTTAACGTGGTTGGTTCCTGACTCTCCGCAGTGCTTGGATCTTTGGATCCGCCTCCTGATTTTTTTGTCCCTGGACTTTCCTTGCCTGCCCCGTTCCCAGTTTCTTGCCTCCTTGGGTGGGCTTCTCTCCATTGTCCTGGTTTGTCTCCTGTGGTCTTTCTGCTTGTGGTTCTTCACCTGCCTTGCCTGGGTACCAGCTCCCTTGGACTTTCTCCTGCTATTACCGCTGTACGCCTTCTGGATCGACCTGGTGAAGTCCTGTCTACCTGCCAATTTCCTACCTGGACCACAGAGCATGTGATTTCCTCCACCTTCCATTATACTACCTTGGACTTGCCTTTACTACTCTTCCTAGAGTACCAACAACCATCAACCTTCCCTGTCAGTGCTTGCACTGTTCTGACATCACGTTAATCTGCAAGGAAGAGTTCTCTGTGGCGTCAGGAGTTGGTCCCCGTTCATCCCTATACCATTACGGCTGAGTTGGGATTGATTTCTTGCTTCATCTTTTCATCACCCTGCCCACGGATCAACCAGTCTGGCTTTTCCAGTGCGATCATCTCCTGGAAACACAGGTGCGCAGCGTCCACGTGACGCACATTTTAACAGATTAAGATGCCTTACCACCACCTCAGATTCTGAGATGGATGATTCCCAGGAGTTAAGGAATGAAATTAGGGCCCTATGTACCGAGATGACGGCTTTGTATCAAGAAAACCTAGCTTTACGTCAGATGGTTGCTCAAGGAGCCAGTACTAGTACCTCAGCAGAGTCTATCATAGCTCAAACCACTCCGGTAAAGTTTAATGGTGATCCTCGACGGGTGGCTGAGTTTTGCAATCATTGTAGGATCCATTTCTTGTGTCGCCCGACGCATTTCAATCAGGACAAGGCTTAGATCGGATATATCCTGGGAAACCTAACTGGAAACGCTTTGGCCTGGGCTACTCCTTTGGTGGTAGCCGAGAGTCCTATTTTAGAGGATTTTGTGGCCTTTGAAAAGGCTTTTTTGGAAGTGTTTCAGTCCCCTAATCTGGCAGCTACTGCTCAGAATCAGCTAATGGATCTAAGACAAGGGTCAAGTTATATCATTACATACATTAGTCGCTTCCGTCAATTGGCCACAGACTCCCAATGACCCGAAGTTACTCAGAAGACCCTTTTTCGATGAGGATTGAGGGAAGAATACACGGATGAGTTGCTTCATATTCCCGAACCAGACACTCTGCACTCTCTTCAGGAACAAGTACTACGGATTGACCATAGACTGGCAGAAAGATTAGGCGAGAGGCGTCGCATGGAGAGAACAGTTCCAAGGTATTTGCCAGTACCAGTCAAAGATTCTGGTTCTCTTGAACCCACTTCTGAACCTATGCAATTGGGAACAGTGAGACTCCCTTGTCTTCTGGTCCCATTCGCCAACACACTGGGATTCTAAGATTACAGATTGAGGGACATCATGAACAGATATCTCTGGATGTTCTCAAGACACCTTCATACCCTATAATCTTGTGCTTATCTCGGTTGTTATATCACAACCCCAACATTAATTGGGTAACTTGGACCCTAGTTTTTTGTTCCGACCATTGTGTTCAAGAATGCTTTTGCACTGAGTCCTCTCCGACGACGCTGTCTATCTCTACTCAGACCGATGGAGATGGCGCTTCTCGCCTATACTCAGTCTCATCTATACCACCTGAGTATTTAGAATTTCAAGAGGTCTTTTCTGAACCTAAGGATATTCCAATGCCTCCTCACAGAACCTTTGATTGCGCCATTGATTTGTTACCAGACTCTGTGATACCTCATGGTAAGGTGTACTCCCTAACTTCCCATGAGAAGGATGTGTTACAGGAGTATCTGGAGGAATGCATCCGGAAAGGGTAAATTACACCTTCCAATTCACCCGCGGGATTTCCATTATTCTTTGTCAATAAAAAAGAAGGCACCTTGCGTCCATGTGTTGATTTCAGGCAGCTGAATGACATCACAAGGAAGGATAGGTATCCGCTACCCCTGATACAGAGCATTATGGAATCATTGCATACGACACGTGTATTTTCCAAGTTTGACCTTCGAGGGGCCTATCATTTGGTGAGGATAAAACCAGGCGATGAATGGAAGACGGCATTCAAGACACCATCAGGGCACTACGAATATCGAGTCACGCCATTTGGGTTGTGCAATGCCCCTGCTGTCTTCCAGCGTCTCATGGACCATATTTTTTCTGATTTGATTGGGATATCAGTCTGGGTGTATTTGGATGACATTTTGTTGTTTTCTAGATATCCCAAGGAACACATATCACATGTGAAAGAGGTTCTCAGACAGCTATGTCAAAACAACTTATATGCCAAGGCGGAGAAATGTCTTTTCCACCAAGACCATATTGAGTTCCTTGGTTATGTAATCAGTGCTTCAGGCATACACAGGGATCCTGCCAAGATACGTGCCATCCTGGAATGGAAACCTCCGAGTGATCTGCGGTCTCTCCAGCGTTTCCTTGGATTCGTCAATTTTTACAGACGCTTTATTCCTTCCTTTTCTCAGCTCACCAAGATACCCTTTGTCTGGAGCTCGGAAGCTTCAGCCGCTTTTGAACAACTGAAAGAGGCCTTCAGTACCTCCCCAATCTTGCAACATCCTCAGGATGACCAGCCATTAATTGTGGAGGCTGATGCCTCTGATTTTGTGGCGGGTGCTGTACTACTACAGAATGACCCAGAATTGGGGGGTGGAGTTCCCTGTGGCGTACTGTTCCAGGAAACTTACAGCAAGTGAACAAAATTATCATGTTATCGAAAAGGAACTCTTGGCCATTAAGACCACCTTTGAGGAATGGCGACATCACCTTCTGGGGGCCGGTTTCCAGTGGAGGTACGCACGGACCATAGTAATTTGCAAATTCTATGTTCCCTTCAGTGTCGAACCTCTCGTCAGGTTCGGTGGGCCTTCTTCTTTTCGCATTATGATTTCAACACCACCTATGTTCCCAACACACAAAATCTGAAAGCTGATGCATTATCTCGTTCCTTAGAAGATGATATCAAACAGGAAGGTCGGGATCAGCCTTTGATTGCCTCAAAACATTTCCTCCTGGCTCTCATACCCTATCTACAGAGCGTAGCCCAAGCAACTATGACCGATCCTAGTCGGACTGCATTGGTGAGACATCCCCAAGTAAGAGAGAAAGATGGCCTTCTCTTTTTTTTTAATAGACTGTATCTTCCTACGGAGGATCTCCGCAAAACCATACTGCAGGGCCTTCATGATTCCAAGATAGGGGGTCACCGTGCCATCCGGTCGACACAAGAACTCATTTCCCAACAATTTTGGTGGCCAGGATGGGCTACCCAAGTCAAACGCTATGTTGAATGCTGCTCCATCTGTGCTCAGGTCAAGACTCCGCGCAAGAGACCTTTAAGCCTTCTGCATCCTACAGAAATACCACCATATCCTTAGCACACGATTGCTGCAGACTTCACCGTGGACCTTACGCCTTCTGAAGGTTACACCTGTATCATGGTTATTGTCGACTGTTTTACAAAATTGGCTCACTTCATTCCCTTCAAGAAGATCCCTACAGCGGTTCAGATGGCACAAGCTTTCTTGCATAACATCTTTCACTTACATGGGTTACATGAAAAGATAATAACTGATTGTGGGGCTCAATTTGTCTCATCTTTCTGGAGTCAGCTTTGTCAGCATCTAGACATCCATTGGGCACTCAGTTCTGGTTATCATCCACAAACTAATGGACAGAAACAAAGAACCAATCAGACCTTGGAGCAGTATCTGCACTGTTTCACCAATGCCGCTCAATCTAACTGGATGTTGCATCTAGACCTGGCCGAAGTGGCGTATAACAATTCCGTTCACTCGGCAACTGGACTAAGTCCCTTTTTCTGTTCCTCTGGTCTTCACCCAAAGCTGTTGCCTCTTCCTCCCTTCCAACCCAGCATTGTTCCTTCGGCTGATCGTCTGATCTCCAATATCCAAGATATTCAACATCGAGCCGCTGGTACCCTGGTTAAGGCACGTGAGAGTATGAGGGCTCAGGCTGACAAACATCAGAGTCTTGGGCCTTCATTTCAGGTGGGGGATTTGGCTATCATCCAAATATTTGCCAGCCCGGAACCTGCCTCTGAAACTAGCTCCCAGATATCTTGGTCCTTTCCGAATAACTAAACAGGTGTCCCCGTTAGCCTTTAAGCTGGCCTTGCCTGTATCCTGGCAAGTTCATCCCGTTTTTCATGTTTCCTTGTTGAAGGCTTACAGTTCTGATCCCTATGGTTGATCCTACCCCCGTCCTGCTGCCATTGATATCGAGGGTACACCTGAATTTGAGCTCCAGGAAATATCTGATTCCCATTATTGTCGGGGAAATTGCAATTTTTGGTGGATTGGAAGGGTTATCCAGCCTGTGATCGCACCTTAGAACTACTGGGAAATGTCCATGCCCCCCGTTTGGTGTAGGAGTTTTATTCCTGTCATCATTGGAAGCCGGGTGCTCCTGGTCTTCCGAAGGGGGGTCATGGTGTAAGGGCACCTATCTGGGCTACCCCCACACTACACTTCTGGGCCTGGCGAATGTACCCGCGGGTTCGGCTTACAAGGGTGGGCATCTTCCGATGGGCGGACTTGCCTTCGACTCGTAAGCGGAAGCGTTCGCATTCACGGTCCTCGCGGGTGCCATGAGCAACGAGACGAGCTTGTGCTTCAAGCCTCGTTTTCGTCCCCGCTTGGCCCCTGCGCCTGTGTGGGCCGGGTTGCGGCTCAGACCTTGGTTTCATGCCGAGTGCCCTAAATAGCGCTGGAGTCAGGAAACAACTTTGTCTTAACGCGGTTGGTTCCTGACTCTCCGCAGCGCTTGGATTTTGGATCTGCCACCTGTTTTTTTTGTTCCTGGACTTTCCTTGCCTGCCCCGTTCCCAGTTTCTTGCCTTCTCCCTCGCTCTTCTGGGCTCTGCTTGGAGTTACCCCGGGTCCGAGTTCCCTGTTGCTTTCCTGGTTGCTCTGCCTTGGTTTTCCCTGGTTCCCCCTGGGGTTTCCTGCTTCCTCCTTGGGTGGGCTTCCCTCCATTGTCCTGGTTTGTCTCCTGTGGTCTCTCTGCTTGTGGTTCTTCGCCTGCCTTGCCTGGGTACCAGCTCCCTTGGAATTTATCCTGCTATTAACCCTGTACACCTTCTGGGTCGACCTGGTGAAGTCCTGTCTACCTGCCAATTTCCTACATGGACCACAGAGTATGTGATTTCCTCCACCTTCCATTCTACTATCTTGGACTTTCCTTCACTACTCTTCCTGGAGTACCAACAACCGTCAACCTTCCCTGTTAGTGCTTGCACTGTTCTGACGTAACGTTAATCCGCAGGGAAGTGTTCTCCGTGGCGTCAGGAGTGGGTCCCCGTTCATCCCTGTACCATTAGGGCTTAGTTGGGATTGATTTCTTGCATCATCTTTTCATCACCCTGCCCACGGATCAACCACTCTGGCTTCTCCAGAGCAATTATCTCCTGGAAACACAGGTATGCAGCGTCCACGTGACGCACATCTTAACAGAGAGGCACCAATGGTGCCACATTCTTGGCTCCACTCTTGCCAGAGGTTTGGCAAGTATGACAGCTCCTACAGAATTTGTCAACTTCTGAATCCATCTTAGGCCAGTAGAAGTATAAAGAAAGCCATTCCTTGGTCTTTTTGAAACTCAAGTGACCAGAAAAGGTATCTCATGGGCCAACTGTAGGAACTGGAATCTGTTTTCTAGGGGCACTACAAGTCTTTTGCATTCCCCAGGGAGAGACTCAGTCGGTTGACTGTAGAAGAGTGTTACACTCACCTGGTGTCCACGGGGGCGCCACATGATACTGGATGGAGGTCAAAGCGCTATCCCGGACCCCTCTCTGCTTGGTTATGTGCCAGACGTTGGGTAGCACCTATAACAGGCAAATGGAGGGTTAAGATACTGGTTCTGTGATGGGTGGACTCCCACCTCCCTCTGGTCCAAATCCCCTCCCTTGGGGTTATTGCTCACCTTAGGTTTTTGTGCGTTTAATTCTCCGCCCTGCGTCTCTGTGCAGGGGCACGTGGTTGGTGCAGGCATTCCATGGACGTAGTTGCTTCACTGGTCTGTGTGCCCTTATGTCGGGTCCAGACCGGCTGTGAGTCCGACTCTGCTTGCTGTCTTCCAGGTGAGTTATAATGTCTTTTCCGTCTTTATTCTGTCTATATCTTTCCCTCCGTTTTCTCTGTCTTCTCGGTGTCTTGCTCCACTACGTTGCTCCCTAACAATGTCTCTTTTTGTTTTCACAGGGATGGTTATGATCTCGGAGTTGCCGCGCCGATGGAGAAGACCACAGTGATTTATTGATGCGCGGAGCGCTGCGCTCTTTATTGGTGTTAATTGCGAACCTGTGTTCTCGTTTCTTCTTTGTACAGGTTGCGGTGATGTTCCGGCGTGATGAGCGATCAAAGCGCTGCTTGCCCAGGTAAGTGCTATGTTATTGCTGACCTTGTTCCTTCTCCCTTGCAGGTTGCAGTGAAACCCGGAGATGGGCGAGGTAAGAGAAGTGCAGGGTGCTGGCAGGGCTCGCTGCTTGCCCAGGTAAGAATTGTTATTAATGCCGTCCTTGTTTCTTTACCTTTGCAGGTTGCGGAGAACTGTGGAGATGGGCGAGGTAAGCGATGCGCAGGATGGATTCAAGACCGGTTACTTCACAGGTAAGTGTTCTCGCTCACTAATGCTGTTCTTGTTCTTCCAGGTTATTAATGGAATCCAGATCTAGGGCTTCAGGATCAGGCCACCGGAGAAGCAGATGAGCAGGAGCTGGACATAGTGAGCGTTATGCTGCAGGAGTGCAGATTAACGTGAAACGTGTTCTGCTGTTTGGGTGTGGTTTAAATGGCCCAGGTAAAGTAGTTGCAGGCCAAGTAGTTCCAGGCCCAGCCACGCCCAAAACACTAGACCACATGGCTTGGTTCTAAAGAACTGAGCTGTGTAATAGGCCTCCATGTTGGATTAAGGTCCAAAACTGGTATTGCTTTATTCCTGATAATGAGCCTGGCGCCAAAGGCACCAGGACTGACTCCATGTATGTTTCTGATGGAGTTTTAAGGCCCCTGGGGCCAGTATGAAGGGCTTTAGCCCCACTGCTGCCAGGGGGCTGTTATACCTGAGGGGGTCAGGGACATGGATCGTGACAAAGAGGCCATCTTCCCAATGCAACCTGTGCTTCCCAGGCTCTTGCCCATCAAGCTGAGAAGCTGCATGTAGACAATGAACTTCAAGAGTAGGACACTCTCTTTGTCCTCTGATGAAGTCTGCCCTGTTGGGTCCACCTTCTGCCAGTAAAGACTGCAGCTCAGGATGGTCAGCAGGATCCAGATCTCCAACTAGAGGAAGGTCCTCTTCCAGGTCTGATTCTTCAGTAGCTAGTTCAACCACGCATGGCTGTAACTCACACTCAGCCTCAGCTGGTGGAGGAGTCACAGGTGTGACTTTGGACAATCTTGGGGATATCCTGGTTGGTAGCACAGGGGTGCTATCTGTTTTCTTCTGGGAGGTATTAGGTTTCCCCTTTGCCTCTTTCTTTTTTGAAATAGCAGTTAGTAAGATCTTTGGACTGGGGGGTGATAGTTTCCTCTATCAAGTCCCCTGGAGAGCCCCTCAAGGTCCTCTCCCTTGCAGGCCTAGTGAGCTCCTGTTTCCTTTTACTGGGGGGTTTGCGGGTACTAGAAACAACTCCAAGAGTTTTCAGGTCATTACCCAACAGGACTCTCCCAGGCACTTCACTCTGCAAATTAACAGGTACCGTGACAGTCCTGTCATTGCACTGGATGAGAGCTGGTAACTGGGGAAGCATTTGCACAGGGCCTCAAGCTAACTTGGTTAGGTATTTGGGTGCCTTAGCAACATCCTCTACCTTGAAAAATTATTCATCAAACACAGTTATGTTGGTTCCAGTGTCTCTGATGGCAGGGGTCTCCTGGCCATTTACAAACACACTATCTTTATAATACTCTTTAGTATTAGCTGGGATGGAATTATAGACACTAAAGAAACACTAGTTGAGACTCTCATGGGTTCATCAGCCAGTAGGTGAAAGTTTCCACTTGCCATAGGGACTTCTTCCTCTGGGGAGAAGGCTAAGTAGACAGTGTGGACCCCTGAAGGTTTACCCTTGCATCTGGGATCCCCTTTCACATGGTCAGTTGACCCACAAACATAACATTTACCAAATGTTGTTTGTTCTGACCCACCTCTGGTTTTGCACCAGGAGGTACACTAGCCTGATTCGGTTTTCCTTGGGGCTTGCCCGTGTTATGTGTGTGGCCCTCTTTTAGATGGGAGGTATTAGAATTCTCCTTGTTATCTTTCTTTGGCTGCTTTCCATCATCCTTCTTCTGAGTTGCCCCAGAATCCTTGTTCTAGCCCTGTTGGCAACCCAAAAGTCTGCAGCCTTAGCTAACTTCTTTGGATCTATCTCCTTAGAATCAGCCAAGTGCTGTCTGAGCTCAGGAGAGCAGGCATCATATATTGACTCTAACATAACAAGATGTCTCATACCTTCATAAGTGTTAATTAACCCTGTAAGCCTTAACCCAAACATCTAAGTTTTTCAAACATTCATGCACCCAGGTACCCCAAGGGGTACCATAATGCTTTTTGAGGGTCCTAAACCTCTTAAGATACTGCGACGGGGCATTCCCAAATCTAGCAATTATAGCTAGCTTCACACACTCATGATCCATCCTATCCACCTCCCCCAACTCCATTACAACATCAGATGCAACAGTGGGTAGCCTACAGAAGAGCCAATGAAGAAACTGATTCCCTGTAATATCTTGAATCCCATGGTTATACTGAAACATTGGCAACCAAACCAAAATATCAAGCTTAGCCTCATACATACCCACAATTTCTTTAGGCATACAGGGTTTCTTAGAACTAGAAGACCTAGAAGACTATGGGAGAGAAGTATGCTCAATAGACAATTTCTTCATTTCTAGTGCATGATTCAACTCCATTTCTCTGAGCTTAAGTTCTTGATGCTTTTGTTCACTTTGAGCATTAATATGTTTGAATTCCAATTCAAGCCTCATCTTTTCTATAGCAATGAATTCAGGACTGAGTGTAGGGCCTGATGGGGTCCCAGTGGACAAAGGTTGAGGTTTCTGAGCAAGTAGAGGAGCAATTGAAACATTATCTTCCTCATCACTTTCCACATTTGCTGGAGAGGTAGGCATCGCATTCCAGACCCACTCCCCAGACTTTGGTTCTCCAACAACTTTTCAATTAATTCTGACTTTCTGCCTTTAGCAGAGAGATTCGTATCTCTACACAGATTTTTCAAATGATCAACAGTGTAAGTAAGGAGTGTCTCCTGTCTGTAGCTTTCCATATCAGACATGATTAAAATTGCTTTTTGTGGTGTTTAGTCTTGTAGTTAGTTGAGCCAAAGTAATAGCAGCACTCTAAGTGTAATCACTATACTTTATCCTCACCAATGTACACCAGTGTTAGGTAGAATCATAAGCAGTACCCTTTGGGAACACCACACACAATTAAGACTACAAGTGTAAGTACAATTTCACCTTCAGTACAAGCCTGTACTACACAGTAAAGTGGTTGTGATGACTGAGCAGCCAGACGTATCTCAAGAGTAAAGTGAGCAGTACAAGAGGTTACACAAAGAACAACAATTACTATGGTTCAAACAAACACTGTTTCAATGTTTCTGAGTAAAATAATATACATTTATTTACATCATCACTTATAAAACAGTTCACTATTATAAAGCAGCAGAAAATCAATGTCGTAATATACTACAATAACACCCAATCAATTCGGGACAAGTTAAGCTAAAAAATGAAGTGTGAGCAAAATGGCACTCCAGCAATTTAAAAGGGAGAAAAGACAAGGTTATCCAAAATCAATAACACCAACAAGTTATAGGCAGGGCAATCTAGAAAAGGATACTACAACTAGGATTCAAGTCAATAGGTCTGGGCCAATGTTAATGGTTCAGAGTCTTTGCAGAGGGTCACGCAGTTCAAAGTAGTTTTCGGTTAAGTCTTTGCCAAGAGCTCAAAACTAAGTTGGTCATAGGAAAAGTTATTTAAAGGAGAACAGAAGGACAAGCCTTCAGAGAGGCGAAAGATTTCAAACACTTTCACTGCGGCCGGACGGAAAGAACGACCGAGTTTGCACAGTACCTTTAAAGAAGAAGAATGCTGTAGTTGAGGCAGTTGTTCCTGGCAGGTCCTGCAGGCTCGCGGTTCCTGATGCTTCAGTTGTGGGGACAAGAAGGATGATGGCTGGAGGGTCCTGCACTGCCCAGGGAAGAAGCCAGCAGCGGAGCAAAACAATGAATAAAAGGTGCACTCCTTAAAACCCAAACTGATTCTCTTCCCACTGGCTATCCTATATACTGCAGCGATGCACAGCAAATTCGACCAGGATGAGGACCGGTGTCTGGTGTTTGGCGAGCTGGTTCCTCCCACCAAGCTCAAGTGGAGAAGATTCCTTGCAGATCCCCTCTGTCGTCGAAGTTTCAGGCGACTCAGACCTGCAGCAGGGCTTCACCGGGTGTCCAGTAGTTGCAGCAGTCAATTTCCTTCAGCTTCTCTTTGGTTCTCTTGTTCCAGTGGCGACTCTGCCTTCCAATCCCAGAGACAGGCTTTTTATGCAACAAATCCACCATTCACACAGCCTGGCTGTCAATCACACAGAAGGGTGGCTGTCCTGGAGGGGCAGCCACCTCGCCAATCAAACAAGAGTGTGCCTTGGGTCTCCAAGGAGACCCTGTGCAGTGGGCCTCAAACCCATCCCTCACATCCTACCCACTCAGACACTCAGGCACCTAAGGAGGGCTTCTGTGCAGAAGCTCACCAAAGGACGGGGAACAAAGGAACCAAACCTGGTTTGGCGTACAGAGTAAAACACTAGAAAGACCTTTACAAAAAGATATGACTAAAGATCTCAACCAGAACCAAGGTAAAATAAATGTGGATTACCGGGTTGGAGTTCGAGGCTGCCACCATAGCCTCTAACTGTACCGAGGCTATTTTCGTAGTCCGCGGTAGAATACAAATGGTAGATGCCACTGCCACCAGCCAAATTTTAAAGAAAGGGGAACATAACAATGTACCATGAGTATCAGACAAAAGGGGATAACTATTACCCATCCAGTACTCTATTGGAAGATAGGGTGTACTGGGTCTGTAAATTTAAAAAGACTGGGAAAGTCAATGGTAACTTTACATGTTCTGGAAGACAGTAGTCAGTCCCAGAAAATGGAGTTTAAAGTGCAATGTCTGAAAAAGACAACCCTGTGTCACTGCACTAAAGGTGCTGGTTGACACACAGTAAAAAGATGATGCCTATGGAGGGGGTGAGACTCCATAGTCCATGTGCATAAAAATGTACAACACACTGCAAAACACATGTAAGAGTGGGAACAAAGGCTCACACTCTTACCAGGTAAAAAATTTAAACCCTAGAAATCCAGCAAAGCTGCTGAGGGACTCAAAAGGTAAGGGAACTTAGCCATTCTGGAAAATTCTCCCTAACACTGAATAGGGGGGCGAAATACATAAGTAAGAAACATATAACAAAGGTAATTAAGATAAAATTCAACATATATGTTTTAGTACATGTTTACATTTTACAGGTAGCCTGATGTTGGGCCATTATCTGCAGCCATTGCTCAATTGTGGCATCTCCCTGGACTACCCATTCTCAGCATCTTTTACACATGACTTGCATCATGGTTAGTTCAGGAGTTGGTAAAATAGGAGTCAGTGTAGTGGATATCACTGCCAATGTAGACAGTGCATTTCCAGTTGGCATTGGTGATGCACTAGTTGAGGCAGGTTCTGCAGCTGCTGCTGGTCTTCGTCTCTGCAAGGAATGGGCCCTGTGCATCTTTATTTTGTGGTGTTTACAGGCTTTCCGATAATCATCATCTGCGTTGTCCCAGTGGACTCGTACCAGATGGTTAATCATTATGGATGTCCCTAGACTTTGAGACGGGGTATCGTAAGGTCCACAGCATAGAGGTTTGTTGCAAAAGGTGCACAGTACCTCCTCTGTCTCATTTCCCGAGCAGTGTTCCTTTACTTTAAAGAAGTGCCAACCGTCTGCAATTTTTTTCATTCCAGTTTGCCTCTTCCTTGGTGGTGAAGGATTAGGAACCCAAATGATGATGTCATCATCATTGCTCCTATTCTTGTGGTCAGGCATGCGCTCACTGCTCCAATTCTCGTGGTCAGGCATGTTGGTATATCCAACCGGGGAGGAAAATATAAATGAATAAAAATTACAACATGAAAAAGACAATTCTGCAAAAAATGAAAATGTTAATTTATTGTTTTAAATAAACTAAAGAAAAAATAGACAAGACAAACAAATCACAAGGCAAAGGAAAATAGGAGTAGAGGAAAATTGGGTGAAAAGAGTTTAAAGAGTACAGTGCCAAAAGTGCTTGCAGTTACTCAGAAACTACAAAAAGTACAAAAAGAAATGATTAATGTAAAGTCATTTTTTGTGGGTGTGGTGATTATTTGCGGCTTCAGGCAGCTTGACACATACAAGATTGACAGACTTGTATGTGCGGCTGCCGTCATACGGCGTGGGTGTAGTTGTGTCGATAGAGTGCAACATGTGATTGGTTGGTTTGTTGACGGGTATGAAGCCTTCCTGCGGACGCAGCGTCTCAGCGTGCATTGTGATTGGCTGATGCATTACGCGTGGGTTACGTCGAGCGGCATGAGTGTATTTGGGTCGATATGTCTTGGTGTGTGATTGGATATTTTGTTGACACGTAAATATATTTTAACACATGAATGGGTACTAGCCATGGCCTTCAGTTATGGACAGTGGTCACAACCTTCACCCATGTATCCTGAATATTTTAATATGTGAACACGCTACCAATCATTGCCTTTACCAGTGGATGCAGCTTTCAACAATGTCCACTGCATATTATATACACTGAACAGACACTAGCCATGGACCGTAGCACAATACTGGCCAGTAGCCACTGTGCGCACTATATATTCTAATATATAAATGGGCCACTAGCCATGGCCTTTTACCTTCAGCAGTCTGTACATCTTTTCGCTATATCCAGTGTACATTTTAAAATAGAAAATATGCAATAAGCAATGGCCTTTGCGCGTGCCCACTTTGCATTACACAACACTAATCGGGCACTAGCCATGGCCTTTAACACAATACTAGCCATTGGCAACAGACTTTGGCTGTGCTGACTGTATATTCTGACATATTAATGGGCACTATGTATGGCCTTTAGCCATGGCCACTACAGCTTTCAACGTTACCTACGGTATATTTTAAAACAGTGACAGTCTACTAGGCATGGCTTTAAACCATGCACATTGGTATTTTTGAACACTAACCGACAACTAGCTATGGCCTTTGGTGCTTGCCAGTGACCCCAGCCTTTGACATGGCCAAGT
The DNA here is from genome assembly GCF_040938575.1 of Ambystoma mexicanum. NCBI lineage: Eukaryota > Metazoa > Chordata > Amphibia > Caudata > Ambystomatidae > Ambystoma > Ambystoma mexicanum. Next base: position 327,518,281 of record NC_090939.1, read on the forward strand.
CTACGGCCTAAAATGTTATTAAGGTAATCAATGATTTCAGGATTTTATGTCTAATTCCATTATTGATGTAACCAGTAATATACAATGCAATCAGTGTTGTCACCAGTGATGGCATCAGTCATGTGATTTGTAATGTTGATATTGTTCTCATACAACATGTAATTAGTGTTGTCATCAGTGATGTGATCTGTGATGTCATCATTGTGGTCATAGTCTGCCCAACAGGGGTGTGAAGTTAAGGTGGCTTTAGCTGAATTTCCAGGGTTTTGTTGCATTAAGTTCTCACCTTAACGTCCCAACAACTAAAGATTTTTCCTTGAATATATATATATATATATATATATATTCAGTCAAAGAACTTTGTTAAAGGGTCGTCATGGTTAAGTTGCACTAATAATAATAATATTATATTCAGTGAAAACACTCTATTGAAGGGACGTTATGTTTAAATGTAAAACTGAAAACCCCAGAAATTCACCAGTTATGGTAAGGTAAGAAACCATAACTCGTGCCACCACCGACTATCACTGATGACATCACATAACTAGGCCACTTGTTTTTGTTCACTAACAGTCAAAATATAAAAATTCAAAGGGTGATATATTTCTAAGGCCCGATTCATGGAAATACTTGCATGGAAAATAGGGCACTTGCACGCCAAACTGTGTGCGTAATCCCGTTCCTCGATTTATGGAATCAAATGCGCAGGATATTCCTTGTACTTGTATGGATTTTGCACATGCTCGGCATGGCTCTACGAGCACCTGAGTGCCTTGTGTGAGACTCCATGCAGAGCGTGGGTGAGGCCTGCGCAGAGGGCAGAGTAGGGTGCGGAATTCGAAAAATTAGAAAGAACCTGGGAAAAAGTGGGCGTTACTGGGGACGGGCCTCAGTCAGTCCATAGCATGCCCACTAATGTGCATGGCAAAGCGTATTAATGGATGTGACCACGCAACCTCATGCTTGCTAAATGCCCCCTCGATCTCTCCACTGCCAAAGGCAGGCGTAAGGACACTTACACATAGGATTCGCAGCAGAGAGGTGAGTTTGCATGTCAGATTTAGGGGTGCATACACACAGTCGGGGTTCCGATCAGACTTAGGGGTGCATGTACATTGCATAGGGGGTGCTGGGCCGGTTTACGGGGTCCGCACGCAGGATTTCCTCATTTTACCCGATTTATGAAGTTGCATGTTGTCGAGGTGACGGCAATAGTTACGGGGGACCCTGCGCAGGGACCCCGAGATGAGAGCCTGCTTGCGGGGGACCCCACGCACTGTTGGAAGGGTACATGTATTTGTTACAGGGTGAGCACGCAAATATACCTGTTCTGGCTGTTTATGCTTTGCGTGGGGCCGTGTGAGGGGCATTCCGTGGGCAATTTGCGAAGGTGCGGTTATTTTGCGCTGTAGATTCCATGAATACGCGGGCTGTGCATTTTTTATCCTGCGCACAGGCTCGTGCATTGTCCTTCTTCAGGGCGGGCTCTAAAAATATTAACAGACATAAGGTTATAAAAAACCCTTTCTACTCTTATTATGCATATTGCAATTCACAAAACTAGAAATGAATACAGCTGCTGTTGTGCATACCTGTCAGGTAATGGCCTTAGCTCGAGTGCTATGAAATCCATTTTCATTAAAGTGATTCTCACATTATTTTACCAGAAATCCTGTCTATTGGATTAACGGCTAAAAACAGAGAAATATGCAATTCTGTAACAGTGACCCATATATCTGGTCAACACATCAGTAACAATGATATAGCCAACAACCATCCATTTTGTACAAAGATATATGTTACCTTGGTCTTAGTGCAGACTTTCTATTGTGTGTGCAGTTCTGTGCAAGCCAATTGTGTTTGGTGTAGCTAAGGAGATGTTCTCCTGAAACCTGCAATGTACATGAAACAAGCAAAAACACTAAACGTTAAAAGTGTATATATAGAAGTAGAGTAATAGGCAATACCAGCTGGTAGTAAAGTGGAAATGTACAAACTGACATATGTTTTAAAATCGCTTACCTAATGTATGGACTCGTCTGTGCAAAATCGAGGAGATATGGAAGCTCTTATCTATGTGTAATAAGGATATTCCTTTGCCCTCAGGAGAAAACGGACGTCAATATCAGCGTACAGTAAACCATCATGCTTGTGATGAGGCTCTTAAAAGAAGGGATAACAGTAATTTACTGAGAAGTGTCTCGGTGCAGCATGTGCACAGTGTTGAAGTCTGGCGGTCCATTGACGTCACTGTGTTGGCAGCAACGGGGGTTGCCATGGACAGAGGGACGCCGGGACCCTCTTGTTGAGACATCATCACGTCGGGACGTGATGGCGTCTGGGCGTAATTCTCCAGTTTGATGGGAATTGTGGTCTAATCCTGTTGCTGTTGCATCTGTAAGACGAGGAGCAAAGGACTGCATCCTTTATATTAATGCATATATGATGGTCAGTGGGTATCCATTATATATTATTCATTGCATCAAACATAGAAAAGTGTTTATTTCCTAGTATACACGTGCTATAAAAAAAGAGTTAGTTAGACGGACCCAAAATCTGATAAACCAGCCAACTATTATCTAAAGATGTATAGATGTCTAGCACGTACTCTTATTGCTGGTGTTAATTTCTGTTCCTGGGCAATAAATCTAGATGTTAGAGATGATGCATATGGTTAATCAATAGAGGAAGATGAGGTGATGTCCCTTCAGTTATGTAACAACAGTAACTATGAATAGTAATTATCCAATCACAATGTGAAAAGAAATGCATGAATGGCAGTGGGTCATTCATGCCGAAAAGGTGTATATTTATTGTGCAGCTAGGTACTGCCCTGCTTGGAAATGTGCAGATGGTAATATCTCTTAAAAAAGAGTGGTGGTCTGTGTGTGATATAATGAGGGGGACTGAGGCTAGTATAGATGTCATGACTAATTCATTGTGGTCTTCTAAAACGTAGACCCTTTAACGCTAATAATTGTGCTGATGGTAATTACTAATGCTAAATTGCGGTAATCTACAAATTGTTATAGACTGTATGGTCCGTACTAGTGGTAGTTACTATTAATGAACTGCAGTAATCTGCATGTGGTTGTAGATTGTATGGCAAGGTACCATAAGATAACTGATTGTTCATAATGTTGCTAACTATGGGTAATGTTCGTCTCATCCATGCATGAGGCTACATTTGTTGTCCTTTCTTGTTAATACTCACAAAAAACAATATAGACCCAGTTTTTCGTTGAGACCTGCTGGAGAGACAGTGGGCCTCATTACAAGGTTGGAGGTAGCCTTGCCGGTTTTACCGGCAAGGCTACGTCCAAACTCGGTCTGGGTCCGGCACCCACGAATGGGCAATTACCAGCTATTCCAGCCCAGCCAGACCCCGTAATTGCCCTTTGGCGGGTGCCAGGCCCGGTACATCCCATTCCCATTGAGCCCAGCAGGGCTCAATGGGAATGGGGTGGGTGGTTGCACCGGTACCGTTAATGACGGTACCGGTGCTACCATCATGTTCTGCTCACGGGGGCCAATACGGCCACCAGGTCAGATCTAGTCGCTGCAAGGGCACCCGCAAGCAGAACTCCTAGTATGGTGGTACGGTAGCAGCGGTGCTGGTAGTGATACCGGCGCTGTTGTTACCTTACTGCCATACTTGTAATGAGGCCCAGTGACTAGTCTGTCAATCCAGAAGGCCTCCTTGTACAAGTCACTTAGTGAGATTAGTCTGAAGGTCTTTGATACTGATCACTTCCAATATCTGGAACCAAATTTGTGCAAGCTGATGTTCATACTCTTGGAAATGTCTTGCAACCGGTGAGTGTCAGTTGTAGGTTCTTATGTTTGATTTATGCTCCTTCCATCGTATATGAGTTTTGCGGCTGGCTTGCCCCACAGAAGTCAAGCCACATGGGCATTTGATGGCATAGATGACATTCTGGGTTTCACAAGTTGCCTAGTCTTTTAGTTTTACTCTCTCTCCCATTCTAGAGTGGTGATTACTTCTCCCTTGATTACATTGTAGCAGCTGTTACATGCAAGGCATGGGTATGTTCCTGAGTGCCTGCTTGGTTGTTTTTTTGTTTTATTTGTGTTGTAAAACCTAGGCCATCACTTCCAATGAGGAGTATAAACGGTTAGTTCAAGAGATGAATAAGTATCCAAATTTGGAACCAATGCATTCATGCTTGTATCCTGACTTTACCAGCAGACAATACAATGATCCTGGTTAAATCAACTAATATCTCGTACATTACTGTACTGTCTTCTGTGAAGTTTGCCTTCTTGCATGCTGGTTGCATCGTTTAGCCCATTACTTGATTTTTCTTCTTTCGTAGGCCATTTGAGTGGAAGGGGTAGTAGACAGAAAGTAATGGACCAGATGTTGCATGACTCAGGCAACCATATTTTAAAGTCTGCTCGTTTGACACAAAAAACGATTTTCATTTTTGTAAAAGTCAAAGGTTTTTCTGCATGTTTATAAATGACAATTTCACAAACCAGTGTTTTGAAAGTATGTAAAGCTTTAAAATACAAAAGACAAACCCAGATTAAATCTGTTAAATCACACTAATTGGTATGCTGGTACTTATATACTTCTCTTGATGATGGAAAGAATGAAGCTATAATCATTCTGTGTTACACCGTTCTATAATATTTCGTTTTTAAAAATTGTCATCTTTGGTAATGTGATTGGTATACTTTCGAAGTCTGTTTTATAAAATTAGATTATTTTAGTTAATGGTAAGAACTGGTAATAAAATAGTTCAAATGCAGAAATTGCAGAGTTGGCACACATCCCTGATTCACTGCTTAACCACTGTGTGTAATACAGGGCATCTCATTTAATGTTGTATTGCCTAGGCTCTCGAAATTGCCTATCCCTAAACCTTTCAACATTTTCAGCCCTTCAGAGTGATTTCCTTCGCAGGGTATGATCTTCAAAACAGCTTCACTCATAGTGTCACTGGCTATGGTGTTGCTTCCACTATAATAGTGAGCATTGATATATTGCACTTATTCTTTTGATCTCTAATGGCAACACTATTTGAAAACAATGTCCCATTTATATTCTCTGTCTGGCTACAAACACCTTCCCGGTAGCTTCTAATCTGCCCCACTATTCATGCTATGGTATGTGTAGCTTTCTCCTTCCTCCCAATTGGTCTCTTTTGTCCAAGGTTGAGCAGGTTTGTGTTCTGTGAGGCATCAAATGTGAATTCTATGTCTACTCTGGGTTACATGTACCTTTTATATACAGTCCTGCATTAATAGTACAGGAGGCATACCTTCCTAGATGCAATTGATAAAAAGTCTCCTGTATCTGTGCTAGAACAGAAGTAAACTCTTCCTAGACTGATAATGTTGGCCTTCAAATGGTACTTGTTTATCATTCTGATTAGAGCAAGATTGAAGAGCTTAAGGGGATTTAAAGGAGTAAACATGCATATTTTTAATGCTCTGTGGCAGCATATCAACCTATGGACTGTAATTGTGGTGGGGGCAGATATTCTTGATCACTTAATTCCTTTGGTTTGGTGCAGGGGGCCCCAAAGATGTCCGTGCCCAAGGCCCCAAAAGTGCTTAAGATGGCCCTGACAGTCCTGTATTGTATCTTATCAGTAATGCATGCAACACAGAAGGAATGTACCCAGCATTGCCAACAGAGGCCCACATTAATGCTTGAAGAGCAATCCCAAAAGACAGGTGAATTTTACAATTCCTGTACAGTATTCCAATTGTTGCCTTATACCTGAGACACTGTAAGTGCTGTCAGGATTGTTTGTGGCATTTCTATGAAGGACAAACATTTGCAAACACAGCTGGTCCAAGTCGTTTAAGTAAATGTTGTGAACAATTGGTAGCTGTTAGGCAGAATCCTGTGCAGTTCCCTTAGGGAGCACTACAGAAGATTCAGACTACAGGTGTATGCAATAAATCCCCTTTGGTATCCTTCCGTACCACAAAGATTTAGTTGGTAGCTGTGGCTAAGCAGTCAGACTTATCTCAAGAGGGAGATGAGCAGTATTCAGGGTTTACACATTAGGGCTTCAGTACTATGGAACAAGGAAACACTGACCAAAGCTTTGTATTTAAAAAGAATATATATTTATTTTACACACTCCGATGTTCATACACAAATCACTATTATTAAAGTAAGTTAAAACAGCCAAGAAATGTATACACAACTCCCTATTTAAATTGTAGACAAGTTTGAGCAAAAGTGAAAACTGAGCAAAACGGCATAGTGTAAACCAAGCAGAAATGGCACTCTAACAATTTCAGAGAAGGGAGGGAAAGGACAAGTTATACAGGGTTAGACTCTTCAACACACCAGCAACACTTTCCAAGTAGATTGTGAACAAGTTAGGCAAGGCAGAACTTTAGCATATGCAATACTGAGGTGAAAACTGAGCAAATTGGCACTTCACAATATTAAAAAGGGGAAGGAAGAAGGTGGTTATAAGAGTTAGGTGCACCAACACATTTCTAGGTGAGAAGCAATCTAGAGAAGGCAGTTGTAACAGATTTAGCCAGAGTCAATAGGCCTGTGCCAGAGTTCAACGATTTGAAAAGGCGGTTGCAGAAGGTAAAAGACAATGTTAGATGATAGGGGCGGCCAACCCAGTAGGTAAGTAAAGGATTTAAAACACCTTTAGCGATACCCAACGAAACGGGAGGCTTGGCGGAACAATGTACCTTAAAAGTGGAAGTTCCTGGCAGTTCCTGCAGTTCGGGAGATCCAGCAGAGGAAGAGAGGCTCTCGTCGTGGGGGAAGGTTCGAGTACTGCACTAACCAGGGTTGAAGCCAGCCACGGTGCTGCCAAAATGAACAAAAGGTACGCTCCTTTAAATCACGGTCGTGGTGGACGGGTGCATGGCTATCCGGTCTACGAGTGCAGGGCACTGGCGATTCGACCAAGGCAGGTCCTGGAAGGCGATTGGTGAACTCGTTGGCCCCACCAGCTCAAGGGAAGAAGACTCTTGCAGGCGAAGACCTTCTCGAGTCGTTGGAGAAAAGTGGTGAGGATCTGCAGCAGGGCTTCACCGGTGGTTCAGTCATTGCAGATGTCTTCAGCTTCTCTCCTCTTCGGGTTTCTAGTTCCAGTGGCGACGTCTTGTCCTCCATTCCTCAGGACCCTGATTTTATGCAGCAAGACCACCATTCATACAGCCTAGCTGTCACTCACACAGTGGGTTGGCTCTCCTGGCGGGAGAACCCCCCAGCCTATCAGGGCAGAGTGCGACCTGGATTGCATAGGCAACCCTGTCCAGGGTGCCTATTCCCCCTCCCACACATCCTGTCTACCCCAGACTCAGTGGCGCCGAGAGGAGGGCTTCTGTGCAGAAGCCTGCCAAAAGGACGAACAAAGGATCCCCGACCCGGGTTAGGATTTCAGAGAAAGACACGAGAAAGAAATATTATTAAAGTTCTGGCACCAAAAAAAAACACCGGATTAAAGTTAATATTAAAATAAACCGGTGGTATGTTAGAGGCTGTCAGTAAAAGTGGTAGCCTCGAACAATGGGAAAATCGCATAGGGAAATATTTGTGGTAGAATATTTACGGTAGTAACCATTGCCACCAGCTAGAAACTTTGGAGAGAGGGACTGTACGGTACCCCCTCGAAAATGAACACTAGGGGAAAACTATTAACCCTTTCCAGTACTTTCATAGTAAGATGGGTTGTACTGGTTTAGTTCATAATTATTGACTAGTAAAGTCAATGGTGACTTTACATGCCCTAGGAGACAGTAGTCAGTCCCAGGGTATGGAGCCTATGTTTGGGGGTCACTGTGACACACCTGCGGTACTGCACTGAGGGTGCTGTGTAACACACATGTTAAAAAGATGATTCCTGTGGGGGTGAGAAAAACCCCATAGACCATTAGCACACAATATAGCCTAAGACACACACTAGCAACCTGTCTAAGAGTGGGAAAAAAGGGTCTCACTCTTAGCAGGAGAAAAAAATAAACCCTTCAAATCCAGCAAAGCTGCTGGGGGACTCTATAGGTAAGGGAAATTAGTCCTAGAAGAGAATTATCCCTAACACTCACCCTCCCTCCCCAGACTAAGGGACAGGAGGATCTAATCGACTCCTGGATGAGTCTCTTACCTCTAGTCGGTTAAAAACATCCTAGAGAGACCATCAGCATTTTGGTGGTGACATCCTGACCTATGCTGAAAGGTTTTCCTTTGTAAGCTATATGACCTACAAACACTTTCTGGTACATCATTCTTATTTAAGGTATAAGGGAGCTGATCTAACAGTCCCCTTGAAGTTGTAACAACTTCTGAACCCGAAATAGGTTTTCTCAGGGGGTCCTTATAAAGGATTCCCTTAGATCTAGAAGGGCCTCCATGGTCCCTCACCACCTCTCTTTCAAGAGCAGGTTGGGTCTCAGGCATCCTGGTTTAGAACGACAGAGGTCAAGCCAAATACAGGCTTCCTCTTCTACTGAGGTCTGGTTTTACCTGGTGGAGGAGTTTCTTAACTAACACTAGGTTTTCTTTTGGAGTCTTCAGTAGAAGGTCCAACAGTCTGAAGGGTTTTGGCCTTAGACTTGTCTTTTTCTGGTTTTCCACCAGCACTGAGAATTACCAGTTCTCTTAGGCCCAGGGAGGGGTTCAGTTGGTCTATCCATCTCTTCCTCAGAAGCAGGGGGAGTCAGAGACTTTAAAACTGGAGGGTCAATGGTGGAGCTTGGTTGGGGCTCCCATTCCCCTAACATTCTAGCCTCAGATTTACCTGTGTTAGAGGTCATTTTACTAACACCAGGGCTTTCAGTGGGGGTCTCAGTAGAGGTTCCCACAGGCTTAGAGTGGTCTCTTAAGGTTGCCTCTCTTGCCAATTTGGTTTGGTTCTGCTTCTCCATACTGGGAGGCCTGGGGGTACTGGATACTACTCCTAGAGTCTTTAGATCATTCCCCAACAGGACTCTCCCAGGCACCTCATTCTGAACACTGACAGGAATCCTCACGGTCATGTTATTAAACTGAATGAGGGCTGATAGAATAGGAACCAATTGGACAGGACCTCCAGAAAGTTTAATGGGACCTTTGGGTGCTTTAGCAACATCCTCAGGCTGAAAGAAACTTTCATCCACTACTGTTCTTCTGGCCCCAGTGTCTCTCCTGGCAGGAGTATCCTGGCCATTGACAAGAACACTGTCCATGTAATATACTTTAGAGTTTTCTGAAAGGGAGTCATAATTGACTATTCTGTTTGATAACCAGACCCATGGACTCTAAGGATACAGTTGCTTGAAGATGCAAGGGTTTTTCAGCAAAAAATTCATAATGTGCACTAGCCATTTGTACTTCCTCCTCAGGAGCAAAGGCTAAGCAGACTGTGCCGATCCCTGCATGTTTACCCTTGCATCTGGGATCACCCTTTACATGATCAGTAGACCCACAAACATAGCATTTTCCAAATGCTATCAGGAAGGGGGGTTTCTGCTGACCTACCTCTAGTTGGGCCGCAGAGGGTCACTAGCCCTATTTGGTTTCCCAGGTGGCTTACCCTGGCTATTTTGTTGTTGGTGGCCCTCTTTGGGGTGGGAGGTATTAGAATTCTCTTGGTTCTCTTTTGGTGGCTGCTTCACCTCATCCTTCTTCTGAGTTTTCCCAGATTACTTGTGAGTAGCCCTGTTGGCCACCCATAAGTCAGCAGCCTTGCCTAACTTCCTAGGATCCATTTCCTTAGAATCAGCCAAGTGCTGTCTGAGCTCAAGAGAGCAGGCATCATAAATAGACTCCAACATAACAAGATTTCTCATTCCCTCATAAGTGTTTACTCTGTAACCCTTAATCCAACCATCTAGGTTTTCCAAACACTCACTCACCCAGGTAGCCCAATGGGTACCATCATGCTTTTTGAGGGTCCAAAATCTCTTAAGGTACTGGGAAGGGGTCTTCCCAAATCTAGCTATCAAAGCTAGCTTCACACATTCATAATCCATCCTATCCACCTCCCCAACTCCATTACCACATCAGATGCAACAAGGGGGAGCCTAGAGAATAACCAGGGAAGCAACTGATTCCCTGTAATTTCCTGGAGCCCATGATTGTATTCAAACATAGCTAACCAATCTAACACATCCAACTTAGGATCATACATACCCACAATCTCTTTAGGCATCTGGGGTCTCTTTGGACTGGAAGATCTAGAGGATCCGGGGAGAGAAGCATTTTCTGAAGACAATTTATTCATCTCTAGCTCATGATTAAGATCCATTTCTTTGAGCCTTAGTTCTTGATGTTTCTGTTCAGTTTGGGCACTAATTCCTTTCAATTCAAGGTCAAGCCTCATATTTTCTAGAGAGATAAATTCAGGAATTAATGTGGCACCTGACGTAGGTCCAGTAGACAAGGCTTGAGGCCTTTGAGCAGGCAGAGGGCCAGAGAGGGTTACATTGTCAGCTTCCTCTTCCTCACCTGCTTCAAGGAGAACATCTTCAAAATTATTATCCTCAATATTTGCTACAGTTGCTGGAGGGGTAGGCTCTACAGCCCCATTCTCCAGACTTTGATTTTCTAACAATCTTTCAATCATTTCTGATTTCTTGCCTTTGACAGGAAGACCTTTCTGTCTACACAGATCCCTTAAATAATCAGCAGTATTTGTAAGGAGGGTCTCCTGGCTATAGCTTTCCATCTGTGACTTTTTGTTAAAATTAACTTTTAGTGATTGTTAAGCCTTGTGGTTATTTGAACCAAGGTACTAGCAGCACTCTAAAATGTAAATCCAATACTTTTATCCTCACCGCTGTACACCAGTGTTAGGCAGAATCCTGTTCAATTCCCTTAGGGAGGACTTCAAGAGATTAAGACTACAGGTATATGCAATAAATCCCCTTTGGTATCAGTCTGTACCACACAGATTTAGGTGGTAGCTGTGGCTAAGCAGTCAGACTTATCTCAAGAGGGAGATGAGCAGTATTCAGGGTTTACACATTAGGGCTTCAGTACTATGAAACAAGGAAACACTGACCAAAGCTTTTTATTTAAAAGAATATATATTTATTTTACACACTCTGATGTTCATACACAAATCACTATTATTAAAGTAAGTTAAAACAGTCAAGAAAAGTATACACAACTCCCTATTTAAATTATAGACAAGTTTGATCAAAAGTGAAAACTGAGCAAAGCGACACAGTGTAAACTAAGCAGAAATGGCGCTCTAACAATTTCAGAGACGGGAGGGAAAGGACAAGTTATACAGGGTTAGACTCTTCAACACACCAGCAACACTTCCCAAGTAGATTGTGAACAAGTTAGGCGAGGCAGTACGTTAGCATATGCAATACTGAGGTGAAAACCGAGCAAAATGGCACTTCACAATATTAAAAAGGGATGGAAGAAGGTGGTTATAAGAGTTTGGTGCACCAACAAATTTCTAGGTGATAAGCAATCTAGAGAAGTCAGTTGTAACAGATTTAGCCAGAGTCAATAGGCCTGTGCCAGAGTCAATGGTACAAGGCAATGTGCCCAGAATCAAACTGTTCTAGTTGCTGCAGTCAAGTCTTTGTTTAACGATTTGAAAAGGCAGTTGCATAAGGTAAAAGACAATGTTAGATGATAGGGGCGGCCAACCCAGTAGGTAAGTAAAGGATTTAAAACACCTTTAGCGATACCCAACGAAACGGGGCACCTGGCGTAACAATGTACCTTAGAAGTGGAAGAGGCTCCTGCGGTGACGGTAGTTCCTGGCAGTTCCTGCAGTTCAGGAGATCCAGCAGAGGAAAAGAGGCTCTCGTCGTGGAGGAAGGTTCGAGTACTGCACTGCCCAGGGATGAAGCCAACCGCGGTGCTGCCAAAACAAATAAAAGGTATGCTCCTTTAAATCACAGTCGTGGTGGACAGGTGCCTGACTATCCGGTCTCCGAGTGCAGGGCACTGGCGATTTGACCAAGACCCCCATTCATACAGCCTAGCTGTCACTCACACAGTGTGTGAGCTCTCCTGGAGGGAGAATCCCCCAGCCTATCAGGGCAGAGTGTGACTTGAGTTGCGTAGGAAACCCTGTCCAGGGTGCCTATTCCCCCTCCCACACATCCTGTCTACCCCAGACTACCCTTTCTGTGCAGAAGCCCGTCAAAAGGACGAACAAAGTATCCCCGACCCAGGTTAGGGTTTCAGAGAAAGACACGAGAAAGAAATATTATTAAAGTTCTGGCAAAAATAAAACACCGGATTAAAGCTAATATTAAAATAAACTGGCGTTATGTTAGAGGCTGTCAGTAAAAGTGGTAGCCATGAACAATGGGAAAATCCCATACGGAAATATTCGTGGTCAAATATTTACGGTAGTAACCACTTCCACCAGCCAGAAACTTTGGAGAGAGGGACTGTACGGTACCCCCTCAAAAATGAACACTAGGGAAAAACTATTAACCCTTTCCAGTACTTCCATAGTAAGATGGGTTGTACTGATTTAGTTCATAATTATTAACTAGTAAAGTCAATGGGGACTTTACATGCCTTGGGAGACAGTAGTCAGTCCAAGGGTATGGAGTCTATGTTTGGGGGTCACTGTAACACCCCTGTGGTACTGCACTGAGGGTGCTGTGTAACACACATGTTAAAAATATGATTCCCTTGAGGGTGAGAAAACCCCCATAGACCATAAGCACACAAGATAGCCTAAAACACACACTAGCAATCTGTCTAAGAGTGGGAAAAAAGGGTCTCCCTCATAGCAGGGGAAACAAATAAACCCTTCAAATCCAGCAAACCTGCTGGGGGACTCAATAGGTAAGGGAAATTAGCCCTAGAAGAGAATTCTCCCTAACAGTAGCAATTGGAAGAGCAGATTGATTGCTACATTTGCATAGCAATTTGCCACAGTTGTGTTGCTGAATTTAAATGGACCAGAGAGTTGTGCCTCCATATCCTTTCATGGACCTGCAGTTGTTTTTTGAGAAGAGACATTTGTCTCTTTGTCTGCTGATAAATGTGCAGTTGACTTTGCACTAGACAGTTTGTGGTTGTATTATTTGATGGATCAGCAGTTGTTCTTTGTTTCTTTAGCAGTATTGTTGTGAGATCTGTTGTAGGTTCTGCTAGGGAGAATGTTCAGTTTAGTGCTAAATTCTACCCACCTTAGAGACCCCCAGCTCTTTTGCTAAACTTTGGGACTTTGTACTTTTAATTCTATGGCCCTCATTACGACCCTGGCGGAAATTGAAAAACGATGGCGGAAATGCAATACCGCCATCGAATACCGCTCGGTGCGATTATGACCCGTCACTGTAAAGTACGATGCCATCAGCGACACCGTAGTGAATGCCAACGCAAACTGCACCAAGTACGCGCACGCGCGCCATGCCAAACCGTAATTACCACCATGGCGCAACAGTACGCGAATGCTGACCCTAGCGGACATTCACTTAACGCCATCAAGCATGGCGGAAAGTACCATTCCGCCATGGTGAGAATTACGGCATTGTGAACCAACCGTAAATGGCCCTACTGAGTGCCTGTACACCACTCCCTGCCCACATAGCACAACACCTCGTAGGTGCAATGAAGTTACACAATGCAACCAGTGAAATGTACAAGTCACCCATGCATGCCAACGAACAAATGAATGTAGGGGCTCCAAGTGCCTTGTGAGTGGCCATCCATATTTGGCATGGCACCATTGCCGTACTGATGCAGCACAGGCACGTGAAGGTTCAAGTACAGCAATATGAACTGAAACATGAGACAAAACAACAACAGGCCCCCATCGCTTGACACCAGTGTAAGGCAACATTCAAAGCAGTATCCTGAGGGAGACTGCACCAGCCCTGTAACCTTGCCAGTAAACAAACCAACCATCAGCATAAGCATGTACCACACAAGTTGGCAGAGTGACTGAGCAGCCAGGCTCATCTCAAGAGGGGCCAATGGGAGCTGCAGGGCACAGATGGCACGAATACAGAAGCTATTCCAATGGACATGACCTCAGTCTCCCTCCAAGAAACGCACGCAAACACAGGCACCTGTGACCAGCCATTTTCTGATAATCACATCATTCCACCAATCCACCTGGCTGACCGGCATCTGTTACACAAAAGCTAATCCCCCGTCCCTGAGCATGACATCATTAAAACAGTCATAATGGCAGGCCCCATCCCTGACCTTACTGGGCTTCGTAGGCAAACGCGGCCAGTACAGTACCACGCAACTATACTCAGAAGCCGGAACCCAATGCAGATCTCCTCACAATACACCGCTGCACAAATAGGAATATGCTACATTACTTGCAAAGAATAACGCTACACGGTTGAAATCATAATCAAATTTTAATGCACATCAAATTCACCAAGCCCATACAGCTATTAGGTCATAAACTCCAAAATATTTTTCATCACTGTGGGCTGCATCCGCAATAAATGACCAGCTTCTTCTTGTGTGACGCCCTGTTCCTTCATGGGACACAGGGGCAACATTCACGTTCAAAAAGGCAACATGGAAGCGCCGAGAACCGCAGGGCCGTCCCATTAGGTAGGCACTAGTCCAGCTGAAAGGCTGATATGTAGCTCCTAGCCACTAGTACTGCGTAAGGGCATGTGGCCCATTGGCGATCGTCCCATAAGATCGTAATGGTGCTCCACTGATTAACTCGAAGCAGCAGGTGTCGGGAGTAAAAGCCATCTGCAGGAGTGGCATACAGATGGCAGCGGCAAAAGGGGAGGAGATACCTGTCACCCAAATGAAATGAAAAAGAATAGCATGGGCATCAGAACTTCATTTGTATTACTCACTTCAATGATCACACCAAATCCACAGCCATATGCATGCTAGCCCACTCAAAAGGATTATTTCCACCCAAAAATCACTTGCGAATCATAACTATATAAATCGAGGTGAAAACACTATTACAAACGAGTGTTTATGTGCATGCGTCTGTTAAGACAGAATCCATTAGATGGGATTCGTAACGTGCATAGACACAAGTTTTTGAAGGCGCGTCAAGACAGGGAGGGTTCAACAAGGGCAGATAGACGATGGTCCCACTATGGCAGCTCTGCATCACATAGCGCAGGGGAAGGGGATAGATCCCGAAAAGCCATGTACATGGCAAACTCTCAATTAAATCATCTGTACATGCATCCATACATCATTCCCTCATCCCGGTATGAAAACGCCTGATTATTTACTCACATCACATTTGAAACTTCCATTGAGTCTGTGCGTAATGCAGTCTGCAAAATCCACTGTGCTCCAGCCCGGAATTCTAGTGTTGTGAAGTAACATGTATTTGGGAACGTCCTGCCTTATCGTCCACTACGCTATTGCGCATCCCATACTATTCATATCAATCATTGCATTCTCGCCATGGCCCCTGTCCCAAGGACATTAAACAATAGAACGTTATATTTGCAGTCAGACCTGTGGGCGTCTCCTCGCCGCTAGCTGAAAACCGAAAGCGCTGTCCTTCGAATTCCACATTTGCAACATCACGTCGATAAGGCATCTGTGACCGCTTGAAATCACAAATTCATCCATGTAGTGCGGAAGTGTGTGAAAATGGCAACTGGCTTCACTCACAAATGGGACGCCCCGCCCGTCGGTGAACCTCGGTACAGTGCTGCATGAGGGTCCAGCGTTAATCGAGTACTACATTCCACTGACCCTTCACAAATTTGTTCGCGACTGCAAAGATAGTATGTGAAACAATGGGACCATAGCAGAATGAACATATAAACCAATATTTCACTGCCATCGGGATTAAATACATGATTGTAATAGCAAGATGCCATGCGTCACATTGCAGCGTTGTGTGCGGGACGTGCTCGCCCAAAGGGGATTGCAGCTGGCACAGGTGGAATGAATCACCACAGGTGGAGGCTATACAGCCTGAAAACACATAAATTGCACACCCACCCCCCTCCCACAACCACACCCACTACAAAATGCTACCGGCAGGACTAGCGATGTTGGCTCTGGGGGACCTGATAGCACTGCAAGTACTACAACTTCAAGAAGAAGACGAACACCAACTACTACAACAACCGGCCGCACAGAGGAGACGCAGGAGGAGGAGGAGGGCAAGGCAGGGCCAGCAAGGCCCACCAGCACAGCCACTACCACCACGCAGGCAGCCCGCAATCCCACGCCTCCGAGCTCATCCGTTCAACCTCACTGCTGAGCAGATCCACACCCTCTACCGTTTGGACCGGGACACCATAACCGCCATTGTGGACATGACACACGCTGACCTTGTCAGCATGATAGATAGCCCAACCGCCATCCCACCCCTACTGAAGGTGGTGTCTGTACTCCACTTCCTGGCCACAGGCACCTACCAGCACACAGTCGGACAGTTGCATGGCATTTCACAGCCACTGTTGTCACGGACACTATCGCAAGTGCTCGATGCCCTCCTGAAGCACGCAGACGACTACATCTCTTTACCACGCTCGGAGCAGGAGATTACAAACACAAAAGTTGGATTCCATGCACTGGCCGGCATACCGGGTTGCATTGGTGCCATCGACTGCACCCATGTGGAATTGGTTGTCCCACATGCCATGGAGGCCCAGTACCGCAACCGGAAACAATATCATTCTCTTAATGTACAGATGGTGTGTGACTCCAACAGGATCTTTACACATTGTTGTGCCCGATTTCCTGGATCAACCCATGATTCTATGGTCTTGAGGAACTCTACAATACCATGCTACATGGAGCGACACGCAGGGAACAGATCCTGGCTACTCGGTGAGTCTCATTTCATGCATGATAATGTGGGGTATGTGATGCGGCAATGACCTGGCAGGAAGGGGGGGGGGATGCGTACGTAGCAGTGTCATTCCACAAACATCCTTTATTGTCCACATACAGGTGATGCCGGGTATCCACTGAAGAGATGGCTCCTTACACCACTCCGGAACCCACAGAACCAGCATGAGGAGGACTACAACCATGCCCACTCACGTACCCGTGTAGTCATTGAACAGGCATTCGGCCTACTGAAGGGTCGTTTCCGCTGCCTCAGCAGGTCTGGCGGGGCACTCCTGTATCGCCATGAGAAGGTTGCAAAGATGGTCATGGCATGTGTCATGCTACACAACATGTGCGTACGTAGAAATGTGCCCATGCCCCCTGACGCAGAACTGCAAGCACCTGAAGATGGTCATGATGAGGGTGGGGATGTGGCAGCACCTCAAGGAGTCCGCGAGGCACAGGAGGCCCATGAAATTCGTCAGAATATCATAGATTCATGCTTCTAGCACTCACGCCTGGTGGCTGATACATGGACACGGGACTTGTGGCACTGTGTGTGTCTGGAACATGCACAATGTGGACTGTACGCCAATAATGGCCTCGTACACAAAGATCAATGTCCACACATCTCATTGGGTGATTATGTAATGTTTATAGCATATGTGAAATTATGTTACACACCCCATCGACCCGCCACCCAAGAAAGCCCAACACCCCCCTCCACCCTCCTACCTCCCCCCCGAACACCAGTGTCCAAAGATGCTCATTGTCAGTGGGCAGACGCTATTGCAAGCCCCCTCTCCGGGTATCAGGGGCACCCCTGCCTGTGGAGCGCAGGTTCCTCCCAGATCTACGTTGGGGGCTGCCCTGGACGGAACTTGCAACGGATGATGTCTCTGCCTGCTCACGTCCATGCATGTCCCTAAGGGTTTGTGAGAGCTCAGTGAGCACACGGCGCACAGCGGCAAGTTCACCACATACGTCTTTGGACGTCGCATGCAGTTCCCCCCTCAGGCTCTCGGTGCTTCTCTCCATTTGTACCCTTAGTGTCTCGGTGCTTCTCTCCATTTGTACCCTTAGTGTCTCGGTGCTTCTCTCCATTTGTGCCCTAAGTGTCTCAGTAGATGTTTCTATGACTGCCTTAGAACCCCCACATTCATCAGCATGCTCCTTGAGGAGCGTGGCCAGTTGCTGCTGTTGCACGATCACCTGGTCGAGGGACTGTTGCCTCTGCTGGGCCATGGCCATTTGCGGTGGTGTCACAGAGGGGCTGATCACCTCATGTTGCCTTGCCACAGGGCTTGTGGGGGATGGCCAGTCGTCGTCTTGTGGGTGCCCCTGCGTGGTATCCTCATGGTGTATGGGATGAAACAAACAGGGGGATTGAGACAGGTCATGGATGGGTCCTACATCGACAGCACCGTTTTCTGTGTCAGAGCATGCTGCCATTAATGCAGTGTCACCTATGGTGCTGCTGCCACCAGAAGCAGTGCCTTCTGTGGCATCCATTGGGGGGACCTGTGGTGCTGCTGTTGTGGGCATGCTGGCTGCTGGGGTGCCTGTTGAAGTCCCCTCCTGTGTGCTGCCACTTGATTTGTGCTGCTGCCGTGTCTTGATCCGTGCAGCTGAGGTGGAGGGTCTTTGGCCGTTGGTCTTGGCCCTCTTTGCAGGTGTGCTGGTAGGGGTGTCCTGGAGCTCGTCGTTTGAATCGGACCCTGTGGTGGAGTAAAGGAGGGCGAGCGTTATTTATGGGTCTGTGGAAATTGGAATGGCAATGTATCACATGCATTGCGGTGGTACCTCAGGGTGATTTGGGTCAGGGCCTTGGAGGTGGTTTCATTTTTGTGTGGGTTGAGGATGCAGTTGTTTTGCAGCCTGCAATTAGGGTGTGCATGCTGCACGTGTAGAGGGTGTTTTTAGGATTTTTCATTATTTATGTATTTAATGTGAGTTTTAAAGTGCGCTATCAGGCCAATGTATGTGGATGTTCTCCTGGACATGTGTTTCTGTTGCACTATGTGGACACATGGTACTTCACATGATTGGACATTGTGGATTTAGCATTGTTTTATTTGGCCCACCTACCTGATTCTTCGGATGTCTGCACTCCTTTCTCCATCCCTCCGACTCCCTCTATACTCTCCATTCCAATGGTGGAGGCACAGATTTCTTCCCAGGGGGTCAACTTGATGGGTGATTCCGATCCTCCCCCGGTAGCTGTGGCAATGTTACGGTTGGCAGATAGTATGCTCCGTACGCGTATCCGCAAGTCGTCCCATCGCTTTCTGCATTGCTGT
The DNA here is from genome assembly GCF_040938575.1 of Ambystoma mexicanum. Lineage (NCBI taxonomy): Eukaryota > Metazoa > Chordata > Amphibia > Caudata > Ambystomatidae > Ambystoma > Ambystoma mexicanum. The sequence continues at coordinate 327,537,304 of NC_090939.1, forward strand.
GGGTTGCGGGGTGCGGTCCCCACCGCACTTACCCGCTGTGCCACCAGGGCCCATATGGCCTTCTTGTTCGCAAGTGCCGTCCTGGTCATTTGCGTCGAGAAGACGACGGCAGCATTCTCCTGGAGGGTCTCTGTGAGCACGGTGAGTTCCTCATGGGAGAAGTGGACCTGCCGCTTGCGGTCGCACGCTTTTTTAGCAACTTTTCCCATTTTGATTGTTTTAACTAGGGTGGCTAACGGGTTGGGATGTGTCTCAGGGTCGGATTTTTAATGGTTGTGTTGGGATTCTGATTTTATAGGTGTACGGCGTGCTGTTTCCCGTTCCGGCCCCATGTTTTTACTTCCGTTTCCGTATATTTACGGTCACCGTATTTTGCGATTACCGCTCATTATGGTGACCGCTATGATGGGTGGCGGAATTGCACCTAGGGCGCCGTACGACAGTGGTGAGGGGCGTTTTGGGGACATTTCCGCCATCGCGGACTTTGCACTTCCGCCATGGCGTAATGCTCGTGCCCGATGGGTCGGAATTAGCCGCACTTTCCTCCATCGTGCAATGGCAGAAACGCTATTTACGCTATGGCGGTCAGGTCAGTTACTTTCCGCCAGGGTCGTAATGAGGGCCTATGTGTTTTCTGTGCTTCTTTTGGTTTTAGAGTCTGACAAACTCCACAGGCATCATCTTTGCATTGTGACACACAGCTCCTGCAGTGCAGTGGCACAGGGAAGTCTCCTAGATTTCCAAAAGTTTAAATACCTTCTCTTGGTGAAAATTACTGTTTCCTAGAGCAGTGAAGTGAAATTGACTTTACTTACAATTTGTAACTTTCTAGACCCAGCACACACTATCTTACCATAGGGTGCTGGAGGGGTTACTTTTGTAACATTTTTATGTTATCCTTCCTACAATTAATGGCTGGTGGCAGTGGTTTACTTTTTATTACCATTGTGTGTTTTTACCACACGCTGCGTTCACAGCTGCAGTAGAGCACCCCTGGATGCCCATTTCATCAAAATGGCCTGGTCTTCTTTTTTTGCCATTTCTTGCTGGAGAGATCCTTCTTGAGATTTATTCTACCCGCCAAACCAGGTTTGGTCCCTTTGTTTGCTTTGTCTTTGGCGGTTTTGAAGCCCACCTCTGGCTCCAGTATGTCTGGCAGGGGCAGGAAGTGAGGTAGGTGCCCGAAACTCCCTGTGTTTAATCCCCTTGATTTCAGGAATGCACCTAAAGATGATTGGCTGGCTGGCTGACTGGCAAGGACAGCAACCCTGCTGTGTGATTCACAGCTAGGCTAGAATGAATGGGAGAAACCTGCATCAAAGGTGAGGATTTTTGGTTTGGAAGGCAGAGTCGACCACTGGACGAAGGAATCTGAAGAAGAACTTGGAAGAGATGCCTGCTGCAACTCCTGGACCATTGGTTTGCCTGGTGAAGCCCTGCTGCTATGCCAAAGCTCTGAATTCGACCCGACTAGAGAAGCCCTGCAAGGATGACTACTCCCCTTGAGTTGGTGGAACCAATCAACTCAAAAGTAAACTCGTTGGGACATCCCCTCTGAGCTGGCTGTACTTCCACTGCTGCTGCTGCTGGAACCGAAGTGCCAGGAAGAGTAACATCAAACGGAGTGCACCACTTTTAAGTCGTACCCGAGCTTGTGGAATATCCTCCAGACTCCCAGTAAGCAGGACTGACCAAGCCTGAGCCACCTCAACAGAGTTCTGGATCCCAGATGCGAGGAAAGGCCAAAGTGGTATCTGAGAGTCTGCAGTGGTTCTATTTGCTGAGATGCGAGGAGCTGACATCGCTAAGTGCTGCTAACTTGAATCTTGTCCTTTTCGGCTGCTGACCATCCAATTGCAGTGCAGGAGTCCCCAGAAGTCCTCCCTCTTTTCCCCAAGACTGAGGCCCAGGAACACAAGGATCTGCAGAGCTGCACAGGAACAGCAGCCAGCTGGAACCATTTCTTCTAACCAAAGGTACTGTAAAGTTTGAGAGGACTTACCTCTTGTTTTTGTAGCCTTACTTCATCTCAGTTGAGACTTGTCTTGGTTGCTTCTGTAGAGTTGCTTGCATCTTTTACCTCTCACAAGCCTCCCAGCTTGTGGCCCTACATTGATTCAACTATTTCTACAAAGACTTCTAAAACATTTTGCTGGCCTGGCTCCCTGAATTACTCTTCTCTCCTCTTCTTGTGTCTTACCTTCTCACCAGGAAAGGGTTAACCTACATTGCATTGAGGGATTCAAAAGTACTTACCTGCTTCAGATTATTTGTGTGATCTCTTGTCTTATTCTGAAACCTCTTTGCTTTACCACTCATCTCAGTATTGCTGTAAATGTGCCAGTGATATATTAATGTCCACATTGCCCTAGCTATTTAAGTCACTTGAGGGTGTAGGAAGTGTCTGTGTGCCATCCCAAATGGGTATTTGCTGGCATAGAGAAACTAACAGGGTGTATTACGGAGTGTATTTGTGTGTTACCATTATATTGCCCATTCTGAAGAAGGCTTATTCAAACTGACTGTTAAATTAATAAATAATTGTTTAATCAAGAAACCTTGACTGTAAGTGTTTATTTGGATACTTATCACTGTGAATCTCTGTGTAACCACCCTACTGCTCACATTGACACCTCTTGAGATAGGCCTGGCTGCTCAGACACACTACCAACCTGTGTAATACAGACTTATACCAAAGGTTGGGTTCCTATTGCCAAGAGGTCAATGTTGTTGTAGTGCACCCAAAGGGTACTGCACCAAATCGTGCCTAACACTGGTGGCATGCAGTGAGGATCTATTGTAGAGTTGTTACACTGAGTATTTGCTTTGCTTTTGTTCAACTAAAACCTTCACAAGGCTAGGCTCCACTAGAACAACAATTGTAACATGCCAAATATGGATAAATTCAGTCAGAAAGCCTTGATCATTTTAACAGTATATCATCTGAAAGAAATGTGTAGTCAGGAATCTCCCTGTTAAAGGAAATAAAAGTTCATTTGCTTGCAAGATTGTTGAATCATTAAATTATGGGTAGTAGGCCGGTCCCACCTACTAACCCAGGATATGTGGAAATTGATAATGCGGATGATAATTCAGACTCTAACTCTAATGTCTAAGAAGAGTCAGAGGAGGGAGAGGAGTCCCAGCAAGGGAACCCCTCTATGCCCCAGCCTACCCCTTTTCCTCAACCTGTATCCACTGGGACCCCACAAGGTCCATTACTGAGTCCAGAATATGTGTTTCTTGAGAAAATGAGACTTGAATTGGAATTTAAAAGTTAACAAGCCCAAGCTGAAGCCAAACATCACAACATCAAACTCAGGGAATTGGAAATGCAATATGCTCTTGGAATGAAATGACTGTCTCTTGAAAATGCTTCCCTCCCAGAGTCCGCTAGGTCTTCCAGTCCAAAGAGGCCTCACCTGCCCAAAGAAGCAGTGAGTATGTATGATGTGAAACTTGATATTTTGGATTGGTTGGGTGCTTTTGAGTACAATCAAGGGATTCAGGGTCTCACAGGGAATCAGTTGATTCCCTGGCTTTTGTATAGGCTCCCCCAGGTTGCAACTGATGCCGTAATGGAGGCGAGAGAGCTTGAAAGATTGGAGTATGAGAATGTGAAGCTGGATTTCATAGCCAGATTTGGGAAAACTCCTTCCGAGTACCTTAAGAGGTTTAGGACACTCAAAAAGACAGATGGTACCCCTTCTGCAACCTGGGTGTGTGAATGTTTGAAAGTTGGATGGTTGGACTAAGGGTTACAGAGTGAACTCCTTTGAAGGAATGAGAAATCTGTTTTTGTTGGAATCTATTGCCTGCTCTGCTGAGCTGAGACAGCACTTGGCTGACTCACAAGAAATTGATCCCAAGAAGTTAGCGAGAGCAGCTGACTTGTGGGTTGCCAACAGGGCCACTCACAAGGATTCTGGGGCCACTCACAAAAAGGAAGAAGGAAAGCAACACAATGGTGAGAAAAAAGATAGTTTTAATTCCAACCACACAGAAGAGCCCCACGAACCACATAAGGGTAGATCTCATGGGAAACCTGCTCGGCCTAGTGAAACCTCTGGTGCCCAAACAGAGGGAGGTCACAGAAATCTCCACCCTAGAGAGCCTTTGGTAAATGCTGTGTATGTGGTGGGTCTGTGGACCCTCTGAAAGGAGATCCCTGATGCAAGGGTAAACCTGAAGGGATCAGCAGTGCCTCCTTGGCCTTTGAACGGACTCATCCGCTAACATATATCCCACAATTGGAATAAAAGGACACTTTATACCGTGCAAATAATGTCATGATTCAGGCCCTTTGGCAGTATACACATGTGTGAGATCAGGTGGAGAATGATGGCACTATAAGGGATGTAATGAGAAAGGTTGGAAAGTATGACATTTATATTGAATGAAAAAAGGAAAATGCTGTGCATTTAAAAGTGTTTCTTTTCAGGAACATTTTGTTGAAAGTTAAGAAATGCATATTGTGCATTTACAGCAGCGCTTCATCTATGTATGTTGTAAATGGAAGGAAAGGTGATGTTAAAGATGCGTAGAACATTTCTAAGTGGCACTCTGTGTGGAAGGTTAATATGTTTGCAGTACATGAAAGTAACTGCCACCTGATATGATCAGGTGCAGAAAGCTGCAATACATGGCATTTGATATTGTGGTTAGAAAAGAGAATATGCTTATTGAGAAGCTTATTACAGGGTAAGTGGCAGCAACCCTGTATATGCATATTTATAAAAATAAAGAAGAACATACTTAAAACTTAAATAAATATAAGCATGCCTCTACTATGTCTTCTTAGATGCAGATGTTGTTGAATCTGCAAATAGAAATCTTGGAAAGTTTCAAAGTAGTTTTTGATACAGGTGGCTTTGATATGTGTTTTCAGAGTTCAAATGTACATCTGAAGTGTTGAACTGAGATGACAAGGTTAGGTATAGAGCTTTTGGATGTGATTGGTGGATGGATGTGTCACTGTTTGAAAGCAGCCAATGAGGGAGTATTACAAATATGAAAGTATAAAGGGTAGAAGGGTAGCCTTGTGATGCGGTGTCTGCGGACAGTTCAGGTCCTTTGAAGATGCCTGGCATGGAAAGGGGACTGCAGAGACTGCAGACAGTCGTGATGTCTGTGGGAATCGGAGAATCAGCCAATCAGGTTTTGTGGGTGTGGTGTACAGGAAGACAGGGTAGCAGGATTTTTGTCTGGTGAGTGCACTGAAGATGGCTATGGCTATGTCTTTGAGGAAGCAGAGTGTATGGATTCTGGGATACTCTTGGATCCATTGGCTGAAGGTGTATTCTGAGTACTGTGGATTGTCTGAGAATCTTGGATTAGAAGTTTCATGGTATGGAGTTTGTGGCATGAAGTTGGTGGAATTGCTCCTGTTTTGTGAGAGTATGGCTAATTGGAAGCATCCGGACATCATTGTTTCTTACTGTGGAGGCAATAGTTTGGGCTATGTCACCAGAATTTCTTACCGTTTGCAATAAAGGATACATTTGGAAAGTTGATGTAACTGTTTCCACATTCAAACATTGTTTTTGCACGGATCACTCAAAGACAAATGTAGAAGCAAGCAAATATATTTTGTCCACAAATTGAGAAAGCAAGGCGCAATGTTTATAAAGCTTCATGTGCTTGTTTGCATGGATGTTGGCATGACATATTTTGATAATGCAAATATTATATTTGAGAGTGTTAACATTTTTCACAGAGATGGAGTGCATGATGTTCGCATTCAGATTTTTCTAGATAATTTTCAAAATGTATTGAAGCAGTTTCTATGAACACATACAATATATATTCACATTTTTTTGCAGTTGAAGTAAACAAAAAGGAAAACAGAAAAATAATAGAAGCACTTTTTGTGAAAAAATATAGTTCAGTAGAACATTTGTTAGTTTAGTATATATAACCCAATAATCCGCCAAAAATATAAAACCCCATAACATTTTTTTTTTAAAAAAAGGTTATTTTAAGAGCCACCATTTTTTAACGTAAAACAAGTTAATTGATTTGTATTTCCCCCATCCCACGACTGGAATTTTCCTGATGTCTTTGGACTATTGTACTATCCGCAGACTAGGCAGGCTGCAAAATGTGGTGTGATTTTTCTAATTACCTCTATGTTTTAACTGTGAAAGTTGGCTCCTAAAGGAACCTTTTTTTGTGCTTTTGGGTTTTATATATTTTTGTTTTATTTTGGAGTAAGAAGGTAAGGTGGGAGAAGGAAGGGAAAGAAGGGGCAGGTGGAAAGTAGAAGATGTTGGGTGGGCCTCAAATTTAAGGTAGGTTGCAGTCTTTCTCGTGCTCCTTGATTGGGGCCTCGAAAGCACTTTGACATTGCTTTCCCCTGCAGATCGCTGTGTCACAATACAAACAGAGTACTATGACCCTCAAAAGGTGGTCAAAGGCATCCTGTATGGCCTGCAAGGCATCTAATGAGATGCCTTGCAGGAGTAGTCAGTGTGGTGGTAGGAGCGGTTGAGGAAGATGGGGTAGAGCTTGCTATCCTGTTGTATATACCTTAACAACATGCAGCAAGGTTAATGTGTACATATGTAACAACCTTTAATTTGTAAAATTGTCTCTATCAGTGAACAAAATCCCATGGCCTAGATATGTCAGTGGACAAAAAGAAGTGGCCCAGATGTGTGATGTAATTGGCAATGTCATTGATGACATTTGTGATGTCATATTTGATGTCCTGGGTGTTAGTCTTAGCACTGCACGGAGGTGGCACGAGTTATGGTTGCTTAGTGTACCATAACTGGCGAATTTCAAGGGTTTTTCAGTTTTACTTGTGAATGGACTCATCCCCCAACATGGATCTCAAAATTGGAATAAATGGACGTACCCCAGTAGGGAATGAGACCAGGAGATAGATTGCACATTGAACTAAGTTTTATCACAGATAAAAGATGCACGCAGAGAACTCTGCTGCTCTGAGAGTGCTCTGCCAAACATTACACGAGCAGCACATTATAGGTTTGAAACGCGTCACTGCTGATGCTTTGATATAGGTACATAATACTTGAATGTCATAGTTACAACGTGCAGAAACATTATGGATGCATAAGAGACAGTTTCACAGGATTGGCTCGAGGCTTGGATGTTTGTCGGGCAGCATGTGGGTCAGCTGGGCTCATCTACGTGGGGTGAAGATCAGACACACACGATGAAACTAATCTATCTTAGCAAAACAGGAATTGAAGGCATGCAACAAATAACAATTGGAAAAAGTGGACAGTCATGGGGATCCTGAGGAGTTCATTTTGTTCGATGTCTGATTGATTCTGCTCTTTGAACCTTAAGGATTGTTAAAGTCTGATGCCTGGGCCCAGATGCCCACCTTGGACGTGTTGCTCTGTTTGATGCCTCATGATATAAGCTGACATGTGTTACGTTTACTAGTGAAATACAACAGTGGGGGATTAGACCTGGGATGGGTGGTTGGCCTGTTCATAAAATGGGAGTCAGGTGTGTATCTGCATCAAGAGAGGTTGGGGAACTGTGGCTTCTTGAGGTGCGGGTCGAGGGGCCATAGACAGGTTTGTAGAGATGGATGGGCACACAGGCAGTGGTTCTGCTCCAGTAACACAGGTCAGTGAGCTCAGAGGAAGAGAAAGAATACTGTATCGGTTTGCAACAATTCACGCCTGGGTACTATAAGAAAAGAGCTTGTGCGATGAAGAAAGAGGAGGAGGTGTGGGGGCGGCAGGGTAGGCTATGCGTGGCATTGGACAGTGGGAGGGATGACTTTTGGAAATCATTGTGGGGCCTAGTAAAAAGATGGAGTTTGGGGAAGTATAAAATGAGTCTTTATGTTTCATCCAATGGCTCCTGTGCTCTATCTTCCTCCCTTACATTCCCCCCTTTCGTTACTCCTAAAGTAACGAATATCCCTTACTGTTAGTACATCTGAGCTCCTCTGCCTCCATTACAGCTTCATCCAATGCTGGGGTCCCCTTTATTGCCATCCATGCCCTGCACACAGACCTTAAACTTTAACCCCTTCTTGCATATTCTTCAGGAGTGCAAGTCATGTAGATGCACCCACCCATCCCCAGCCAAGTCAACCCACACATCCTTATACGACTCCAACTCATGGGGTTCTTTAATAGTCATGTGCCACAAGTTATCTACCCTATCCCTTGTGTTGTACACTGCTATCATGTGGTATTTGGGCTCATGGTTATCACCTGTTTGTACTTGTGCATACTTTACATCATCAGGCATCTTTGTCGGATTGCCCACTGTCACCATCATCATTGCACTACTATGCATAGATTTTGCACAGCATCAAACCCCTGCCTGCCACACAAAAAAAATATGTAGCAGGAAAACGATGATGGGTTCCATCAGTTACATTGTAGTCCCAAACCAGGATGGAACCCAGTCAAAAACTGTGCTGAACAAGTCACTTGGCTCAATGCCACCTTCTTTTTTCATCCTTTCTCTGAGGTCGTGCACTGCAGCAATTACATGTGATAGTGTCCCATTATCAGCATCTGCAGAAGCTATAAATGTGCAACATGCACTCCCGATTTTTGGGCAAACACCACTTTCCATTGCTGTGAGTAGGTCCAAGACGTAGCGGTTATGCATGGTCATCAACCGCAGGGCTCTGAGTTCTACTTTGATGACATTGAACCCCTCTTCAATGTTGTTGGCCTACTGGATCAGCTCCCACCTTACAATCTGTAACCATTTAGCATTTGCTTGGGCCTGGATACTCTGTATTAGTGACGCAAAAAATGTTTCTGCTGAACAGCTTGAACTGGTCCAGTATCTGTGCTCAGAGTGCAGAAGAGTCTTTGGAAATGTAGTTTGATTCCCTCTTTTTATGCGACACTCTGTCTTGCAGCTTCTCCTGTGACAGCATGTCATACATGGGGGTTCTTCGGTTGTTGACTGGGGTGCCGAGGATAATCTGGTGGGCACCCTCTCCCCTTGGACATGGCTCTCCAGAATTACCATTAGGGCTGAATGCAGCATAGCCAGGGCACAAGTACCTCTTTATGACTGCAGGAGGTGCAAGAACGCCTATTTGCCACATACACAATAAGTGTCCATCAATGCAGCTGTTCCTTTTCGCATGTCAGGGTGGACAAGTGTTTGGTTGCAGTATTTGTTTGAACCCATGGGCACCTTCCCTTCTCCATGAAAACAAAGTTTGTATTCTACTTTGCACTGGATCTTGATTGGTTTCTCGAGAGATGTTACCCATGTTAGCTTAGCAATGTGCTGAGACCAGGTTTGAGTGCAGGTTCCTTCTATCCATTGACATTTTTCTTCCCAGAGTCCTTGTAGTGCTTCTGCTTTGCACATCACTGTTGCCTCTTGCCATTTGTTTTCTACAAACATTGTCCCTTTGATGCTGAAAAATGGTTCCTTGATGCAAATCACTCCTTGACGCTTACAGTAGCAGGTCTTCTCGTTCTGGATTAGTTGTAACGTTACTGTGTGTGCCTGGAAGGTATTTCGAATTCTACAAAGTGCAAGATGAACGAAACACCGGACATCCGCAATGGGGACTTCTTGTGGTATTAGAACCTTAGGGTTCCCTGATGCAAGCAACTTTCATTTGTTGCCTGTTTAACCATGATACCACTTGTTAGACTAGTCTGGGAGGCGGGGATCTTCTACTGCATCCAGCCTTAGGCCATGCTATGCATCATATCTGTTTCGTTTGTTTCCCTTTTCTTTCTGTTAGTCTCCCCTAGGCCATGCCATGTCTGTACATTTCTTTGATGAAGGATAGGAAAAATACCTGTATTCAATTTGTCATTTTGTTCATAATTCTTTTGCCAATATGGTGTGTTTGGAGGAGTGTTTAGCGTGGTTGCTTGGGACATAATGTGCATATGCTCAACATTCGAGCTAAGATCAAAGGTTGTCTGAGAGTGAGTGTATGGCAATGCTGAAACATTAGACATTGATTGATATTCGCTACACGCATAAATTATATTTTCAATGACATTCATTGGTGTGGCTCCCAGCTGAGATTCTTTCATTGTGCAATTTCTATACAATGAGGTAAGATTTGCAGAGGTGTTATGGGCCCATATAAACTTTATCCCACCCCAAATCAGCTGTGTTCCTTCTTCCACCAGTTTCCCCCAAACCCCTTCTTTTATATCTCTAATAATAAAAGAAATGCTCCAATACAGTCCTAAGCATATTAATAATGTTAAAAGTACAATGGCCGTAAAATAAAGACCACAATCGTATGAGTATGCCCGAGTGGAACTAACATTGTCCCTATTGCTATCTAATTCTGTTGTTGTCCCCTGCAGGGCCCTTCTTTCCGCCACTGTTGCACCTACAGGGTGGAATACAATGGGTTAAGTGCACTTTCAGTTATACTAAAGAAAACATATCATTTCACTTCATCACTTTACTTTTGAAAGACAGAGAGAGAAAGAGAGAGCGAGAGAGAGAGAGGGAGAGAGAGAGAGAGAGAGAGATAAATACACACTATATGGTACTCATTTTATATACACTATATATTACATGGCCACGGAAGTGGCCATGTAGTTATGGTTAAGTTGCTGTTTCCATAGGACAAACACTTTTTGGGCAGCTTATAACTTTGCTCCCCCTGGACGAATGCTCACCATACTTTGCAAAGAAAGTATATGGCCCACTCTGATTTTTTTTGCAAAGTTTGGTGAGGTTTGGTCCAGGGGGGCAAAGTTATAGGGGGGGTCCCAAAACTTTTTTTTTCCCATAGACATAATGGGAAAAAACGTTGTTCACGCCTACAGCCCAATACTGGACGGATTTACACCAAATTTGCAGCAGGAGCAGCGGCTTGGTCCCGAAAGCGTGCTTTTTTTTATTTGGTGTAAATCCGTCCAGTATTTTTATTTTTTAAAATGACAAAAATGTAAGTGAAAAAAATTAGTGATACACTTCTCTGTTCGCTCCGCGGACAGGACGGGGATTGGGAAAGCGGCTTGGGTGATGTCCGCGGACATCTGACGTGCTCTTCCATTGGCTGCTGTGAAGGGTGCAGTGCGTCAATTTTCAGAGACGCCCGCCATCTTAATTTATCTTTGCATCAGGCCTGCGGAGGGCCGAAGAGCGGGTTCTGCGGCCTGCACAGTAAGACACCAGCAGTCTTGCGTGTTTCCCTGCTTTCCCCCCACTCCCCGCTCATGCCCCGTTTGTGCTCGTGTCCCCCCACCCCACGCTCATGTCCCGTGTTGTGCCTGTGTCCTCCCCTACCTCTGCTCATGCCGTGTTTTATGCTTGTGTCCCCCCCACCCCCACTCATGCACCGTTTGTGCTCGTGTCCTCCCCCACCCCCTGCTCATGCCCCGTGGTGTGCCTGTGTCCTCCCCCACCGCCCGCTCATGCCCCGTGTTGTGCCCATGTCCGCCCCCAACCCCCGCTCATGCCCCTTGTTGTGCCCATATCCCCCCACCCCCGCTCATGGCCGTGTTGTGCTTGTGTCCCTCCCACCCCCGGCTCATGCCCCGTGTTGTGCCCGTCCCCCCCACCCCCTGCTCATGCACCGTGTTGTGCCCGTGTCCTCCCCACCCCCCGCTCATGCCCCGTGTTGTGCCTGTGTCTTCCCCCAGACCCTGCTTATGCCCCGTGTTGTGCCCGTGTCCCCCCACCCCCCGCTCATGTCCTGTGTTGTGCTTGTGTCCTCCCCACCCCCTGCTCATGCCCTGTGTTGTGCTTGTGTCCCTCCTACCCCCGCTCATGCCCCGTGTTGTGCTCATGTCCCCCCACTCCCCCTCATGCCCCGTGTTCTGCTCGTGTCCCCCCCAATCCCCGCTCATGCCCCTTGTTTGTTGTGCTCCTGTCCCCCCCACCCCCCGCTCATGCCCCGTGTTGTGCTTGTGTCCTCCCCCACACCCCGCTCATGCCCCGTGTTGTGCATGTGTCCTCCCCCACCCTCCGCTCATGCCCCGTGTTCTGCTCGTGTCCTCCCCCACCCCCCGCTCATGCCCCGTTTGTGCTCATGTCCCCCCCACCCACCGCTCATGCCCCTTGTTGTGCTCGTGTCCTCCCCATCCCCCGCTCATGCCCCGTGTTGTGCCCGTGTCCTCCCCCACCCCCCGCTCATGTCCCTTGTTGTACCTGTGTCCTCCCCCACCCCCGCTCATGCCCCAAGTTGTGGCCATGTCCTCCCCCACCCCCCGCTCATGCCCCAAGTTGTGCCCGTGTCTTCCCCCAACCCCTGCTCTTGCCCCGTTTTGTGCTTGTGTCCCCCCGCCCTCCGCTCATGCCCCTTGTTGTGCCCATGTCACCCCACCCCCTGCTCATGCCCTGTGTTGTGCTCGTTTCCCCCCACCCCCTGCTCATGCCCCGTGTTGTGCCTGTGTCCCCCCACCCCCGCTCATGCCCCGTTTTATGCTTGTGTCCCCCCACCCCCGCTCATGCCCCCTGTTGTGCCCATGTCCTTCCCCACCCCCCGCTCAAGCCCTGTTTGTGCTCATATCCCCCCCACCGCCCGCTCATGCCCCGTTTGTGCTCGTGTCCTCCCGAACCCCTGCTCATGCCCCATGTTGTGCTCGTGTCCTCCCCCACCCTCCGCTCATGCCCTGTGTGGTGCTCATGTCCTCCCCCACCCCCACTCATGCCCCGTTTTATGCTCGTGTCTCCCCCCACCCCCCGCTCATGCCCCGCGTTGTGCATGTGTGCCCCCCGGTCATGGCCCGTGTTCAGCTCATGTCCTCCCCCACCCCCCGCTCATGCCCCGTTTGTTTTTGTGTCCCCCCCACCCCCCGCTCATGCCCCTTGTTGTGCTTGTGTCCTCCCCACCCACCGCTCATGCCCCTTGTTGTGCTCGTGTCCTCCCCCACCCCCCGCTCATGCCCCGTGTTGTGCCTGTGTCCTCCTCCACTCCCCGCTCAAGCCCCGTGTCCTCCCCCACCCCCCGCTCATGCCCATTGTTGTGCCTGTATCCTCCCCCACCCCCGCTCATGCCCCATTTTGTGCCCATGTCCACCCCCACCCCCCGCTCATGCCCTGTGTTGTGCCCGTGTCCTCCCCCACCCCCTGCTCTTGCCCCGTGTTGTGCTTGTGTCCCCCCGCCCTCCGCTCATGCCCCTTGTTGTGCCCGTGTCCCCTCACCCTGCGCTCATGCCCTGTGTTGTGCTCGTTTCCCCCAACCCCACTCATCCCCCTTGTTGTGCCCGTGTCCTCCCCCACCCCCCGCTCATGCCACGTGTTGTGCCCGTGACCCCCCACCCCCCGCTCATGCCCTGTTTTATGCTCGTATCCCCCCCACCCCCCGCTCATGCCCCGTGTTGTGCCCATGTCCTCCCCCACCCCCCGCTCATGCCCTGTTTGTGCTCGTGTCCCCCCATTCCCCGCTCATGCACCGTTTGTGCTTGTGTCCTCCCCACCCCCTGCTCATGCCCCGTGTTATGCTCGTGTCCTCCCCCACCCTCCGCTCATGCCCCGTGTTGTGCTCATTTCCTCCCCCACCCCCGCTCATGCCCCGTTTTATGCACGTCTCCCCCACCCCGCTCAGGCCCCGTGTTGTGCTTGTGTCCCCCCGCTCATGCCCCGTGTTGTGCCTGTGTCCTCCTCCACCCTCGCTCATGCCCCGTGTTGTGCTCATGTCCCCCTCACCCCCCGCTCATGCCCCGTGTTGTGCCCGTGTACTCCCCCACCCCCGCTCATGCCCTGTTTGTGCTCATCCCCCCCACCCCCTGCTCATGCCCCGTGGTGTGCCTGTGTCCTGCCCACCCCCCGCTCATGCCCGGTGTTGTGCCTGTGTCCGCCCCAACCCCCGCTCATTCCCCGTGTTGTGCTTGTGTCCCCCCCGCTCATGGCCCATGTTCAGCTCGTGTCCTCCACCACCCCCCGCTCATGCCCCGTTTGTGCTTGTGTCCCCCCACCCCCCGCTCATGCCCCTTGTTGTGCTTGTGTCCTCCCCACCCACCGCTCATGCCCCTTGTTGTGCTCGTGTCCTCTCCCACCCCCCGCTCATGCCCCGTGTTGTGCCTGTGTCCTCTCCCACTCCCCGCTCAAGCCCCGTGTCCTCCCCCACCCCCCGCTCATGCCCATTGTTGTGCCTGTGTCCTCCCCCACCCCCGCTCATGCCCCATGTTGTGCCCATGTCCACCCCCCGCTCATGCCCTGTGTTGTGCCCGTGTCCTCCCCCACCCCCTGCTCTTGCCCCGTGTTGTGCTTGTGTCCCCCCGCCCTCCGCTCATGCCCCTTGTTGTGCCCGTGTCCCCTCACCCTGCGCTTATGCCCTGTGTTGTGCTCGTTTCCCCCAACCCCACTCATCCCCCTTGTTGTGCCCGTGTCCTCCCCCACCCCCCGCTCATGCCACGTGTTGTGCCCGTGTTCCCCCCACCCCCCGCTCATGCCCTGTTTTATGCTCGTATCCCCCCCACCCCCCGCTCATGCCCCGTGTTGTGCCCATGTCCTCCCCCACCCCCCGCTCATGCCCTGTTTGTGCTCGTGTCCCCCCATTCCCCGCTCATGCACCGTTTGTGCTTGTGTCCTCCCCACCCCCTGCTCATGCCCCGTGTTATGCTCGTGTCCTCCCTCACCCTCCGCTCATGCCCCGTGTTGTGCTCATTTCCTCCCCCACCCCCGCTCATGCCCCGTTTTATGCATGTGTCCCCCACCCCCGCTCAGGCCCCGTGTTGTGCTTGTGTCCCCCGCTCATGCCCCGTGTTGTGCCTGTGTCCTCCTCCACCCTCGCTCATGCCCCGTGTTGTGCTCATGTCCCCCTCACCCCCCGCTCATGCCCCGTGTTGTGCCCGTGTACTCCCCCACCCCCGCTCATGCCCTGTTTGTGCTCATCCCCCCACCCCCTGCTCATGCCCCGTGGTGTGCCTGTGTCCTGCCCACCCCCCGCTCATGCCCGGTGTTGTGCCTGTGTCCGCCCCAACCCCCGCTCATTCCCCGTGTTGTGCTTGTGTCCCCCCCGCTCATGGCCCATGTTCAGCTCGTTTCCTCCACCACCCCCCGCTCATGCCCCGTTTGTGCTTGTGTCCCCCCACCCCCCGCTCATGCCCCTTGTTGTGCTTGTGTCCTCCCCACCCACCGCTCATGCCCCTTGTTGTGCTCGTGTCCTCTCCCACCCCCCGCTCATGCCCCGTGTTGTGCCTGTGTCCTCCCCCACTCCCCGCTCATGCCCTGTGTCCTCCCCCACCCCCGCTCATGCCCCTTGTTGTGCCTGTGTCCTCCCCCACCCCCGCTCATGCCCCATGTTGTGCCCATGTCCACCCCCACCCCCCGCTCATGCCCTGTGTTGTGCCCGTGTCCTCCCCCACCCCCTGCTCTTGCCCCGTGTTGTGCTTGTGTCCCCCTGCCCTCTGCTCATGCCCCTTGTTGTGCCCGTGTCCCCTCACCCCCCGCTCATGCCCTGTGTTGTGCCCGTGTCATTCCCCACCCCCCGCTCATTCCACGTGTTGTGCCCGTGTCCCCCCACCCCCCGCTCATGCCCCGTTTTATGCTCGTGTCCCCCCACCCCCCGCTCATGCCCCGTGTTGTGCCCATGTCCTCCCCCACCCCCCGCTCATGCCCCGTTTGTGCTTGTGTCCTCCCCACCCCCTGCTCATGCACCGTGTTGTGCTCGTGTCCTCCCCCACCCTCAGCTCATGCCCCGTGTTGTGCTCATTTCCTCCCCCACCCCCTGCTCATGCCCCATTTTATGCACGTGTCCCCCCACCCCAGCTCATGCCCCATGTTGTGCTTGTGTCCCCCCGCTCATGCCTCATGTTGTGCCTGTGTCCTCCCTCACCCCCGCTCATGCCCCGTGTTGTGCCCGTGTGTCCGCCCCCAACCCCCGCTCATGCCCCTTGTTGTGCCCATGTCCCCCCCACCCCCGCTTATGGCCCGTGTTGTGCTTGTATCCCCCCACCCCCCGCTCATGCCACGTGTTGTGCCCGTCCCCCACCCACCGCTCATGCCCCGTGTTGTGCCCGTGTCCTCCCCCACCCCCCGCTCATGCCCCTTGTTGTGCCCATGTCACCCCACCCCCTGCTCATGCCCTGTGTTGTGCTCGTTTCCCCCCACCCCCCGCTCACTCCCCTTGTTGTGCCCGTGTCCTCCCCCACCCCCCGCTCATGCCCCGTTTTATGCTTGTGTCCCCTCCACCCCCGCTCATGCCCCCTGTTGTGCCCATGTCCTCCCCCAACCCTTCGCTCAAGCCCTGTCTGTGCTCATGTCCCCCCCACTGCCCGCTCATGCCCCGTTTGTGCTCGTGTCCTCCCGAACCCCTGCTCATGCCCATGTTGTGCTCGTGTCCTCCCCCACCCTCCGCTCATGCCCTGTGTGGTGCTCATGTCCTCCCCCACCCCCACTCATGCCCCGTTTTATGCTCGTGTTCCCCCCACCCCCCGCTCATGCCCCGCGTTGTGCTTGTGTGCCCCCGGTCATGCCCCGTGTTCAGCTCGTGTCCTCCCCCACCCCCCGCTCATGCCCCGTTTGTGCTTGTGTCCCCCCCACCCCCGCTCATGCCCCTTGTTGTGCTTGTGTCCTCCCCACCCACCGCTCATGTCCCTTGTTGTGCTCGTGTCCTCCCCCACCCCCCGCTCATGCCCCGTGTTGTGCCTGTGTCCTCCCCCACTCCCCGCTCATGCCCCGTGGCCTCCCCCAACCCCCGCTCATGCCCCTTGTATTGCCTGTGTCCTCCCCCACCCCCGCTCATGCCCCATGTTGTGCCCATGTCCACCCCCACCCCCCGCTCATGCCCTGTGTTGTGCCTGTGTCCTCCCCCACCCCCTGCTCTTGCCCCGTGTTGTGCTTGTGTCCCCCCGCCCTCCGCTCATGCCCTGTGCTGTGCTCGTTTCCCCCACCCCGCTCATCCCCCTTGTTGTGCCCGTGTCCTCCCCCACCCCCCGCTCATGCCACGTGTTGTGCCCGTGTCCCCCCCACCCCCCGCTCATGCCCCGTTTTATGCTCGTGTCCCCCCACCCCCCGCTCATGCCCCGTGTTGTGCCCATGTCCTCCCCCACCCCCCGCTCATGCCCTGTTTGTGCTCGTTTCCTCGTGTCCCCCCACCCCCCGCTCATGCCCCGTTTGTGCTTGTGTCCTCCCCACCCCCTGCTCATGCCCCATGTTGTGCTCGTGTCCTCCTCCACCCTCCGCTCATGCCCCGTGTTGTGCTCATTTCCTCCCCACCCCCCGCTCATGCCCCGTTTTATGCACGTGTCCCCCCACCCCAGCTCATGCCCCGTGTTGTGCCTGTGTCCTCCCCCACCCCCGCTCATGCCCGGTGTTGTGCCCGTGTCCGCCCCCAACCCCAGCTCATGCCCCTTGTTGTGCCCATGTCCCCCCCACCCCCACTCATGGCCCGTGTTGTGCTTGTATCCCCCCACCTCCCGCTCATGCCCCGTGTTGTGCCCGTCCCCCCACCCACCGCTCATGCCCCGTGTTGTGCCCGTGTCCTCCCCCACCCCCTGCTCATGCCCCATGTTGTGCATTGTCCTCCCCCAGACCCTGCTTATGCCCCGTGTTTTGCCCATGTCCCCCCACCCCCTGCTCATGTCCCGTGTTGTGCTTGTGTCCACCCCCACCCCCCGCTCATGCCCCGTGTTGTGCTTGTGTCCCTCCCACCCCCGCTCATGCCCCGTGTTGTGCTCATGTCCCCCCCACTCCCCCTCATGCCCCATGTTCTGCTCGTGTCCCCCCCACTCCCCGCTCATGCCCCTTGCTTGTTGTGCTCCCGTCCCCCCCACCTCCCGCTCATGCCCCGTGTTGTGCTTGTGTCCTCCCCCACACCCCGCTCATGCCCCGTGTTGTGCCTGTGTCCTCCCCCACCCCCGCTCATGCCCCGTGTTCTGCTTGTGTCTCCCCCCAACCCCCGCTCATGCCCCATTTGTGCTCGTGTCCCCCCATCCCCCGCTCATGCCCCTTGTGCTTGTGTCCTCCCCCACCCACCGCTCATGCCCCTTGTTGTGCTCGTGTCCTCCCCCACCCCCAGCTCATGCCCCGTGTTGTGCCCGTGTCCTCCCCCACCCCCCGCTCATGCCCCGTGTTGTGCCCGTGTCCTCCCCCACCCCCCGCTCATGCCCCTTGTTGTGCCTGTGTCCTCCCCACCTCCGCTCACGCCCCTTGTTGTGCTCGTTTCCTCCCCACACCCACACCCACTCATGCCCCATGTTGTGCCGATGTCCTCCCCCACCCCCCACTCATGCCCCGTGTTGTGCCCGTGTCCTCCTCCACCCCCTGCTCTTGCCCCGTGTTGTGCTTGCGTCCCCCCGCCCTCCGCTCATGCCCCTTGTTGTGCCTGTGTCCCCCCACGCCTGCTCATGCCCTGTGTTGTGCTTGTTTCCCCCCACCCCCCGCTCATCCCCCTTGTTGGGCCCGTGTCCGCCCCAACACCCGCTCATGCCCCTTGTTGTGCCCATGTCCCCCCACCCCCGCTCATGGCCCGTGTTGTGCTTGTGTCCCCCCCACCCCTGCTCATGCCCCGTGTTGTGCCCGTCCCCCCACCCCCCGCTCATGCCCCGTGTTGTGCCCGTGTCCTCCCCCACCCCCGCTCATGCCCCGTGTTGTGCCTGTGTCCTCCCCCAGACCCTGCTTATGCCCCGTGTTGTGCCCATGTCCCCCCACACCCGCTCCTGGCCCGTGTTGTGCTTGTGTCCTCCAAGTTCAAGAAGTACAGAGATTCGGCGGGCACCACAGGGATTTCTGCTACAATGACAATATATTGCTTATTCCGTGATTTTTATAGATGTTTTAACCTGGAGCTTCCAGTCTGAAAAAAGATCCTATGGCATCCGGATCTCGATGAACAGTTTAGAAGAAAAGTAAGGTAGCATTACCTTACTAAAGGCTAGAGCTCTCAGTTGACCCTTGGCAGGGTTGCGAAATTTTATTCAAATATACAATCAAGTATTAAATATTGATTCAAAGATATGAAATAGTTGTAGTGAATTCTTCAACAAGAAATGTTTTATTCACATTTCTAGGTTTAGTATCGCCAATTCGATTTTCATATAGTGAGGCAACTTCGAAAAACATAGGTTGTTTCATCAGTAAGCACATATGCCAATGCATTTCGGTCTATGACCATCGTCAGGGCCATGCTTTAGTGAATATACCAACAACTAATCATTCATAGAACAATACAGTATTTCAACACAAAACATATATCAATGATTCAAGGATAATGTAAAAACAGATAAAGCACATACCCCCAGGTGGATCCGTGTGAGTGAACAAGGGAGAAAATAAATGGAAAGTATGTCAATATTGTTAAACACCTAAGTGTTGCAAGTGTTTAACTATTCCCAACGTACGGCAGTCTGTACCTGCTTTAAATTGGTTGTCCTCTCGTATAGGTATTCTCAATAGTTGCCTCCAACATTCCTGTTGATTAACAGTAGGAGAGTCTGAGTACTTCTATCTATTCATTTACATATAACCAATATCTCCGCACTAAAAAGTATCTTACCTTTGTGCGCAGAGCTCGCACGCAGAACCGATCGCGTTGAAAGCGAAAGTGTAATGCGCGCAAACCCAGACGCTATCTAAGATCGCCATGGGAACGTGGGCGGGGCGACGCTGAGCTGCGCGAGCGCTGCTGCACGTACGCCTCGGGTCCCACCTCTCTGCAGAGCTGCAGAGGGGCGGGATTGTTGCCACAGCGATCCGTGTCCTAGAGCGTTAAAGAAAAAGTGGATTTTACTGTGCGCAAATGTCAGTGTATATACGATCACTTCATTCTTTAATCTTGGATCCTGGATTCAGTAATAAAAAGTTAGACATAAGAAATAAGAAATAAGAAAGAAGAATATTAATGTTTAAACCATATGCAAATGCTAATCCAAAAGGAACATCTTAATTAAGGAAATAACGTATAGCCATATCCGGAATACATCTACTGTACGTTATTATAATGTCCTTATGCTGTGTATGGAACAAAATGTCTTTGCAAAAAATTGCGTCCAGACGTTTTGGATTGATAGATTGAGTTCTCTCACCCCAAAAGGAATTAATGAAGACATCAATTATGTGTTTCCTGTAATTAACATAACCAGATGTTGCTTCGGGACGGATATTCTGGGAAGCAGTATCAATCACATGTGTTTTCT
The DNA here is from genome assembly GCF_040938575.1 of Ambystoma mexicanum. Lineage (NCBI taxonomy): Eukaryota > Metazoa > Chordata > Amphibia > Caudata > Ambystomatidae > Ambystoma > Ambystoma mexicanum. Next base: position 327,557,334 of record NC_090939.1, read on the forward strand.
CTAATTTAGATAACAAGTGTATGTCTGCAGCTCCCAACTGTAGCACGGCGAACCAGAATATTGTGGACGCAATTTTTTGCAAAGAAATTTTGTTCCATTAATATTCTTCTTTCTTATTTCTTATTTCTTATGCCTAACTTTTTATTACTGAATCCAGGATCCAAGATTAAAGAATGAAGTGATCGTATATAGACTGACATTTGCGCACAGTAAAATCCACTTTTTCTTTAACGCTCTATGACACGGATCGCCGTGGCAACAATCCCACCCCTCTGCAGCTCTGCAGAGAGGTGGGACCCGAGGCGTACATGCAGCAGCGCTCGCGCAGCTCAGCGTCGCCCCGCCCACGTTCCCATGGTGATCTTAGATAGCGTCTGGGTTCGCGCGCATCACACTTTCGCTTTCAACGCGATCGGTTCTGCGTGCGAGCTCTGCGCACAAAGGTAAGATACATTTTAGTGCGGAGATATTGGTTATATGTAAATGAATAGATAGAAGTACTCAGACTCTCCTACTGTTAATCAACAGGAATGTTGGAGACAACTATTGAGAATACCTATACGAGAGGGCAACCAATTTAAAACAGGTACAGACTGCCATACGTTGGGAATAGTTAAACACTGGCAACACTTAGTTGTTTAACAATATTGACATAATTTCCATTTATTTTCTCCCTTGTTCACTCACACGGATCCACCTGGGGGTATGTGCTTTATCTGTTTTTACATTATCCTTGAATCATCGATATATGTTTTGTATTGAAATACTGTATTGTTCTATGAATGATTAGTTGTTGGTATATTCACTAAAGCATGGCCCTGACGATGGTCATAGACCGAAATGCATTGGCATATGTGCTTACTGATGAAACAACCTATGTTTTTCGAAGTTGCCTCACTATATGAAAATCGAATTGGCGATACTAAACCTAGAAATGTGAATAAAACATTTCTTGTTGAAGAATTCACTACAACTATTTCATATCTTTGAATCAATATTTATTACTTGATTGTATATTTGAATAAAATTTCACAACCCTGCCAAGGGTCAACTGAGAGCTCTAGCCTTTAGTAAGGTAATGCTACCTTACTTTTCTTCTAAACTGTGCTTGTGTCCTCCCCCAAACCCCGCTCATATCCCGTGTTGTGCCTGTGTCCTCCCCCACTCCCCGCTCATGCCCCGTGTCCTCCCCCACCCCCGCTCATGCCCCGTGTTGTGCCTGTGTCCTCCCCCACCCCCGCTCATGCCCCATGTTGTGCCCATGTCCACCCCCACCCCCCGCTCATGCCCTGTGTTGTGCCCGTGTCCTCCCGGACCCCCTGCTCTTGCCCCGTGTTGTGCTTGTGTCCCCCCGCCCTCCGCTCATGCCCCTTGTTGTGCCCGTGTCCCCTCACCCCCGCTCATGCCCTGTGTTGTGCTTGTTTCCCCCCACCCCCCGCTCATACCCCTTGTTGTGCCCGTGTCCTCCCCCACCCCCCGCTCATGCCACGTGTAGTGCCCGTGTCCCCCCCACTCCCCGATCATGCCCCGTTTTATGCTTGTGTCCCCCCCGCTCATGCCCCGTGTTGTACCCATGTCCTCCCCCACCCCCACCCCCCGCTCATGCACTGTTTGTGCTCGTGTCCCCCCCACCCCCCGCTCATGCCCCGTTTGTGCTCGTGTCCTCCCCACCCCCTGATCATGCCCCGTGTTGTGCTCGTGTCCTCCCCCCTCCGCTCATGCCCCGTGTTGTCCTCATTTCCTCCCCCACCCCCTGCCCCATTTTATGCACGTGTCCCCCCACCCCACGCTCATGCCCCGTGTTGTGCTTGTGTCCCCCCCGCTCATGCCCCGTTTTGTGCCCGTGTCCTCCCCCACCCCCGCTCATGCCCCGTGTTGTGCTCGTGTCCCCCTCACCCCCCGCTCATGCCCCGTGTTGTGCCCGTGTACTCCCTCACCCCCGCTCATACCCCGTTTGTGCTCATCCCCCCACCCCCCGCTCATACCCCGTGGTGTGCCTGTGTCCTTCCCCATCCCCCGCTCATGCCCGGTGTTGTGCCTGTGTCCGCCCCCAACCCCCGCTCATGGCCCTTGTTGTGCCTGTGTCCTCCCCCACCCCCCGCTCATGCCCCGTGTTGTGCCTGTGTCCTCCCCCAGACCCTGCTTATGCCACGTGTTGTGCCCATGTCCCCCCCACCACCCGCTCATGCCCTGTGTTGTGCTCGTGTCCCTCCCACTCCCCCTCATGCCCCGTGTTCTGCTCGTGTCCCCACACTCCCCGCTCATGCCCCTTGTTTGTTGTGCTCCCGTAGCCCCCACCTCCCACTCATGCCCCGTGTTGTGCTCGTGTCCCTCCCACCCCCGCTCATGCCCCGTGTTGTGCTCATGTCCCCCCCACTCCACCTCATGCCCCGTGTTCTGCTCGTGTCGCCCCCACTCCCCGCTTATGCCCCTTGTTTGTTGTGCTCCCATCCCCCACCTCCCGCTCATGCCCCGTGTTGTGCTTGTGTCCTCCCCCACACCCCGCTCATGCCCCGTGTTGTGCCTGTGTCCTCCCCCACCCCCCGCTCATGCCCCGTGTTCTGCTTGTGTCTCCCCCCAACCCCCGCTCATGCCCCATTTGTGCTCGTGTCCCCACCACCCCCCGCTCATGCCCCTTGTGCTCGTGTCCTCCCCCACCCACCGCTCATGCCCTTGTGCTCATGTCCTCCCCCACCCCCCGCTCATGCCCCGTGTTGTGCCCGTGTCCTCCCCCACCCCCCGCTCATGCTCCGTGTTGTGCCCGTGTCCTCCCCCACCCCCCGCTCATGCCCCTTGTTGTGCCTGTGTCCTCCCCCACCTCCGCTCATGCCCCTTGTTGTGCTCGTTTCCTCCCCCACACCCACTCATGCCCCATGTTGTGCCAATTTCCTCCCCCACCCCCCGCTCATGCCCCGTGTTGTGCCCGTGTCCTCCCCCACCCCCTGCTCTTGTCCCGTGTTGTGCTTGCATCCCCCCGCCCTCCGCTCATGCCCCTTGTTGTGCCTGTGTCCCCCCACCCGTGCTCATGCCCTGTGTTGTGTTCTTTTCCTCCCACCCCCCGCTCATCCCCCTTGTTGGGCCCGTGTCCGCCCCCAACACCCGCTCATGCCCCTTGTTGTGCCCATGTCCCCCCCACCCCCGCTCATGGCCCGTGTTGTGCTTGTGTCCCCCCACCCCCGCTCATGCCCCGTGTTGTGCCCGTCCCCCCCACCCCCTGCTCATGCCCCGTGTTGTGCCCGTGTCCTCCCCCACCCCCGCTCATGCCCCGTGTTGTGCCTGTGTCCTCCCCCAGACTCTGCTTATGCCCCGTGTTGTGCCCATGTCCCCCCACCCCCGCTCATGGCCCGTGTTGTGCTTGTGTCCTCCCCCACCCCCCCTCATGCCCTGTGTTGTGCCTGTGTCCTCCCCCACTCCCTGCTCATGCCCGCGTCCTCCCCCACCCCCCGCTCATGCCCCTTGTTGTGCCTGTGTCCTCCCCCACCCCCGCTCATGCCCCATGTTGTGCCCATGTCCACCCCCCGCTCATGTCCTGTCTTGTGCCCATGTCCTCCCCCACCCCCCGCTCATGCCCCGTGTTGTGCCCGTTTCCTCCCCCACCCCCTGCTCTTGCCCCGTGTTGTGCTTGCGTCCCCCCGCCCTCCGCACATGCCCCTTGTTGTGCCTGTGTCCCCCCACCCCTGCTCATGCCCTGTGTTGTGCTCTTTTCCGCCCACCCCCCGCTCATCCCCCTTGTTGGGCCCGTGTCCGCCCCAACACCCGCTCATGCCCCTTGTTGTGCCCATGTCCCCCCCACCCCCGCTCATGGCCCGTGTTGTGCTTGTGTCCCACCACCCCCGCTCATGCCCCGTGTTGTGGCCGTTCCCCCCACCCCCCGCTCATGCCCCGTGTTGTGCCCGTGTCCTCCCCCACCCCCGCTCATGCCCCGTGTTGTGCCTGTGTCCTCCCCGAGACCCTGTTTATGCCCCGTGTTGTGCCCATGTCCCCCCAACCCCTGCTCATGGCCTGTGTTGTGCTTGTGTCCTCCCCCACCCCCCGCTCATGCCCTGTGATGTGCCTGTGTCCTTCCCCCACTCCCTGCTCATGCCAGTGTCCTCCCCCACCCCCCGCTCATGCCCCTTGTTGTGCCTGTGTCCTCCCCCACCCCCGCTCATGCCCCATGTTGTGCCCATCTCCACCCCCACCCCCCGCTCATGCCCTGTGTTGTGCCAGTGTCCTCCCCCACCCCCTGCTCTTGCCCCGTGTTGTGCTTGTGTCCCCCCGCCCTCCGCTCATGCCCCTTGTTGTGCCCGTGCCCCCTCACCCCCTGCTCATGCCCTGTGTTGTGCTCCTTTCCCCCCACCCCCCGCTCATCCCCCTTGTTGTGCCCGTGTCCTCCCCCACCCCCCGCTCATGCCCCGTTTTATGCTCGTGTCCCCCTGCTCATGCCCCGTGTTGTGCCCATGTCCTCCCCCACCCCCCACTCATGCCCTGTATGTGCTCGTGTCCCCCCAACCCCCCGCTCATGCTCCGTTTGTGCTTGTGTCCTCCCCACCCCCTGCTCATGCCCCGTGTTGTGCTCGTGTCCTCCCCCACCCTCCGCTCATGCCCCGTGTTGTGCTCATTTCCTCCCCCACCCCCCGCTTATGCCCCATTTTATGCACGTGTCCCCCCACCCCACGCTCATGCCCCATGTTGTGCTTGTGTCCCCCCCGCTCATGCCCCGTGTTGTACCCGTGTCCTCCCCCACCCCCGCTCATGCCCCGTGTTGTGCTCGTGTCCCCCTCACCCCCCGCTCATGCCCCGTGTTGTGCCCGTGTACTCCCCCACCCCCACTCATGCCCCGTTTGTGCTCATCCCCCCCACCCCCGCTCATGCCCCGTGGTGTGCCTGTGTCCTCCCCCACCCCCCGCTCATGTCCGGTGTTGTGCCCGTGTCCGCCCCCAACCCCCGCTCATGGCCCTTGTTGTACCCATGTCCCCCCACCCCCGCTCATGCCCCGTGGTGTGCCTGTGTCCTCCCCCACCCCCCGCTCATGCCCCGTGTTGTGCCCGTGTCCTCCCCCACCCCCCGCTCATGCCCCGTGTTGTGCTTGTGTCCTCCCCCAGACCCTGCTTATGCCCCGTGTTGTGCGCATGTCCCCTCCACCCCCCGCTCATGGCCCGTGTTGTGCTCTTGTCCTCCCCCACCCCCTGCTCATGCCCCGTGTTGTGCTCGTGTCCCTCCCACCCCCGCTCATGCCCCGTGTTGTGCTCATGTCCACCCCACTCGCCCTCATGCCCCGTGTTCTGCTCTTGACCCCCCACTCCCCGCTCATGCCCCTTGTTTGTTGTGCTCCCGTCCCCCCACCCCTCGCTCATGCCCCGTGTTGTGCTTGTGTCCTCCCCCACACCCCGCTCATGCCCCATTTGTGCTCGTGTCCCCCCACCCCAGCTCATGCCCCTGGTTGTGCTTGTGTCCTCCCCCACCCACCGCTCATGCCCCTTGTTGTGCTCGTGTCCTCCCCCACCCCACGCTCATGCCCCGTGTTGTGCTCGTGTCCTCCCCCACCCCACGCTCATGCCTCGTGTTGTTCCCGTGTCCTCCCCCACCCCCCGCTCATGCCCCGTGTTGTGCCTGTGTCCTCCCCCACCCCCGCTCATGCCCCTTGTAGTGCTCTTTTCCTCCCCCACACCTGCTCATGCCCCATGTTGTGCCCACTTCCTCCCCCACCCTTCGCTCATGCCCCGTGTTGTGCCCGTGTCCTCCCCCACCCCCTGATCTTGCCCCGTGTTGTGCTTGCATTCCCCCACCCTCCGCTCATGCCCCTTGTTGTGCCCGTGTCACCCCACACCTCGCTCATGCCCTGTGTTGTGCTCGTTTCCCCCCACCCCCCGCTCATCCCCCTTGTTGGGCCCGTGTCCGCCCCAACACCCGCTCATGCCCCTTGTTGAGCCTATGTCCCCCCCACCCCCGCTCATGGCCCGTGTTGTGCTTGTGTCCTCCCCCACCCCCTGCTCATGCCCCGTGTTGTGCCTGTGTCCTCCCCCACCCCCGCTCATGCCCCATGTTGTGCCCATGTCCACCCCCACCCCCCGCTCATGCCCTGTGTTGTGCCCGTGTCCTCCCCCACCACCTGATATTGCCCCGTGTTGTGCTTGTGTCCCCCCGCCCTCCGATCATGCCCCTTGTTGTGCCCGTGTCCCCTCACCCCCCGCTCATGCCCTGTGTTGTGCTCGTTTCCCCCCACCCCCCGCTCATCCCCCTTGTTGTGCCCGTGTCCTTCCCCACCCCCCGCTCATGCCCCGTGTCCTCCCCCACCCCTGCTCATACCCCTTGTTGTGCCTGTGTCCTCCCCCACCCCCGCTCATGCCCCATGTTGTGCCCATGTCCACCCCGACCCTCCGCTCATGCCCTGTGTTGTGCCCGTGTCCTCCCCCACCACCTGCTATTGCCCCGTGTTGTGCTTGTGTCCCCCCGCCCTCCGCTCATGCCCCTTGTTGTGCCCGTGTCCCCTCACCCCCCGCTCATGCCCTGTGTTGTGCTCGTTTCCCCCACCCCCCGCTCATCCCCCTTGTTGTGTCCGTGTCCTCCCCCACCCCCCGCTCACGCCACGTGTTGTGCCCGTGTCCTCCCACCCCCCGCTCATGCCCCGTTTTATGCTTGTGTCCCCCCGCTCATGCCCCGTTTTGTGCCCATGTCCCTCCCACCCCCGCTCATGCCCTGTATGTGCCCGTGTCCTCCCCCACCCCCGCTCATGCCCCGTTTGTGCTCGTGTCCTCCCCACCCCGTGCTCATGCCCCGTGTTCTGCTCGTGTCCTCCCCCACCCTCCGCTCATGCCCCGTGTTGTGCCCATGTCCCCCTCACCCCCCGCCCATGCCCCATTTTGTGCCCGTGTCCCCCCACCCCCGCTCATGCCCCGTTTTATGCTCATGTCCCCCTCACCCCCCGCTCATGCCCCGTGTTGTGCCCGTGTCCTCCCCCACCCCCCGCTCATGTCCTGTTTGTGCTTGTGTCCCCCCCAACCCCCGCTCATGCCCCGTGTTGTGCCCATGTCCACCCCACCCCCACTCATGGCCTGTGTTGTGCTTGTATCCCCCCAACCCCCGCTCATGCCCCGTGTTGTGCCCGTCCCCCCCACCCACCGCTCATACCCTGTGTTGTGCCCGTGTCCTCCCCACCCCCCGCTCATGCCCCGTGTTGTGCCTGTGTCCTCCCCCAGACCCTGCTTATGCCCCGTGTTGTGCACATGTCCCCCCCACACCCCGCTCATGGCCCGTGTTGTGCTCTTGTCCTCCCCCACCCCCTGCTCATGCCCCGTGTTGTGCTCGTGTCCCTCCCACCCCCGCTCATGCCCCCTGTTGTGCTCATGTCCCCCCCACTCCCTCTCATGCCCCGTGTTCTGCTCGTGTCCCCCCCACTCCCCGCTCATGCCCCTTGTTTGTTGTGCTCCCGTCCCCCCACCCCCCGCTCATGCCCCGTGTTGTGCTTGTGTCCTCCCCCACTCCCCGGTCATGCCCCGTGTTGTGCTTGTGTACTCCCCCACCCCCCGCTCATGCCCCGTGTTCTGCTTGTGTCTCCCCCCACCCCACGCTCATGCCCCATTTGTGCTTGTGATCCCTCCACCCCCCGCTCATGCCCCTTGTTGTGCTTGTGTCCTCCCCCACCCACCGCTCATGCCCTTTGTTGTGCTCGTGTCCTCCCCCACCCCCCGCTCATGCCCCGTGTTGTGCCCGTGTCCTCCCCCACCCCCCGCTCATGCCCCGTGTTGTGCCCATGTCCTCCCCCACACCCGCTCATGCCCCATGTTCGGCCCATGTCCTCCCCCACCCCCCGCTCATGCCCCGTGTTGTGCCCGTGTCCTCCCCCACCCCCTGCTCTTGCCCCGTGTTGTGCTTGCATTCCCCCGCCCTCCGCTCATGCCCCTTGTTGTGCCTGTGTCCCCCCACCCCCCGCTCATGCCCTGTGTTGTGCTCGTTTCTCCCCACCCCCGCTCATCCCCCTTGTTGGGCCCGTGTCCGCACCCAACACCCGCTCATGCCCCTTGTTGTGCCCATGTCCCCCCACCCCCGCTCATGGCCCGTGTTGTGCTTGTGTCCCCCCCACCCCCCGCTCATGCCCCGTGTTGTGCCGGTACGCCCACCCCCCGCTCATTCCCCGTGTTGTGCCCCCGTCCTCCCCCACCCCCGCTCATGCCCTGTGTTGTGCCTGTGTCCTCCCCCAGACCCTGCCTATGCCCCGTGTTGTGCCCATGTCCCCCCCACCCCTGCTCATGGCCCGTGTTGTGCTTGTGTCCTCCCCCACCCCGCGCTCATGCCCCGTGTTGTGCTTGTGTCCCTCCCACCCCCGCTCATGTCCCGTGTTGTGCTCTCCCTCATGCCCCGTGTTCTGCTCGTGTCCCCTCCACTCCCCGCTCATGCCCTTTGTTTGTTGTGCTCCCATCCCCCCCACCCCCCACTCATGCCCTGTGTTGTGCTTGTGTCCTCCCCCACATCCCGCTCATGCCCCGTGTTGTGCCTGTGTCTTCCCCCAGCCCCCGCTCATGCCCCGTGCTCTGCTCGTGTCCTCCCCCACCCCCCGATCATGCCCCTTGTTGTGCTTGTGTCCTCCCCCACCCACCGCTCATGCCCCTTGTGCTCGGCTCCTCCCCCACCCCCCGGTCATGCCCCGTGCTGTGCCCGTGTTCTCCCCCACCCCCCGCTCATGCCCCGTGTTGTGCTCGTGTCCTCACCCACCCCCCGCTCATGCCCCTTGTTGTGCCTGTGTCCTCCCCCTCCCCCGCTCATGCCCCTTGTTGTGCTTGTTTCCTCCCCCACACCCGCTCATGCCCCATGTTGTGCCCATGTCCTCCCCCACCCCCCGCTCATGCCCCGTGTTGTGCCTGTGTCCTCCCCACCCCCTGCTCTTGCCCCGTGTTGTGCTTGCGTTCCCCCGCCCTCCGCTCATGCTCCTTGTTGTGCCCGTGTCCCCCCACCCCCCGCTCATGCCCTGTGTTGTGCTCGTTTCTCCCCACCCCCCGCTCATCCCCCTTGTTGGGCCCGTGTCCGTCCCCAACACCCGCTCATGCCCCTTGTTGTGCCCATGTCCCCCCACCCCCGCTCATTCCCCGTGTTGTGCCCGTCCCCCCCACCCACCGCTCATGCCCCGTGTTGTGCCCGTGTCCTCCCCCACCCCCCGCTCATGCCCCGTGTTGTGCCTGTGTCCTCCCCCAGACCCTGCTTATGCCCTGTGTTGTGCCCATGTCCCCTCCACCCCCCGCTCATGGCCCGTGTTGTGCTCATGTCCACCCCACTCCCCCTCATGCCCCGTGTTCTGCTCTTGACCCCCCACTCCCCGCTCATGCCCCTTGTTTGTTGTGCTCCCGTCCCCCCCACCCCTCGCTCATGCCCCGTGTTGTGCTTGTGTCCTCCCCCACACCCCGCTCATGCCCAGTGTTGTGGCTGTGTCCTCCCCCACCCCCGCTCATGCCCGTGTTCTGCTTGTGTCTCCCCCACCACCCGCTCATGCCCCATTTGTGCTCGTGTCCCCCACCCCTGCTCATGCCCCTAGTTGTGCTTGTGTCCTCCCCCACCCACCGCTCATGCCCCTTGTTGTGCTCGTGTCCTCCCCCACCCCACGCTCATGCCCCGTGTTGTGCTCGTGTCCTCCCCCACCCCACGCTCATGCCTCGTGTTGTGCCCGTGTCCTCCCCCACCCCCCGATCATGCCCCGTGTTGTGCCTGTGTCCCCCCCACCCCCGCTCTTGCCCCTTGTAGTGCTCTTTTCCTCCCCCACACCCGCTCATGCCCCATGTTGTGCCCACTTCCTCCCCCACCCCTCGCTCATGCCCCGTGTTGTGCCCGTGTCCTCCCCCACCCCCTGCTCTTGCCCCGTATTGTGCTTGCATTCCCCCGCCCTCCGCTCATGCCCCTTGTTGTGCCCGTGTCCCCCCACACCCCGCTCATGCCCTGTGTTGTGCTCGTTTCCCCCCACCCCCCGCTCATCCCCCTTGTTGGGCCCGTGTCCGCCCCCAACACCCGCTCATGCCCCTTGTTGTGCCTATGCCCCCCCCACCCCCGCTCATGGCCCGTGTTGTGCCTGTGTCCTCCCCCACCCCCTGCTCATGCCCCCTGTTGTGCCTGTGTCCTCCCCCACCCCCGCTCATGCCCCATGTTGTGCCCATGTCCACCCCCACCCCCCGCTCATGCCCTGTGTTGTGCCCGTGTCCTCCCCCACCACCTGCTATTGCCCCGTGTTGTGCTTGTGTCCCCCCGCCCTCCGCTCATGCCCCTTGTTGTGCCCGTGTCCCCTCACCCCCTGCTCATGCCCTGTGTTGTGCTCGTTTCCCCCCACCCCCCGCTCATCCCCCTTGTTGTGCCCGTGTCCTTCCCCACCCCCCGCTCATGCCCCGTGTCCTCCCCCACCCCTGCTCATAACCCTTGTTGTGCCTGTGTCCTCCCCCACCCCCGCTCATGCCCCATGTTGTGCCCATGTCCACCCACACCCTCCGCTCATGCCCTGTGTTGTGCCCGTGTCCTTCCCCACCACCTGCTATTGCCCTGTGTTGTGCTTGTGTCCCCCCACCCTCTGCTCATGTCCCTTGTTGTTCCCGTGTCCCCTCACCCCCCGCTCATGCCCTGTGTTGTGCTCGTTTCCCCCACCCCCCGCTCATCCCCCTTGTTGTGCCCGTGTCCTCCCCCACCCCCCGCTCATGCCCCGTGTTGTGCCTGTGTCCTCCCCCACCCCCTGCTCTTGCCCCGTGTTGTGCTTGTGTCCCCCCACCCTCCGCTCATGCCCCTTGTTGTACCCATGTCCCCCCACCCCCCGCTCATCCGCTCATGCCCTGTGTTGTGCTCGTTTCCCCCCACCCCCCGCTCATCCCCCTTGTTGTGCCCGTGTCCTCCCCCACCCCCCTCTCATGCCCCGTGTTGTGCCCGTGTCCCCCCACCCCCGCTCATGCCCCGTTTTATGCTCATGTCCCCCCCACCCCCCGCTCATACCCCGTGTCGTGCCCGTGTCCTCCCCCACCCCCCGCTCATGCCCTGTTTGTGCTCGTGTCCCCCCCACCCCCGCTCATGCCCCGTTTGTGCTCGTCTCCTCCCCACCCCCTGCTCATGCCCCGTGTTATGCTCATGTCCTCGCCCACCCTCCGCTCATGCCCCGTGTTGTGCTCATTTCCTCCCCCAGCCCCTGCTCATGCCCTGTGTTGTGCTCGTTTCCCCCACCCCCCGCTCATCCCCCTTGTTGTGCCCATGTCCTCCCCCACCCCCCGCTCATGCCCCATGTTGTGCCCGTGTCCCCCCACCCCCGCTCATGCCCCATTTTATGCTCATGTCCCCCCACCCCCCGCTCATGCCCCGTGTTGTGCCCGTGTCCTCCCCCCGCTCATGCCCTGTTTATGCTCATGTCCTCCCCCCACCCCCTGCTCATGCCCCGTGTTGTGCCCGTGTCCTCCCCCACCCCCCGCTCATGCCCCGTGTTGTGCTCGTGTCCCCCTCACCCCCGCTCATGCCCCGTGTTGTGCCTGTGTCCTCCCCCACCCCGCTCATGCCCCGTGTTCTGCTCGTGTCCTCCCCCACCCCCCGCTCATGCCCCGTTTGTGCTCGTGTCCCCCCACCCCCCGCTCATGCCCCTTGTTGTGCTCGTGTCCTCCCCCACCCACCGCTCATGCCCCATGTTGTGCTAGTTTCCTCCCCCACCCCCCGCTCATGCCCCGTTTTATGCTCGTGTCCCTCCCATCCCCCGCTCATGCCCCATGTTGTGCCCGTGTCCTCCCCCACCCCCTACTCATGCCCCGTGTTGTGCCCGTGTCCCCCCACCCCCGCTCATGCCTCGTTTTATGCTCATGTCCCCCCGCACCCCCCGCTCATGCCCCGTGTTGTGCCCGTGTCCTACCCCACCCCCTGCTCATGCCCTGTTTGTGCTTGTGTCCCCCCCACCCCCGCTCATGCCCCGTTTGTGCTCGTGTCCTCCCCACCCCCTGCTCATGCCCCGTGTTATGCTCATGTCCTCGCCCACCCTCCGCTCATGCCCCGTGTTGTGCTCATTTCCTCCCCCACCCCCCGCTCATGCCCCGCTTTATGCTCGTGTCCTCCCCCCACCCCCTGCTCATGCCCCGTGTTGTGCTTGTGTCCTCCCCACCCCCCGCTCATGCCCCGTGTTGTGCCCGTGTCCTCCCCCACCCCCCGCTCATGCCCCGTGTTGTGCTCGTGTCCCCCTCACCCCCCGCTCATGCCCCGTGTTGTGCCCGTGTCCTCCCCCACCCCGCTCATGCCCCGTGTTCTGCTCGTGTCCTCCCCCACCCCCCGCTCATGCCCCGTTTGTGCTCGTGTCCCCCCACCCCCCGCTCATGCCCCTTGTTGTGCTCGTGTCCTCCCCCACCCACCGCTCATGCCCCGTGTTGTGCTCGTTTCCTCCCCCACCCCCCGCTCATGCCCCGTTTTATGCTCGTGTCCCTCCCACCCCCCGCTCATGCCCCATGTTGTGCCCGTGTCCTCCCCCACCCCCCGCTCATGCCCCATGTTGTGCTCGTGTCCCCCCACCCACGCTCATGCCCCGTGTTGTGCCCGTGTCCTCCCCCACCCCCCGCTCATGACCCATGTTGTGCTTCTGTCCCCCTCACCCTGCACTCATGCCCCGTGTTGTGCCCGTGTATCCCCCACTCCCCGCTCATGCCCCGTTTGAACTCGTGTCCCCCACCCCGCGCTCATGCCCCTTGTTGTGCTCGTGCCCCCTCACCCCCGCTCATGCCCTCATGCCCTGTGTTGTGCTCGTGTCCTCCCCCACCACCCTCTCATGCCCCATGTTGTGCCCGTGTCCCACCCACCCCCCGCTCAAGCCCCGTGTTGTGCTCGTGTCCCCCCACCCCCCTTTATGCCCCGTGTTCTGCTTGTGTCCCCCCACTCCCCGCTCATGCCCCTTGTTGTGCTCGTGTCCTCCCCACCCCCTGCTCATGCCCCGTGTTCTGCTCGTGTCCTCCCCCACCCTCCGCTCATGCCCCGTGTTGAGCTCATTTCCTCCCCCACCCCCCGCTCATGCCCCGTTTTATGCATGTGTCCCCCCACCCCACGCTCATGCCCCGTGTTGTGCTTGTGTCCCCCCGCTCATGCCCCGTGTTGTGCCCGTGTCCTCCCCCACCCCCGCTCACGCCCCGTGTTGTGCCCGTGTCCCCCTCACCTCCCGCCCATGCCCCATTTTGTGCCCATGTACTCCCCCACCCCCGCTCATGCCCCGTTTGTGCTCATCCCCCCACCCCCCGCTCATGCCCCGTGGTGAGCCTGTGTCCTCCCCCACCCCCTGCTCATGCCCGGTGTTGTGCCCGTGTTCGCCCCCAACCCCCGCTCATGCCCCGTGTTGTGCCCATGTCCACCCCACCCCCACTCATGGCCTGTGTTGTGCTTGTATCCCCCCACCCCCCGCTCATGCCCCGTGTTGTGCCCGTCCCCCCCACCCACTGCTCATGCCCCGTGTTGTGCCGTGTCCCCCCACCCCCCGCTCATGCCCCGTGTTGTGCCTGTGTCCTCCCCCAGACCCTGCTTATGCCCCGTGTTGTGCACATGTCCTCCCCCACCCCCCGCTCATGCCCTGTTTGTGCTCGTGTACCCCCCACCCCTGCTCATGCCCCATGTTGTGCCCGTGTCCCCCCACCCCCGCTCATGCCCCGTTTTATGCTCATGTCCCCCCCACCCCCCGCTCATGCCCCGTGTTGTGCCCGTGTCCTCCCCCGCTCATGCCCTGTTTATGCTCGTGTCCTCCCCCCACCCCCTGCTCATGCCCCGTGTTGTGCCCGTGTCCTCCCCCACCGCCCGCTCATGCCCCGTGTTGTGCCTGTTTACTCCCCCACCCCCCGCTCATGCCCCGTGTTCTGCTTGTGTCCCCCCCACCCCACGCTCATGCCCCATTTGTGCTTGTGATCCCTCCACCCCCCGCTCATGCCCCTTGTGCTCGTGTCCTCCCCCACCCACCGCTCATGCCCTTTGTTGTGCTCGTGTCCTCCCCCACCCCCCGCTCATGCCCGTGTTGTGCCCGTGTCCTCCCCCACCCCCGCTCATGCCCCGTGTTGTGCCCGTGTCCTCCCCCACACCCGCTCATGCCCCATGTTGGGCCCATGTCCTCCCCCACCCCCCGCTCATGCCCCGTGTTGTGCTTGCGTTCCCCCGCCCTCCGCTCATGCCCCTTGTTGTGCCTGTGTCCCCCCACCCCCCGCTCATGCCCTGTGTTGTGCTCGTTTCTCCCCACCCCCCGCTCATCCCCCTTGTTGGGCCCGTGTCCGCCCCCAACACCCGCTCATGCCCCTTGTTGTGCCCATGTCCCCCCATCCCCGCTCATGGCCCGTGTTGTGCTTGTGTCCCCCCCACCCCCCGCTCATGCCCCGTGTTGTGCCGGTCCCCCCAACCCCCGCTCATGCCCCGTGTTGTGCTCATTTCCTCCCCCAGCCCCTGCTCATGCCCTGTGTTGTGCTCGTTTCCCCCCACCCCCCGCTCATCCCCCTTGTTGTGCCCATGTACTCCCCCACCCCCCGCTCATCCCCCTTGTTGGGCCCGTGTCCGCCCCCAACACCCGCTCATGCCCCTTGTTGTGCCCATGTCCCCCCATCCCCGCTCATGGCCCGTGTTGTGCTTGTGTCCCCCCCACCCCCCGCTCATGCCCCGTGTTGTGCCGGTCCCCCCACCCCCGCTCATGCCCCGTGTTGTGCCCCCGTTCTCCCCCACCCCCGCTCATGCCCCGTGTTGTGCCTGTGTCCTCCCCCAGACCCTGCCTATGCCCCGTGTTGTGCCCATGTCCCCCCCCACCCCCGATCATGGCCCGTGTTGTGCTTGTGTCCTCCCCCACCCCGCGCTCATGCCCCGTGTTGTGCTTGTGTCCCTCCCACCCCCGCTCATGTCCTGTGTTGTGCTCTCCCTCATGCCCCATGTTCTGCTCGTGTCCCCTCCACTCCCCGCTCATGCCCTTTGTTTGTTGTGCTCCCATCCCCCCCACCCCCCACTCATGCCCCGTGTTGTGCTTGTGTCCTCCCCCACATCCCGCTCATGCCCCGTGTTGTGCCTGTGTCCTCCCCCAGCCCCCGCTCATGCCCCATGCTCTGCTCGTGTCCTCCCCCATCCCCCGATCATGCCCCTTGTTGTGCTTGTGTCCCCCCACCCCCCGCTCATGCCCCTTGTTGTGCTCGTGTCCTCCCCCACCCACCGCTCATGCCCCTTGTTGTGCTCGTGTCCTCCCCCACCCCCCGGTCATGCCCCGTGTTGTGCCCGTGTTCTCCCCCACCCCCCGCTTATGCCCCGTGTTGTGCTCGTGTCCTCACCCACCCCCCGCTCATGCCCCTTGTTGTGCCTGTGTCCTCCCCCTCCCCCGCTCATGCCCCTTGTTGTGCTTGTTTCCTCCCCCACACCCGCTCATGCCCCATGTTGTGCCCATGTCCTCCCCCACCCCCCGCTCATGCCCCGTGTTGTGCCTGTGTCCTCCCCCACCCCCTGCTCTTGCCCAGTGTTGTGCTTGCGTTCCCCCGCCCTCCGCTCATGCTCCTTGTTGTGCCCGTGTCCCCCCACCCCCCGCTCATGCCCTGTGTTGTGCTCGTTTCTCCCCACCCCCCGCTCATCCCCCTTGTTGGGCCCGTGTCCGTCCCCAACACCCGCTCATGCCCCTTGTTGTGCCCATGTCCCCCCACCCCCGCTCATGGCCCGTGTTGTGCTCGTGTCCCCCCACCCCCCTGCTCATGCCCCGTGTTGTGCCCCCGTCCTCCCCCACCCCCGCTCATGCCCCGTGTTGTGCCTGTGTCCTCCCCAGACCCTGCCTATGCCCCGTGTTGTGCCCATGTCCCCCCCCACCCCCGCTCATGGCCCGTGTTGTGCTTGCGTCCTCCCCCACCCCGCGCTCATGCCCCGTGTTGTGCTTGTGTCCCTCCCACCCCCGCTCATGTCCCGTGTTGTGCTCTCACTCATGCCCCGTGTTCTGCTCGTGTCCCCCCCATTCCCCGCTCATGCCCTTTGTTTGTTGTGCTCGCATCCCCCCCACCCCCCACTCATGCCCCGTGTTGTGCTTGTGTCCTCCCCCACACCCCGCTCATGCCTCGTGTTGTGCCCATGTCCTCCCCACCCCCCGCTCATGCCCCGTGTTGTGCGTGTGTCCTCCCCCACACCAGCTCATGCCCCATGTTGTGCCCATGTCCTCCCCCACCCCCTGCTCATGCCCCGTGTTGTGCCTGTGTCCTCCCCCACCCCCTGCTCTTGCCCCGTGTTGTGCTTGTGTCCCCCCACCCTCCGCTCATGCCCCTTGTTGTACCCATGTCCCCGCACCCCCCGCTCATCCGCTCATGCCCTGTGTTGTGCTTGTTTCCCCCCACCCCCCGCTCATCCCCCTTGTTGTGCCCGTGTCCTCCCCCACCCCCCGCTCATGCCCCGTGTTGTGCCGTGTCCCCCCACCCCCGCTCATGCCCCGTTTTATGCTCATGTCCCCCCCACCCCCCGCTCATGCCCCGTGTTGTGCCCGTGTCCTCCCCCACCCCCCGCTCATGCCCTGTTTGTGCTCGTGTACCCCCCACCCCCGCTCATGCCCCGTTTGTGCTCGTCTCCTCCCCACCCCCTGCTCATGCCCCGTGTTATGCTCATGTCCTCGCCCACCCTCCGCTCATGCCCCGTGTTGTGCTCATTTCCTCCCCCACCCCCCGCTCATGCCCTGTGTTGTGCTCGTTTCCCCCCACCCCCGCTCATCCCCCTTGTTGTGCCCATGTCCTCCCCCACCCCCTGCTCATGCCCCATGTTGTGCCCGTGTCCCCCCACCCCCGCTCATGCCCCGTTTTATGCTCATGTCCCCCCCACCCCCCGCTCATGCCCCGTGTTGTGCCCGTGTCCTCCCCCGCTCATGCCCTGTTTATGCTCGTGTCCTCCCCCCACCCCCTGCTCATGCCCCGTGTTGTGCCCGTGTCCTCCCCCACCGCCCGCTCATGCCCCGTGTTGTGCTCGTGTCCCCCTCACCCCCGCTCATGCCCCGTGTTGTGCCCGTGTCCTCCCCCACCCCGCTCATGCCCCGTGTTCTGCTCGTGTCCTCCCCCACCCCCCGCTCATGCCCCGTTTGTGCTCGTGTCCCCCCACCCCTCGCTCATGCCCCTTGTTGTGCTCGTGTCCTCCCCCACCCACCGCTCATGCCCCATCTTGTGCTAGTTTCCTTCCCCACCCCCCGCTCATGCCCCGTTTTATGCTCGTGTCCCTCCCACCCCCCGCTCATGCCCCATGTTGTGCCCGTGTCCTCCCCCACCCCCTGCTCATGCCCCGTGTTGTGCCCGTGTCCCCCCACCCCCGCTCATGCCTCGTTTTATGCTCATGTCCCCCCGCAACCCCCGCTCATGCCCCGTGTTGTGCCCGTGTCCTCCCCCACCCCCTGCTCATGCCCTGTTTGTGCTCGTGTCCCTCCCACCCCCGCTCATGCCCCGTTTGTGCTCGTGTCCTCCCCACCCCCTGCTCATGCCACGTGTTATGCTCATGTCCTCGCCCACCCTCCGCTCATGCCCCGTGTTGTGCTCATTTCCTCCCCCACCCCCCGCTCATGCCCCGCTTTATGCTCGTGTCCTCCCCCCACCCCCTGCTCATGCCCCGTGTTGTGCTTGTGTCCTCCCCACCCCCCGCGTTGTGCCCGTGTCCTCCCCCCGCTCATGCCCTGTTTATGCTCGTGTCCTCCCCGCACCCCCCGCTCATGCCCCGTGTTGTGCCCGTGTCCTCCCCCACCCCCTGCTCATGCCCTGTTTGTGCTCGTGTCCCCCCACCCCCGCTCATGCCCCGTTTGTGCTCGTGTCCTCCCCACCACCTGCTCATGCCCCATGTTATGCTCATGTCCTCGCCCACCCTCCGCTCATGCCCCGTGTTGTGCTCATTTCCACCCCCACCCCCTGCTCATGCCCCGCTTTATGCTCGTGTCCTCCCCCCACCCCCTGCTCATGCCCCGTGTTGTGCTTGTGTCCTCCACACCCCCCGCTCATGCCCGTGTTCTCCCCCACCCCCCGCTCATGCCCCCTGTTGTGCTCGTGTCCCCCTCACCCCCCGCTCATGCCCTGTGTTGTGCCCGTGTCCTCCCCCACCCCGCTCATGCCCCGTGTTCTGCTCGTGTCCCCCCCCACCCCCGCTCATGCCCCGTTTGTGCTCGTGTCCCCCCACCCCCCGCTCATGCCCCTTGTTGTGCTCGTGTCCTCCCCCACCCCCGCTCATGCCCCGTTTGTGCTCGTGTCCCCCCACCCCCCGCTCATGCCCCTTGTTGTGCTCGTGTCCTCCCCCACCCACCGCTCATGCCCCGTGTTGTGCTCGTTTCCTCCCCCACCCCCCGCTCATGCCCTGTTTTATGCTCGTGTCCCTCCCACCCCCCGCTCATGCCCCATGTTGTGCCGTGTCCTCCCCCACCCCCCGCTCATGCCCCATGTTGTGCTCGTGTCCCCCCACCCACGCTCATGCCCCGTGTTGTGCCCGTGTCCTCCCCCACCCCCCGCTCATGACCCATGTTGTGCTTCTGTCCCCCTCACCCTGCACTCATGCCCCGTGTTGTGCCCGTGTATCCCCCACTCCCCGCTCATGCCCCGTTTGTGTTCGTGTCCCCCACCCCGCGCTCATGCCCCTTGTTGTGCTCGTGCCCCCTCATCCCCGCTCATGCCCCGTGTTGTGCTCGTGTCCTCCCCCACCCCCCTCTCATGCCCCATGTTGTGCCCGTGTCCCTCCCACCCCCCGCTCAAGCCCCGTGTTGTGCTCGTGTCCCCCCACCCCCCTTCATGCCCCGTATTCTGCTTGTGTCCCCCCACTCCCCGCTCATGCCCCTTGTTGTGCTCGTGTCCTCCCCACGCCCTGCTCATGCCCCGTGTTCTGCTCGTGTCCTCCCCCACCCTCCGCTCATGCCCCGTGTTGAGCTCATTTCCTCCCCCACCCCCCGCTCATGCCCCGTTTTATGCATGTGTCCCCCCACCCCACGCTCATGCCCGGTGTTGTGCTTGTGTGTCCCCCGCTCATGCCCCGTGTTGTGCCCATGTCCCCCTCACCCCCCGGCCATGCCCCATTTTGTGCCCGTGTACTCCCCCACCCCCGCTCATGCCCCGTTTGTGCTCATCCCCCCACCCCCCGCTCTTGCCCCGTGGTGTGCCTGTGTCCTCCCCCACCCCCCGCTCATGCCCGGTGTTGTGCCCGTGTTCGCCCCCAACCCCCGCTCATGCCCCGTGTTGTGCCCATGTCCACCCCACCCCCACTCATGGCCTGTGTTGTGCTTGTATCCCCCCACCCCCCGCTCATGCCCCGTGTTGTGCCCGTCCCCCCACCCACTGCTCATGCCCCGTGTTGTGCCCGTGTCCTCCCCATCCCCCGTTCATGCCCCGTGTTGTGCCTGTGTCCTCCCCCAGACCCTGCTTATGCCCCGTGTTGTGCACATGTCCCCCCACACCCCGCTCATGGCCCGTTTGTGCTTGTGATCCCTCCACCCCCCGCTCATGCCCCTTGTTGTGCTCGTGTCCTCCCCCACCCACCGCTCATGCCCTTTGTTGTGCTCGTGTCTTCCCCACCCCCCGCTCATGCCCGTGTTGTGCCCGTGTCCTCCCCCACCCCCGCTCATGCCCCGTGTTGTGCCCATGTCCTCCCCCACACCCGCTCATGCCCCATGTTGGGCCCATGTCCTCCCCTACCCCCGCTCATGCCCCGTGTTTTGCCCATGTCCTCCCCCACCCCCTGCTCTTGCCCCGTGTTGTGCTTGCGTTCCCCCGCCCTCCGCTCATGCCCCTTGTTGTGCCTGTGTCCCCCCACCCCCCGCTCATGCCCTGTGTTTTGCTCGTTTCTCCCCACCCCCCGCTCATCCCCCTTGTTGGGCCCGTGTCCGCCCCCAACACCCGCTCATGCCCCTT
The DNA here is from genome assembly GCF_040938575.1 of Ambystoma mexicanum. Taxonomy (NCBI): domain Eukaryota; kingdom Metazoa; phylum Chordata; class Amphibia; order Caudata; family Ambystomatidae; genus Ambystoma; species Ambystoma mexicanum. The sequence goes on from NC_090939.1 coordinate 327,577,127, forward strand.
GTTGTGCCCATGTCCCCCCATCCCCGCTCATGGCCCGTGTTGTGCTTGTGTCCCCCCCACCCCCCGCTCATGCCTCGTGTTGTGCCGGTCCCCCCACCCCCCGCTCATGCCCCGTGTTGTGCCCCCGTCCTCCCCCACCCCCGCTCATGCCCCGTGTTGTGCCTGTGTCCTCCCCCAGACCCTGCCTATGCCCCGTGTTGTGCCCATGTCCCCCCCACCCCCGCTCATGGCCCGTGTTGTGCTTGTGTCCTCCCCCACCCCGCGCTCATGCCCCGTGTTGTGCTTGTGTCCCTCCCAACCCCGCTCATGTCCCGTGTTGTGCTCTCCCTCATGCCCCGTGTTCTGCTCGTGTCCCCTCCACTCCCCGCTCATGCCCTTTGTTTGTTGTGCTCCCATCCCCCCCACCCCCCACTCATGCCCCGTGTTGTGCTTGTGTCCTCCCCCACATCCCGCTCATGCCCCGTGTTGTGCCTGTGTCCTTCCCCAGCCCCTGCTCATGCCCCGTGCTCTGCTCGTGTCCTCCCCCATCCCCCGATCATGCCCCTTGTTGTGCTTGTGTCCCCCCACCCCCCGCTCATGCCCCTTGTTGTGCTCGTGTCCTCCCCCACCCACCGCTCATGCCCCTTGTTGTGCTCATGTCCTCCCCCACCCCCCGGTCATGCCCCGTGTTGTGCCCGTGTTCTCCCCCACCCCCCGCTCATGCCCCGTGTTGTGCTCGTGTCCTCAGCCACCCCCCGCTCATCTCCCTTGTTGTGCCTGTGTCCTCCCCCTCCCCCGCTCATGCCCCTTGTTGTGCTTGTTTCCTCCCCCACACCCGCTCATGCCCCATGTTGTGCCCATGTCCTCCCCCACCCCCCGCTCATGCCCCGTGTTGTGCCTGTGTCCTCCCCCACCCCCTGCTCTTGCCCCGTGTTGTGCTTGCGTTCCCCCGCCCTCCGCTCATGCTCCTTGTTGTGCCCGTTTCCCCCCACCCCCCGCTCATGCCCTGTGTTGTGCTCGTTTCTCCCCACCCCCCGCTCATCCCCCTTGTTGGGCCCGTGTCCGTCCCCAACACCCGCTCATGCCCCTTGTTGTGCCCATGTCCCCCCACCCCCGCTCATGGCCCGTGTTGTGCTCGTGTCCCCCCACCCCCGCTCATGCCCCGTGTTGTGCTGGTCCCCCCACCCCCCTGCTCATGGCCCGTGTTGTGCCCCCGTCCTCCCCCACCCCCGCTCATGCCCCGTGTTGTGCCTGTGTCCTCCCCCAGACCCTGCCTATGCCCCGTGTTGTGCCCATGTCCCTCCCACCCCCGCTCATGGCCCGTGTTGTGCTTGTGTCCTCCCCCACCCCGCGCTCATGCCCCGTGTTGTGCTTGTGTCCCTCCCACCCCCGCTCATGTCCCGTGTTGTGCTCTCACTCATGCCCCGTGTTCTGCTCGTGTCCCCCATTCCCCGCTCATGCCCTTTGTTTGTTGTGCTCCCATCCCCCCCACCCCCCACTCATGCCCTGTGTTGTGCTTGTGTCCTCCCCCACACCCCGCTCATGCCCCGTGTTGTGCCCATGTCCTCCCCCACCCCCCGCTCATGCCCCGTGTTGTGCGCGTGTCCTCCCCCACACCCGCTCATGCCCCATGTTGTGCCCATGTCCTCCCCCACCCCCCGCTCATGCCCCGTGTTGTGCCTGTGTCCTCCCCCAACCCCTGCTCTTGCCCCGTGTTGTGCTTGTGTCCCCCACCCTCCGCTCATTCCCCTTGTTGTACCCATGTCCCCCCACCCCCCGCTCATCCGCTCATGCCCTGTGTTGTGCTCGTTTCCCCCCACCCCCCGCTCATTCCCGCTTGTTTTGCCCGTGTCCTCCCCCACCCCCCGCTCATGCCCCGTGTTGTGCCCGTGTTCCCCACACCCCCGCTCATGCCCCGTTTTATGCTCATGTCCCCCCCACCCCCCGCTCATGCCCCGTGTTGTGCCCGTGTCCTCCCCCACCCCCCGCTCATGCCCTGTTTGTGCTCGTGTCCCCCCCACCCCCGCTCATGCCCCGTTTGTGCTCGTCTCCTCCCCACCCCCTGCTCATGCCCCGTGTTATGCTCATGTCCTCGCCCACCCTCCGCTCATGCCCCGTGTTGTGCTCATTTCCTCCCCCACCCCCCCGCTCATGCCCTGTGTTGTGCTCGTTTCCCCCCACCCCCCGCTCATCCCCCTTGTTGTGCCCGTGTCCTCCCCCACCCCCCGCTCATGCCCCATGTTGTGCCCGTGTCCCCCCACCCCCGCTCATGCCCCGTTTTATGCTCATGTCCCCCCCACCCCCCGCTCATGCCCCGTGTTGTGCTCGTGTCCCCCTCACCCCCGCTCATGCCCCGTGTTGTGCCCGTGTCCTCCCCCACCCCGCTCATGCCCCGTGTTCTGCTCGTGTCCTCCCCCACCCCCCGCTCATGCCCCGTTTGTGCTCGTGTCCCCCCACCCCTCGCTCATGCCCCTTGTTGTGCTCGTGTCCTCCCCCACCCACCGCTCATGCCCCATCTTGTGCTAGTTTCCTCCCCCACCCCCCGCTCATGCCCCGTTTTATGCTCGTGTCCCTCCCACCCCCCGCTCATGCCCCATGTTGTGCCCGTGTCCTCCCCCACCCCCTGCTCATGCCCCGTGTTGTGCCCGTGTCCTCCCCCCACCCCCTGCTCATGCCCCGTGTTGTGCTTGTGTCCTCCCCAGCCCCCGCTCATGCCCCGTGTTGTGCCCGTGTCCTCCCCCACCCCCCGCTCATGCCCCGTGTTGTGCTCGTGTCCCCCTCACCCCCCGGTCATGCCCCGTGTTGTGCCCGTGTCCTCCCCCACCCCGCTCATGCCCCGTGTTCTGCTCGTGTCCTCCCCCACCCCCCGCTCATGCCCCGTTTGTGCTTGTGTCCCCCCACCCCCCGCTCATGCCCCTTGTTGTGCTCGTGTCCTCCCCCACCCACCGCTCATGCCCCGTGTTGTGCTTGTTTCCTCCCCCCGCTCATGCCCCGTTTTATGCTCGTGTCCCTCCCACCCCCCGCTCATGCCCCATGTTGTGCCCGTGTCCTCCCCCACCCCCTGCTCATGCCCCATGTTGTGCTTGTGTCCCCCCACCCACGCTCATGCCCCGTGTTGTGCCCGTGTCCTCCTCCACCCCCCGCTCATGACCCATGTTGTTCTTGTGTCCCCCTCACCCTGCACTCATGCCCCGTGTTGTGCCCGTGTATCCCCCACTCCCCGCTCATGCCCCGTTTGTGCTCGTGTCCCCCACCCTGCGCTCATGCCCCTTGTTGGGCTCGTGCCCCCTCACCCCCGCTCATGCCCCGTGTTGTGCTCGTGTCCTCCCCCACCCCCCTCTCATGCCCCATATTGTGCCCGTGTCCCTCCCACCCCCCGCTCAAGCCCCGTGTTGTGCTCGTGTCCCCCCACCCCCCTTCATGCCCCGTGTTCTGCTTGTGTCCCCCCACTCCCCGCTCATGCCCCTTGTTGTGCTTGTGTCTCCCCACCCCACGCCCATGCCCCGTGTTGTGCCCGTGTCCTCCCCCACCCCCTGCTCTTGCCCCGTGTTGTGCTTGTGTGTCCCTCACCCCCGCTCATGCCCTGTGTTGTGCCCGTGTCCCCTCACCCCCCGCTCATGCCCCGTGTTGTGCTGGTGTCCTCCCCACCCCCCACCGCTCATGGCCCGTGTTGTGCTCGTGTCCCCCCACCCCCGGTCATGCCCCGTGTTGTGCTGGTCCCCCCACCCCCCTGCTCATGCCCCGTGTTGTGCCCCCGTCCTCCCCCACCCCCGCTCATGCCCCGTGTTGTGCCTGTGTCCTCCCCCAGACCCTGCCTATGCCCCGTGTTGTGCCCATGTCCCTCCCACCCCCGCTCATGGCCCGTGTTGTGCTTGTGTCCTCCCCCACCCTGCGCTCATGCCCCGTGTTGTGCTTGTGTCCCTCCCACCCCCGCTCATGTCCCGTGTTGTGCTCTCACTCATGCCCCGTGTTCTGCTTGTGTCCCCCATTCCCCGCTCATGCCCTTTGTTTGTTGTGCTCCCATCCCCCCCACCCCCCACTCATGCCCCGTGTTGTGCTTGTGTCCTCCCCCACACCCCGCTCATGCCCCGTGTTGTGCCCATGTCCTCCCCCACCCCCCGCTCATGCCCCGTGTTGTGCTTGTGTCCTCCCCAGCCCCCGCTCATGCACCATGTTGTGCCCATGTCCTCCCCCACCCCCCGCTCATGCCCCGTGTTGTGCTCGTGTCCCCCTCACCCCCCGGTCATGCCCCGTGTTGTGCCCGTGTCCTCCCCCCACCCCGCTCATGCCCCGTGTTCTGCTCATGTCCTCCCCCACCCCCCGCTCATGCCCCGTTTGTGCTTGTGTCCCCCCACCCCCCGCTCATGCCCCTTGTTGTGCTCGTGTCCTCCCCCACCCACCGCTCATGCCCCGTGTTGTGCTTGTTTCCTCCCCCCGCTCATGCCCCGTTTTATGCTCGTGTCCCTCCCACCCCCCGCTCATGCCCCATGTTGTGCCCGTGTCCTCCCCCACCCCCTGCTCATGCCCCATGTTGTGCTTGTGTCCCCCCACCCACGCTCATGCCCCGTGTTGTGCCCGTGTCCTCCTCCACCCCCCGCTCATGACCCATGTTGTTCTTGTGTCCCCCTCACCCTGCACTCATGCCCCGTGTTGTGCCCGTGTATCCCCCACTCCCCGCTCATGCCCCGTTTGTGCTCGTGTCCCCCACCCTGCGCTCATGCCCCTTGTTGGGCTCGTGCCCCCTCACCCCCGCTCATGCCCCGTGTTGTGCTCGTGTCCTCCCCCACCCCCCTCTCATGCCCCATATTGTGCCCGTGTCCCCCCACCCCCCTTCATGCCCCGTGTTCTGCTTGTGTCCCCCCACTCCCCGCTCATGCCCCTTGTTGTGCTTGTGTCTCCCCACCCCACGCCCATGCCCCGTGTTGTGCCCGTGTCCTCCCCCACCCCCTGCTCTTGCCCCGTGTTGTGCTTGTGTGTCCCTCACCCCCGCTCATGCCCTGTGTTGTGCCCGTGTCCCCTCACCCCCCGCTCATGCCCCGTGTTGTGCTGGTGTCCTCCCCACCCCCCACCGCTCATGGCCCGTGTTGTGCTCGTGTCCCCCCACCCCCGCTCATGCCCCGTGTTGTGCTGGTCCCCCCACCCCCCTGCTCATGCCCCGTGTTGTGCCCCCGTCCTCCCCCACCCCCGCTCATGCCCCGTGTTGTGCCTGTGTCCTCCCCCAGACCCTGCCTATGCCCCGTGTTGTGCCCATGTCCCTCCCACCCCCGCTCATGGCCCGTGTTGTGCTTGTGTCCTCCCCCACCCTGCGCTCATGCCCCGTGTTGTGCTTGTGTCCCTCCCACCCCCGCTCATGTCCCGTGTTGTGCTCTCACTCATGCCCCGTGTTCTGCTTGTGTCCCCCATTCCCCGCTCATGCCCTTTGTTTGTTGTGCTCCCATCCCCCCCACCCCCCACTCATGCCCCGTGTTGTGCTTGTGTCCTCCCCCACACCCCGCTCATGCCCCGTGTTGTGCCCATGTCCTCCCCCACCCCCCGCTCATGCCCCTTGTTGTGCGCGTGTCCTCCCCCACACCCGCTCATGCCCCATGTTGTGCCCATGTCCTCCCCCACCCCCCGCTCATGCCCCGTGTTGTGCCTGTGTCCTCCCCCACCCCCTGCTCTTGCCCCGTGTTGTGCTTGCGTCCCCCACCCTCCGCTCATTCCCCTTGTTGTACCCATGTCCCCCCACCCCCCGCTCATCCGCTCATGCCCTGTGTTGTGCTTGTTTCCCCCCACCCCCCGCTCATCCCCCTTGTTGTGCCCGTGTCCTCCCCCACCCCCCGCTCATGCCCCGTGTTGTGCCCGTGTCCCCCCACCCCCGCTCATGCCCCGTTTTATGCTCATGTCCCCCCCACCCCCCGCTCATGCCCCGTGTTGTGCCCGTGTCCTCCCCCACCCCCCGCTCATGCCCTGTTTGTGCTCGTGTCCCCCCCACCCCCGCTCATGCCCCGTTGGTGCTCGTCTCCTCCCCACCCCCTGCTCATGCCCCGTGTTATGCTCATGTCCTCGCCCACCCTCCGCTCATGCCCCGTGTTGTGCTCATTTCCTCCCCCACCCCCCCGCTCATGCCCTGTGTTGTGCTCGTTTCCCCCCACCCCCGCTCATCCCCCTTGTTGTGCCCGTGTCCTCCCCCACCCCCCGCTCATGCCCCATGTTGTGCCCGTGTCCCCCCACCCCCGCTCATGCCCCGTTTTATGCTCATGTCCCCCCCACCCCCCGCTCATGCCCTGTGTTGTGTCCGTGTCCTCCCCCCGCTCATGCCCTCTTTATGCTCGTGTCCTCCCCCCACCCCCTGCTCATGCCCCGTGTTGTGCCCGTGTCCTCCCCCACCCCCCGCTCATGCCCCGTGTTGTGCTCGTGTCCCCCTCACCCCCGCTCATGCCCCGTGTTGTGCCCGTGTCCTCCCCCACCCCGCTCATGCCCCGTGTTCTGCTCGTGTCCTCCCCCACCCCCCGCTCATGCCCCGTTTGTGCTCGTGTCCCCCCACCCCTCGCTCATGCCCCTTGTTGTGCTCGTGTCCTCCCCCACCCACCGCTCATGCCCCATCTTGTGCTAGTTTCCTCCCCCACCCCCCGCTCATGCCCCGTTTTATGCTCGTGTCCCTCCCACCCCCCGCTCATGCCCCATGTTGTGCCCGTGTCCTCCCCCACCCCCTGCTCATGCCCCGTGTTGTGCCCGTGTCCCCCCACCCCCGCTCATGCCTCGTTTTATGCTCATGTCCCCCCGCACCCCCCGCTCATGCCCCGTGTTGTGCCCGTGTCCTCCCCCACCCCCTGCTCATGCCCTGTTTGTGCTCGTGTCCCTCCCACCCCCGCTCATGCCCCGTTTGTGCTCGTGTCCTCCCCACCCCCTGCTCATGCCCCGTGTTATGCTCATGTCCTCGCCCACCCTCCGCTCATGCCCCGTGTTGTGCTCATTTCCTCCCCCACCCCCCGCTCATGCCCCGCTTTATGCTCGTGTCCTCCCCCCACCCCCTGCTCATGCCCCGTGTTGTGCTTGTGTCCTCCCCAGCCCCCGCTCATGCCCCGTGTTGTGCCCGTGTCCTCCCCCACCCCCCGCTCATGCCCCGTGTTGTGCTCGTGTCCCCCTCACCCCCCGGTCATGCCCCGTGTTGTGCCCGTGTCCTCCCCCACCCCGCTCATGCCCCGTGTTCTGCTCATGTCCTCCCCCACCCCCCGCTCATGCCCCGTTTGTGCTTGTGTCCCCCCACCCCCCGCTCATGCCCCTTGTTGTGCTCGTGTCCTCCCCCACCCACCGCTCATGCCCCGTGTTGTGCTTGTTTCCTCCCCCCGCTCATGCCCCGTTTTATGCTCGTGTCCCTCCCACCCCCCGCTCATGCCCCATGTTGTGCCCGTGTCCTCCCCCACCCCCTGCTCATGCCCCATGTTGTGCTTGTGTCCCCCCACCCACGCTCATGCCCCGTGTTGTGCCCGTGTCCTCCTCCACCCCCCGCTCATGACCCATGTTGTGCTTGTGTCCCCCTCACCCTGCACTCATGCCCCGTGTTGTGCCCGTGTATCCCCACTCCCCGCACATGCCCCGTTTGTGCTCGTGTCCCCCACCCTGCGCTCATGCCCCTTGTTGGGCTCGTGCCCCCTCACCCCCGCTCATGCCCCGTGTTGTGCTCGTGTCCTCCCCCACCCCCCTCTCATGCCCCATATTGTGCCCGTGTCCCTCCCACCCCCCGCTCAAGCCCCGTGTTGTGCTCGTGTCCCCCCACCCCCCTTCATGCCCCGTGTTCTGCTTGTGTCCCCCCACTCCCCGCTCATGCCCCTTGTTGTGCTTGTGTCTCCCCACCCCACGCCCATGCCCCGTGTTGTGCCCGTGTCCTCCCCCACCCCCTGCTCTTGCCCCGTGTTGTGCTTGTGTGTCCCTCACCCCCGCTCATGCCCTGTGTTGTGCCCGTGTCCCCCCACCCCCCGCTCATGCCCCGTGTTGTGCTGGTGTCCTCCCCCACCCCCGCACATGCCCCATGTTGTGTCCGTGTCCCCCCATCTCCCGTTCATGCCCCGTGTTGTGCCCGTGTCCCCCCCACCCACCGCTCATGCCCCGTGTTGTGCCCGTGTACTCCCCCACCCCCCGCTCATGCCCGGTTTTTGTGCTCGTTTCCCCCACCCCCTGCTCATGACCCATGTTGTGCTCGTGTCCCCCTCACCCTGCGCTCATGCCCCGTGTTGTGCCCGTGTACTCCCCCACCCCCCGCTCATGCCCCGTTTGTGCTCCTGTCCCCCACCCCGCGCTCATGCCCCTTGTGCTCGTGCCCCCCCACCCCCTGCTCATGCCCCGTGTTGTGCTTGTGTCCTCCCCCACCCCCCTCTCATGCCCCATGTTGTACCCGTGTCCCTCCCACCCCCTCTCATGCCCCGTGTTGTGCTCGTGTCCCCCCACCCCCCTTCATGCCCCGTGTTCTGCTCGTGTCCCCCCACTCCCCGCTCATGCCCCTTGTTGTGCTCGTGTCCCCCCACCCATGCCCCGTGTTGTGCCCGTGTCCTCCCCCACCCCCTGCTCTTGCCCGTGTTGTGCTTGTGTCCCCCCCACCCCCGCTCATGCCCTGTGTTGTGCCTGTGTCCCCCCACCCCCCGCGCTCATGCCCCGTGTTGTGCTGGTGTCCTCCCACACCCCCCGCTCATGCCCCATGTTGTGCCCGTGCCCCCCATCTCCCGCTCATGCCCCGTGTTGTGCTCCCGTCCCCCCCACCCCCCACTCATGCCCCGTGTTGTGCTTGTGTCCTCCCCCACACCCTGCTCATGCCCAGTGTTGTGCCTGTGTCCTCCCCCACCCCCCGCTCATGCCCCGTGTTCTGCTTGTGTCTCCCCCCACCCTCCGCTCATGCCCCATTTGTGCTTGTGATCCCCCCACCCCCCGCTCATGCCCCTTGTTGTGCTCGTGTCCTCCCCCACCCACCGCTCATGGCCCTTGTTTTGTTGTGCTCGTGTCCTTCCCCACCCCCCGCTCATGCCCCGTGTTGTGCCTGTGTCCTCCCCCACCCCCCGCTCATGCCCCGTGTTGTGCCCGTGTCCTCCCCCATACCCGCTCATGCCCCATGTTGGGCCCATGTCCTCCCCCACCCCCCGCTCATGCCCCGTGTTGTGTCCGTGTCCTCCCCCACCCCCTGCTCTTACCCCGTGTTGTGCTTGCGTTCTCCCGCCCTCCGTTCATGCCCCTTGTTTTGCCCATGTCCCCCCACCCCCCGCTCATGCCCTGTGTTGTGCTTGTGTCTCCCCCACCCCCTGCTCATGCCCCGTGTTGTGCCGGTCCCCCCACCCACGCTCATCCCCCTTGTTTTGCCCGTGTCCACCCCCAACACCCGCTCATGCCCCTTGTTGTGCCCATGTCCCCCCCACCCCCGCTCATGGCCCGTGTTGTGCTTGTGTCTCCCCCACCCCCTGCTCATGCCCCGTGTTGTGCCGGTCCCCCCACCCCCCACTCATGCCCCGTGTTGTGCCCCCGTCCTCCCCCACCCCCGATCATGCCCCGTGTTGTGCCTGTGTCCTCCCCCAGACCCTGCTTATGTCCCGTGTTGTGCCCATGTCCCCCCACCCCTGCTCATGCCCGTGTTGTGCTTGTGTCCTCCCCCACCCCCGCTCATGCCCCGTGTTGTGCTCGTGTCCTCACCCACCCCCCGCTCATGCCCCTTGTTGTGCCTGTGTCCTCCCCCTCCCCCGCTCATGCCCCTTGTTGTGCTTGTTTCCTCCCCCACACCCGCTCATGCCCCATGTTGTGCCCATGTCCTCCCCCACCCCCGCTCATGCCCCGTGTTGTGCCTGTGTCCTCCCCCACCCCCTGCTCTTGCCCCGTGTTGTGCTTGCGTTCCCCCGCCCTCCGCTCATGCTCCTTGTTGTGCCCGTGTCCCCCCACCCCCGGCTCATGCCCTGTGTTGTGCTCGTTTCTCCCCACCCCCCGCTCATCCCCCTTGTTGGGCCCGTGTCCGTCCCCAACACCCGCTCATGCCCCTTGTTGTGCCCATGTCCCCCCACCCCCGCTCATGGCCCGTGTTGTGCTCGTGTCCCCCCACCCCCGCTCATGCCCTGTGTTGTGCTGGTCCCCCCACCCCCCTGCTCATGCCCCGTGTTGTGCCCCGTCCTCCCCCACCCCCGCTCATGCCCCGTGTTGTGCCTGTGTCCTCCCCCAGACCCTGCCTATGCCCTGTGTTGTGCCCATGTCCCTCCCACCCCCGCTCATGGCCCGTGTTGTGCTTGTGTCCTCCCCCACCCCGCGCTCATGTCCCGTGTTGTGCTTGTGTCCCTCCCACCCCCGCTCATGTCCCGTGTTGTGCTCTCACTCATGCCCCGTGTTCTGCTCGTGTCCCCCCATTCCCTGCTCATGCCCTTTGTTTGTTGTGTTCCCATCCCCCCCACCCCCCACTCATGCCCCGTGTTGTGCTTGTGTCCTCCCCCACACCCTGCTCATGCCCCGTGTTGTGCCCATGTCCTCCCCCACCCCCCGCTCATGCCCCGTGTTGTGCGCGTGTCCTCCCCCACACCCGCTCATGCCCCATGTTCTGCCCATGTCCTCCCCCACCCCCCGCTCATGCCACGTGTTGTGCCTGTGTCCTCCCCCACCCCCTGCTCTTGCCCCGTGTTGTGCTTGTGTCCCCCCACCCTCCGCTCATTCCCCTTGTTGTACCCATGTCCCCCCACCCCCCGCTCATCCGCTCATGCCCTGTGTTGTGCTCGTTTCCCCCCACCCCCCGCTTATCCCCCTTGTTGTGCCCGTGTCCTCCCCCACCCCCCGCTCATGCCCCGTGTTGTGCCCGTGTCCCCCCACCCCCGCTCATGCCCCGTTTTATGCTCATGTCCCCCCACCCCCGCTCATGCCCCGTGTTGTGCCCGTGTCCTCCCCCACCCCCCGCTCATGCCCTGTTTGTGCTCGTGTCCCCCCCACCCCCGCTCATGCCCCGTTTGTGCTCGTCTCCTCCCCACCCCCTGCTCATGCCCCGTGTTATGCTCATGTCCTCGCCCACCCTCCGCTCATGCCCCGTGTTGTGCTCATTTCCTCCCCCACCCCCCGCTCATGCCCTGTGTTCTGCTTGTGTTTCCCCCCACTCCCCGCTCATGCCCCTTGTTGTGCTTGTGTCTCCCCACCCCACGCCCATGCCCCGTGTTGTGCCCGTGTCCTCCCCCACCCCCTGCTCTTGCCCCGTGTTGTGCTTGTGTGTCCCTCACCCCCGCTCATGCCCTGGGTTGTGCCCGTGTCCCCCCACCCCCCGCTCATGCCCCGTGTTGTGCTGGTGTCCTCCCCACCCCCCACCGCTCATGCCCCGTGTTGTGCTCTTGTCCTCCCCCACCCCCCGCACATGCCCCATGTTGTGTCCGTGTCCCCCCATCTCCTGCTCATGCCCCGTGTTGTGCCCGTGTCCCCCCCACCCACCGCTCATGCCCCGTGTTGTGCCCGTGTACTCCCCCACCCCCCGCTCATGCCCCGTTTGTGCTCGTGTCCCCCACCCCCTGCTCATGACCCATGTTGTGCTCGTGTCCCCCTCACCCTGCGCTCATGCCCCGTGTTGTGCCCGTGTACTCCCCCACCCCCCGCTCATGCCCCGTTTGTGCTCGTGTCCCCCACCCCGCGCTCATGCCCCTTGTGCTCGTGCCCCCCCACCCCCTGCTCATGCCCCGTGTTGTGCTTGTGTCCTCCCCCACCCCCCGCTCATGCCCCATGTTGTGCCCGTGTCCCTCCCACCCCCTCTCATGCCCCGTGTTGTGCTCGTGTCCCCCCACCCCCCTTCATTCCCCGTGTTCTGCTCGTGTCCCCCCACTCCCCGCTCATGCCCCTTGTTGTGCTTGTGTCCCCCCGCCCATGCCCCGTGTTGTGCCTGTGTCCTCCCCCACCCCCTGCTCTTGCCCGTGTTGTGCTTGTGTCCCCCCCACCCCCGCTCATGCCCTGTGTTGTGCCTGTGTCCCCCCACCCCCCGCGCTCATGCCCCGTGTTGTGCTGGTGTCCTCCCACACCCCCCGCTCATGCCCCATGTTGTGCCCGTGCCCCCCATCTCCCGCTCATGCCCCGTGTTGTGCTCCCGTCCCCCCCACCCCCCGCTCATGCCCCGTGTTGTGCTTGTGTCCTCCCCCACACCCTGCTCATGCCCGGTGTTGTGCCTGTGTCCTCCCCTACCCCCCGCTCATGCCCCGTGTTCTGCTTGTGTCTCCCCCCACCCTCCGCTCATGCCCCATTTGTGCTTGTGATCCCCCCACCCCCCGCTCATGCCCCTTGTTGTGCTCGTGTCCTCCCCCACCCACCGCTCATGGCCCTTGTTGTGCTCGTGTCCTCCCCCACCCCCCGCTCATGCCCCGTGTTGTGCCCGTGTCCTCCCCTACCCCTCGCTCATGCCCCGTGTTGTGCCCATGTCCTCCCCCACACCCGCTCATGCCCCATGTTGGGCCCATGTCCTCCCCCACCCCCCGCTCATGCCCCGTGTTGTGCCCGTGTCCTCCCCCACCCCCTGCTCTTGCCCCGTGTTGTGCTTGCGTTCTCCCGCCCTCTGTTCATGCCCCTTGTTTTGCCCGTGTCCCCCCACCCCCCGCTCATGCCCTGTGTTGTGCTCGTTTCCCCCCACCCACGCTCATCCCCCTTGTTTTGCCCGTGTCCACCCCCAACACCCGCTCATGCCCCTTGTTGTGCCCATGTCCCGCCCACCCCTGCTCATGGCCCGTGTTGTGCTTGTGTCTACCCCACCCTCTGCTCATGCCCCGTGTTGTGCCGGTCCCCCCACCCCCCACTCATGCCCCGTGTTGTGCCCCCGTCCTCCCCCACCCCGATCATGCCCCGTGTTGTGCCTGTGTCCTCCCCCAGACCCTGCTTATGCCCCGTGTTGTGCCCATGTCCCCCCCACCCCTGCTCATGGCCCGTGTTGTGCTTGTGTCCTCCCCCTCCCCCGCTCATGCCCCGTGTTGTGCTTGTGTCCCTCCCACACCCCCTCTTGCCCCGTGTTGTGCTCTCCCTCATGCCCCGTGTTCTGCTCGTGCCCCCCCCACTCCCTCCTCATGCCCTTTGTTTGTTGTGCTCCCATCCCCACCACCCCCCACTCATGCCCCGTGTTGTGCCTGTGTCCTCCCCCACACCCCGCTCATGCCCCGTGTTGTGCCTGTGTCCTCCCCCAGCCCCCGCTCATGCCCCGTGTTCTGCTCGTGTCCTCCCCCACCCCCGCTCATGCCCCGTTTGTGCTTGTGTACCCCCAGCCCCCGCTCATGCCCCTTGTTGTGCTCGTGTCCTCCCCCACCCACCGCTCATGCCCCTTGTTGTGCTCGTGTCCTCCCCCACCCCCGCTCATGCCCCGTGTTGTGCCCGTGTTCTCCCCCACCCCCCGCTCATGCCCTGTGTTGTGCCCGTGTCCTCCCCCACCCCCCTCATGCCCCTTGCTGTGCCTGTGTCCACCCCCACCCCCTGCTCTTGCCCCGTGTTGTGCTTGTGTCCCCCCGCCCTCCGCTCATGCCCCTTGTTGTGCCCGTGTCCCCCCACCCCCCGCTCATGCCCTGTGTTGTGCTCGTTTCCCCCCACCCCCGCTCATCCCCCTTGTTTTGCCCGTGTCCTCCCCCACCCCCCGCTCATGCCCCGTGTTGTGCCCGTGTCCCCCCCACCCCCGCTCATGCCCCGTTTTATGCTCATGTCCCCCCACCCCCGCTCATGCCCCGTGTTGTGCCCGTGTCCTCCCCCACCCCCCGCTCATGCCCTGTTTGTGCTCGTGTCCCCCCCACCCCCGCTCATGCCCCGTTTGTGCTCGTCTCCTCCCCACCCCCTGCTCTTGCCCCGTGTTGTGCTTGTGTGTCCCTCACCCCCGCTCATGCCCTGTGTTGTGCCCGTGTCCCCCCACCCCCCGCTCATGCCCCGTGTTGTGCTGGTGTCCTCCCCACCCCCCACCGCTCATGCCCCGTGTTGTGCTCTTGTCCTCCCCCACCCCCCGCACATGCCCCATGTTGTGTCCGTGTCCCCCCATCTCCTGCTCATGCCCCGTGTTGTGCCCGTGTCCCCCCCACCCACCGCTCATGCCCCGTGTTGTGCCCGTGTACTCCCCCACCCCCCGCTCATGCCCCGTTTGTGCTCGTGTCCCCCACCCCCTGCTCATGACCCATGTTGTGCTCGTGTCCCCCTCACCCTGCGCTCATGCCCCGTGTTGTGCCCGTGTACTCCCCCACCCCCCGCTCATGCCCCGTTTGTGCTCGTGTCCCCCACCCCGCGCTCATGCCCCTTGTGCTCGTGCCCCCCCACCCCCTGCTCATGCCCCGTGTTGTGCTTGTGTCCTCCCCCACCCCCCGCTCATGCCCCATGTTGTGCCCGTGTCCCTCCCACCCCCTCTCATGCCCCGTGTTGTGCTCGTGTCCCCCCACCCCCCTTCATTCCCCGTGTTCTGCTCGTGTCCCCCCACTCCCCGCTCATGCCCCTTGTTGTGCTCGTGTCCCCCCGCCCATGCCCCGTGTTGTGCCTGTGTCCTCCCCCACCCCCTGCTCTTGCCCGTGTTGTGCTTGTGTCCCCCCCACCCCCGCTCATGCCCTGTGTTGTGCCTGTGTCCCCCCACCCCCCGCGCTCATGCCCCGTGTTGTGCTGGTGTCCTCCCACACCCCCCGCTCATGCCCCATGTTGTGCCCGTGCCCCCCATCTCCCGCTCATGCCCCGTGTTGTGCTCCCGTCCCCCCCACCCCCCGCTCATGCCCCGTGTTGTGCTTGTGTCCTCCCCCACACCCTGCTCATGCCCGGTGTTGTGCCTGTGTCCTCCCCTACCCCCCGCTCATGCCCCGTGTTCTGCTTGTGTCTCCCCCCACCCTCCGCTCATGCCCCATTTGTGCTTGTGATCCCCCCACCCCCCGCTCATGCCCCTTGTTGTGCTCGTGTCCTCCCCCACCCACCGCTCATGGCCCTTGTTGTGCTCGTGTCCTCCCCCACCCCCCGCTCATGCCCCGTGTTGTGCCCGTGTCCTCCCCTACCCCTCGCTCATGCCCCGTGTTGTGCCCATGTCCTCCCCCACACCCGCTCATGCCCCATGTTGGGCCCATGTCCTCCCCCACCCCCCGCTCATGCCCCGTGTTGTGCCCGTGTCCTCCCCCACCCCCTGCTCTTGCCCCGTGTTGTGCTTGCGTTCTCCCGCCCTCTGTTCATGCCCCTTGTTTTGCCCGTGTCCCCCCACTCCCCGCTCATGCCCTGTGTTGTGCTCGTTTCCCCCCACCCACGCTCATCCCCCTTGTTTTGCCCGTGTCCACCCCCAACACCCGCTCATGCCCCTTGTTGTGCCCATGTCCCGCCCACCCCTGCTCATGGCCCGTGTTGTGCTTGTGTCTACCCCACCCTCTGCTCATGCCCCGTGTTGTGCCGGTCCCCCCACCCCTCACTCATGCCCCGTGTTGTGCCCCCGTCCTCCCCCACCCCGATCATGCCCCGTGTTGTGCCTGTGTCCTCCCCCAGACCCTGCTTATGCCCCGTGTTGTGCCCATGTCCCCCCCACCCCTGCTCATGGCCCGTGTTGTGCTTGTGTCCTCCCCCTCCCCCGCTCATGCCCCGTGTTGTGCTTGTGTCCCTCCCACACCCCCTCTTGCCCCGTGTTGTGATCTCCCTCATGCCCCGTGTTCTGCTCGTGCCCCCCCACTCCCTCCTCATGCCCTTTGTTTGTTGTGCTCCCATCCCCACCACCCCCCACTCATGCCCCGTGTTGTGCCTGTGTCCTCCCCCACACCCCGCTCATGCCCCGTGTTGTGCCTGTGTCCTCCCCCAGCCCCCGCTCATGCCCCGTGTTCTGCTCGTGTCCTCCCCCACCCCCCGCTCATGCCCCGTTTGTGCTTGTGTACCCCCAGCCCCCGCTCATGCCCCTTGTTGTGCTCGTGTCCTCCCCCACCCACCGCTCATGCCCCTTGTTGTGCTCGTGTCCTCCCCCACCCCCGCTCATGCCCCGTGTTGTGCCCGTGTTCTCCCCCACCCCCCGCTCATGCCCTGTGTTGTGCCCGTGTCCTCCCCCACCCCCCTCATGCCCCTTGCTGTGCCTGTGTCCACCCCCACCCCCTGCTCTTGCCCCGTGTTGTGCTTGTGTCCCCCCGCCCTCCGCTCATGCCCCTTGTTGTGCCCGTGTCCCCCCACCCCCCGCTCATGCCCTGTGTTGTGCTCGTTTCCCCCCACCCCCGCTCATCCC
This sequence comes from Ambystoma mexicanum, assembly GCF_040938575.1. Lineage (NCBI taxonomy): Eukaryota > Metazoa > Chordata > Amphibia > Caudata > Ambystomatidae > Ambystoma > Ambystoma mexicanum. The sequence continues at coordinate 327,593,250 of NC_090939.1, forward strand.
CCTTGTTTTGCCCGTGTCCTCCCCCACCCCCCGCTCATGCCCCGTGTTGTGCCCGTGTCCCCCCCACCCCCGCTCATGCCCCGTTTTATGCTTGTGTCCCCCCACCCCCCGCTCATGTCCCGTGTTGTGCCTGTGTCCTCCCCCACCCCCCGCTCATGCCCTGTTTGTGCTCGTGTCCCCCCCTCCCCCCGCTCATGCCCCGTGTTGTGCCTGTGTCCTCCCCCACCCCCCGCTCATGCCCCGTGTTGTGCTAGTGTCCTCGCCCACCCTCCGCTCATGCCCCGTGTTGTGCTCATTTCCTCCCCCACTCCCCGCTCATGCCTCGTTTTATGCTCGTGTCCCCCCCACCCCCCGCCCATGCCCCGTGTTGTGCCTGTGTCCTCCCCCACCCCCTGCTCTTGCCCGTGTTGTGCTTGTGTCCCCCCCACCCCCGCTCATGCCCTGTGTTGTGCCTGTGTCCCCCCACCCCCCGCGCTCATGCCCCGTGTTGTGCTGGTGTCCTCCCACACCCCCCGCTCATGCCCCATGTTGTGCCCGTGCCCCCCATCTCCCGCTCATGCCCCGTGTTGTGCTCCCGTCCCCCCCACCCCCCGCTCATGCCCCGTGTTGTGCTTGTGTCCTCCCCCACACCCTGCTCATGCCCGGTGTTGTGCCTGTGTCCTCCCCTACCCCCCGCTCATGCCCCGTGTTCTGCTTGTGTCTCCCCCCACCCTCCGCTCATGCCCCATTTGTGCTTGTGATCCCCCCACCCCCCGCTCATGCCCCTTGTTGTGCTCGTGTCCTCCCCCACCCACCGCTCATGGCCCTTGTTGTGCTCGTGTCCTCCCCCACCCCCCGCTCATGCCCCGTGTTGTGCCCGTGTCCTCCCCTACCCCTCGCTCATGCCCCGTGTTGTGCCCATGTCCTCCCCCACACCCGCTCATGCCCCATGTTGGGCCCATGTCCTCCCCCACCCCCCGCTCATGCCCCGTGTTGTGCCCGTGTCCTCCCCCACCCCCTGCTCTTGCCCCGTGTTGTGCTTGCGTTCTCCCGCCCTCTGTTCATGCCCCTTGTTTTGCCCGTGTCCCCCCACCCCCCGCTCATGCCCTGTGTTGTGCTCGTTTCCCCCCACCCACGCTCATCCCCCTTGTTTTGCCCGTGTCCACCCCCAACACCCGCTCATGCCCCTTGTTGTGCCCATGTCCCGCACACCCCTGCTCATGGCCCGTGTTGTGCTTGTGTCTACCCCACCCTCTGCTCATGCCCCGTGTTGTGCCGGTCCCCCCACCCCCCACTCATGCCCCGTGTTGTGCCCCCGTCCTCCCCCACCCCGATCATGCCCCGTGTTGTGCCTGTGTCCTCCCCCAGACCCTGCTTATGCCCCGTGTTGTGCCCATGTCCCCCCCACCCCTGCTCATGGCCCGTGTTGTGCTTGTGTCCTCCCCCTCCCCCGCTCATGCCCCGTGTTGTGCTTGTGTCCCTCCCACACCCCCTCTTGCCCCGTGTTGTGCTCTCCCTCATGCCCCGTGTTCTGCTCGTGCCCCCCCCACTCCCTCCTCATGCCCTTTGTTTGTTGTGCTCCCATCCCCACCACCCCACACTCATGCCCCGTGTTGTGCCTGTGTCCTCCCCCACACCCCGCTCATGCCCCGTGTTGTGCCTGTGTCCTCCCCCAGCCCCCGCTCATGCCCCGTGTTCTGCTCGTGTCCTCCCCCACCCCCCGCTCATGCCCCGTTTGTGCTTGTGTACCCCCAGCCCACGCTCATGCCCCTTGTTGTGCTCGTGTCCTCCCCCACCCACCGCTCATGCCCCTTGTTGTGCTCGTGTCCTCCCCCACCCCCGCTCATGCCCCGTGTTGTGCCCGTGTTCTCCCCCACCCCCCGCTCATGCCCTGTGTTGTGCCCGTGTCCTCCCCCACCCCCCTCATGCCCCTTGCTGTGCCTGTGTCCACCCCCACCCCCTGCTCTTGCCCCGTGTTGTGCTTGTGTCCCCCCGCCCTCCGCTCATGCCCCTTGTTGTGCCCGTGTCCCCCCACCCCCCGCTCATGCCCTGTGTTGTGCTCGTTTCCCCCCACCCCCGCTCATCCCCCTTGTTTTGCCCGTGTCCTCCCCCACCCCCCGCTCATGCCCCGTGTTGTGCCCGTGTCCCCCCCACCCCCGCTCATGCCCCGTTTTATGCTTGTGTCCCCCCACCCCCCGCTCATGTCCCGTGTTGTGCCTGTGTCCTCCCCCACCCCCCGCTCATGCCCTGTTTGTGCTCGTGTCCCCCCCTCCCCCCGCTCATGCCCCGTGTTGTGCCTGTGTCCTCCCCCACCCCCCGCTCATGCCCCGTGTTGTGCTAGTGTCCTCGCCCACCCTCCGCTCATGCCCCGTGTTGTGCTCATTTCCTCCCCCACTCCCCGCTCATGCCTCGTTTTATGCTCGTGTCCCCCCCACCCCCTGCTCATGCCCCGTGTTGTGCCCGTGTCCACCCCCACCCCCCGCTCATGCCCCGTGTTGTGCTCGTGTCCCCCTCACCCCCCGCTCATGCCCCGTGTTGTGCCCGTCTCCTCCCCCACCCCGCTCATGCCCCGTGTTCTGCTCGTGTCCTCCCCCACCCCCCGCTCATGCCCTGTTTGTGCTCGTGTCCCCCCACCCCCCGCTCATGCCCCTTGTTGTGCTCGTGTCCTCCCCCAACCACCGCTCATGCCCCTTGTTGTGCTAGTGTCCTCCCCCACCCTCCGCTCATGCCCCGTGTTGTGCTCGTTTCCTCCCTCACCCCCCGCTCATGCCCCGTTTTATGCTTGTGTCCCTCCCACCCCCCGCTCATGCCCCATGTTGTGCCCGTGTCCCCCCCACCCCCGCTCATGCCCCGTTTTATGCTCGTGTCCCCCCCACCCCCCACTCATGTCCCGTGTTGTGCCTGTGTCCTCCCCCACCCCCCGCTCATGCCCTGTTTGTGCTCGTGTCCCCCCTCCCCCCGCTCATGCCCCGTGTTGTGCCTGTGTCCTCCCTCACCCCCCGCTCATGCCCCGTGTTGTGCTCGTGTCCTCGCCCACCCTCCGCTCATGCCCAGTGTTGTGCTCATTTCCTCCACCACTCCCCGCTCATGCCTCGTTTTATGCTCGTGTCCCCCCCACCCCCTGCTCATGCCCCGTGTTGTGCTTGTGTCCTCCCCACCCCCCGCTCATGCCCCGTGTTGTGCCTGTGTCCTCCCCCACCCCCCGCTCATGCCCCGTGTTGTGCTCGTGTCCCCCTCACCCCCGCTCATGCCCCGTGTTGTGCCCGTCTCCTCCCCCACCCCGCTCATGCCCCGTGTTCTGCTCGTGTCCTCCCCCACCCCCCGCTCATGCCCCGTTTGTGCTTGTGTCCCCCCACCCCCCGCTCATGCCCCTTGTTGTGCTCGTGTCCTCCCCAACCACCGCTCATGCCCCTTGTTGTGCTTGTGTCCTCCCCCACCCTCCGCTCATGCCCCGTGTTGTGCTCGTTTCCTCCCTCACCCCCAGCTCATGCCCCGTTTTATGCTTGTGTCCCTCCCACCCCCCGCTCATGCCCCATGTTGTGCCCGTGTCCTCCCCCACCCCCCTCTCATGCCCCATGTTGTGCTCGTGTCCCCCCCACCCCCGCTCATGCCCCGTGTTGTGCCCGTGTCCTCCCCCACCCCCCGCTCATGACCCATGTTGTGCTTGTGTCCCCCTCACTCTGCGCTCATGCCCCGTGTTGTGCCTGTGTACTCCCCCACCCCCGCTCATGCCCCGTTTGTGCTCGTGTCCCCCACCCCGCGCTCATGCCCCTTGTTGTGCTCGTACCCCCCCACCCCTGCTCATGCCCCGTGTTGTGCTCGTGTCCTCCCCCACCCCCCGCTCATGCCCCATGTTGTGCCTGTGTCCCTCCCACCCCCCGCTCAAGCCCCGTGTTGTGCTCGTGTCCCCCCACCGCCCTTCATGCCCCGTGTTCTGCTTGTGTCCCCCCACTCCCCGCTCATGCCCCTTGTGCCCGTGTCCTCCCCCACCCCCGCTCATGCCCCGTGTTGTGCCCGTGTCCTCCCCCACCCCCTGCTCTTGCCCCGTGTTGTGCTTGTGTGTCCCCCACCCCCGCTCATGCCCTGTGTTGTGCCCGTGTCCCGCCACCCCCAGCTCATGCCCCGTGTTGTGCTGGTGTCCTCCCCACCCTCCACCGCTCATGCCCCGTGTTGTGCTCTTGTCCTCCCCCACTCCCCGCTCATGCACCATGTTGTGCCCGTGTCCCCCCATCTCCCACTCATGCCCCGTGTTGTACCCGTGTCCCCCCCACCCCCGCTCATGCCCCGTGTTGTGCCCGTGTACTCCCCCACCCCCCGCTCATGCCCCTTTTGTGCTTGTGTCCCCCACCCCCGCTCATGCCCTGTGTTGTGCCCGTGTCCCCCCACCCCCAGCTCATGCCCCGTGTTGTGCTGGTGTCCTCCCCACCCTCCACCGCTCATGCCCCGTGTTGTGCTCTTGTCCTCCCCCACTCCCCGCTCATGCCCCATGTTGTGCCCGTGTCCCCCCATCTCCCACTCATGCCCCGTGTTGTACCCATGTCCCCCCCACCCCCGCTCATGCCCCGTGTTGTGCCCGTGTACTCCCCCACCCCCCGCTCATGCCCCATTTGTGCTTGTGTCCCCCACCCTGCGCTCATGCCCCTTGTTGTACTCGTGCCCCCCCACCACCTGCTCATGCCCCGTGTTGTGCTCGTGTCCTCCCCCACCCCCCGCTCATGCCCCTTGTTGTACTCGTGTCCCTCCCACCCCCCTCTCATGCCCCGTGTTGTGCTCATGTCCCCCCACCCCCCTTCATGCCCCGTGTTCTGCTCGTGTCCCCCTTGTTGTGCTTGTGTCCCCCCACCCCCCGTCCATGCCCCGTGTTGTGCCCGTGTCCTCCCCCACCCCCTGCTCTTGCCCCGTGTTGTGCTTGTGTACCCCCACCCCCGCTCATGCCCTGTGTTGTGCCTGTGTCCCCCAACCCCCCGCGCTCATGCCCCGTGTTGTGCTGGTGTCCTCCCCCACCCCCCGCTCATGCCCCATGTTGTGCCCGTGTCCCCCCATCTCCCGCTCATGCCCCGTGTTGTGCCCGTGTCCTCCCCCACCCCCCGCTCATGCCCCTTGTTGTGCTCGTGCCCCCCACCCCTGCTCATGCCCCGTGTTGTGCTTGTGTCCTCCCCCAACCCCCGCTCATGCCCCATGTTGTGCCCGTGTCCGTCCCACCCCCCGCTCATGCCCCTTGTTGTGCTTGTGTCCCCCCACCCCCCTTCATGCCCCATGTTCTGCTCGTGTCCTCCCACTCCCCGCTCATGCCCCTTGTTGTGCTCGTGTCCCCCCACCCCCGCTAATGCCCTGTGTTGTGCCCGTGTCCTCCCCCACCCCCTGCTCTTGCCCCGTGTTGTGCTTGTGTCCCCCCACCCCCGCTCATGCCCTGTGTTGTGCCCGTGTCCCCCCACCCCCGCTCATGCCCCCTGTTGTGCTCGTATCCTCCCTACCCCCTGCTCATGCCGTGTTGTGCTCGTGTCCTCCCCCACTCCTCGCTCATGTCCCATGTTATGCCCGTGTCCCCCCATCTCCCGCTCATGCCGTGTTGCACCCGTGTCCCCCCCAACCCCTGCTCATGCCCCGTGTTGTGCCTGTGTCCTCCCCCACCCCCCGCTCATGCCCCTTGCTGTGCTTGTGTCCTCCCCCACCCCTGCTCATGCCCCATGTTCTGCTCGTGTCCCCCTCACCCCCCTGCTCTTGCCCCGTGTTGTGCCCATGTCCTCCCCCACCCCTCGCTCATGCCCCGTGTTGTGCCTGTGTCCTCCCCCACCCCTGCTCATGCCCCGTGTTGTGCTCGTGTCCTCCCCCACCCCCCGCTCATGCCCCATATTGTGCCCGTTTCCGTCCCACCCCCCGCTCATGCCTCTTGTTGTGCTTGTGTCCCCCCACCCCCCGCTCATGCCCTGTGTTGTGCCCGTGTCCCCCCACCCCCGCTCATGCCCCCTGTTGTGCTCGTATCCTCCCTACCTCCCGCTCATGCCGTGTTGTGCTCGTGTCCTCCTCCACTCCCCGCTCATGCCCCATGTTATGCCCGTGTCCCCCATCTCCCGCTCATGCTGTGTTGCGCCCGTGTCCCCCCCAACCCCTGCTCATGCCCCGTGTTGTGCCTGTGACCTCCCCCACCCCCCGCTCATGCCCCTTGCTGTGCTTGTGTCCTCCCCCACCCCCTGCTCATGCCCCATGTTCTGCTCATGCCCCCCTCACCCCGCTGCTCTTGCCCCGTGTTGTGCCCATGTCCTCCCCCACCCCCCGCTCATGCCCCGTGTTGTGCCTGTGTCCTCCCCCACCCCCTTCTCATGCCCCTTGTTGTGCCCGTGTCCCCCCACCCCCTGCTCATGCCCCGTATGGTGCTTGTGTCCCCCCCACACCCGCTCATGCCCCTTGTTGTGCCTGTGTCCTCCCCCACCCCACGCTTGTGCCCCGTGGTGTGCCCGTGTCCTCCCCCGCTCATGCCCCGTTTTATGCTCGTGTCCCCCCACCCCCTGCTTATGCCCCGTGTTGTGCCCGTGTCCCCCCACCCCCCGCTCATGCCCTGTATTGTGCCTGTGTCCTCCCCCACCCCCCGCTCATGTACCTTGTTGTGCTCATGTCCTCCCCCACCCCCGCTCATGCCCCATGTTCTGCTCGTGTCCCTCTCACCCCCCTGCTCTTGCCCCATGTTGTGCTCGTGTCCTCCCCACCCCCCGCTCATGCCCCTTGTTGTGCTTGTGTCCCCCCACCCCCGCTCATGCCCCGTGTTGTGCTCGTGTCCTCCCCCACCCTCCGCTCATGCCCCGTGTTGTGCTTGTGTCCTCCCCTACGCTCCGCTCATGCCCCGTGTTGTGCTCGTGTCCTCCCCCTCCCCCGACTCATGCCCTTTGTTGTGCCCGTGTCCTCCCACACCCCCCGCTCATGCCCCGTTTGTGCTCATGTCCTCCCCACCCCCTGCTCATGCCCCTTGTTGTGCTCGTGCCCCCTCACACCCCGCTCATGCTCTGTGTTGTGCTTGTGTCCTCCCCCAACCCCCGTTCATGCCCCGTGTTGTGCCTGTGTCTCCCCAATCCCCGCTCATGCCTCTTGTTGTGTTTGTGTCCCCCCACCCCCTGCTCATGCCCCATGTTGTGCCTGTTTCCTCCCCAACCCCCTGCTCTTGCCCCGTGTTGTGCTTGTGACCCCCCACCCCCAGCTCATGCCCCTTGTTGTGCCCGTGTCCCCTCCACCCCCCGCTCATGCCCCGTGTTGTGCTTGTGTCCCCCCCACCCCCCGCTCATACCCCTTGTGCTGATGTCCTCCCCCAACCCCCGCTCATGCCCCGTGTTGTGCCTGTGTCCTCCCCACCCCCTGCTCTTGCCCCGTGTTGTGCTTGCGTTCTCCCGCCCTCCGTTCATGCCCTTTGTTTTGCCCATGTCCCCCCACCCCCTGCTCATGCCCTGTGTTGTGCTTGTGTCTCCCCCACCCCCTGCTCATGCCCCGTGTTGTGCCGGTCCCCCCACCCACGCTCATCCCCCTTGTTTTGCCCGTGTCCACCCCCAACACCCGCTCATGCCCCTTGTTGTGCCCATGTCCCCCCCACCCCCGCTCATGGCCCGTGTTGTGCTTGTGTCTCCCCCACCCCCTGCTCATGCCCCGTGTTGTGCCGGTCCCCCCACCCCCCACTCATGCCTCGTGTTGTGCCCCCGTCCTCCCCCACCCCCGATCATGCCCCGTGTTGTGCCTGTGTCCTCCCCCAGACCCTGCTTATGTCCCGTGTTGTGCCCATGTCCCCCCACCCCTGCTCATTGCCCGTGTTGTGCTTGTGTCCTCCCCCACCCCCGCTCATGCCCCGTGTTGTGCTCGTGTCCTCACCCACCCCCCGCTCATGCCCCTTGTTGTGCCTGTGTCCTCCCCCTCCCCCGCTCATGCCCCTTGTTGTGCTTGTTTCCTCCCCCACACCCGCTCATGCCCCATGTTGTGCCCATGTCCTCCCCCACCCCCCGCTCATGCCCCGTGTTGTGCCTGTGTCCTCCCCCACCCCCTGCTCTTGCCCCGTGTTGTGCTTGCGTTCCCCCGCCCTCCGCTCATGCTCCTTGTTGTGCCCGTGTCCCCCCACCCCCGGCTCATGCCCTGTGTTGTGCTCGTTTCTCCCCACCCCCCGCTCATCCCCCTTGTTGGGCCCGTGTCCGTCCCCAACACCCGCTCATGCCCCTTGTTGTGCCCATGTCCCCCCACCCCCGCTCATGGCCCGTGTTGTGCTCGTGTCCCCCCACCCCCGCTCATGCCCCGTGTTGTGCTGGTCCCCTCACCCCCCTGCTCATGCCCCGTGTTGTGTACCCATCCTCCCCCACCCCCGCTCATGCCCCGTGTTGTGCCTGTGTCCTCCCCCAGACCCTGCCTATGCCCCGTGTTGTGCCCATGTCCCTCCCACCCCCGCTCATGGCCCGTGTTGTGCTTGTGTCCTCCCCCACCCCGTGCTCATGCCCCGTGTTGTGCTTGTGTCCCTCCCACCCCCGCTCATGTCCCGTGTTGTGCTCTCACTCATGCCCCGTGTTCTGCTCGTGTCCCCCCATTCCCTGCTCATGCCCTTTGTTTGTTGTGTTCCCATCCCCCCCACCCCCCACTCATGCCCCGTGTTGTGCTTGTGTCCTCCCCCACACCCTGCTCATGCCCCGTGCTGTGCCCATGTCCTCCCCCACCCCCCGCTCATGCCCCGTGTTGTGCGCGTGTCCTCCCCCACACCTGCTCATGCCCCATGTTCTGCCCATGTCCTCCCCCACCCCCCGCTCATGCCACGTGTTGTGCCTGTGTCCTCCCCCACCCCCTGCTCTTGCCCCGTGTTGTGCTTGTGTCCCCCCACCCTCCGCTCATTCCCCTTGTTGTACCCATGTCCCCCCACCCCCCGCTCATCCGCTCATGCCCTGTGTTGTGCTCGTTTCCCCCACCCCCCGCTCATCCCCCTTGTTGTGCCCGTGTCCTCCCCCACCCCCCACTCATGCCCCGTGTTGTGCCCGTGTCCCCCCACCCCCGCTCATGCCCCGTTTTATGCTCATGTCCCCCCACCCCCGCTCATGCCCCGTTTGTGCTCGTCTCCTCCCCACCCCCTGCTCATGCCCAGTGTTATGCTCATGTCCTCGCCCACCCTCCGCTCATGCCCCGTGTTGTGCTCATTTCCTCCCCCACCCCCCGCTCATGCCCTGTGTTCTGCTTGTGTCCCCCCACTCCCCGCTCATGCCCCTTGTTGTGCTTGTGTCTCCCCACCCCACGCCCATGCCCCGTGTTGTGCCCGTGTCCTCCCCCACCCCCTGCTCTTGCCCCGTGTTGTGCTTGTGTGTCCCTCACCCCCGCTCATGCCCTGTGTTGTGCCCGTGTCCCCCCACCCCCCGCTCATGCCCCGTGTTGTGCTGGTGTCCTCCCCACCCCCCACCGCTCATGCCCCATGTTGTGCTCTTGTCCTCCCCCACCCCCCGCACATGCCCCATGTTGTGTCCGTGTCCCCCCATCTCCCGCTCATGCCCCGTGTTGTGCCCGTGTCCCCCCCACCCACCGCTCATGCCCCGTGTTGTGCCCGTGTACTCCCCCACCCCCCGCTCATGCCCCGTTTGTGCTCGTGTCCCCCACCCCCTGCTCATGACCCATGTTGTGCTCGTGTCCCCCTCACCCTGCGCTCATGCCCCGTGTTGTGCCCGTGTACTCCCCCACCCCCCGCACATGCCCCGTTTGTGCTCGTGTCCCCCACCCCGCGCTCATGCCCCTTGTGCTCGTGCCCCCCCACCCCCTGCTCATGCCCTGTGTTGTGCTTGTGTCCTCCCCCACCCCCCGCTCATGCCCCATGTTGTGCCCGTGTCCCTCCCACCCCCTCTCATGCCCCGTGTTGTGCTCGTGTCCCCCCACCCCCCTTCATTCCCCGTGTTCTGCTCGTGTCCCCCCACTCCCCGCTCATGCCCCTTGTTGTGCTCGTGTCCCCCCGCCCATGCCCCGTGTTGTGCCCATGTCCTCCCCCACCCCCTGCTCTTGCCCGTGTTGTGCTTGTGTCCCCCCACCCCCGCTCATGCCCTGTGTTGTGCCTGTGTCCCCCCACCCCCCGCGCTCATGCCCCGTGTTGTGCTGGTGTCCTCCCACACCCCCCGCTCATGCCCCTTGTTGTGCCCGTGCCCCCCATCTCCCGCTCATGCCCCGTGTTGTGCTCCCGTCCCCCCCACCCCCCGCTCATGCCCCGTATTGTGCTTGTGTCCTCCCCCACACCCTGCTCATGCCCGGTGTTGTGCCTGTGTCCTCCCCCACCCCCCGCTCATGCCCCGTGTTCTGCTTGTGTCTCCCCCCACCCTCCGCTCATGCCCCATTTGTGCTTGTGATCCCCCCACCCCCCGCTCATGCCCCTTGTTGTGCTCGTGTCCTCCCCCACCCACCGCTCATGGCCCTTGTTGTGCTCGTGTCCTCCCCCACCCCCCGCTCATGCCCCGTGTTGTGCCCGTGTCCTCCCCTACCCCTCGCTCATGCCCCGTGTTGTGCCTGTGGCCTCCCCCACACCCGCTCATGCCCCATGTTGGGCCCATGTCCTCCCCCACCCCCCGCTCATGCCCCGTGTTGTGCCCGTGTCCTCCCCCACCCCCTGCTCTTGCCCCGTGTTGTGCTTGCGTTCTCCCGCCCTCTGTTCATGCCCCTTGTTTTGCCCGTGTCCCCCCACCCCCCGCTCATGCCCTGTGTTGTGCTCGTTTCCCCCCACCCACGCTCATCCCCCTTGTTTTGCCCGTGTCCACCCCCAACACCCGCTCATGCCCCTTGTTGTGCCCATGTCCCGCCCACCCCTGCTCATGGCCCGTGTTGTGCTTGTGTCTCCCCCACCCTCTGCTCATGCCCCGTGTTGTGCCGGTCCCCCACCCCCCACTCATGCCCCGTGTTGTGCCCCCGTCCTCCCCACCCCGATCATGCCCCGTGTTGTGCCTGTGTCCTCCCCCAGACCCTGCTTATGCCCTGTGTTGTGCCCATGTCCCCCCCACCCCTGCTCATGGCCCGTGTTGTGCTTGTGTCCTCCCCCTCCCCCGCTCATGCCCCGTGTTGTGCTTGTGTCCCTCCCACCCCCCCTCATGCCCCGTGTTGTGCTCTCCGTCATGCCCCGTGTTCTGCTCGTGTCCCCCCCACTCCCCCCTCATGCCCTTTGTTTGTTGTGCTCCCATCCCCACCACCCCCCACTCATGCCCCGTGTTGTGCCTGTGTCCTCCCCCACACCCCGCTCATGCCCCGTGTTGTGCCTGTGTCCTCCCCCAGCCCCCGCTCATGCCCCGTGTTCTGCTCGTGTCCTCCCCCACCCCCCGCTCATGCCCCGTTTGTGCTTGTGTACCCCCAGCCCCCGCTCATGCCCCTTGTTGTGCTCGTGTCCTCCCCCACCCACCGCTCATGCCCCTTGTTGTGCTCGTGTCCTCCCCCACCCCCGCTCATGCCCCGTGTTGTGCCCTTGTTCTCCCCCACCCCCCGCTCATGCCCTGTGTTGTGCCCGTGTCCTCCCCCACCCCCCTCATGCCCCTTGTTGTGCCTGTGTCCACCCCCACCCCCTGCTCTTGCCCCGTGTTGTGCTTGTGTCCCCCCGCCCTCCGCTCATGCCCCTTGTTGTGCCCGTGTCCCCCCACCCCCCGCTCATACCCTGTGTTGTGCTCGTTTCCCCCCACCCCCGCTCATCCCCCTTGTTTTGCCCGTGTCCTCCCCCACCCCCCGCTCATGCCCCGTGTTGTGCCCGTGTCCCCCCCACCCCCGCTCATGCCCCGTTTTATGCTTGTGTCCCCCCACCCCCCGCTCATGTCCCGTGTTGTGCCTGTGTCCTCCCCCACCCCCCGCTCATGCCCTGTTTGTGCTCGTGTCCCCCCCTCCCCCCGCTCATGCCCCGTGTTGTGCCTGTGTCCTCCCCCACCCCCCGCTCATGCCCCGTGTTGTGCTAGTGTCCTCGCCCACCCTCCGCTCATGCCCCGTGTTGTGCTCATTTCCTCCCCCACTCCCCGCTCATGCCTCGTTTTATGCTCGTGTCCCCCCCACCCCCTGCTCATGCCCCGTGTTGTGCTTGTGTCCTCCCCACCCCCCGCTCATGCCCCGTGTTGTGCCCATGTCCTCCCCCACCCCCCGCTCATGCCCCGTGTTGTGCTTGTGTCCCCCTCACCCCCCGCTCATGCCCCGTGTTGTGCCCGTCTCCTCCCCCACCCCGCTCATGCCCCGTGTTCTGCTTGTGTCCTCCCCCACCCCCCGCTCATGCCCTGTTTGTGCTCGTGTCCCCCCACCCCCCGCTCATGCCCCTTGTTGTGCTCGTGTCCTCCCCCAACCACCGCTCATGCCCCTTGTTGTGCTAGTGTCCTCCCCCACCCTCCGCTCACGCCCCGTGTTGTGCTCGTTTCCTCCCTCACCCCCCGCTCATGCCCCGTTTTATGCTTGTGTCCCTCCCACCCCCCGCTCATGCCCCATGTTGTGCCCGTGTCCCCCCCACCCCCGCTCATGCCCCGTTTTATGCTCGTGTCCCCCCCACCCCCCGCTCATGTCCCGTGTTGTGCCTGTGTCCTCCCCCACCCCCCGCTCATGCCCTGTTTGTGCTCGTGTCCCCCCTCCCCCCGCTCATGCCCCGTGTTGTGCCTGTGTCCTCCCTCACCCCCCGCTCATGCCCCGTGTTGTGCTCGTGTCCTCGCCCACCCTCCGCTCATGCCCAGTGTTGTGCTCATTTCCTCCCCCACTCCCCGCTCATGCCTCGTTTTATGCTCGTGTCCCCCCACCCCCTGCTCATGCCCCGTGTTGTGCTTGTGTCCTCCCCACCCCCCGCTCATGCCCCGTGTTGTGCCTGTGTCCTCCCCCACCCCCCGCTCATGCCCCGTGTTCTGCTCGTGTCCTCCCCCACCCCCCGCTCATGCCCCGTTTGTGCTTGTGTACCCCCAGCCCCCGCTCATGCCCCTTGTTGTGCTCGTGTCCTCCCCCACCCACCGCTCATGCCCCTTGTTGTGCTCGTGTCCTCCCCCACCCCCGCTCATGCCCCGTGTTGTGCCCGTGTTCTCCCCCACCCCCCGCTCATGCCCTGTGTTGTGCCCGTGTCCTCCCCCACCCCCCTCATGCCCCTTGTTGTGCCTGTGTCCACCCCCACCCCCTGCTCTTGCCCCGTGTTGTGCTTGTGTCCCCCCGCCCTCCGCTCATGCCCCTTGTTGTGCCCGTGTCCCCCCACCCCCCGCTCATGCCCTGTGTTGTGCTCGTTTCCCCCCACCCCCGCTCATCCCCCTTGTTTTGCCCGTGTCCTCCCCCACCCCCCGCTCATGCCCCGTGTTGTGCCCGTGTCCCCCCACCCCCGCTCATGCCCCGTTTTATGCTTGTGTCCCCCACCCCCCGCTCATGTCCCGTGTTGTGCCTGTGTCCTCCCCCACCCCCCGCTCATGCCCTGTTTGTGCTCGTGTCCCCCCTCCCCCCGCTCATGCCCCGTGTTGTGCCTGTGTCCTCCCCCACCCCCCGCTCATGCCCCGTGTTGTGCTAGTGTCCTCACCCACCCTCCGCTCATGCCCTGTGTTGTGCTCATTTCCTCCCCCACTCCCCGCTCATGCCTCGTTTTATGCTCGTGTCCCCCCCACCCCCTGCTCATGCCCCGTGTTGTGCTTGTGTCCTCCCCACCCCCCGCTCTCACCCCGTGTTGTGCCCGTGTCCTCCCCCACCCCCCGCTCATGCCCCATGTTGTGCTCGTGTCCCCCTCACCCCCCGCTCATGCCCCGTGTTGTGCCCGTCTCCTCCCCCACCCCGCTCATGCCCCGTGTTCTGCTCGTGTCCTCCCCCACCCCCCGCTCATGCCCTGTTTGTGCTCGTGTCCCCCCACCCCCCGCTCATGCCCCTTGTTGTGCTCGTGTCCTCCCCCAACCACCGCTCATGCCCCTTGTTGTGCTAGTGTCCTCCCCCACCCTCCGCTCATGCCCCGTGTTGTGCTCGTTTCCTCCCTCACCCCCCGCTCATGCCCCGTTTTATGCTTGTGTCCCTCCCACCCCCTGCTCATGCCCCATGTTGTGCCCGTGTCCCCCCCACCCCCGCTCATGCCCCGTTTTATGCTCGTGTCCCCCCACCCCCCGCTCATGTCCCGTGTTGTGCCTGTGTCCTCCCCCACCCCCCGCTCATGCCCTGTTTGTGCTCGTGTCCCCCCTCCCCCCGCTCATGCCCCGTGTTGTGCCTGTGTCCTCCCTCACCCCCCGCTCATGCCCCGTGTTGTGCTCGTGTCCTCGCCCACCCTCCGCTCATGCCCAGTGTTGTGCTCATTTCCTCCCCCACTCCCCGCTCATGCCTCGTTTTATGCTCGTGTCCCCCCCACCCCCTGCTCATGCCCCGTGTTGTGCTTGTGTCCTCCCCACCCCCCGCTCATGCCCCGTGTTGTGCCTGTGTCCTCCCCCACCCCCCGCTCATGCCCCGTGTTGTGCTCGTGTCCCCCTCACCCCCGCTCATGCCCCGTGTTGTGCCCGTCTCCTCCCCCACCCCGCTCATGCCCCGTGTTCTGCTCGTGTCCTCCCCCACCCCCCGCTCATGCCCCGTTTGTGCTTGTGTCCCCCCACCCCCGCTCATGCCCCTTGTTGTGCTCGTGTCCTCCCCAACCACCGCTCATGCCCCTTGTTGTGCTCGTGTCCTCCCCCACCCTCCGCTCATGCCCCGTGTTGTGCTCGTTTCCTCCCTCACCCCCAGCTCATGCCCCGTTTTATGATTGTGTCCCTCCCACCCCCCGCTCATGCCCCATGTTGTGCCCGTGTCCTCCCCCACCCCCCTCTCATGCCCCATGTTGTGCTCGTGTCCCCCCCACCCCCGCTCATGCCCCGTGTTGTGCCCGTGTCCTCCCCCACCCCCCGCTCATGACCCATGTTGTGCTTGTGTCCCCCTCACTCTGCGCTCATGCCCCGTGTTGTGCCTGTGTACTCCCCCACCCCCGCTCAAGCCCCGTTTGTGCTCGTGTCCCCCACCCCGCGCTCATGCCCCTTGTTGTGCTCGTACCCCCCCACCCCCGCTCATGCCCCGTGTTGTGCTCGTGTCCTCCCCCACCCCCCGCTCATGCCCCATGTTGTGCCCGTGTCCCTCCCACCCCCCGCTCAAGCCCCGTGTTGTGCTCGTGTCCCCCCACCCCCCTTCATGCCCCGTGTTCTGCTTGTGTCCCCCCACTCCCCGCTCATGCCCCTTGTGCCCGTGTCCTCCCCCACCCCCGCTCATGCCCCGTGTTGTGCCCGTGTCCTCCCCCACCCCCTGCTCTTGCCCCGTGTTGTGCTTGTGTGTCCCCCACCCCCGCTCATGCCCTGTGTTGTGCCCGTGTCCCCCCACCCCCAGCTCATGCCCCGTGTTGTGCTGGTGTCCTCCCCACCCTCCACCGCTCATGCCCCGTGTTGTGCTCTTGTCCTCCCCCACTCCCCGCTCATGCCCCATGTTGTGCCCGTGTCCCCCCATCTCCCACTCATGCCCCGTGTTGTACCCGTGTCCCCCCCACCCCCGCTCATGCCCCGTGTTGTGCCCGTGTACTCCCCCACCCCCCGCTCATGCCCCTTTTGTGCTTGTGTCCCCCACCCACGCTCATGCCCTGTGTTGTGCCCGTGTCCCCCCACCCCCAGCTCATGCCCCGTGTTGTGCTGGTGTCCTCTCCACCCTCCACCGCTCATGCCCCGTGTTGTGCTCTTGTCCTCCCCCACTCCCCGCTCATGCCCCATGTTGTGCCCGTGTCCCCCCATCTCCCACTCATGCCCCGTGTTGTACCCGTGTCCCCCCCACCCCCGCTCATGCCCCGTGTTGTGCCCGTGTACTCCCCCACCCCCCGCTCATGCCCCATTTGTGCTTGTGTCCCCCACCCTGCGCTCATGCCCCTTGTTGTACTCGTGCCCCCCCACCACCTGCTCATGCCCCGTGTTGTGCTCGTGTCCTCCCCCACCCCCCGCTCATGCCCCTTGTTGTACTCGTGTCCCTCCCACCCCCCTCTCATGCCCCGTGTTGTGCTCATGTCCCCCCACCCCCCTTCATGCCCCATGTTCTGCTCGTGTCCCCCCACTCCCCGCTCATGCCCCTTGTTGTGCTTGTGTCCCCCCACCCCCCGTCCATGCCCCATGTTGTGCCCGTGTCCTCCCCCACCCCCTGCTCTTGCCCCATGTTGTGCTTGTGTACCCCCACCCCCGCTCATGCCCTGTGTTGTGCCTGTGTCCCCCAACCCCCCGCGCTCATGCCCCGTGTTGTGCTGGTGTCCTCCCCCACCCCCCGCTCATGCCCCATGTTGTGCCCGTGTCCCCCCATCTCCCGCTCATGCCCCGTGTTGTGCCCGTGTCCCCCCCACCCCCCGCTCATGCCCCGTGTTGTGCCCGTGTCCTCCCCCACCCCCCGCTCATGCCCCTTGTTGTGCTCGTGCCCCCCCACCCCTGCTCATGCCCCGTGTTGTGCTTGTGTCCTCCCCCACCCCCCGCTCATGCCCCATGTTGTGCCTGTGTCCGTCCCACCCCCCGCTCATGCCCCTTGTTGTGCTTGTGTCCCCCCACCCCCCTTAATGCCCCATGTTCTGCTTGTGTCCTCCCACTCCCCGCTCATGCCCCTTGTTGTGCTCGTGTCCCCCCACCCCCGCTAATGCCCTGTGTTGTGCCCGTGTCCTCCCCCACCCCCTGCTCTTGCCCCGTGTTGTGCTTGTGTCCCCCCACCCCCGCTCATGCCCTGTGTTGTGCCCGTGTCCCCCCACCCCCGCTCATGCCCCCTGTTGTGCTCGTATCCTCCCTACCCCCTGCTCATGCCGTGTTGTGCTCGTGTCCTCCCCCACTCCCCGCTCATGTCCCATGTTATGCCCGTGTCCCCCCATCTCCCGCTCATGCCGTGTTGCGCCCGTGTCCCCCCCAACCCCTGCTCATGCCCCTTGCTGTGCTTGTGTCCTCCCCCACCCCTGCTCATGCCCCATGTTCTGCTCGTGTCCCCCTCGCCCCCCTGCTCTTGCCCCGTGTTGTGCCCATGTCCTCCCCCACCCCTCGCTCATGCCCCGTGTTGTGCCTGTGTCCTCCCCCACCCCTGCTCATGCCCCGTGTTGTGCTTGTGTCCTCCCCAACCCCCCGCTCATGCCCCATATTGTGCCCGTTTCCGTCCCACCCCCCGCTCATGCCTCTTGTTGTGCTCGTGTCCCCCCACCCCCCGCTCATGCCCTGTGTTGTGCCCGTGTCCCCCCACCCCCGCTCATGCCCCCTGTTGTGCTCGTATCCTCCCTACCTCCCGCTCATGCCGTGTTGTGCTCGTGTCCTCCTCCACTCCCCGCTCATGCCCCATGTTATGCCCGTGTCCCCCATCTCCCGCTCATGCCGTGTTGCGCCCGTGTCCCCCCCAACCCCTGCTCATGCCCCGTGTTGTGCCTGTGACCTCCCCCACCCCCCGCTCATGCCCCTTGCTGTGCTTGTGTCCTCCCCCACCCCCTGCTCATGCCCCATGTTCTGCTCATGCCCCCCTCACCCCCCTGCTCTTGCCCCGTGTTGTGCCCATGTCCTCCCCCACCCCCCGCTCATGCCCCGTGTTGTGCCTGTGTCCTCCCCCACCCCCTTCTCATGCCCCTTGTTGTGCCTGTGTCCCCCCACCCCCTGCTCATGCCCCGTATGGTGCTTGTGTCCCCCCCACACCCGCTCATGCCCCTTGTTGTGCCTGTGTCCTCCCCCACCCCACGCTTGTGCCCCGTGGTGTGCCCGTGTCCTCCCCCGCTCATGCCCTGTTTTATGCTCGTGTCCCCCCACCCCCTGCTTATGCCCCGTGTTGTGCCCGTGTCCCCCCACCCCCCGCTCATGCCCTGTATTGTGCCTGTGTCCTCACCCACCCCCCGCTCATGTACCTTGTTGTGCTCATGTCCTCCCCCACCCCCCGCTCATGCCCCATGTTCTGCTCGTGTCCCTCTCACCCCCCTGCTCTTGCCCCATGTTGTGCTCGTGTCCTCCCCACCCCCCGCTCATGCCCCTTGTTGTGCTTGTGTCCCCCCACCCCCGCTCATGCCCCGTGTTGTGCTCGTGTCCTCCCCCACCCTCCGCTCATGCCCCGTGTTGTGCTTGTGTCCTCCCCCACGCTCCGCTCATGCCCCGTGTTGTGCTCGTGTCCTCCCCCTCCCCCGACTCATGCCCTTTGTTGTGCCCGTGTCCTCCCACACCCCCCGCTCATGCCCCGTTTGTGCTCATGTCCTCCCCACCCCCTGCTCATGCCCCTTGTTGTGCTCGTGCCCCCTCACACCCCGCTCATGCTCTGTGTTGTGCTCGTGTCCTCCCCCAACCCCCGTTCATGCCCCGTGTTGTGCCTGTGTCCCCCCAATCCCCGCTCATGCCTCTTGTTGTGTTTGTGTCCCCCCACCCCCTGCTCATGCCCCATGTTGTGCCTGTTTCCTCCCCAACCCCATGCTCTTGCCCCGTGTTGTGCTTGTGACCCCCCACCCCCAGCTCATGCCCCTTGTTGTGCCCGTGTCCCCTCCACCCCCCGCTCATGCCCCGTGTTGTGCTTGTGTCCCCCCCACCCCCCGCTCATACCCCTTGTGCTGATGTCCTCCCCCAACCCCCGCTCATGCCCCGTGTTGTGCCTGTGTCCTCCCCACCCCCCTCTCATGCCCCGTGTTGTGCCCATGTCCCCCCATCCCCCGCACATGCCCCTTGTTGTGCCCGTGTCCCCCCACCCCCTCGCTCATGCCCTGTGTCTTCCTGCCGTTCCCCCCATCCTCGCTCATGCCCTGTGTCTCCCTCCTGTCCCTCCCACCCCCTGCTCATTCCCCGTGTCTCCCTCCTGTCCCTCCCACCCCCCACTCATGCCCTGTGTCTTTCTCCCATCCACCCCACCCACCGCTTATGCCCCGTGTCTCCCTCCTGTCCCTCCCACCCCCCGCTCATGCCCCGTGTCTTTCTCCAGTCCCCCACCCCGCTCATACCCTGTGTCTCCCTCCTGTACCCCCGCTCATCCCCCATGTCTTCCTCCTGTCCCCCCACCCCCCGCTCATGCCCCATGTCTCCCTCCTGTACCCCCCCACCCCCGCTCATGCCCTGTGTCTTTCTCCCATCCCCCTAACCCCTGCTCATGCCCCGTGTCTACCTCTTGTTCCCCCACCCCCTGCTCATGCCCCGTGTTTCCCTCCTGTCCCCCCACCCCCCGCGTCTGCCTCTTGTCCCCCCACCCCCTGCTCATGCCCAGTGTCTCCCTCCTGTCCCCCACCCCCCACTCATGCCCCGTGTCTCCCTCCTGTCCCCCACCCCCCACTCATGCCCCGTGTCTCCCTCCTGTCCCTCCACTCCCCGCTCATGCCCCGTGTCTCCCTCCTGTACCCCCATCCCCCACTCATGCCCCGTGTTTCCCCTGTTCCCCCACCCCCTAGTCATGCCCCACGTCTTTCTCCCGTACCCCCAACCCCCGCTCATGCCCCGTGTCTACCTCTTGTTCCCCCACCCCCGTTCATGCCCCGTGTCTCCCTCCTGTACCCCCCACCCCCCGCTCATGCCCCATGTCTTCCTCCCGTTCCCCACACACCCCGCTCATGCCCTGTCTTTCTCCTGTCCCCCCACCCCCTGCTCATGCCCCGTGTCTTCCTCCCGTTCCCCCCACCCCCGCTCATGCCCCGTGTCTTTCTCCATCCCCCACCCCCGATCATTTCCCGTGTCTCCCTCTTGTCCCTCCCATCCCCTGCTCATGCTCGTGTCTTCCTCCCGTTCCCCCATCCCCCGCTCATGCCCCGTGTCTCCTCCTGTCCCTCCCACCCCCCACTCATGCTCTGTGTCTCCCTCCTGTACCTCCCCACCCCCGCTTATGCCCCGTGTCTTCCTTGTGTTCCCCCCACACCCCGCTCATGCCCCTTGTCTCTCTCCTGGTCACTGCCACCCCCCGCTGATGCCCTGTTGTGTTCTCTTTATTCTCTTTATACACCCCGCCTTCCCTTTCCATGGTGTCCATCTTGGTAAAAGATCTTCCTTCCTACACCAGTACGCCGCAGGCGTACCGGTTTGGGAAGAAAAATCTTTTTTTTACCACCCCGGGTTCCCACATTGAGAACCAGGATGCTAGTGGTCTTCAGCCACTGAAAAAGACGTTATGGTTATGTTGCACTAATAAAAACCTATGAAATTCAATGAAAAAACTTTGTTAAAAGGGACGTTATGGTTGTGCCCTGAGGACGGTATGCCTGTCCGTTTTGTTCGCAGGCAAGTTGAAGCTGTTCTAAGAACACATCATGTGTCCTCGGATGTTCGTCAATAAACAAAATGGGGGTGTCCGGAGGACGGTGGATGTTCGTCAATAAACTAAATGGGGTTGTCCTGAGGATGGTATGCCTGTCCGTACTGTTCGCAGGCAAGTTGAAACTGTTCTAAGAACACACGCGGTGTCCTGAAATGTTCGAAAATAAATGAACAGGTGTGTCCTGAGGACGGTATGCCTGTCCGTTTTGTTCGCAGGTAAGTAGAAATTGTTCTAAGAACACATCATGTGTCCTGGGATGCTCGTAAATAAACAAAATGGGGGTGTCCTGAGGACGCTATGCCTGTCCATACTGTTCGTAAGTAAGTTGAAACTGTTCTAAGAACACTCAGCGGACATTAAAAGTGCTCATATGGCTTAGTTAAAATGTTTGACTCTATGGGTGTGATATGCTGCGGTGGTTGTGGCCAGGACATAGAGTCTTGGGAGCATGGCCATATGGCGCGATAACAAATGGTGGGGAAATACAATTTTGGCAAGTGTGTTGGTCTGTGAGACTGTTTGGGGATGGTGGGGGGGTAAGAGATGGTTCAAGTACTGTATCTATTAAGGTGGTAGGCACCGCTGTTGTGTTTGTTGTGTCCGCGGACAGTCGCGCTGTCCTTGATGTCCGCAATTGACCCATATGGGGATGTCCCAAGGACACTACACCTGTCCATACTGTTCGCAGGCAAGTTGAACTGCTCTAAGAATACACATGGTGTTCGGGAGGTCCGAAATGAAACAAACATGGGGGTATCCTGAGGACACTTTACCTGTTCGTATTGTTCGCAGGCAAGTAGAAACTGTTCTAAGAACACTCAAGGGTCCGTGGACATAAAAAATGCCATGAGGCCTAGTTAAAAATTTTCGATTTTATGGGTGTGAATATAGTTCAAAATGTTTGATTCTATGGATGTGATCTATGGGTGTGATATGCTGCGGTGGTTGTGGCCAGGGCCTAGAGTCTTGGGTGCATGGGTGTGATGTATGGGTGTGATATGTTTCGGAGTTGTGGCAGGGCCTACCCAAGACCAAAGTTATAAGTACTGAAGTTATAAGCCTCAATGGGTGTGATATGCTGTGTTGGTTGTGGCTAGGACCTAGTGTATTGGGTGCATGGCCGCACCCAAGACCAAAGTTATAAGCACTGAAGTTATAAGCCACCATGGGTTTCATATAGTGTGCTGGTTGTGGGCAGGACGTAGAGTGTTGAGTGCATGGGTGAAGGCTGTAGGCTGTAGGCTATACACCTAAAACTTTAGGCCCTGACCACAAGCACTGCACCATATCACAGCCATAGATCACACCTATAGATTTGAATATCTATCAAATGGTTGCAATCATACTGTTTGATTTGTTGAGATTCGATAAATGAAAATGGAGGTGTCCTGCCGACACTATACCTGTTCGTATTGTTCGCAGGCAAGTAGAAACTGTTCTAAGAACACCCAAGGTGTCCGCGTACATAAAAAATGCCATGAGGCCTAGTTAAAAATGTTTGATTTTATGGGTGTGATCATAGTTAAAAAAGGCCATGCACCCAAGACTCTAGGCCCTGGCCGCAACCACTGCAGCATATCACACCCATAGATCACACCCATAGACTCAAACATGGGTGTGATGTATGGGTGTGATATGTTTCGGAGTTGTATAAGTACTGAAGTTATAAGCCTCTATGCTGCGTTGGTTGTGGCTAGGACCTAGTGTCTTGGGTGCATGGCCGAAGTTATAAGCACTGATGTTATAAGCCACCATGGATTTCATATAGTGTGCTGGTTTGGGCAGGACGTAGAGTGTTTAGTGCATGGGTGAAGGCTGTAGGCTATACACCCAAGACTTTAGGCCCTGACCACAAGCACTGCACCATATCACAGCCATAGATCACACCAATAGATTTGAATATCTATCAAATGGTTGCAATTATACTTACTGTTTGATTTGTTGAGATTCAATATATTTTTTATATGAGTTTGGTACCTGGAGGAAATATTCTTTTTCAATTTCTGTGATAAAAGAAAAGAGCATGTTAGTGTATGCATTCTATAAAGACTTATTACATTGCATAATAGATATTTCAGCTTTTTTTACCCTCATATTTGGTTTACAAACCAGTGTACTGTGCATTTTGTTCAGTTTCTGTGTTTGTTTTTCAAATCATTGGGTCTGTGGGAAAAAAATCCTTGTTGGATTAAAAAAAATCTTTTTTTGTTATGCTACAGTCTATTTGTTTGTTCCCTTTCAGTGTTCACTTGTTGTTTCTGGTCAATGTTCTATCTGTTGGATTGTTGCAGATTTCTGAAGCAGTTAGATACCTGTTGCCGTATTCTAACTGTCTATTTTTTTGTTACAATTTAGTGGTATTCATTTAGCTGTTTGGTTGTTATAGAATTTTGGGCTAGTTAGATACCGGTTGGAGTATTCTAACTATTTATAGTTTTTTCATTGAATTTTTGTTAATGCTGAAGCACAGATTAAATTTTGGTTTTTAAAAAGATTAAAGAAGCGTTTGTAAGATTTGCTGGTAATCTCTGCTTCAGAGTAATGGTACTATCATTACATTCAAACCATCCACATTTTTGTTGCAGATTTCAGAAGCAGTTAGATACCTGTTGGCATATTCTAACTGTATATATATTTTTTTTCATTTAGTGATATTCATTTATCTGTTTGGTTGTTATAGTATCTTGGGCCAGTTAAATACATGTTGGTGTATTCTAACTGTCTATTTTTTGTTACAATTTAGTGGTATTCATTTATTTGTGGTTGTTATAGAATCTTGGACAGTTAGATAGATACCTGTTGGCGTATTCAACTGTTTATAGTTTTTTATTTGAATGTTTGTTAATGTTGAAGTACAGATTAGTTATTAAAATTTTGGTTTTAAGAAGATTAAATAAGCGTTTGTAAGATTTGCCGGTAATCTCTGCTTTAGAGTAATGGTACTATCATTACATTCGAACCATCCACATTTCTTTTTAATATATTCAGTGTAGTGACCTGCATTGGTTGTGGCTCCTGCGTGGTAGATTATGCCTATTGTTGTGAAGGTTTTCTTACCAAGTCAAACTTGACCGTATGTGAATCCAGTCAGCTTGCAGTTGTTTTTGGTACCATCTGCGTTGTAACGTAGAAGCGTTAGTATTACGTATTTACTATGTGTTTGTATTAGTTAGGTGGAGCGATTATCTGAATTGCAGGTAGTACATAATCTGCCATGGTTTGCATGTTGTACAAGTTGCTGAAATGGAATGGATTCACAATTTGGTATGGATACATACACAAAGTGCTCGTTAGGGATTTCTTCTTGTGTAACATTGTTGCAGAGAGTGCAGGTATGTTTTCACATGTATGAAATCTGGAAGATTTCATTTATAGGTATGTTTATAGGTATGTTTTTGTTTTCCAATACTTGTAGTAAGTACATTAGAAATTCTTGTGGATCTTCTATACGTGTTGTCAGGATTGTTTGTTGCGTTTCTATGAAGGACTAACATTTGCAAACACAATTGGTCTGTACTGTGTAAGTAAATGTTGTCAACAATTGGTGGAAATTGAAATAGAATATTCATTCCTACATTTGCGTAACAACTTACACCAGTTACATTTGAAAATTTGAATGGACCAGATAGTTCTGTGTCAAAGTCATTTATTCTGAGTGTGTGTTGCTTCTTTGAAGAAGTACCTGAGTTACTTTGACTAATAGGTTCTTCTCTACTTATGGTAAATGATGAAGTATTAGCTTCTTTTACTCTATTTGGAGGATTTGCAGTCAGATTTTGTTGCATTTCAGTTTGAATTAGTTTTCTTTTACAAATTGTTCTTTTTGTGGAACAGGATATGCTTTTAGATGGGGGTGTATAGTGTACGACGTAGTCTATTGTATTCTAGAATGCAAGGAATATTAGCGTTGACTTTACTTGCATCAAAGTTGATTAGAAATAGACCGTCAAGTGTACATAAGCGTGATAGTGCTACGTAGCTCATGCCTTCTTTGAAGACTGTGTTACCAATATCTATCAATGCTTTGTCTAGGGTAAGACCTTGGGATTTTTGAATGGTGACTGCATATGCAAGAGTTAGAGAAAATTGTTCTCTGCCTACATACATGTCTTTGAAGAGAAGGAATCGAGCTGTTGAGCGCGCTATCCTTTTTACTTCTGAAAGTTTGTCGAAGAGAATATTGACAAACTGAATGTTGTTGTCACGTGGGAATGTTTGAAAGCTAACAACTGTACCCAGTGCTCCATTAACTATTCCTTGCTCCACGTCAAGGTTACATTTAAGCATTAGTCTACAGTTTAAGGATAATTTTAATATTTTCTCCAAGCCAGCTGTGTTGGAGATTTTCTAAGGTATTTAGTCTTGTTGTTGCTTATTGACACATTGGTAGTGTAATACCATGTACGTCCAGTTTGTCTGTGGAGAAAATTTCAATTATTGGTTGCACTTCTTTTTTTAACATTCTTTCATTGAATTTGGAACAGCTTGCAAGAGTTGGCATTAAGGCCATACAATTGACATTTTTCTGCGCTAATTTTTCCATGACATCAGTAGCACATGAGTTATCACTATAAAGTGCATGAATGTGCCAGATTTCTAATATTGTTTGTGTTTCTTGAGATAGTACACCAACTCTAATACTTTTTAAAATGTTGGCGTAGGTGAGGTCTGCAGATTGGCGCATGTTTCTGTTAATTCTTTGTATTGGAAATGTTGCCAAAGGTTGACATTTCCTATGCTGCCTGTAGTTTTACAGCAGAGTTTGTGTCCTAAGGTTTTAAAAATAAGTTCACCTTTCACTGGTGTCAATTGAAGATCTCCGAAAACAATAATGTGTTTTCCTCCAAAGAGTTCTTCGTAGTTTGTTTTAAGAAATTCTTGTAATCTGAGATGAATCAAAGCCAACATTAGGTTGGAGACCATGCTCACTTCATCTATTAGTAGCATTTTCATTTGTTTCAAAACTCTTTTCAAAACTTTTTCAATTTCTGTGATAAAATAAAAGAGCATGTTAGTGTATGTATTCTATAAAGACCTATTACATTGCATAATAGATATTTCAGCTTTTTTTTACCCTCATATTTGGTTTACAAACCAATGTACTGTGCATTTTGTTCAGTTTCTGTGTTTGTTTTTCAAATCATTGGGTCTGTGGGAAAAAAATCCTTGTTGGATTAAAAAAAAACTTTTTTGTTATGCTACAGTCTATTTGTTTGTTCCCTTTCAGTGTTCACTTGTTGTTTCTGGTCAATGTTCTATCTGTTGGATTGTTGCAGATTTCTGAAGCAGTTAGATACCTGTTGCCATATTCTAACTGTCTATTTTTTTGTTACAATTTAGTGGTATTCATTTACCTGTTTGGTTGTTATAGAATTTTGGGCTAGTTAGATACCGGTTGGAGTATTCTAACTATTTATAGTTTTTTCATTGAAATTTTGTTAATGCTGAAGTACAGATTACATTTTGGTTTTTAAGAAGATTAAAGAAGCGTTTGTAAGATTTGCTGGTAATCTCTGCTTCAGAGTAATGGTACTATCATTACATTCAAACCATCCACATTTTTGTTGCAGATTTCAGAAGCAGTTAGATATCTGTTGGCATATTCTAACTGTATATATATTTTTTTTCATTTAGTGATATTCATTTATCTGTTTGGTTGTTATAGTATCTTGGGCCAGTTAAATACATGTTGGTGTATTATAACTGTCTATTTTTTGTTACAATTTAGTGGTATTCATTTATTTGTGGTTGTTATAGAATCTTGGACAGTTAGATAGATACCTGTTGGCGTATTCAACTGTTTATAGTTTTTTATTTGAATGTTTGTTAATGTTGAAGTACAGATTAGTTATTAAAATTTTGGTTTTAAGAAGATTAAATAAGCGTTTGTAAGATTTGCTGGTAATCTCTGCTATAGAGTAATGGTACTATCATTACATTCGAACCATCCACATTTCTTTTTAATATATTCAGTGTAGTGACCTGCATTGGTTGTGGCTCCTGCGTGCGAGATTATGCCTATTGTTGTGAAGGTTTTCTTACCAAGTCATACTTGACCGTATGTGTCAGACGTCGGTCCCACCTCCCCTATCTCCTCACCGGATTCTTCAGAGGATAGATCCTTGAGAGGATTCTTCTTCTTTGGAAGCTTCTTCTTCTTGTTGCTAGATGACTCGTCCTTATAAATCCGGACCTTTTTTTCGCGGAGATAAGGTCTTTCCCCTCCAGAGGCCACCGTGACAGTAGTGGGAACCTGTCTTGGGTGCCTCCAGTGGGGCCAGCCTCACTTTCAGGGAAAAAGCCAAAGCAGAAAAAACCCTGTAGGTCTTGATGGTAGGAGGTGAGGTAGTCCTTGATAACCCAGGCCGTTGGAAGAAAGGTGGATAGCGAAGGCTGACTGGAAGTAACCAGATGTCCGCGACCAGCTTCCCAGACAGAGCTCGGAATAAGATTTGCAGGTAGAATCCTTCGATAGCAACAAGGAAATCGTAAGTAAGTAGCAGGATAATAGACAAAAAAGAGGAAAGGAAAGGAGAACAAATGGCCTAAGAAGGAAACCCGAAATGCAATACCCAGTGGAAGGAATAGATGGCAGATACCGCCGAGTAATAAATAAACCAGATACAGGAAGGGAGTGCCGCAAAGTTTGAAGTACCGGACGACAAATGTAAGTAGTAAACAGTGCAAAGAGTGCCGCGCACAGAGAAGGCTGCAGGCAGCAAGGAAGGAACGGTGAGAAGTCGAGCAGAGAAGTAGGAGGAGCCAAGTATCCAGGTAAGCAAGACAGCAAGTCACCGAAGCGGTGAAACAGCGGAGTACACGCCGTGAACCCTAAGAATATGAAAGAAGGAAATGCAGCGAGAAACTAAGGTTGTACAAGATTTGGATATAGTTGGAAAACTAAGGCGGCTAAAGAAGCCCAATGGAAGGGAAAATTCTAGAGAGCACGGAGCGTTAGAGTGCGAGAAGCAAACACAGATACAACGCACCGCACAGGGAGGCGGAGTCAGTACTTATAGAGTCCTCCGCCATATTGGATGAGGACTAGAGCGAGGTAACCGCTAGCTAGTGCCGCCAGCGGTTCCATAACTTCCACCCCTGATTCCTGACAGTATACCCCTCTTTCTCGGGGATCCCCCTGGTTTGCTCGGGTGTAACTGATGGAATCTTCTTACCAGACTGGGAGCATGGAGATGGCTCTTAGGTTCCCAAGACCTCTCAGCTATCAGATAGCCTTTCCAATGTACCAGGTATTGTAACCTGCCCTGGTGATACCTGGAATCGATTAGCCGAGCCACCTCGTATTCCTCTGGAATCTCCTCCACCTGAGCAAGTCTCCGACGAGCTGGTCTTTGAAAGGGGTCTTCCTTATGCTCCTTGAGTAAGGAGACATGGAACACAGGATGCACCCTTTTGAGAGATATAGGGAGCTTTATCTTGTAAGCCACCGGGTTAATCTGTTGAATGATGGTGAAGGGCCCAATAAAACGTGGGGAAAACTTCCCGGTATGGACCCATCTTGGGAGAAATCTGGTGGACAACCAGACTAATTGTCCCGTCTTCCAGCCTGGGTTAGATCGTCTGCTTCTATCTGCCCACCTCTTTTGTGTAAGACGGCTCGCCAGGAGAGCCTTCTTGGCTAGATCATGTACCTCATGCAGGTCTTTAAACGTACCATCCAAAGCAGGGATCTTGGTAGTTGGTGGAATTACAGGGGGTAGATGGTGTGGGTGGAATCCATAAGTACAAAGAAAAGGACTCATCTGAATCGACGTGTGCAAAGTGTTGTTATAAGCAAACTCTGCTTGCGAGAGGAATTGAAACCATTCCTTCTGTTGATGACTACAGAAACATCTTAAATATTGCTCTAGGCTGGCGTTGAGTCTTTCCGTCTGGCCATTGCTTTCTGGATGGTAACCAGAGGAAAGAGCTCTTTGTATGCTCAAAACATGGCAGAGGGTAGCCCAGAGTCGGGAGGTGAATTGAGATCCTCTATCCGACACTATAGTCCTGGGCAATCCATGTAAACGGACAATGTCTCTAAGGAAGGCAACTGCCGTATCAGGGGCGGATGGAACTTGTTTAAATGCAGTGAAGTGTGCCAATTTACTGTAGGAATCCACAGTCACCATGATTACAGTCATATCATAGGACTGGGGGAGATCCACAATAAAGTCCATGGATATGTGTTCCCAAGGGCGTTCCGGAAGAGGCGGTTGTTTCAATTATCCAAATGGTTTGCCCGTCTGGTATTTACTGGAGGCACAAACCGCACAAGTCGACACATATTGGTATACATCTTCTCTAAGCCTTGGCCACCAAAAGTTCCTCTTCAGTAGTTCACAAGTCTTTCTAATTCCTGGATGGCCAGTCAAAGGGGTGTCATGGCACCAGGAAAGAACCTTGCTTTGAAGCTTCTTGGTAGGGATGAAAAACGCCTTCTCATGATAGAACAACCCATCGTCTCCTTGAACCACAGTTGAAGGAAGCTCAGTGCAGGTTTGATAATTAGGTATCAATTCTTCTAGAAAGGAGGTGGTGGAATCCAGAATCTTAATTCCAGGTAACATCAAGTCTTGTCTTTGACAGTACTCCGATCCTTCTCTGAGACTTCGTGATAATGCATCTGCTTTCTTGTTTTCTGTCCCAGGAATGTAAGTAATTACAAAATCATATTGCAAAAAGAAGAAGGCCCATCGGGCATGTCTTGCGTTGGAGCATTCCATCTGCTGTAGGACCCTGAGATTACGATGATCCGTGCGGATAATAAAGCAGTGAATGGCACCTTGTAAGAGATGACGCCATTCTAGGCAAGCCAATTTGATGGCCAATAACTCTCTTTCTAAGACAGAGTAGTTCCTTTCACTACTGGTCAGAGTCTTGGAAAAATAGGCTGCAGGATGTTCATAGCCATCGTCCGAACATTGTAGTAAAATTGCTCCTACCGCTCCTACAGAAGCGTCAGTTTCTAGGATGAACTGTCTTGACTGATCTGGTTGAGCTAAAATGGGTGCGTTGGAGAACTTCTGTTTGAGAAAAAGGAAAGCCTCTCGGGGTTCCTTGTCGAAGGCGAACTTAACTCCCTTCTTAAGCAATGAAGTTAGAGGGAGTACCATCCTAGAAAAGTTGGGAATAAACCTCCTGTAAAAGTTGGCTAATCCGAGGAAGCTCTGTAGTTCTTTAATGTTAGTTGGTTCCCTCCATTCCATGATTGCCTTGACCTTATTCGGATCCATCTTGATGCCTTCTTGTGATAGGATGAATCCTAGATAGGACACTGAGGTTACTTCGAATTTACATTTTTCAGGTTTGACCAACAGGTGATGGAACTGTAGTCGGTGCAAAACCTCCTTGACTTGCTGCCGGTGATCGGCTAATTCTTCAGAATAAATCAGGATGTCGTCTAGATAGACTACGACTGACAAGAATAACTTGTCTGCAAACACCTTGTCCATATATCTTTGAAAAACTGCTGGCGCGTTCACAAGGCCAAACGGCATTACCTTGTATTCATACAACCCAAAAGGGGTCCGGAATGCCGTCTTCCATTCATCTCCGTGTCTTATTCTCAGGAGGTGATAGGCACCCCTTAAATCGAGTTTGGTGAAATACCTTGCACCCTGCACCGCCTCCAGGATGTCCCTTATAAGGGGCATAGGGTATCTGTCTCGGATGGTTATCTTGTTGAGACCTCTGTAGTCTATGCATGGACGTAGCTCAGTGGTGTCCTTCTTTGGTATAAAGAATAAAGAGGCCCCACAAGATGATCTTGATTCTTGGATTAATCCGTTTTGGAGATGGGCATCGAGATTCTGAGAGCTCCTCGTTCGGGAAGGGACAAGGGGTACATTCGACCAAAGGGCACCGTAGAGTTGGGTAACAAGTCAATACAGCAGTCTTCGGCCCTGTGTGGAGGTAGGCTTTTAGGAATGGTATCCAGGAACACCTCAGAATATTCCTGATACTGAGTTGGGACCGTTGACACGATTACAGGCCCGATGACCCTAGTCTCTTCTTTGGCTACTTCCTTGATGGCATAAGGGTCCATACAATTCGTTTTACAGAACTGGGAGTCAAAGCTGACCCTATTTGCGGTCCAATCTATATAAGGGTTATGCTTCCTTAACCAGGGAATGCCTAATACCAACGGAAAATGTGCCGCTCTGATCTGGTCAAAAACCAGAATCTCTTGGTGGTGGTCCAGTGCCATTCGCAGGGGAATTGTCTCACTTACAATAGGTCCTGAGGACAAAGGTGTCCCATCAACCCCTTCTACGGGAATGGCCCTTGACTTCGGTTTCGTGGGAACAAGGTTTTCCTTAGCCCAGTGTAGGTCCATAAAGTTTCCTGCGGCACCGCAGTCCAACATTGCCAACACTTCGACTTGTTTAGAATCCGATATCCATAGTGAGACCTTGAACACCATCAGACTATTTACTTCTGTGTCCCCTATTGTTCCTGCATGGTAGCAAGGGTATTTGGCAAATCCCCCGACACTTCCCTTGCCACAGTTCGGGGGTTGTAGTTTTCCTTCCGCCTGGGAGGAACTTCTGGACAATTCCGTAAAAAATGTTTTGAAGATCCGCAATACATGCATAAACCTGCCTCCTTACGGTGTCTTCTCTCTTCCAGAGTAAGAGGACCACGAGTAGCCCCAATCTGCATGGGTTCCTCTGTTAAGGGAGGCGTTCTCTGAACCGGAGCTTGGGTGGGTATACCAGTCACCTGCTGGTTTCCTCGAAACCGTCTTCTTTCCTGACGACGTTCATGTAATCGAAATTCTATCTGGAGGGCTAAGGTCATCAGGTCTCGAAAAGAAGAAGGACGAGCTACTCGAGCTAGCTCATGTTTAATTTCGTCTTGAAGACCTCGTCGAAAGATCGTTTGCTGTGCTGAGTCCGGCCAATCCGCCTTGGCCGCAAGTCTCAGGAATCTGGAAATGTATGTTTGGACGTCTGTGTTTCCCTGGCGGACGTCCAGGATAGCTTCCAAGGAAGAGTACAAAACTTCAGGTCTGTCAAACCTGTCCTTAAATGCAGCTACAAATTGGTCAAAGTTATTCAATGCAGGATCTTCGTTTGTGACTAACGGGGTAGCCCAAGACAAGGCGTTTCCGTGAAGATTGGCTATGATGAATCCGACTCTAGATCGATCGGTTCCATAGGCATGAGGTCTGAAGGTGAAGTATACCTTACAGGCGTCCAAGAATTCCTTAAGTCCTCCCGGATGGCCATCATATTTGCCAAAAGAGAGTGGCATATTAGGTAAATCCCCATGATCATCTCGGTGCAGTACGACCTGCTGTCGAAGGGCGAGATTCTCTGTTCTCAAAGACTGGACTTCCGCAGTGAGATTCTGCATGGCTGCGACCAGCTCTTGGTACTGCTCCAAGGACGCCATGGGTAATGTAAGGCGTTGTATTCTGTCAGACGTCGGTCCCACCTCCCCTATCTCCTCACCGGATTCTTCAGAGGATAGATCCTTGAGAGGATTCTTCTTCTTTGGAAGCTTCTTCTTCTTGTTGCTAGATGACTCGTCCTTATAAATCCGGACCTTTTTTTCGCGGAGATAAGGTCTATCCCCTCCAGAGGCCACTGTGACAGTAGTGGGAACCTGTCTTGGGTGCCTCCAGTGGGGCCAGCCTCACTTTCAGGGAAAAAGCCAAAGCAGAAAAAACCCTGTAGGTCTTGATGGTAGGAGGTGAGGTAGTCCTTGATAACCCAGGCCGTTGGAAGAAAGGTGGATAGCGAAGGCTGACTGGAAGTAACCAGATGTCCGCGACCAGCTTCCCAGACAGAGCTCGGAATAAGACTTGCAGGTAGAATCCTTCGATAGCAACAAGGAAATCGTAAGTAAGTAGCAGGATAATAGACAAAAAAGAGGAAAGGAAAGGAGAACAAATGGCCTAAGAAGGAAACCCGAAATGCAATACCCAGTGGAAGGAATAGATGGCAGATACCGCCGAGTAATAAATAAACCAGATACAGGAAGGGAGTGCCGCAAAGTTTGAAGTACCGGACGGCAAATGTAAGTAGTAAACAGTGCAAAGAGTGCCGCGCACAGAGAAGGCTGCAGGCAGCAAGGAAGGAACGGTGAGAAGTCCAGCAGAGAAGTAGGAGGAGCCAAGTATCCAGGTAAGCAAGACAGCAAGTCACCGAAGCGGTGAAACAGCGGAGTACACGCCGTGAACCCTAAGAATACGAAAGAAGGAAATGCAGCGAGAAACTAAGGTTGTACAAGATTTGGATATAGTTGGAAAACTAAGGCGGCTAAAGAAGCCCAATGGAAGGCAAAATACTAGAGAGCAACGGAGCGTTAGAGTGCGAGAAGCAAACACAGATACAACGCACCGCACAGGGAGGCGGAGTCAGTACTTATAGAGTCCTCCGCCATATTGGATGAGGACTAGAGCGAGGTAACCGCTAGCTAGTGCCGCCAGCGGTTCCATAACTTCCACCCCTGATTCCTGACAGTATGTGAATCCAGTCAGCTTGCAGTTGTTTTTGGTACCATCTGCGTTGTAACGTAGAAACGTTAGTATTATGTATTTACTATGTGTTTGTATTAGTAAGGTGGAGCGATTATCTGAATTGCAGGTAGTACATAATCTGCCATGGTTTGCATGTTGTACAAGTTGCTGAAATGGAATGGATTCACAATTTGGTATGGATACATACACAACGTGCTCGTTAGGGATTTCTTCTTGTGTAACATTGTTGCAGAGAGTGCAGGTATGTTTTCACATGTATGAAATCTGGAAGATTTCATTTATAGGTATGTTTATAGGTATGTTTTTGTTTTCCAATACTTGTAGTAAGTACATTAGAAATTCTTGTGGATCTTCTATACACGTTGTCAGGATTTTTTTTTGCTTTTCTATGAAGGACTAACATTTGCAAACACAATTGGTCTGTACTGTGTAAGTAAATGTTGTCAACAATTGGTGGCAATTGAAATAGAATATTCATTCCTACATTTGCGTAACAACTTACACCAGTTACATTTGAAAATTTGAATGGACCAGATAGTTCTGTGTCAAAGTCATTTATTCTGAGTGTTTGTTGCTTCTTTGAAGAAGTACCTGAGTTACTTTGACTAATAGGTTCTTCTTTACTTATGGTAAATGATGAAGTATTAGCTTCTTTTACTCTATTTGGAGGATTTGCAGTCTGATTTTGTTGCATTTCAGTTTGAATTAGTTTTCTTTTACAATTTGTTCTTTTTGTGGAACAGGATATGCTTTTAGATGGGGGTGTATAGTGTACGACATAGTCTATTGTATTCTAGAATGCAAGGAATATTAGCGTTGACTTTACTTGCATCAAAGTTGATTAGAAATAGACCGTCAAGTGTACATAAGCATGATAGTGCTACGTAGCTCATGCCTTCTTTGAAGACTGTGTTACCAATATCTATCAATGCTTTGTCTACGGTAAGACCTTGGGATTTTTGAATGGTGACTGCATATGCAAGAGTTAGAGAAAATTGTTCTCTGCCTACATACATGTCTTTGAAGAGAAGGAATCGAGCTGTTGAACGCGCTATCCTTTTTACTTCTGAAAGTTTGTCGAAGAGAATATTGACAAACTGAATGTTGTTGTCACGTGGGTATGTTTGAAAGCTAACAACTGTACCCAGTGCTCCATTAACTATTCCTTGCTCCACGTCAAGGTTACATTTAAGCATTAGTCTACAGTTTAAGGATAATTTTAATATTTTCTCCAAGCCAGCTGTGTTGGAGATTTTCTAAGGTATTTAATCTTGTTGTTGCCTGTTGACACATTGGTAGTGTAATACCATGTACGTCCAGTTTGTCTGTGGAGAAAATTTCAATTATTGGTTGCACTTCTTTTTTTAACATTCTTTCATTGAATTTGGAACAGCTTGCAAGAGTTGGCATTAAGGCCATACAATTGACATTTTTCTGCGCTAATTGTTCCATGACATCAGTAGCACATGAGTTATCACTATAAAGTGCATGAATGTGCCAGATTTCTAATATTGTTTGTGTTTCTTGAGATAGTACACCAACTCTAATACTTTTTAAAATGTTGGCGTAGGTGAGGTCTGCAGATTGGCGCATGTTTCTGTTAATTCTTTGTTTTGGAAATGTTGCCAAAGGTTGACATTTCCTATGCTGCCTGTAGTTTTACGGCAGAGTTTGTGTCCTAAGGTTTTAAAAATAAGTTCACCTTTCACTGGTGTCAATTAAAGATCTCCGAAAACAATAATGTGTTTTCCTCCAAAGAGTTCTTCGTAGTTTGTTTTAAGAAATTCTTGTAATCTGAGATGAATCAAAGCCAATATTAGGTTGGAGACCATGCTCACTTCATCTATTAGTAGCATTTTCATTTGTTTCAAAACTCTGCTTAGTTCCATTGCAGATTCTGTAGAAAATTTGTAATAATCTCATTTGTTTTGGTGTTCTACTGGAAGGAGTAGTAATCGGTGTAAAGTGACACCGCCTATGTTGTAGGCAGCTAAACCTGTGGGGGCAGTTACAACAGCTGTCAGTTTGTAGTTTGTCAATTGTTGAAGGAACTTGCGATTATTTTGATTAAGAATGTTTTGTCTGAACCAGCTTCACCACTGACGTATAGTAGTATAGGTTTGTAATTTTGGCAGGTACATTCTTTTTTTTCATGTTGTATATCATGTGCAATTTCTGTTGTTACTCCTTTAAAAATGGTGCGCTGCTCTTTGTTTAGTTGTGATTGTAGTGCAGTTAAGTCTTCTGTATCTTCTTCATAGTGACACATGGTGTTTTCTACTTCTGTCATAGCTATTTCTGCCTTACTTGCTATTAGTGGCTGTCCCAGTGGTTCTTGGCTTTCTGTTACAGAAGGTTGACTACTGCCGGGCGTGTCCTTATCTAGTTGGGCCTGGAGTTCTTCTTCATGTTGCTGTTCATTTTGCAATATTGTTTTGTACTGCACAAAGTTCACATCGGTGATAGCGCTTTAATTTGCTTTGAAAGCATCTTCATAGCAGTCATAGTTATCTAGTATCTCTTCTTCTTTTCTCCATGGTTTAAAAAGTTGTAGCAGGGACATGTAATATAGTTCTTTCTGTTGAGGAGTTTTTAATGACAATTTGATATGATTAATTAAGCTTCGTTTCGTAAGTTTCACTAAGCTACCTTCACAATCTGTCACTCTATATCTACCTTTGTTTTCATCGGGTTTTATATTATTTTTGTATGTGAAGTTTTGGGCTATGTTGTATAGACACATGTTTTCCAAAGTGGTACTCCTGTTCGGGTAGTATGTGTCTTTATTTGTAAATTGTTTTTCAAAATGTCTTTGCTGTTGGGATCATTTTTGGCTATAGTTTCTATGTCCTCATATGATTTGAGAACTCTTTTTCTAGATTTAGCAGGACCAAGACTGAGCCATACTATATTTTCAGATTTTCCATACAAAGCAGTACCGGTTAAACGATCTGCAGCTTCGTAGGCACCACATTCTCTATGAGAGAGCATTTTTATGCCTACGCTGTACAATTTATGAGATAGTGTTTTGTCTGATGATAGGTCATTCCAGAGGTCTTGAAGCTCTGTTTTTTTCTGCTTTTGTTTAGTAGGCTGTAACATATCGTGCAAACTTTTTCTGCTTTTGTTTAGTAGGCTGTAACATATCGTGCAACCGCAGTGGAATTGTCTGCAATGTACTGCACATCTATGTTTGCATTCGATAAGCGGGCACTGATTTCATTGTAATCATTGATATATTTTGATTCTTCTGTTCTTTTTTTGTAATACGTGTTCTTAGGTGATTTACCTTTAACACTATGTCTAACTGAAGACATGCAGTTTTTTACTTCACCTGTTTCTGTAACCGTTCTAGGGAAACCAAAGCAGCATTTGGTGTAGTATTTCCCATTCTTTTTGTATTTGCGACGACAATATTGCCCACATTTGTGTCTGTGAAATTGTACAATTTGTGCATGAAGATCACTATGCATCGTTTGTGAAGGGATTTCACAAGTTACATGTTTTTGGATGAACTGCAAAACAGTGGCATCACTGTCCTGACCAAATTTAGGAGCATCTTTAATCCATAAAAGCATGTGGATATGTGGTGCTTCTCTGGCTTGGTATTCTTTTCTCCAAAAGAAGTGTTGCACTTCTCCGAGTGGAGGAACAGTTTTATTACAAATAAAGTGTAGCATAGCAATGAAACGATGGTGGTAATATCTTGAAACATTATCAGGATCTAGAGAGAAACGTTCTGCAGGTGTTAGTATATCTATGTTTATTTTGTTTTTGTTTGATATGCGTAGGAAATCATGTAAATCTTCCCATGCATATTCTGCACAACTTAATGTAACAAACCAAGTGAGTGGTCCAAGGTTTCTGATCATTCAATGTACATCTCCGTTACGTCAGAACCAGTATTATTTTGTACCACGCATGTTTGCAAACAGATTTGTAATACTTGATTGTAAAACCTCATCTTTTTCTTGCACTTTTTGTATTAATTGCGTTGCTGACATATTTTGACAGTGGTTTCCCGATTTCAATATGTGTGCGACTCCGTAACATAGAGTTGCTAGTTCACTTTCAAAGAGAAGGTGGAATATGTATTCCACATTTTGTCTAAATCTGGGATCTTCAGAATACATTCGTAATGAGCAGTATTCTGATGCTGTCATCTGAGTGGGTCTATTATCGTATCGTCCTCCTTTGCCAGTAGGAAATAGTAGAGGAAAAGCACATGCTTCTATACTTTTTTCCCATATGCTCATTGGCGATCCTTTGGGTTGTCGCATTTGGTACGTTTCTAGTGCATCATCTATGCTGTCTTTAGAGTGCAATGGATGAATTGTATAATGGTCTAAAATATTGGATACTGCAGCTGGATCCAGAAATTCAAACTGACCAGTTTCTCGTGACTCTTGAATTATTTCAGTTCCCCTTAAGTTTTCTTCAATATTTATTTCTTTGTAGTACTCATTATTGTCTTTTAGATATTACAAGGCTTGTCTAACTTTATGTAAGTTGATGAGTTGTTGCCAAATATTTTTGTCATTTGTTGGTACACCATTTACTAAGATAATTAAAGATTGTTCTATTGGATGTTGCACTCACAGAGTGTGCACATTTTCTGTCAGATCCAATGGTAAATAAACTACTTTGCCACAAATGCCGACCACCAATTCAGAGAGAGGTAATTTTGCAGTTTTTGGTGGAAGGTGTATTATTGCTTGACATGGGTGCATTGTTTGAATTATGATGTTCTCATACAAATTGAGTTGTTGTAGGGGTTTTGGTAGTGGGAATAATTCCAAGTTATTTGTGATAGCGCGTGAAAGAGTTTGGTTGTTGTCAAGTTTTATAGTGCAGTAACTGCAAAGTATTAAGTGGTCAGTTATTTCGTATTTGTTTTCTGCTATAAGGTAGAGAGCTAATTCAAACCATTTAAAATCTTCATTGTCCTCTATTTTGTATGTTATGTCTATAGTTTTTGTGTTAGTTTTATAAAAAGTTCTGCAGCAACACACACACACATGGTTTGGTATTTCAGCGGATGTACTTTTAAATTTTAGTATTTCTTTTTTGTATGTGTGTAGTAGAAGGTTGCCATGTGTACAATTGTTGCTAGTCTGTTGTAAAGGTATTGCATTTTGTAAGTGGCTTTCACTTCCAAAATATTTTTTCTGGATATGGTCAATTTCTTCAAGTAGTTCTTTGGCTGTACCATGTAGAATATTATTATTTAAATTGGCTAGTGCTAAAGCAGGACTTTTAGCATAGTACAGTTTATAAACTAGATGTCTTATAGTTGGATGATGTGTTGATATCATTTTGATATGATGGAAGGTGCTTTTGCAAATAGGTCCTGAAATGTAGGCTAATGAATGTCCTTGTAGTCCTGTGTATTTACGCACTGGACTGGTATCCATATTTTGCAGCAGTTTCATTTTGATTTTGTCTTTGCCTTTCACATACTGATTGAGGAATTGGTGTAAAGATTTGAAAGATTTTTTGGGAATGTTAGACATTGACGTGCATGGCCATTTGTATACTGGATGTTTTGGTCCTGTCGAATGGAGAGGTAATTCTGAGTTTTCTGGGGATAATTTTGTAAGCAGTATTAATTGTTCCATTATGGTATTATTAAGTTTTTCATAACCTCGTCCACTGCTATGCATAGCAATTGTGTTTGTTTGCTTTTGTTTGTATGCTTCTTTATTAAAATATGGTTCTGTGTTTGTGGTGTGACTCCATTCACCTCCACAGATATTTAAGAAGTTATTTTTGTTGATATTTCGTTTTATTGAGAAGTCTTTTTTGTAATTTAGTAATTAGTTTTGTTAGTGGTTTCATTCTGTTTAACACTAAAATAAATAACTTTCTTTTGAGAAGGATTGCACTGTCTATCAAAGCTTCTAAGATTAATTTTCTACGGTAGGTTTTAAGGGTTGTGTATGATTTCTCTCCTGTTTTTATAAGATTCTGAAGGACTCTGTGGCGGAAACATTTTGCTAAAATACTTTTTTTGGTATGCTTACTTGCCATTGTATCAAGATTTATAGGAGCAGTTTTAGCAGTAGTGGTAGCTGAATTCTTGATAATTGTTTTCTGTTTGGTTTTACATTTTGATAGAGGAGGCAATGTTTCCGTACTTGAAGCATGTTTTGTATTGCTAAATGACTGTATTAGCTGTTTTGTTTGAACTTTTTGTACAAATTCTGCTAGAGATGGATGCTTATTTTGTACACTTCTTTTTTCATTTGCTCTACTTCTATGTTGTTTTCTACGGACTTGCTTTTTGGTAGGCATTCTTTGGGGTCTGTTGAAAAAAATAACGAAGGTATAGGTTGGGCTGTTCTGCAATGCATGTGTGCTGTGTGCATGAGTGTCTGAGTATGATGGTAAAGATGTATGTGATGATGTGTGATTGTGAATTGGGCAGCTACAACTAGTTGAGAAGGCTATTCTTGTATTTGTGTGTTACTATACTGGGGTTCAGATGACAGTAGAAAGTAAGCTAGTAGTGAGGAGAAGCACAAATACTAAATCTAATGGTATAGAATTAAAATAGTTCTTTGTTGTGCAATACTAACATTCTAGAGGCTGAGTTATGTCATTTATGCGCCGAAAAACGGGGATTTGTTTGGCATTCTGCCTGCAAATCCCTGTTTAACAAATAGAGATTTGTGGGCAGAATGGTGCACTAATCTTTTTTTTTGGTGCACAAATAACATGAATCAACCGCACAGTGTGTTTGAATAACAGTAAGAATATTATGGTAGTATTGAACTTACTTTTTTTGTGTGGAGTGATTAGGTTTCTTCTGAGTTGTTGTTTGTACTTCGGATTCTGCTGCTTTTCAGGAGAGTGGTCTTCACTGTAATTGTAAAGGAAAGAAGTTAGTAATGTTGTGTGTATATAGAATGCAGTTTCCTTTGACTATGTGCAGTCGTTATATTTTATTTTAAAAATGTTAGTTCAACATGATTTGCAAATGAGTAGAATAGGAAGTGCATGAAACTTGCTTGGTTTTTTTAAGGCTGTGTTAATGAATGTTAGGAGACAGAAGACATAATGATATACTTATTTTGCAATTTTTATAAGGTAAATGGCAGATAATGTATAGAAAAGCATGGAATGTATGCATTTGTGAAGGTGTGGGTAATAAATCAGAAGGATGTGATTTACAGGCAGTGGTATTATTGCAGTTGGGAGTTTTTCAATGATAGTGTCTATCTTTGTGAGTGTATGAAGGTGCATGACCTTATCCGGGCTGTGTGTAATTTTATAATACACTACTTAGTGTTTTTCTACAATTATACTGTTGTGTGTAAAAACATGTTTAGATAATAGATAGGTTTGAAAGTGACAGTTGGTTATAGTAGATGGAAAAATGACAATAAGTTAATTTTATAGGCTATACAGGTTAAGTGGCAGTTACTCTGTTTATATTCTTTTATAAGAGTTGTACATGTACTGTGCAGAAAATATGCATACCTGTAGTTTGTATTCATGCATGTGGATATGCATGCAGCTGCAAGTAGAAATCTTGGAGACTTGTACAGTAGTTTTTGTAGTAGGTGCTTTCCAATGATATGAGACTTGTACTCAGAGTAATCTAGAGTACATTTGAAGTGCTGAACTCTGACGATGCAGTTAGATGTAGAGGTCTTGGATGTGATTGGTGGATGATTGTGTGACTGTTTTGCTGTATCCAATGAGGGAATGGCACAGAGAGTGAAGTGGAAATGGTAGAAGGGCTGTCCAGGTTACAATATGTCCGCAGACATGGCGGTAGTCTGCGGACACCGCCTATTACATACGGGGATTTTGGGGTGGAGAGGCATGCAAATGAGAATGAGCAGAGCAATTGATTGGTTAGTAAAGTTTGGTGGGTTTGTTGTGTAAAGAGAGAGCTTGTCAGAAGGTATTTTTCCTGAGAGAGGAACAGTTAGCTATGGCTGTGTGTTTCAGAAAACAGATTGTGTGGATTTTGGGAGACTCATGGATATATTGGTTGGAGGTGCATGCACAACGCTGTGGAGTAGCTGCAGATCTTGGATTCCCTCATGTGGAAGTGCACTGGTATGGTAAGTGGCTGGACTTGGTACCTCTCTGTGCTAGTTTGGAGACAGAACTTCATCCAGACATAATTATACTTTATTGTGGAGGGAACAGTTTAGGACATGTGTCAGGAATTTCTTTGCAATTTGCGATGAAAGAAGGACTTGGGAAGGTCATGGAAATGTTTCCACATTCTCAAGTAATATTTTCTCGTATTGCGCAGAGACAAATGTGGCTGCATCCTTCTTCATTTGGTCCACAAATGGAGAAAGCAAGGCGGAATGTTAATAAGGCTGTTTGTGCCTTTCTAGGAGATGTTGGCATGTCCTCTTTTCACAATGAAAATATTATGTTTCGAAGCACAAACATTTTTCGCAGAGATGGAGTCCATCTTACTTATGCTGGTAATCAAAACTTTTTGAGAAATTTACAAAATGCATTGCGTCCTTTTGTGGAATTACAGCTATCCATTTTTCAGTAGGTGTTCACTATTTCAAGTTTTTCTAATACAAAAAAACATCACCAAAAGGCTCTTTTCAGAGCCACCTTTTCCTCCCAGATAAAAGTACAATGATTTTGATAGGGCAGCACCCCAAAATTTTAGATGTTTGTGAACTGTCCGCGCATTTCTAAAAAAAATGCACAGGGCCCTGCACCATTTATTTGTCTCTTCTATTTTTAGACCGTGAAAGGCGGCTCTGAAAAGAGCCTTTTTTCTTTCGGATTTGTGTTGTTTTATATTTTTTGGGTTTTTTACACATGACACACTAGGAGAGGAGGGGAAAGGAGGGTAAGGGGGGACACCAACTACAGGGATAAGAAAGGGCGGATGGAGAGAGTAAGATGTAGGGTGGGCCTTACTTAGGTAGTGGGCAGGTCTTCTCGTGCTCTGAGGCCAGAGTCTCAAAAGCACTTCAAAGTCTCTCCCCCTGCAGAGTACTGCGTCGCAGTACATACACAGAACTGTGACCCTCGAAAGGTAAGGGTCATCAGCATTGTGAATGGCCTGTGAGGCAGTTGGAGGGATGCGCTCTCCCACAGGAGTGTCTCTTGTGGTGAGAGGAGCGGAAACAGAGGATGAAGTAGAGGAACTCAACCTACTACGCTCCTTGCAAGGTACAACCTTGCAAAGGCCCCCACCGTGGAACGACCTTAGGTGTCGCTTCATAGTAGTCGTAGCAAAGCTGTATGAACCAAGCTTCCAGTGACTCTGCACCATTTTGCATTTGTTGCAGGTAACTTTCTTCGCACGCGCCTTGGATACATTACCATGAATGGTAAATAACTGCCACACCCAAGACTCATGCTGGTAGTAGGGACTTCCACTACCTCATCCTCGTCATCCTCTTCATCCTCCTCTACATCCTCACGCCTGTTCCCCTCTTCAGGCCCTTGGGGAGTTGGTGGTGGTGGAGGGGGTGGGAGTTGTGCTGAGGCAGATGTAGCACCAGGTGGCAGTTGAGGAGCCATGGATGCCATCAGGTTTCAAAAAGAAATCTGGAAAATTGGCAGCAAAATATACCGTATTCTGTAAGGTAGCCAGAAACACAATGAGGATGAGCTCTGGGGTGTGGCCTTTTATAGGGGTGCTGATTCGCGGTTCGCAGACACCAGGCGCTGTCTGCAGACAGAACAAACACACCAAAAGGGCTCAAAAAGTTCTAAAAAGTATGTAGAAAGTCAGGGTTATTGACTAGGACATGTGCTATGGTGCATTTTTAGTATAAACTGCTGTGGATTGCCTGAAAAGTTACTTTTAATATGGTTGGGGACCAGGACAGTTTCCGCAATTCAGGACACACGCTCAGCGTGGGTGCGGTCACATGATGGCTTCGCGAACATGTCTGCGAAGGGAATGGATGTCCGCAGTACATCAAATGCACGGGAACGGTTGTGCGCATGCCCGCGGATGTTCTATGGACAGTGTTCGGGTCCTGAAATTAATTAAAAGTGTGACACAAGCGACGCGAACAGTAACGGACAGACGCGATGTTCGGGGAACTTACGGGTGTGGTGCGCATGTGCGTAGATGTTCTTTAGGCAGTACGGACAGGCATAGTATCCCTAGAACACCTACATTTTGGTTAATTGGACATCCTGGACACCAAGTGTGTTCTAGAACAGTTTCAACTTGCCTGCGAACAATACGGACAGGTATAG
This sequence comes from Ambystoma mexicanum, assembly GCF_040938575.1. Lineage (NCBI taxonomy): Eukaryota > Metazoa > Chordata > Amphibia > Caudata > Ambystomatidae > Ambystoma > Ambystoma mexicanum. The sequence continues at coordinate 327,636,079 of NC_090939.1, forward strand.
TGTCCTTAGGACATCTCCATTTTGGTTAAATGTGGACATTCCGGACACCAAGTGTGTTCTTAGAACAGTTTCAACTTGCCTGCGAACAATAGGTACAGGTATAGTGTCCTTAGGACACCTTCATTTTGGTTAATTGCGGACATCCCAGACACCTTGTGTGTTCTTAGAACAGTTGCAACTTGCCTGCGAACATTATGGACAGGTATAGTGTCCTTAGGACACCTCCATTTTGGTTAATTGCAGACATCCCGGACACCGGGTGTGTTCTTAGAACAGTTTCAACTTGCCTGCAAACAATAGGTACAGGTATAGTGTCCTTAGGACACCCCCATTTTGGTAAATTGCGGACATCCCGGACACCAATTGTGTTCTTAGAACAGTTTTAGCTTGCCTACGAACTATACGGACAGGTATAGTGTCCTTAGGACACCTCCATTTTGGTTAATTGCGGACATCCCGGACACTGAGTGTGTTCTTAGAACAGTTTCAACTTGCCTGCGAACATTACAGACAGGTATAGTGTCCTTAGGACACCTCCATTTTGGTTAATTGCGACATCCCAGACACCTAGTGTGTTCGTAGAACAGTTTCATCTTGCCTGCGAACAATACAGACAGCTATAGTGTCCTTAGGACACCTCAATTTTGGTTAATTGTGGACATCCTGGACACCTCTTGTGTTCTTAGAACAGTTTCAACTTGCCTGCGAACAGTACGGACAGGTATAGTGTCCTTAGGACACCTCCATTTTGGTTAATTGTGGACATCCCGGATACCTCTTGTGTTCTTAGAACAGTTTCAACTTGCCTGCGAACAGTACGGACAGGTATAGTGTCCTTAGGACACCTCCATTTTGGTTAATTGTGGACATCCCGGACACCTCTTGTGTTCTTAAAACAGTTTCAACTTGCCTGCGAACAGTACGGACAGGTATAGTGCCTTAGGACGCCCTCATTTTCGTTTCATTACGGACATCCTGGACACCCGCACTGTCCGCGGATAGCTCAACTGCTTTTAAAAAAAAAAACACAAAAACGAACTGAATTAGGACACATATAATATTTTTGCTTTATTATATATAGATGTAAAATTTATGAAAGAGAAGGGGAAGCAGAAAATGAGACAAACACAGGCGAATTGGGGGAACAGGTACATGTGGGATAATGGTATCTAATGTTTTCTTTTATGTGGTCCTCCACAAAGTTTTTCAAATTGTTGAAATTTGCCATGAGCATGTCCATTTTTTTTTCCATGCGCTGGAGAGTCTTATCCAATATATCTTTTGGTGTACTATTTTCAATGTTTGTAAGGTCTGTAAAAAAAATAGATATATATGTAAAGTGTACATAAAGTAATGCTTATTAATTGGCTTATATAGGGAAGTGTCTACCATTAGGCTCACTATCTTCAGACATTTCCTCACGTGGGAAATTCTCCTCAAGCCACTCCAAAGTACTGGAGATTTCTGTGAGAAAAGAAAAATATATCACTTTTATTGTATCTAATACAGAAACGTTAGAAATATATAAGAAAAATGAAGTACACTTACTAGCTTCTAGTAAGTTGTGTTTTTACTGGTTTGTAGCTCTGCTGTTGCTCCTAGTTGTGCAGTTTCTGTGAGGTAATTATGTTGGAAGCCTATCTTTCTTCTTTTGGTATATTCCATTTTAGTACACATGGTATTTAAATGGATGGTTGGTGTGTTACATATATAGGTTACACTTCTTATTTATTACTGCATTTAATGTATTTGTGTGCTGGTTTTTAAACTTGTGCAATGTACATATGGCATGATATAACAATTTAAGATATCCCCTGAGTTTTTGGGTAGTGTTGCTGTTGTCCACGACTGTCCGCAGACATAAGGAGAGTCTGCGGACATCAAAATCACTAGCTGGGGGTTCAGTATGCTCTATGTTACATGTATATAAAGTCAGGGATATTATGGTTAAGTTGTGCTACTAAAAATATATGAAATTCAGTAAAACAACTTTGTTAATGGGAAGTTATGGTTAGGTTGCGCTAACAAAACCTATGAAATTCAACGAAAAAACTTAGTTAAAGGGATGTTATGGTTATGTTGCGCTACTAAAAACCTATGAAATTCAGTAAAAAAAACTTTGTTAAAGGGATGTTATGGTTCCAAGTAAAACGGAAAACCCCCTGAAATTCACCAGTTATGTTACGCTAAGCAACCATAACTCACGCCACCACCGTGCACTGCTAAGGCTAACACCCAGGACATCAAAGAAAACATCACAAATGTCATATATATATTCATCGAATATATATATATATATATATATATATATATATATCTTTGTTAAAGGGACGTTATGGTTAAGTTGCGCTGCTAAAAACCAATGAAATTCAGTGAAAAAACTTTGTTAAAGGGACGTTATGGTTAAGTTGCGCTGCTAAAAACCTTTCAAATTCAGTGAAAAAACTTTGTTAAAGGGACGTTATGGTTAAGTTGCGCTGATAAAAATCTATGAAATTCAGTGCAAAAACCTTGTCAAAGGGACAATATGGTTCCAAGTAAAACCGAAAAACCCTTGAAATTCGCCAGTTATGGTACGATAAGCAACCATAGCTCGCACCACCACCGTGCACTGCTAAGACTAACACCCAGGACATCAAAGATGACATCACAAATGTCATTGATGACATCACTGATGACATCACATGTCTGGCTCACTCTTTTTTCTTTTGCTGACATATCTAGGCCACATGGTTTTCTTTAACAAAGTTTTTTCACTGAATTTCTTAGGTTTTTAGTAGTGCAACTTAACCATAACATCCATTTAACAAAGTTTTTTCACGGAATTTCATAGGTTTTTAGTAGTGCAACTTAACAATAATGACTTTGACTTTATATACATATCATATGGAACTGACTGAATCTCTTCTACTGTACTTGATGTCTGCGAACTCATTTAATGTTCGCAGACATGTTCGAAGAACAGTACCACTACCTAAAAACTCTGGGGGGGTATGTTTGATTGTTATATCATAACATAGGAACATTTAACAAATTCAAAAAGAAGCACACAAACACATTATATGTACTAATACATAAGAAATATAACCCATATATACAACACACTAACCATTCATTTAAATGCACTATGTTCTAAAATGGAATATACCACAAGAAAATAAATTGGCTTCCAACATAATTACCTCACAAACACGACAGAACTGAGAACAAGAGCAGACCCACTGAGTACATAGGACATATCTTACCTGAAATAGTAAGTGTTCTTAATTTTATTCATATATTTATAAACTTTCTGTATTAGATAAAAAAATATATTATTTTTTTTTTTCTCTCACAGAAATGTCTAGTACTCTGGAATGGCTAGAGGAGCATTTCCCACATGAAGAAATGTCACAAGATAGTGAAACTAATGGTAAACACTTTATAATATAAACCATTTAATTATTATAATTTTGTATACATATAACATATATATATATTTTTTTGTACAGAGCATACCAAAATAGAAAATACTTCAGAAAAACCTGTTATGGATAACACTTTTCACAGTATAGAAGAAAAAATTGATTTATTGTTGACTAATTTTATTAATTTGAAAACTTTTGTGGAAGATCATTTTAAACCAAAAACCTCGTACCATTGCCCCATATGTGCTTGTCCCTCCTCACCATATCCCAGTCAATTATCCCCAAACCCTCTCCATAACCCAAAACGTTTTAATGAGACTTCCATCCCTTCTTCACCTAATAACAATCATGTTGAAACCCCTAATTCTCCTGTTTTTGTTTCTGTTTCTGCCTCACCTTCTCTGTCATACATTAATAATATATGTTAAATAAAGTTTAATTTTTATATTGTGTTGTAAATAGTTTCGTTTTGAAAAAAAAAAAATGTAGGTGTCCGCGGACAGTGCAGGTGTTCTGAAATGTTCGTAAATAAACGAAAATGGAGGTGTCCTGAAGAACACTATACCTGTTCGTACTGTTCGCTAGCAAGTTGAAACTATTCTAAAAACACACGCGGTGTCCTGAAATGTTCATAAAAAAAAATAATTAAAGTGTCCTAAAGAACACTATATATGTCCGTAGTGTTCCCTATCAGGTTTAAACTCTTCTAAGAACACACGCGGTGTCCTGAATTGTTCGTAATTAAACAAAAATGGAGGTGTCTTAAAGAACACTATACCTGTCCGTACTGTTCGCTAGCAAGTTGAAAATGTTCTAAGAACACAATTGGTGTCCTGAAATGTTTGTACATAAACGAAATTGAACGTGTCCTGAAGAACACTATATCCATCCTTACTGTTCGCTAGCAAGTTTAAACTGTTCTAAGAACACACGCGGTGTCCTGAAATGTTCATACATAAACGAAAATGGAGGTGTCTTAAAGAACACTATACCTGTCCGTACTGTTCGCTAGCAAGTTGAAAATGTTCTAAGAACACAATTGGTGTCCTGAAATGTTCGTACATAAACGAAATTGAACGTGTACTGAAGAACACTATATCTGTCCTTACTGTTTGCTAGCAAGTTTAAACTGTTCTAAGAACACACGCAGTGTCCTGAAATGTTTGTTTCACGTGTGACGCAATTTTAATTAGTTCAGGACCCGAACAGTGTCCGTAGAATATCAACGGGCATTCCTTCTTCACCTAATAACAATCATGTTGAAACCCCTAATTCTCCTGTTTTTGTTTCTGTTTCTGCCTCACCTTCTCTGTCATAAATTATTAATATATGTTAAATAAAGTTTAATTTTTATATTGTGTTGTAAATAGTTTTGTTTTTAAAAAAAAAAATGTAGGTGTCCGCGGACAGTGCAGGTGTTCTGAAATGTTCGTAAATAAACGAAAATGGAGGTGTCCTGAAGAACACTATACCTGTTCGTACTGTTCGCTAGCAAGTTTAAACTGTTCTAAGAACACAACCGGTGTCCTGAAATGTTCGTACGTAAACGAAAATGGAGGTGTCCTGAAGAACACTATACCTGTTCGTAGTGTTCGCTAGCAAGTTCAAACTGTTCTAAGAACACACGCGGTGTCCTGAATTGTTCGTAATTAAACAAAAATGGAGGTGTCTTAAAGAACACTATACCTGTCCGTACTGTTCGCTAGCAAGTTGAAAATGTTCTAAGAACACAATTGGTGTCCTGAAATGTTCGTACATAAACGAAATTGAACGTGTCCTGAAGAACACTATATCTGTCCTTACTGTTTGCTAGCAAGTTTAAACTGTTCTAAGAACACACGCAGTATCCTGAAATGTTTGTTTCACGTGTGATGCAATTTTAATTAGTTCAGGACCCAAACAGTGTCCGTAGAATATCAACGCGCATGTGCTAGCCAATCTCCGTGCATTTGGTGTCCTGCGGACATGCGCTTCCTTCGCGGACTTGTTCGCGAACGGATCAAATGACCGCGCCCACGCTGATCGTGTGTTCTGAATGCGGACACTGTTCGGGTCCCTGAACAAATTAAAAGTACATTTTCAATTAATCCATAATATTTTTCAATAAAATCTCACCATGGCACAAGTCCCACATAGTAATCCTGAGTTTCTCCATAACTTTTGAAACTTTTCAAACTTTTTTTTGTGTTCGATCTGTCTGCGGACAGCGCGCATGTCCGCGGACCGCGCACAAGCACCCCTATAAAAGACCACGCCCTAGAGCTTATTCTCATTGTGTTTCTGGCTATTCTTCAAAACACAGCGATTTTTGCTGCCACCTGCAGATTACACCATCATCGAGATGGCATCCCTGGCTGCTGAACTGCCACCTGGTGCTACACCTGCTTCAGCACCACCCCCACCCCCTCCACCACCACCACCTCCCCAAGGGCCTGAAGAGGGGAACAGGAGTGAGGATGCAGAGGAGGAAGAAGAGGATGATGAGAATGAAGTAGAGGAAAACGCTACTACCCGCACTAGGCGTGAGTCTTGGGTGTGGCGGTTATTTACCATTCATGGGAATGTTCCTAAGGCTTGTGCGAACCGTGTTACACTCAGTCACAGGAAGCACGGTAAGTACAGCTTTGGGACCACTACTATGAAGCGACACCTGAGGTCATTTCACTCTGGGGCTATTCGCAGGGTTGTACCTTGCGAAGAACGTAGCAGGTTGATTTCCTCTACTTCATCCTCTGTTTCTGATCCTGTCACCACAAGGACCACCTCTGTGGGACAGCGTCTTCCTCAAGCTGCCTCACAGGCCATACAGAATGCTGATGACCCTTACCTTTCGAGGGTCACAGTTGTATGTATGTACTGTGACACAGTACTCTGCAGGGGGGAGCGACTTCGTAGTGCTTTTGAGACTATCGTCTCAGAGCACGAGAAGATCTGCTCACTACCCAAATAAAACCCACTCTACATCTTCCTCTCTCAACTCGCCCTTTCTTTTCCCTGTGGTTGGTGTCTCCCCCTTTACTTTCCTTTCCCCTCCTCTCCTAGTGTGTCGTGTATAAAAAACCAAAAAAAAATACAAAATATCAAAAATCAATAAAAAAATAAGGCTCTTTTCAGAGCCGCCTTTCACAGTTAAAAAATAGAAGTGAAAATAAATGAAGCAGGGCCGTTTGTATTTTTTAGAAGTCCGTGGACAGTTCGCTAACATTTAAAAAATTGGGCTGCTACCCTATCACAAACATTGCAATTTTCTCTAGGAGGAAGTGCTGGCTCTGAAAAGAGCCTTTGGGAGGTGTTTGTAAGTCAAAAATTATAAATGCTTAACACCTATTTCAAAATGGATGTTGTAATTCCAAAAAAGGTCGCAATGCATTTTGTACATTTCTCAGAAAAATCTGATTGCCACCATAAGTAAGATGGACTCCATCTTTGCGAAAAATGTTTGTACTACGAAACAGAATATTTTCATTTTGAAATGAAGACATGCCAAAATCTTTTAGAAAGGCACAAACAGCTTTATTAACATTGCGCCTTGCTTTTTCCATTTGTGGACCAAATGAAGAAGAACGAAGCCACATTTGTCTCTGCGCAATCCGTGAAAATATCACTTGAGAATTAGGAAACATGTCCATAACCTTCCCAAGTCCTTCTTTCATAGCAAATTGCAAAAAAAATCCAGTCACATGTCCTAAACTGTTCCCTCCACAATGAATTACAATTATGTCTGGATGTTGCTCTGTCTCCAAAGTAGCACAGAGAGGTAGCAAGTCCAACCACTTAATTCCACGTACTCAATGCCAGTGTACTTCCACATATGGGAATCCAAGATCTACAGCTACTCCACAGCTTTCTGCATGCACCTTCAACCAATATATCCATGAATCTCCCAAAATCCATACGATCTTTTTCCTAAAATACACAGACATAGCTTGTTGTTCTCTCAGCAAAAACAGTATATGATAAACTCTCTTCTGGCACAACACACCCACTAAACTTTCCTGACCAATCCCTTTTAGTAATTCTCATTTGCATGACTTCTGAACCCAAAAATCCCCGGATGTAACTCCCGATGTCCGCGAACTACTGCCATGTCCGCGGACATATCGCAACATGAACAGCCCTTCTACCATTTCCACTTCACTCTCTCTGCCATTGCCTCATTGGATGTAGCTAAGAAAGCACATGACCATGCACCAATCATATTCAAGGCCTCTACATCTAACTGCATCATCATAGATCAGCACTGCAAATGTACTGTGAATCTCTCTGTGTACAAGTGTCATATCATTGGCAAGCACCATCTACCAGAAATACTGTACAAGTCTCCAAGATTTCTATTTGCAGCTCCATGCATATCCATATGCATGAACACAAACTTCAGGTATGCATATTTTCTGTACAGTAGATGAACATATTTTCAAACAGACTTTTAGCTTGTATAATCTGTAAAATGAATTTACTGTATTTTTTCAATTTCCTAAAATCAACTATCACTTATAAACCTTTATACTATTTACTTTCTTTATACACACACACTCAAATCATGTTAAGCTAACATTTTTTAAATGAAATATATAGACTACATATATTCAAACAAAATTGCATGCAAGCACAATCTATGTTTAAAGCTTTAAAAAAAATTCTTATACAATTTCATATGTTTTTGTTTTTATTTATTTATTTACTTAGCTTAGTTACAGAAATAGTGGTATTCACTGGTATATTATAAATTTCACAAGACATAGTAAAGATATTTTTTTTGCTACAGTTAGTCATTCAATACAATTTGTTCATTAAGAACATATCATATGTACTGAACTGATGCAATGTATCTTATGTAAATAAATTAGTTTAATGGTTTTAAAGAAGGCACTGAGGATTTCAATTAAAAAAATCAATCTCTAAATTAAAAACAGCGCTATATACAAACAAAGTTACTAATTTGAAGCTTTTACAATTGCAATGAAGACCAGTCTCCTGAAAAGAAGCACCCGAATTCGAAGAACAAAGAAGAACTAAGAAGTTACCTGTTAATTTAAGAAAAAAAGTAAGTAGAATATCACCATAATATTTGTATTATTACTCAAACATACTATAACGTTAATACAAGCTATTTCTGTACCTAAAAATAGAGATTGTGTACCATTTTGTCCAAAAATCTCCATGTCTTAAACAGCGATTTACAGCCAGAATGGCCCACAAATTCCTATTTTTGGACACACAAATTACCCAACTGAACCGCTACAATGTTCATATTATAGAACAAACAACTGTTTTAATTGTATACATTAGATTTACTATTTGTACTTTTCCACACCACTAGCTTACTTTTTTTGTCATCTGAATCCCAGTTTAGTAACACATAAATTCAAGAATACCTATCCCTACCAGTTGTAGTTCCCAATGCACAATCACACACCATTACATACATCTTTATCATCTTACTCAAACACTCATGCACACAGCACACATATATTCCAGAATACCCCAACCCATATCTTCTTTATTTTTTTCAACAGACCCTAAGGAATGCCTACCAAAAGTCAAGTCCGTAGAAAGCAACGCAAAAGTAGAGCAAATGAAAATAAAAGTGTCCAACATAAGCATCCATCTCTAGCAGAATTTGTAAAAAAAAGTTGAAACAAAACAGCTAATACAGTCATTTAGTGAAACACAAGAAGTTTCAAGTACAAAAACTTTGCCTCCTCTATCAAAATGTAAAACAAACCAAAAAACAATTAACAGAAAATCAGCTATCACTACAGATAAAACTACTTCTTCAAATTTTAATATAGTGCAAAGTAAGCATACCAAGAAAAGTATTTTAGCCAAAATGTACCGTCATAAAGTCCTTCAAAATCTTATAAAAACGGGAGAGAAATCAGTTTCAATGCTTAAAACCTATCGTAGGAAATTAATCTTAGAAGCGTTGATGGACAGTGCAATTCTTCTCAAAAGAAAGTTATTTATTTTACTGTTAAACAAAATGAAACCACTAACAAAACTAATAACTAAATTACAAAAAAGACTTTTCAATAAGCGAAATGTCAACAGAAAGAACTTCTTAAGTATCTGCGGAGGTGAATGGAATCACACTACGAGCACAGAACCATATTTTAATGAAGAAGCGTACAAACAAAAGCAAACAAATACAATTGCCATACATAGCAGTGGTCGAGGTTATGAAAAAGTGAATAATACCATAATGGAACAAGAAGTACTCCTTACAAAAATATGCCCTGAAAACGTAGAATTACCCCTCCATTCAACTGAATCAGAACGTCTAGTGTACAAATGGCCATGCACGTCAATGTGTAACATTCCCAAACAATGTTTCAAATCTTTACGCCAATTCCAAAATAAATATGTAAAAAGCAAAGACAAAATCAAAATTAAATTACTGGAAAATATGGATACCTGTCCAGTGCGCAAGTACACAGGACTACAAGGACATTCATTGGCCTGCATTACAGGACCTACTTGTAAAACCACTTTCCGTGATATCAAAAGGATATCAACACATCATTGAACTATAAGAAATCTAGTCTATAAACTTTACTATGCTAAAAGTCATGCTTTAGCACTAGCAAAGTTAAATAACATCCTTCTACATGGTACAGCAAAAGACCTACTTGAAGAAATTCACTATATCCAGAAAAAATATTTTGGAAGTGAAAGCCATTTACAGAATGAAATAGCTTTAGACCAATTAAGCAACAATTCTACACATGGCAACCTTTTGCTAAACACATACAAAAAAGAAATACTAAAATTTAAAAGTACATCAGCTGAAGTACCAAACCATGTATGCGTATGTTGCCGTAGAACTTTTTATAAAAGTAACACAAAAACTGTAGACCTATCATACAAAATAGAAGACAATGAAGATTCTAAATGGTTTGAATTAGCTCTCTACCTTTAGCAGAAAACAAATACGAAATAACTGAGCTCTTAATACTTTGCAGTTACTGCACTACAAAACTTGACCACAACCAAACTCCTTCACGTGCTATCACAAATAATTTGTAATTATACCCAGTACCAAAACCCCGACAACAACTTAATTTATATGAGAGCATCATAATTCAAACAGTACACCCATTTCAAGCAATAATACTCCTTCAACCAAAAACAGAAAAATTACCTCCCTCTGAATTGGTAAAAGGCATTTGTGGAAAAGTAGTTTATTTACCATTAGATCTAAATGAAAATGTGCATACTATAGGAGTGCAAACGTCCAATGCAGCAATCTTTAATTATCTTAGTAAATGGAGTACCTACAAAAGACAAAAAAATATGGCAACAGCTGGTAGATTTATATAAAGTTAGACAAGCCTTCCAATATCTTAAAGAGAATAATGAATATTACAAAAAAATTAATATTGAAGAAAACTTGAAAGATACAACTGAAATATTTCAAGAAACACAAGAAGCTCGTCAATTTGAGCTACTAGATCCTGCTACAATATCAAATACTTTAGACCATTATACTTTCTCCCAGAGTTTAGAACGGTCGACTTTGTCGAAAGCCTTAGAGAAGTCGATAAAGGCCATGAATATTCTCAGGTTTCCCTCCTTTACTTTAGCTTTCAGAATAGATATTGTAAAGATGTTAATAGCTGTTCCCAACGTTTTTTTTAATCCTGTTTGGAAATTGTTGTTGCATGGCGCGTTGGCCGCCCAGACTTGGAATTTTTTCAAAAGTAATGTCCCAAAGACTTTCCATATGGGGTCCAATAAAGCGATGGGGCGATAGTTAGTTGGATCTTGTTTATCTCCTTTTTTGTAAATTGGTACCACTATGGCAGAAAGCCATGAAGGAGGGACAGATTGAGATGCCACACATCTGGTGAAGACTGTTCTTAGAAATTTAGCCCACTCGTCCGGATGGGTTTTTAAATCGAAATTTGTAATCCCATCAGGGCCTGGGGCCCTGGACTTTTTCAGTTTCTTAAGGATGTCTAATATGTCTTCCAGGTCATCAAGTTGTGTCTAGGAGTCAATTGTCCTTGTGTTTTTAGATACAGCTAGCATCATCTGAGAGGTGCTGCAAGCCGTTGAGTTTGGTGTAGGATTTTCGAAGAGCGAGCTGAAGTGAGCAGCCCAGGTGAATTCGCTAATACTATTCACCATGTTCAAATCGTTGGATGATGATGATTTGTTCAGCAGAGACCAAAATTCTTTTGAGTTGTTGGAACAAATCGATTTTAGTATGGCTTCTGCATCTTGTTGGTGAAGTTTCCATCTATCTCTCACCCAGTTTTTATAATTTCTGGTAATTTCTTTGATTGTTTTAGATCTTTCCATCGTCGTTAGTTTCAATGCATTTATTTTGGCTTTTCTGAAAGCCCTTCGTTTCTGGACCATCACTTTATCGTACGAATGTAGGAATGTTTGCGAGATTTTGTTAGATTTCCCTCTCGGTATTCTATAGGTGTTCAACAAAGGGGCATAGTCGACCAATTCAAAGGTCGATGTAGAACGCGAGTCTATGTATAGGTTTGTGAGGTCTCGAATACTGTGTGTTGTTAAACGCAGTCTAGTGCCTTGAGGCGTTTGTTCGACCGCAGTTTCGTACCTATCAGGATTTGAATAGGAAGTTTTCAAAGTGGTTTGAAGAATATTATGATCACTAGATGTTGTGTGAACAACGTCAAAGGAGGTCGTTAGCAGCATGATGGGTTCCGAGACAAAAGTATAGTCAATTGTTGACTTTAGTTGCCCGTTTGTCCAAGATGGTAATCGATTATTCTTTTTGTATACTACGTCAAGATTATGTAGGTTTCTTGAGTTCATCAGTTTCATCCATTGGTTTCCTCGGTCTTCACTCAGGGATTGTTTTTTGATTGTTTTCTGGGTGCAGCAAGCATTCAGGTCTCCACATATTATAATATGCAAGGTGTTGTAAATCGATCGTACCTCGTCGATCATGTTTTCGATCAGTTTTAAGAATTTCTTTTGGTCGATTGCTGCAGGGTTCCAGTATACGTTGAGAATCGCTACGGGGATAGGATGGTAATAAACTCCGTCTGATGATAGCGATGACCAAGTTTGCAAAAGTGCTAATAAAGAGTAGTTTGAGACAATGATGTTAGTTACTGCAAAGCCTCTATCCATTCGCAAACCGGTAAGCAGACCAGAGGAAGGGCGGCCCATTTGGCCTTTTGTCGCCGGGGCCACGAAAAGATTGTATCCATCGAGTGTGGGTGTTTTAGACAGCCAAGTTTCTTGGAGACACAATATATCAAAGGAGCCCAAGTTTGTATCACTGATCGAGGTAAGATGTTTAGAGCCCCTAGTGTTCCAACTGGCTAGCTTAATTTCAAACACGCTGCAGGTTTGGTTTGTCGTCAAAGGTGAAGCGTCGATCAGATTCTTGGACTGCTATTTTGAACGATGCGATGCTAAGGCCTTTGGGAGCCATGCCCAGAAGCTGGATGAGGTTGAATTTCTATCAGACAAAGCTGTAGCGTTTTCTTCCAGTTGGATGGTTTTAGTAAGTTTTCTATTGCTGTTTTGTCGATCTTTACGAAAACTGATTTTGTCTTCAGGATCTTCTGTTTCTCAGTCGCCAGATTTCTCTTTAGATGTTAGTGTAGTTTGAATTGGCCTATGTTGGGTCTTATTTGAGAAGGTCACCTTTGGGCTGTGATGGCGCTTAGGTTGAGCTGGTCGATGATCTGAGTTTTGTCTATGCAGAGAAGTATCAAAGTTTCTATGTGTCCTGGGTAGTTATTTTTTTCTTTAGAGTTCTTGTTGAATGTTCGAGTGGTTTCCTTGGGCTCGTAGCTCGTTTCTTCTGTTATCATCGTTTGTAGTTAGAGGTGATAGCCCAAACTTAGGAAGTTTTTTTTTTGGTCGATCAATTTGTCCTTAACTTTTCTTGATATAATATGGAGATGGCAAACTCTTCCGTGGTGGTGACTTGGTTCAACTATCTACAAGTCATCTGAAGAAATCTGTGTTAATTTTGGTATAAGATGTATCAGCGTCAGCATGCCTCCTCTGTTTAATGTAACTTTATCTCGATTTTCACTAGATTTCACTAGATTGTTCTAATTTTAGAATCCATTTCCCCGATGGTTTGGCCGATTTTTTGAGCGTTTGGTAAGAGATTGTCTTAGAACTAGAGGACTTTCTTGCATGATGTTTTTTTTCTTTGGGACTGTCCTCTCGTAGATGATTCCGAGATGAAGTTTGTGAATGGTATCGGGGGTTTCATGAGAATCTGAAAACTGTTGAGAGTCAATCAAGGGTTGAGTACGCCTTTCCAGGCCGGGTTTGTTGGTGTTATAGCTTGTCCTATCACTCTGAGACGGAGCAGGATCTCTATTTTTTTTTATTGTGACTGTCTTTGTCCTGGATTGGGTTGACGATTTTCTTTCGACGTTCTTCTAAGGTCATGAATAGTGACTGATGATGTCTATTTTCAAGACTTGTGTTCTTTGAAGAGGTCTTTGTATGCAGCGCTGCAGCAATGGAATTGTCTGACGATGGATTTCGTTGGCCTGGTGGCATTGGGGAGATTGCTTCGCCATGGTGTTCTGAGAGGTTCATCAGGTCTGTAATGGGCTCGGACTCCTCTGTGAGTTTTGCTGAGATTTTAAGATCTTGGTTCTCAAGTGAGTGAAGGCAGTTCAGAAGGTCAGATTCTTGTTGTGACAGGTGAGTTTGGAGGGTAGGGTGAGTTTGGGATTCAGAAACTGATTTGTCTACTTGAGCCATCGTTTGTGTAGAAGATGCTTTTGTATTGGGTGCTTCCAAAGTCAGCAATGGGGTGGCATGTGTTGATTTCGCAGCAAAAATTGAGTACGGTTGATCTGGTTGTGCTGCTGATTTTTTATTTTGATTTTCTTCCTCGTCGATCACCAGAACAATATTAGGGGCCGATCTGTTTGTGGTTTGAGATGATATTGGTGGGGCTTTTTTATGGGCCAGTTTTGTTTTAGCACAAGGGATAGGGATCTGTGGGGTACAGGACGTCAAGTCAATCGAAGGTGCAGTGATGGTAAGTGCGCTCGTAGAGCAGTTTAGAAAAGTTCTTTTCTCCAAACAGGTCAATGTAATTTCTATTGCTTGAAGGCGCGCATCTATGGCCATCGCGGTAGAGGGTGATGGGTTTCTTGTTTCGTTTTGAGCAGTGATGTGGCCTTCTAGGAAGATGAGTTTGGTATGCATCATCGCCTGTAAGACGGTGTGGTCCTTTAGAGTATCATACAGCGATTCATATAGTTTGGTGAAAGGGACCAGGGCAATGGATAATGCCGACATATATGAAAGTAGGTCTGGCTTTTTTAATGATGATTCTTTACTAGATGTAGTGGACTTATGACTTGAGTCTTATAAAGAAGTGGAATGGGTAGAGGAATTTGGTATGTCAGGGCAAGGTTCAAGATCTTGATAAGATTTTCTTTTGTCTTTGTTATCAGCAATAGGTGGAACCTGAGAATCAGTTTGCTGACGCTTTGAAGATTTGTCATGTTCGTTAGGAATTGAAGTCATCTTTTTTTTAGCACTGAGCGGAATGTTTCCTAGATTGTCTTGTAGCACAGGTGAGAGTAGTGGTAACGGAGGAGGAGGGGATTCAGCCTCCAGTTGTTGTTTTCTTTGGTCAGATGTCTGGGCACCAGCGTCATCAGCAGGATGAACGGAAATTGCTGTAGGAGCCAGGGGGTCCCTGAGATGTGGTACGGGGCTGGACGTTTGAGGTACCACCAGATCTAGGCCAAAGACAAATTCAGTAGGTATAAGATGCGTGGATGTTTGCCCAAACGTGAATTTATTTTCCAGATTTTTTTCGGGCTGTAATCTTTTTCCTGAAGTAGGTCGCTTAAAATTGTGAGGGTCTGTTCTAGGAATTGGACAGTTTTCAGTTCTTCTATGTTTGCTTGATGGCTGTAGGTCGAGAACAGCGTCGAGGAGTTCAGCATCAGTAAGCTCTGTCAATGAGCTAGTGCGGCTGTTAGCTTGGTGTTTTTTTTCAAAGAATTTCACCAAGGTTCCCATAGGCGAGAGAGTCGATTTTGTGGTCTTATCTTTGCATGGTTTGTTTTTACTTAGAGATTGCTTTGATTTTGTATCTTTGCTTTGTAATTTACGTAGGTTTGTTGGATTTTGTTTACCACTTTTGAGTTTTAAAGTTTTCTTTCTTTTCTTGTAGGTTCGAACATGGGATAGCCTGGGGCGTTTCTTTGTGTTTGCTGTTTGTACTTCTAGCAATGTAGTCAAATGTGACGAGCTATGGGGGCGGGGCTCAAACGTCTCAAGGGAGCCACACGCCCCCAGCTCTGATGATGCCTCTCGGGGCGTATCGCCCTCATCAGTCGCGTACAGCTCTGACTGCCACTCCACAGAGACCCCCCTTTCCTTTGCCTGGGACGGGCTCTGCGAAGCGGCTCCAGCCGCCTCAGCGTGTACCTGGGCAGAGACGCTATGAGAGGCCGATGCAGCCGTTACTTCTGGGGGGCCGAGCACTCCACATGCGGGCCGGTCGTTGGACACTCTCGCTCCTCGTCTCGGTCCCACACTGTCCGAGTGGTAGGGGCGGCAGGAGCACGCCCTCGTCCTTGCTGTGCCTCACCGATCACATCGCCAGCAGTCGAAGGCCCGAGCACAGCCCCACGAGCACAGGAACTCACCCGCCCGACTGCGAACACATCCCCCCCTCCGGGGACAGATGGTAAGCGAGCAGGCGAGGGCGAGGTGTGCTGAAAGGTGTGGTTTTCAATCGGTGTATTTTTGAGAGGCAGCGGTAGGGGCTGGTCAGTCAGGGAACAAAAGTTTGCTTTTTGAGCAGATGTTTGCAAAATGTCGTTTGATGTAAATAGAGGGTCTTTTCTCAGTTGGCGTATTGGAAGTTTGGGGGGTTTTTTCCCGACTTTTTTGCCACAAGATTTTAAGGATTTAGCTGTATTTGCCAGTGTCTTCATAGTGTCAGGCAGTTCAGCCAGCAGAAAGTTATCTGAATGTTGGCGGGGACCCAGCTTCGTAGCCGTCCATGTTCCTCTTCCTGTGGAGCCAGGGGAGAGGCAGTCATACCAGTCACGACAGCCATGACTGCTTGACTGCCACTCTCCGCCACTCTGCGTCCGCTCCGCGGTATGGAAGGGTAGTTGTAGTAGGTCAGCAGGCTCCACCTTCAGAAAGGAATGGACAGGGTGAACAGACTCAGCAGGTAGGGATGACTGCTTGACTGCCACTCTCCGCCACTCCGTACTGTGTTTTGTTACACAGTAGAAAACAATGTTGCACAATGAACAGCAACACGAAGAAGAACTCCAAGCCCAACTAGATAAGGACACTTCTGACAGTAGTCAACCTTCTGTAACAGGAAGCCAAGAACCACTGGGAGAACCACTAATAATAAATGAGGCAGAATTAGCTATGATAGAAGTAGAAAACACCATGTGTCAGTATGCAGTTAAAGAAGACTTAACTATACTACAATCAAAACTAAACAAGGAGCAAAGTAGCATTTTTCAAGAAGTAACACAACAAATTGCACATGCTGTAAAACATGAAAATAAAGAATGTTCCTGCCATAATTATAAACCTATACTACTGTACGTCAGTGGTGAAGCTGGCTCTGGCAAAAAATTCCTAATCAAAATCATTAGTAAGTTCCTTCAACAATTGACAAACAACAAACTGTCAGCTTTTGTCACTGCCCCCACAGGTTTAGCTGCCTACAACATAGGTGCTGTTACATTACACCGATTACTACTATTACCAGTAGAACACCAGAACAAGTTAGACTATTACAAACTTTCTGCAGAAGCTGCAATGGAATTACGCGGAGTATTGAAACAAATGAAAATGCTACTAATAGATGAAGTGAGCATGGTGTCAAACCTGATGTTAGCTTTGATTCACCTCAGATTACAAGAAGTACTCAAAACAGTCTATGAAGAGCTCTTTGCAGGAAAACACATGATTGTTTTGGAGATCTGCTTCAATTAACACCAGTAAAAGGTGAGCCTATTTTTAAAACATTAGGACACAAACTCTGCCGTAAAACTGTTGGCAGCATTGGAAATGTCAACCTTTGGCAACATTTCCAATACAGAGAATTAACAGAAAACATGCGGCAATCTGCAGATCTCACTTATGCCAACATCTTAAAAAGTATCAGAGTTGGTATACTTTCTAAAGAAGCAGAAGCAATATTTAAAACCCGGCAAATTTATGCACTTTATGGCGATAATGCATGTGCTACAGATGTTATGGAACAATTAGCCCACAAAATTGTCAATTGTATGGCCTTAATGCCAACTCTTGCAAGCTGTTTCAAATTCAATGAAATCATGCTAAGTAAAGAAATGCAACCAATCATGGAAATTAGCGCCACAGACAAATTAGATGCACATGGTATGACACTACCCATGTGTGACCAAGCCACAACAAGACTAAATAGTTTAGAAATATCAATTTCAAACACAGCAGGCTTAGAAAAGATATTAAAATTATCCTTAAATTGCAGAGTAATGCTTAAACGTAACCTTGACATGGACCAAGGACTAGTTAATGGAGCACTGGGTACAGTTGTTGGCTTTCAAACATACCCACGCGACAACAAAATTCAGTTTGTCAATATACTCTTTGATAAACTTTCAGAAGTAAAAAGGATAGGACTCTCAACAGCTAGATTCCTTCTCTTCAAAGATATGTATGTACGCAGAGAACAATTTTCTCTAACTCTTGCATACGCAGTCACGATTCATAAATCACAAGGTCTTACCCTAGACAAAGCAATGATAGATATTGGTAACACAGTCTTTAAAGAAGGCATGAGCTATGTAGCACTATCACGCTTACCTACACTTGACGGTCTATTTCTAATCAACTTTGATGCAAGTAAAATAAACGCTGATATTCCTTGCATTTTAGAATACAATAGACTTCGCTCACTATAAACCCCCCACCTAAACACATATTCTGTTCCACAAAAAGTAAAACGTTATAAAAGAAAAATAAATCAAACAGAAATGCAACAGGATGTCACTGCAAATCCTCCAAAGAGAGTAAAAGAAAGTAATACTTCATCAAGTACCACAAGCAAAAAAGAATCAATTAGGGAAAGTAAACCAGGTACTTCTTTAAAGAAGGAAGACAAACTCCAAAAAAAGCAGTTAGATACAGAACTACCTGGACCATTTAAATTCTCAAATATAGTTGATGTAAGTTGCTACGCAAATGTAGCAATGAATATTCTATTTCAATTACCACGAATTGTTGACAACATTTACTTACACAGTACAGACCCATTGTGTTTGCAAATGTTAGTACTTCACAGAAATGCAGCAAATAATCCTGACAACACGTATAGTGTTTATGGAATAAGACAACAATTGGACTACTGTGCTGGAATGGTGAAATTCACTATAAACTCACAGGAAGAGCCACAAGAATTTCTAATGTACTTACTACAAGTACTGGAAAATAAAAACATACCTATAAATGAAATCTTTCAGATTTCATACATGTGGAAACATACATGCACTCTCGGCAACAATGTGACACAAGAAGAAATCCCCAATGAACGCTTCATATATATATCAATACCAAATTGTGAATCCATTCCATTTCAGCGACTTGTACAAAATGCAAACCATGGTAGATTATGCTCTACCTGCAATTCAGATAATCGCTCCACGTTAGTAATACAAACACAAGTAAATACATAATACTAATGCTTCTACGTTACAATACAGATGGTACCAAAAACAACTGCAAGCTGACTGGATTCACACATGGTCAAATATCACTTGGTAAGAAAACCTTCACAACAATAGGTATAATCTACCACGCAGGAGCCACAACCAATTCAGGGCAGTACACTGCATATATAAAAAAGAAATGTGGATGGTTTGAATGTAATGATAGTACCATTACTCTAAAGCAGAGATTACCAGGAAATCTTACAAACGCTTATTTGATGTTCTTAAAACCAATATTTGACAGCTAAACTGTATTTAAACCCTAAGTAAACTTGTGTTCAAAAAATATAAACTGTTAGAATACTCCAAAAGCTATCTAACTGCTCAAAGATTCTACAACAACTAATCAGATAAATGAATACCACTAAATTAGACCAAAAAATACACAGTTAGAATACGCCAATTGGTATCTAACTGTCCCAAAATTTAACAATATCCAAATAGATAAATCAATACCACTAAAATATATCAAAGAAATAGACAGTTAGAATACGCCAATTGGTATCTCACTGCTCCAACATTTTATAATATCAAAACAAATAAATAATATGTTACTGCTCCAAAAAAATGCAACAAGCCAAAGTATAAAGCATTAGCCAGAAACAACAAGTGAACACTGAAAACAAACAAACAAATAAACTGTAGCATAACAGAAAAAGTTTTTTTTTTAATCCAACATGGATTTTTTGTTCTCCCACAGACCCAATGATTTTAGCAACAAATACAGAAACTGAGCAAATTGCACAGTACTCTGATTTGTAATCTACTAAATATGAGGGTTCAAAAAAAAAAGTATGTTGATTATACAATGTAATACGTCATTACAAAATACTAATACTAACAGAAATTAACAAGAAATACATTTACTCCGGTTACTAGACCAAACAGTAAGTATACAATAATAAGGAGAACCATAGCAGCATATCACATCCATAGTATCTAATACCTTTGTTCCTTATGCATTTGTTTTTCACCCAAAGTTATAAGCAAATATGAATGTGATATGCTGCGGTGGTTGTTGCCACGGGATAGAGTCTTTTCAGGACACCGCGAGTGTTCTTAGAAGCATCTTCAGAACACCACCATCTTGTTTATTTGCGAACATTTCAGGACACCGCAAGTGTTCTTAGAACACATTCAACTTGACAGAGAACAATACGGACAGCGTCCTCAGGACACCCCCATTTTGTTTATTTGCGAACATTTCAGGACACCGCGAGAGTTCTTAGAACACATTCAACTTGCCAGCCACAACCCCGATTCATATTTGCGAACATTTCAGGACACAGCGAGTGTTCGACAACATCTTCAGAACACCCCCATTTTGTGTATTTGCGAACATTTCAGGACACTGCGAGTGTTCTTAGAACACATTCAACTTGACAGAGAACAATATGGACAGCGTCCTCAGGACACCCCCTACGAACATTCTCTGGACACCGCGAGTGTTCTTAGAAACGTCTTCAGAACACCCCCATTTTGTTTATTTGCGAACATTTCAGGACACTGCGAGTGTTCTTAGAACACATTCAACTTGCCAGCCACAACCCCCATTCATATTTGCGAACATTTCAGGACACAGCGAGTGTTCGACAACGTCTTCAGAACACCCCCATTTTGTGCATTTGCGAACATTTCAGGACACGGCGAGTGTTCTGAGAACACATTCAACTTGACGGAGAACAATACGGACAGCGTCCTCAGGACACCCCCTACGAACATTCCCCGGACACCGCGAGTGTTCTTAGAAGCGTCTTCAGAACACCACCATCGTGTTTATTTGCGAACATTTCAGGACACCGCGAGTGTTCTTAGAACACATTCAACTTGACAGAGAACAATACGGACAGCGTCCTCAGGACACCCCCATTTTGTTTATTTGCGAACATTTCAGGACACCGCGAGTGTTCTTAGAACACATTCAACTTGCCAGCCACAACCCCCATTCATATTTGCGAACATTTCAGGACACAGCGAGTGTTCGACAACGTCTTCAGAACACCCCCATTTTGTGTATATGCAAACATTTCAGGACACCGCGAGTGTTCTTAGAACACATTCAACTTGACAGAGAACAATACGGACAGCGTCCTCAGGACACCCCCTACGAACATTCCCCGGACACCTCAAGTGTTCTTAGAAACGTCTTCAGAACACCCCCATTTTGTTTATTTGCAAACATTTCAGGACACCGCAAGTGTTCTTAGAACACATTCAACTTGCCAGCCACAACCCCCATTCATGTTTGCGAACATTTCAGGACACAGCGAGTGTTCAACAACGTCTTCAGAACACCCCCATTTTGTGTATTTGCGAACATTTCAGGACACGGCGAGTGTTCTTAGAACACATTCAACTTGACAGAGAACAATACGGACAGCGTCCTCAGGACACCCCTTACGAACATTCCCCAGACACCGCAAATGTTCTTAGAATCGTCTTCAGAACACCACCATCTTGTTTATTTGCGAACATTTCAGGACACCGCGAGTGTTCTTAGAACACATTCAAATTGCCAGCCACAACCCCCATTCATATTTGTGAACATTTCAGGACACAGTGAGTGTTCGACAACGTCTTCAGAACACCCCCATTTTGTGTATTTGCGAACATTTCAGGACACGGTGAGTGTTCTTAGAACACATTCAACTTGACAGAGAACAATACGGACAGCGTCCTCAGGACACCCCCTACGAACATTCCCCGGACACCGCGAGTGTTCTTAGAAGTGTCTTCAGAACACCACCATCTTGTTTATTTGCGAACATTTCAGGACACCGGGAGTGTTCTTAGAACACATTCAACTTGACAGAGAACAATACGGACAGCGTCCTTAGGACACCCCCATTTTGTTTATTTGCGAACATTTCAGGACACCGCGAGAGTTCTTAGAACACATTCAACTTGCCAGCCACAACCCCGATTCATATTTACGAACATTTCAGGACACAGCGAGTGTTCGACAACATCTTCAGAACACCCCCATTTTGTGTATTTGCAAACATTTCAGGACACCGTGAGTGTTCTTGGAACACATTCAACTTGACAGAGAACGATACGGACAGCGTCCTCAGGACACCCCCTACAAACATTCCCTGGACACTGCGAGTGTTCTTAGAAATGTCTTCAGAACACCCCCATTTTGTTTTTTTGCGAACATTTCAGGACACCGCAAGAGTTCTTAGAATCGTCTTCAGAACACCACCATCTTGTTTATTTGCGAACATTTCAGGACACCGCAGGTGTTCTTAGAACACATTCAACTTGACAGACACCAATACGGACAGCGACCTCAGGACACTCCCATTTTGTTTATTTGTGAACATTTCAGGACACCGCGAGTGTTCTTAGAACACATTCAACTTGCCAGCCACAACCCCCATTCATATTTGCGAACATTTTAGGACACAGTGAGTGTTCGACAACGTCTTCAGAACACCCCCATTTTGTGTATTTGCGAACATTTCAGTACACGGCGAGTTTTCTTAGAACACATTCAACTTGACAGAGAACGATACGGACAGCGTCCTCAGGACACCCCCTACGAACATTCCCCAGACACCGCAAGTGTTCTTAGAAGCGTCTTCAGAACACCACCATCTTGTTTATTTGCGAACATTTCAGGACACTGCAAGTGTTCTTAGAACAGTTTCAGTTTGTTCGCGAACAAAACAGACACATATTGAGTCCTCAGAACACCCCCCATTCAGTTTATTTAGAACATTTCAGAACACCTGTGATGTCTGCAGACAAATCGAACACAAAAAGAACGTCTAACACATAAAAAAACACAACTTTCATCCTATCTCATACCCTCCCACCCTCCCCAAACACTCCTACACACCAACACACTCTACTAAATACAAATTTTGAACAAAGTTTCACTGTGCTGTCCGCGGACGACCGCGAATCCAAGATGGCGGGCGCTACCGAAAATCTGACGCACTTCACGCTCCACGCCGTCCAATCAGCGAACACGTTGCATGTCCGCGAACATCACGCAAGCCGATTGGCCAATCAGGACACTGTCCGCGGAGTGAACAGGGAAGTGTGTCCGCGGACCGAACACAAATATCACACATTTTTTTTTACCTACTTTTTGGTCATTTAAAAAAAACTACTGGATGGATTTTCACCAAATTTTCAAAAGCACGCCTTCGGGACCAAGCCGCTGCTCCTGGTCTAAATTTGGTGAAAATCCGTCCAGCGGTTTGGGCTGTAGACGCGAGCAAAATTTTGTTCCCATTCAGTCTATGGGAAAAAAAAAGTTTTGGGAGCCCCCCTATAACTTTGCCCCCCCTGGACGAATCCAGGGGGGGCAAAGTTGCTTATAACTTTGGGTGAAAAACAAATTCATAAGGAACAAAGTTATAAGATATTATGGGTGTGATATGATGCAATGGTTGTGGCTATGGTATAGAGTGTATAATATGCTTACTGTTTGGTTTAGTAACTGGAGTACATGTATTTCTTGTTAATTTCTGTGATAAAAGAAAATAGCATGTTAGTATTAGTATTTTGTAATGACTTATTACATTGTACAATCAATTATTTTTTTTTGGACCCTCATATTTAGTAGATTACAAACCAGAGTAATGTGCAATTTGCTCAATTTCTGTGTTCGTTGCTAAAATCATTGGGTCTGTGGAAAAAAAAAAATCCATGTTGGATTACAAAAAAAATACTTTTTTTGTTATGCTACAGTTTTGTTTGTTTGTTTTCAGTGTTCACTTGTTGCTTCTGGCTAATGGTTTATACATCGGGTTGTTGCATTTTTTTGGAGCAGTAACATATTATTTGTTTGTTTGGATATAATAACATTTTGGAGCAGTTAGAGACCAGTAGGCATATTCTAACTGTCTATTATTTTTATATATTTTAGTGGTATTGATTTATCTGTTTGGATATTGTTAAATTTTGGCACAGTTAGATACCAGTTGGCGTATTCTAACTGTCTATTTTTTGCTCTAATTTAGTGGTATTCATTTATCTGATTAGTTGTAGAATCTTTGGGCAGTTATATAGCTTTTGGAATATTTTAACAGTTTATATTTTTTTACTACAAATTTAGTTAAGGTTTAAGAACAATTTATTTATCAAATTTTGGTTTTAAGAACATTAAATAAGCGTTTGCAAGATTTTCTGGTAATCTCTGATTTATAGTAATGGTACTATCATTACATTTAAACCATCCACATTTCTTTGTTATATATGCAGTGTAGTGACCTGCATTGGTTGTGGCTCCTGCGTGGTAGATTATACCTATTGTTGTGAAGGTTTTCTTGCCAAGTGATATTTGACCATGTGTGAATCCAGTCAGCTTGCAGTTGTTTTTGGTACCATCTGCATTGTAACGTAGAAACATTAGAAACATTAGTATTTACTATGTGTTTGTATTACTAATGTGGAGCGATTATCTGAATTGCAGGTAGAACATAATCTACCATGGTTTGCAATTTGTACAAGTTGCTGAAATGGAATGGATTCACAATTAGGTATTGATATATATACAAAGCGTTCATTGGGGATTTCTTCTTGTGTCACATTGTTGCAGAGAGTGCATGTATGTTTCCACATGTATGAAATCTGGAAGATTTCATTTATAGGTATGTTTTTGTTTTCCAGTACTTATACAGTACATTAGAAATTCTCCCCCGGGAAGCACGCACCTCATCACGAATGACACATGTGCGCAATGCGACACCAATCCGGACCTTCTCCATACGGCCAGGGGTCCCCTCGTCCACAGGTGGAGGGGAGTCAGATGACATGGACATCCCCCCTACCTGCGGACGGGCCTGGAATGGGGCATCCCTGCTGGTGCATGGTGGTGCAGTCACAGTGTCAGGGACAGTGACATGCACAGGCACCTCCATGGCGACCTGTGCTGCCTCCTGCCCCTGCCCCTGGACTGCACCACTTGCACCAGCAGGGATGCCCCCACCAGGCCCCATGTGCGGCTCAGTAGCGGCCTCCTCCTCCTCTGTGGAAACCACCAACCTGGATGGCTCCACCCTGTCTTCCGCCGTTGCAAGCCCCTGTGGGGGCTCACCCACCCCTTCCTCTGCAGCCGTGGGGGCATCCCCGCCGCTTTGCTCTACAGCGCCGTCTCCGCCCTCTTCTTCACTTTGCGCTGTGTAGAGGGAGACATAGAACACAAGCATCAGGGTGCTGTACAATGGTCCCCTAGACAGGAAGCAATAGCAGATGAGTGGCACTGTCAAAGATCACTTCCATCATGTCCCTCCACAACACATGGGTCAGTGCAGGCAAAACACATGCAGTAACAGGCATGGCACATGCTATGGACATAAGCAAACATGTCCAAGGTACTCTTGAAACATACAATGTTGTTTTTGAACTCACATGCATCATGGGTCATGCCTATCACATTCACACACGTCACCGTACTTTCATCCATCTGGACTCGTACACCCCAGACACAGTGGATGCAAGGATAGCTAGGCTGCATCAGTGAATCTGAACATTGACACAGACATGTGTCATGCATCCATGGCATTCACAAGTCACAGACACGCAGGTCAGACACACAGACATGGACACCATACATGTACATGGCATCATCACCCATCCCTCACCCCCACCCATGTCCAGGAACAGAGACTGGCATGCTCTCATGTGTCCATTCCGCATAGGGCTCCCCATGTAGCATTTAAACACATACACCAACCGTGTGCTTCACACATTACTGGTCTCACATGCATGACCATGATGTCCCTGCACACACACACGTGTACATGCCCCATGTCATACATACAGGCAAGTATCAGACAACCAGCACACTGCAACATGCCCTGTCTCACACAGCAATGCTTGGCCACTTACCGCTCGACTCCAGATGGGTCTGCCTCTCAAGGACCTGGACGTGGAGCGCTGGGGATATGCATTCCAGGACCCTCATCTGATCTTCCGACAAGTGGCCCCGGCGCCCCTTAGCATCCACTGCCTTCAAGAGGCGCTGGGCCTTGTTGAGGGTCCTGGACCTGAAGTCCTCCCAGCGCTTCTTGACATGATGGAATAGTCGGACTGCCACCCCCTCCGTGTTGATGGCAGTCACGATGTCCGTCCAGATCCTGTTCCGTCCTTCCTTGTCGGCGCGTGATGATCCGAAGAGGGCATTATAATGCCCCAGGACATGCTCCACCAGGACACCAACTTCCTTCTGACTGAAGCTGGTGGCCCTCTGCCCCTCTGGCTGGGGGTCGCCAGTGGTCTCGGATGGTGTTTGCCCCAACATGGCGACCCCCGAGGGAGGCGTGGGTGGGCAACTGGGTCCTGTGCCTGGGCTGTGGAGCGATGGTATCCCAGTCGGGAGTCTTCTGTTCCAGCAGGGGTGGACACAGCAACTGAACCCCTGCAGATGGCTGATGTGCAGGCACCAAATGGCAGGGCACGGTGGCAGCAGGCAGGCAGGCAGGCAGCAGCAGATGGCTCGTGGGAGGCTGCTCGGGGATCTGGGGGCAGTAATTCAGCCTTTTGGGCAGGAGCGTGGTCTTCCGTGTGCTTACGCGTGGCCAGCTTGATACGGAGTGATTTGGCATGTGAAAATTCTGCACGTCAGCGTGTAATTCGAGGAAAGGCCCTTAGCGCATAAGCGCGTCTGCACGCGTACGCGATTTCATTGGACCGAAGGCCCTTCAAGCGCAAGCGCCTCTGTGACGTGACGCGCGCGGGCGTGCACGGGCGTTTCAGCGCGCGTGAAAAACTGCACGTCCGCGTGGGAATACGTGTAATCCGAGGAAAGGGCCCATGCACGTAAGTGATGTGACGCGCGCGGGCGTTACCCTCAGCACGGGTTAAAGGTGAGCGGAGGCAGAAGTTCGCTGTACGTGCCTTTCGTGGAGACCGACGTGTGTTGCTGCTTCCTGTTGTTTCGTGCGCCATCACAACTTCACAGCTATCAAGGACGTATCTCTTCTTTTGGCGGGGGTATTAGCTACGCGTGTTTTTCTGCATCGCGCTCGTCAGACGGTGAGTCGCACACGCTATTTTTCCCACTGCGGGTGCCCCTGTGTATTGCACCCATTTTTGAGGTCATAGTAGCCTGCGTGTCCCATGCGTACGCGTTATTCTTGTTACTGGGTGCCACCGCATACTGCGGAAGGTTGATTCCACGCACGTAGGCTGCAGGGTTGCGTGCACAGTTTTACTGCAGTTTTGGGGTGCCTGAGCGTTGCGTGACCCGTCACTACATCACCGGGGTCACATACAGCCTTGCAGGTGCAGGGGGGCTGTTAACATCTTGCTTCCCACCCCCTTCACCCCAATTGCCCAGGTCAATTGTGGTGTACACCTCCCATTGGCACTACTCCATCTGTGCCGGCACTACTACATCTGTGCCATGGTTGGGAGGACACCAAAGGTGAGGGGCGCCTCAGCTGGGCGTACTCCTCGTGGCGGGCGTGGTCGGGGACATGGCCGTGGTGACCAGGGAGTAGGGGGACTCCAGGGTGTCCAGGGCGGCCACAGAGGGGGAAGAGGCAGGGGTGCGCCACTTTAGCACAATGTGTGCCATGTGTCGGTGCAGTCATGCCACCACCCCCTGTGGTTCCGGGGGATGCAGCTTCTGCATCTCGCACTGGCGTCCGTGTGACCCGGCAGTCCGTTCCATCGACTGCCACGGGCCCAAGGGTAGTGGTACCTGCAGGTGCAGCTGTGGACACTGCCACCCAGGCTCAGGGTCTGCCAGCGCAGGCTGCGTTGGCACTTGAGGAGCCCTTGGTAGATTTCCAACAGGCCAGCAGGGAAACCATAGGGGCACACAGGGCTGCTCTGACCAAGACACGTGTCCCTGGGCAGTTATGTCATCTGCTGCCCCGAACAGCTGGGTGTTGGCAAGTGCAGGGGCAGATGCACCCAACAACACCCCGGTTGTGAGTCTGCCAACCAGGACCGTTGCGGTCAATGACCCTGCCACAGCGGATGTTGCTGCGCAGGGTCCATTAGAGGGTACCCAGATGCCACTGACACAAGTCAGGCCTTTGGTCGTCCCTCCACCTGCCACTCCCTTGGCTCAATCCACCAGACCCACTGGCCATACTGGTCAGGGCGGCATTAGCCAGCCAGGGTCTGCGCCACAGTCCGCGCCACAGTCCAAGAGGAGGAAGGTTGCACCTGCAGCACAGGCTGGGACCCCACACACAGCCACGACCTCCTGGACGTCGAGGAAGAAGCCTTTCTGCAAGCAGGAACTGGACTTCCTCGTGGACTACGTGCGGGGCCACAGCCGTGACATGGTAGTGGGTGCCAATAGTCAAACTACGGCTGCCCACCGTGACACCCACTGAAAGCATGTTGCGGAACATGTCAGTTCATTCGGCCATGAGGTGCGCACGGCGCAAGAGTGCAAAAAGCGTTGGAATGACCTCAAACGCAGCGCTAAGGCTAAGCGTGCCTCTAATTACAACTTGACTCT
Source organism: Ambystoma mexicanum (assembly GCF_040938575.1). Lineage (NCBI taxonomy): Eukaryota > Metazoa > Chordata > Amphibia > Caudata > Ambystomatidae > Ambystoma > Ambystoma mexicanum. The sequence continues at coordinate 327,664,635 of NC_090939.1, forward strand.
GGTGACTGGCAGTGGGCCTGCACCAGAGGAGGAAGAGCTCACTCCGCATGAGGCACTCGTTGCGGAGTTCATACCACCTGAATTGGTCGACGAGTGGGAGAGATGCTGGACTTTAATGCCCAGTCCAGTGAGTGTTGATGCGTGTTTGTTGAGGACATGTGTGTTTCACTTGTGGGATGTGTTGTGCATGATTGCCACTACATGTGACGTGTACATGGTTCTGATGTGTAAGTAATGCAATGCTTCCGTGATGCATGTCTGTTCTGCTGGATGGTGGACATGTGGAGCAGACGGGGACTGTCCGCATCACCACTATTGCACCCTACTGACATGCTGGTTACAAGTATGCCCCTCCGGTCCATGTTCCAGCTCACTGGCCCTTCTGCATGTGGCGTGGGGTGACCTTCCTCTCAGCCCAGGCACAATGTCATTGCATAACTGACGTGCATGTCTCCTCTGCCTGCAAGCGGGGACTCCATATAGGCATGCTCCCTTGCCCCTCCTCCGCCACTCTGCACCCCAGTTCCACCTTTGCGCTGCTCTGCTTCAATCTTGCCAATGTGTACTTTCCTGTTCATGCGTCCTGTGTAGATGCTAACTTCCAGCGTACAATCTGCCAGACATATGCCGTGTGGTACAGCCTTAGTACTTGATGCAGGGTATCTCATTTGTACTGTGCATAGGTCAGATGTCCCGCAGGGACATGAGTGCCCATTCATGCTCCATGTGCATTTCACACATGTGTCCTTGACTGGATGATCACTGTAATACAAGTCCTGGGTGACATACATTGCATGGCATCTCATCAGCCTTCCCATGTCAACTGTGGCTCAGTACTGCGTTGCACACATGTTTAGGGTCTGACAATCTGTGTGGCTCACAGGCCTCAGCCTGTTTAATGGCCAATGACTCTGTCCGACTGTTGTAATGTCTTCTTCACACGTGGGCGGCCTCCAGAGTTTTCATCATGTGTCCTGCTTACTGTCCCATCATCATTTTCAGTGTTGTCACTTAAATCACATTAAGCTGTTGATGCCAGTCAACACTGCCTGTCAATACACAGGTGTATGGTCAGCCTTTTGATACCATGCTAGGCATCCCTGCTTTTGTACTTGGGTGGAGGGGTGCTTGGCTTGTAGATATGCTACACATTGAATGCACAGTGCACGTGATGCCTGAATTTGACCTTGCACTGCCTTCACATTTCCTGACACACACCATGGAGTCCTTGTACATGTAGGTAGTGAGTGGCGTACACATTTCCTGCACTGCATAGACCCACTTCCATGGAAACTGCCACCTTTAAACAGGTCTGATCACAGAAGCAATTCAAAGTTGACCCAGCATGCATGCCAGGTTATATGTTGTGTGTCACATGTCTGCCTAATGTGTTTGTTGTCGGTGTGTGTGTGTGCTGTGTGCTTCTGACATGTGTAGTGACCTTTTTTCTCTCTATTTTTCAGGTGATGACGCAATGGAGGCGGAGGATGGTGTTGTCATGCCAGACACAGGGTTGTTACCACTACATCAACCCGGCACAAGTGGGGGTCGTGGGGTGGTAGGCCAAGAAAACCCCCAAGTGCTACAGTCCATCTTGTCTCTGGCTGCCTATGAGTCCAGCCTTGATGACGACTCTGACGTCCATGTCGAGTTGGATGAGCATCAAGTCCATGTGTCAGGGGTGAGTGATTCTGATGTGGACACTCCTCTGTCCGCGACACCTGCACTGAGGGATCAGACAGTCTTGGTTCCTCCACCCGTGGTGGATCGGGACGCAGGGTGACCCTCCACACCAGTCACTGATGTGCCTGGGACATCACGTCGACGGGGGCATGTAGTCGTGCAGCCACGGGCGGTGCCAACACAGCGAGGACACCCGGTCCTTGGGTCCCACAGGGGTCAAGCCCAGCAACGCGGTCGCCGCGGGCAACCGCAGTATACTGAGTGGGAGCAAGACATGACTGCCAATTCAGAACGGCAGGGGGCAGCCATGGAGAACATCGCTGAGAGCATGGAGCGTGTGGCTCGATCTGTGCTCCCCCCTGCTAGGCAGGTGCTTCTCCAGCAGCAGGCGGCACGGTCCACAGCCCGCTCGCTCAGGCTGGGCATGGCAGCCTCAGACAGGGCACGCCAGGCTGAAATGTCGTCTCTGCGTAAAGCAATTGCTGCTCACGCAGAGGCGCACATGGATGCCCTGAGGGAGGAGTATGCTTCCCTCAAATCCACTCTGGGTGTCCTTATGATGTCCCAGAGGCAGTGGGCAGAGGAGAGGTTTGCACAGCTTGAGCGTACCATCTCGGCTGAGCTACAGGCTTGCCGGGAGGTACATCGGTTGTCCAGCCAGGCCTTGCAGGAGGAACTCCGTGTTACACGCGCTACCTTGCAAGAGGAAGCACGTGTATCACGTGAGGTTCTGCCTGCAGACCTACGTCACATCGCCACACAGAACCAGGCTCACCCGTCCGGCAGACTTGCTGCCGACGAGGGGCAAGCTGCGGCTAGGCGTGGCCAGGCTACTGTGCCACGTCCTCCTTTCCAGGATGAGCCATGGAGGTTTTTATTTTGGCTCAGCATCATCGCATGTGGGTGTTGAGCAGCACCTGTACCTCCCCCCTCCTGGGTGCCTCCCGTCCCCCCCGGGTCGTATGTGGCCATTTTTGATTTTTCTTTTAGTTTAGTTAGTTAAGTTTCTGTTTGATAGTTAGTTTAGTTATGTAGGTTTTTCATAGTTAGTGCAATTAGTTAATATAGTTTAAAAATGCTTGTCTATTGTGCTTTCATGTGACGGTGCTTTGTAGCTTTTGAAGGCATCCACTGTCTGTTCCAGCTGGCCCCTTCAGGCTTGTCTTGTGTATGTGTTTGCTGCTTGGGGTCCTTGACTCACATATGCCACTCCTGCCTCCCTTATCCATGGGCTCGCAAGGATGGTTCGGTGTGACAGCCTATTACACAAGGGCTTTGGACTGTCATATCTGTGGCATGTCTGGTGCTGTGTAACACCCCTAGTGGGGATGATTGCGGTGTTATTGACCGCTGTTCAGCTTTTGCTAGATGGGGTGTTTCATGATTAATGTGTACATTCATTGCTATGCATTGTGTAGTATGTTTCTTATCTTTACTGTACACGTGCTTGTTGCAATTCATGCCGTAGATAGTGTGTTCCACACTTTGGATGTGAAAGACGGACTGATGGTGTGATTTCTGATGTAAGTCTCTGACATGGTCCAGTAATGAGATGCCTGAAGAGACACACACAGATGACTTTAAAGCATTAATCATGTGCTTCATGCCCTTTCTGCAGGAGGATGAGCCTCCAGACCACCTTTGCCAGGAGACATGGCCCATTGGACGTCTGAATTCTGGACACGTTTGTTGGTGCCCACATGCACATGTGTGCACAAGCAGAGGCACAGGGATTGCAGACCTACATCCTAGAACTGCTGACATGTTCCAAGGAACTCCAGGCAAGGTGAGCAGCACAGGGGGGCCACAACACAGCAAAGCTTCCACCAGGCCAGTTGCACATGCAGGCTTAGTAACAGCACTGAGGGTGAGCTTGGACGAATATTGGTGTTGAAGCACACAATACAGCTCAGATGTGTTGGTGGACTGATGGCTGTTGATTGTAAGGTTGTCTGGGGCACCTGCAGGGGCAGTGGCACATACCCTCCGGTACACCAAGGTCCATTGAGGCACTTGTATCAACCATGTAGCCTTCTGAGACATGGAAAGGAGCAGTTCACAGGGACATACAGCAAGGGGCATACTCGGGTGCAGTGCATTTCATTTCCATGTACATTTTGAAACATGCACTGCCTACTTTGTTTTGGTCATGATGGAACTTGTTCTGAAGTCATGCCTTGCTATATGGGTCTGTCTGCTTACCCAGGGAACATTGCATGTTGTGTGAATTGTGACACATTGGTGTTCCATTTGCCACGCACCCACCGGCGGCTGACGTACTGCATTGACTGTGTATGACCCATCACAGGGGTAATGTTACATATGGGTACGAAGCATCTACACCAGATTGACTGTTTGTAGAGTAGTTTGTTGCTATTGGGCATATTTGGTGGTGTGTTTTTGTGTTATGGGCACGCACAGATTGTTAACTGTGGCTCTCTTTGCAGCATTGAAGTGCTCCTGCAACCGGACCTGAGAGTGCGCAGGCAGGAGGCCAGCACTCAAAACCAGAGCTAAGTGTCTTGTTGTTTTTCTTTCAAACTGCTCTGCATAGGCTTGCTGGGGGGTGCACTAATGCATGGATGAATGTGTAATTCAATTTGGTATGTTTCTTTTTCCCCTAATCACCCGGAGTCCTATCCAATTCTAAACCCTGTACCCTCTACCCGGTGTTCCTGCTTCCCGTACCTATCCAACCAACGTTCCCTAACCCTCTTTCCCCGCTGGGGTTGCGGATGCCTGTGTAAGCCCCAAACTTGCAGGCGCCAAAACCCTAGAGGGGGTGGTTGGTTCGTGCCACTCCTAAGCCTGGACTCCAGAAGGCCATGGCAATGATATCCAAGTTTGTTCAGATTGTGTATGTGTTCATGCAGGTAGTACATTTTTGAGCATTCCCTACTATCATGTGTCATTCCTCCTCCCCTCTCCTTCCACTCATTCCAGTTATCGAGTGTGCCAACGCCTGTCCCGACTGCATATCCCTGACCCTCCTTCCCCACCAGGGTCTCAGAGGCCTGTGTGAGTTTGACCTTGCAGGCACCCGGGCCACGGTGGGGGTGGTTGGTTTGTGCCACTCCTGCGCCTGTACACGGGACCTGTGACAGTACACATCCGTTCGTGGTGCATCATTCTATGATATGTACCACACATGGTTCACATCCTGTTGTGACATTGTTTTACTGTGCTACCTTGGTTGTTACATCATTGTGGTAGTACTTGGCCTTTGTGAGGTACTGCTACGTCAAGTCATCTACTGGAGGGTGTTCTGGTTCGTTTTTCTGCCTTGGATTTTGTGATTCTGCAAATGAAGGTGGACTCTGACGGTGCAGGCACCTTTTTACACACAAGGTGGGAGATGGTGACGAAGGGGAAGGGTGATCCTGTGGCCAGGTGAAATTGAGGGTTGAAGGCTCCATGACCCAGGTGCAGTTATTCAGTGGGTCATGGTCATTTGTGAGCGGGGGGTGTTTTGTTGTTGATAGTTGCCTTGCCCTGCAGTGTGATGGGAACCCTGACATTGTAATTGTGGTATCCTATGTACATGTTGCTGATCAATGCCTGTTCATGTGTTGTGTTTACCTTTCAGATGTGAGGGGATAGTTGTGGTTTGACATGCTGGGGTGTACACATGGTGAATGTTCACATGTGATGTGTAGAGGACACTGATGGTCACTTGATTGCACATGCATGTCCTTACTGACCCACACACTTGCAATATGATGCACTACATGTACAACCACCCTTGGATATCCACGTGTACACTCTGTTTGCCTTCTGGTGCCCACTGTGTCCCTGCAGCACATGTTCTGTGACCAATTATGGATCCTGTACATGCCTAATTTGCTTTTTGATGTGGTTTGTTGCTTAGATGTGATGCTCAGGGTGTGCATCACACACAATAGCTGTTCACTGTGCTGTGCGCTGAGCAGTGTGTTGCAGGAGTTGGACACAGCACACAGAAGCTGCAGTGTTGATTTTGCAATGCACAATGTGCATGTAGGCAGGCATTCATTGTTATGTTACGTCTACAACTTTTGTAATGCATTTGGGAATGACTTATTTTGGGTGGGAGGTTGTTGGTCAGTCATTTCATCTGATTCCATGTCAGGCATCATTGTCTGATGCCACTGTACATTTTTGACATGGCAATGTGTACCTTATTGGTACTGTGTTGGTGTATGGCTATTGCTTGCCATGCCATGTTGTGGTTTGGGAGGGTTTGAGTGACATAACAGTGATGGTCATGGCCTGTTTTGCAGGAGGTGTGTGTGATTCACACCTTGCATGTCAGGGTCAGCCGCTTCTCGAAGCAACAAGCTGGGGGTAGATCTCTGTCCGCGGCAGGGGCCTCCCTCTGGATCAGCCTTCCTGCCTCCCTGGAACTTGAGGAGAACCATCTCCGGTTCCGGAAGCACCTCAAGACCTTCCTCTTTGCTTCTGCTTTCTCTCTCCCTCTCCCTTGCTAAACTCTTCACTGAAACTGCACTGGATCTGCAACTGGGCCACTCTCACCGACCTCGGTCCCTGGCCCAGCCACTCTCCACTTGCACTGCCTCCCTGGCAACCCCTGCACTGCGGGACTGTCTCTCTATCCCTACAGCCCCCCCTTCCCAGCACTTGTCTGCACTTACCTTTGCAGTTGCCACCAGCTGGCCTATTTATTTATTTTTTATTCTACTTACCCTGTACTGCACTCCCTCCTTCCCCTTGCACTTTTCCCTTCCCCCTACCCCTGCACTTGCGCAATCTAAATGACACCTGGCCTAGTAGTATCGTTGTCTGTCTTCCCTTGTTCCCCCCTCCCTACCTCGTCGCACCTTGAAACACTTGTGTATAGGCACGTTACAAATGCCATATCATGTCATGTCATATGTCATATGTGTACCTTTTGGTCACACAGGATAGCTTGTGTTTAGGTAGCTAGGGATGCAGACAATGTGGCACTTCCATGGCAACTATCTCAGGTGGTAAGGTTGTGACAGTTGACTGTCTCTTTGTCATCATCGATTGTCACCTGGTATGTGCCAGGCCTGTGTGCACTCCACAGGGGTAGGAGTTTAGGTGCAAAATGTGGCCACAAGCTGGGTCCGGGCTTCCTCGCCATGTGCCCTGTCCCCTCCCATGGGCAGCGCCTGTGCCTGTGGTTGGGGATGTGGGGGCACCACCATGTCCACCGGTACGCCCTGCCGTGTTGCAACATTGTGCCGGACACATGCTGCCACAATGATCCTGCACACTACTGGGGGTGCATAGAGTAGCTGCCCACCAGAGCAGTCAAGGGAGCGGAAACGTGACTTGAGCACTCCAAATGTGCGCTGCACTATGGCCCTGGTTGCAATATGGGCGGCGTTGTATCTTACCTGGGGTGGTGTGGTGGGGTTCCGGATTGGCGTCATCATGTGGTTGCTCAGAGGGGTAGGCACTGTACCCTGGGGAGGTGTAAATGGTTGTGATTATTGGGGTTTGTGTATTTGTGTGTGTGTGTGTGACATGCATGTGCACGGGCATTTGTACTCACCTAGGAGCCAGGTGTCGCCATGCTGCCCAGCTTCCAGGTCCCGGCTCAGGGCGGACATTCTGTATATGAAACTGTCATAGGTGGAGCCAGGGTAGTTTGTATAGACAGAGGTGATGATTCCCTTTGCATCGCATTCCACCTGTACATTGATGGAATGCCAGTGATTGCGGTTTCGGTAGATGTGCTCAGTGGCCCTAGGTGGACGTAGGGCCACATGGCTGCAATCTATGGCACCGAGCACTTTGGGGAAGTGTGCCACCCTGTAAAAATCCAGGACAACGGCCTGCCTTTCTGCGGGGGTTCTGGGCATGTATATGTGCCTGCGGACTGAGGGGCGCGCTGTCATGATTGCCAGTACCTGGTGTAGGCAACGTGACTGCGTGGCCTGTGAGACCCCCCCCCCCACTATGGCAGTAGTCCGCTGAAATGCAGGACATTGAGCACCTTCTCCAAGGGGCTCAATGCTTGGGAGCAAAGGGTGGGGGATGTAAGGTCATCTTCCCACTCCCTGACCAGGTCTAGGATGATATGGGGTGGAAACATATACCTGCCGTAGACCTGGTCGTCAGGCATCCCAAAAAGGCTTGTCCGTGGTGCGAAAATGCGGGCCCTGGCTATTCTCCTCCTCCTGCGGTGTCCCACGATCAGTGCTGCGACAAATGGGGCATTCATCGTAGCTGTATATGCGTGTTTGTTGTTTGCGCACACTTTATACTGTGCGCGGGGACGCTTCCGCCTGCCTTCCTGCTGTGCGCGGGTTTCCCGTATTCAAATCCATGAATACGGGTTGTTCACGTGCGTGTGGGCGTTCCGTATAGTTCCCTGCAGTACTTCCCCATTTACGCCTTCTTTTTCACGCGTTATTCCCCATTCCGCGTGTTACGCCCATTGTTCCGCCCACTTTGGTTGTTTTCGCCACGCTATGTGTGCTTTTGCTGTGCATGTAGCGCACGCCGTGTGTGCCCGCGTGCGCCATGGCAGGATTTGGCGCACGGACTGCGGTAAACACGCGCAGCGTCTTCCTTGAATCGCACGTGTGCGCGTGCGCTGGGTTTCTCACGCTTGCGCCACCTTGCGCCTGCTTGCGCTGGGATTTTCGGCGCACGTTTGCTCCATGAATCGACCCCTATGGCCCTCATTACGACCCTGGCGCAAAGCGAAAAACGATGGCGGTAAACGATTACCGCCATCGTCTTCCGCTCGGGCCGATTATGACCCGTGACCGTAAACTACGATGACACTAGCGGCATCGTAGCTAACGCTGCCGCTGACTGCGCCAAGGGCGCGCGCACGCGAACATCCACACCGTACTTAGCGCCATGGCGGAAAGGTGCGGGAATGCCGACCCAAGCGGACATGCCCCTAACGCCATCACCCAGGCCGTTAAGTACCTTACCGCCATGGTGCAAATTACGCCATCGCGAACCAACCGTAAAGGGCCATGTAAAGTGAATGCAGCTGCCACAGGTGCACAGAAACAGCACAGGTGAAGGCAATACAGACACAGGAAGTACAAAAAGAGCACACCCCACCCCTTCCCACACCCAGTCACACTCCACAATGATACCAATAGGACTAGCAATGTTGGGGCTGGAGGACCTGATAGCAATGCGAGTGCTACAACAGCAACTACAACAACCACAACTACAACAACAACAACAACAACAACAACAACAGGCTGCACAGAGGAGACACAGGAGGAGAAGGAGGGCAAGGCAGGCCCAGCAAGCCCCACCAGCAGAGCCAGTGCCACCACGCAGGCAGCCCCCAATCCCACGCATCAGACCCAGCCCATTCAACCTCACCGCTGAGCAGATCCACACCCTGTACCGACTGGACCGGGACACCATCACCACCATTGTGGACATGATACACAACGACATCATCAGCATGATTGATACACCCACTGCCACCCCCCCTACTGAAGGTAGTGTCCGTGCTCCACTTCCTGGCCACAGGCACCTACCAGCACACAGTGGGGCACTTGCATGGCATATCACAACCATTATTCTCGCGTACACTGATGCAAGTGCTCGATGCCCTCCTCAAGCACACAGATGACCACATCTCATTACCACGGTCTGCCCAGGAGATTGCCAACACCAAAGTGGGTTTCCATGCACTGGCCGGCATACCTGGTTGCATTGGTGCCATTGACTGCACCCATGTTGAATTGGTGGTCCCACATGCCATGGAGGTACCGTACCGCAACCGTAAACATTTCCACTCAATCAACGTGCAAATGGTCTGTGACTCCAACAGGATCATCACACATTGTTGTGCCAGATTCCCCGGATCAACCCATGATTCTATGATCCTTCGGAACTCAACAATACCACGCTACATGGAGCGACATGCAGGCCCAAGATCCTACCTACTCGGTGAGTCTAATGACATGAGCATGGAAATGCAAAGTGGGTGTTGAATGACGTACCAATGCATATTACATCTGGCAGATACAGGGGGGTGGGTGCAACTAGCAGTAGCCAGATCATTCCCTGTGGCAGCACTGACGTCAACAGAGAAGTGTACACATCATGCCTGACCTAATCATCCCAACATGTGAATGAAAGTGCATCCCAAAAACGACACAACCATTTGCAAGTGCATTGTGCAAATTGTGGCCGCATTGACCCTAAAGAATAACACCAACATGCACGTCACCATGCACCAACTACTGAAAGGCCTGTCCCCCACAACTGTGCACAAAGGAGGCACATGACAGACAGGGACATCAATGCACCACTACAAGACCCACAAACTGTCCCCATTGACACCAGTAATGCTCACTGGGGTCATAATGAGCCAGACATCGATGTTGCTATCATGTGAGCTTCAAGCTCACAGGACACGTGCAAGGTCACATGAATGACGGCCTGAACGGACACAGTGGATGGCCACTCACAAGGCAATCGTCCCCCCTGCATTGTGTTTTAGCACGCAAAACAGTACATGAGAGCCATAAACACATACTGGTTGCACAGTGTAAATCCATAACCACAACTCCAATTGGTGCACAGTAACAGTCAGAATCAAGGCATGGTTGTGCGTCATGTTCACATATCAATCTCGTTCCTCACACATTCTTTTCTCACATTTTACAGGTGATGCGGGCTATCCCCTGAAGAGGTGGCTCCTCACACCAGTCCGGAACCCATCGAACCAGCATGAGGAGGACTACAACCATAACCATGCACGTACCCGTGTGGTGATAGAGCATGCTTTTGGCCTACTGAAGGCACGTTTCCGCTGCCTCAGCAGGTCTGGCGGGGCACTCCTGTACCGCCATGAGAAGGTTGCAAAGATCGTCATGGCATGTGTCATGCTACACAATATGTGCATCAGACGAAACGTGCCTCTGCCCCCTGACGCAGAACCACAACAACCTGATGATGGGGATGATGATGATGGGGATGGGGCAGCACCTCAGGGAGGCAGCGATGCACAGGAGGGCCATATTATGCGTCAGAATGTCATTGACCGATACTTCTAGCACACACAGCGAGTGTGTGACATATGGATGGCACTTGGGGCACTGTGTGTGTCTGGTATGTCAACACTGTGGACTGTAACAATAAAGCACACATACGCAATGAGCAATGTCCACACTTTTAGTTAGTGAGAAAAGAAAAAGTGTATTGTACTACTGAATAGGTATAACAGTACCCCTCCCCCTCCCCCCTGCACACTCCAACACACCCAATACCCCCCTCCCCCTCCCCCCTGCACACTCCAACACACCCAATACCCCCCTCCCCCTCCCCCCTGAACACTCCAACACACCCAATACCCCCCTCCCCCTCCCCCCTGAACACTCCAACACACCCAATACCCCTCTCCCCCTCCCCCCTGAACACCCTGCAAACATGTGACAGTGCCCGTGGTGAAGTGAGTATAGTTCAGCACACTATTGACTGCACCCTCTCCCGGAACCTGGGGCCCCCCTGCCTGTGCTCCTCAGGGTCCTGGATGACCTGCGGACGGGAGAGGCTTGTGCTGAACTTGCAGCCGAGGATGTACCGGGCTGCTCAGTACGGCATGTGTCCAGAATTGTCTGGATGAGCTGGCTCATCATCTGCCGCCCTGCAGCAAGTTCGGTGCAAATGTCCCTGCTGGCAGTTTGGATGGCAGCCCTGATGCCATCAGCACTCCTCTCCATGGCTCCACTGGTACTTACACATTCTGCTACATGCTGCGTGAGGAGTGTGCCCAGTGCTTCCTGCCTGTTGGCAATCTGCTCCAGCGACAGCTGGAATTCTGGCCCAATGGGGGGTGCCAATGGGGGACCAATGGGACTACTCCCATCTTCCACAACTTCCACTGGGCTTGGAGTTGCTGGCCATGAATTAGCTGGCGATGGGCCCAGGGTGTCATCTCCATGATGGCTGATTGGGGATAGGTGTGGTGAGTGCAGTTGTGTGTTGTGGTGAAGTCCGGTGTCATCCTCCACATCACTGTCGGAGCAGGCAGCGATGGCTGCAGTCTCTCCAACAGTACTGCTCCCTGCTGACGCATTGCCCTCAGTGGGCAACAGTGGGTGTGGTTGGGCTGCAGGTGCTGTCACGACCCCTTCCTCGGGGGACTTTGCTGCCCTGGGCTCTTCAGCCTGGCGTGGATTCTGCCTGGGTCCAGCAGAGGTGGATGCATGGTTCCCCTCTCCCACTTTCCTGGCCTTCTTGGCTGGGGTGCTGGTGCTGTCGTCCCTGCCAGTGTCCGATTGCGAGCCTGTGGTGGAGCAGAGGAGGGTGACTGTTATTGATGGTTCAGCCGACATTGAGCAGGCATTGTGAAGAGTGAAATGGATAGATGGTGGAGTTAGTAGCCCGTGACATACAGGTTGCCTCCCTTTAGGTTCGGTTTTGCATGCAGGTGTGTGTCTGCCTACTGTACAGTGTACATGCTGCATGTGCGCAGGGTGTGGCTCATCTGCAGATGTGTTGCGTCTGCCACATTGTGATTGTCACGTGCAAGTGTATCAGGGTGTCTTGCAAGGCTGGATATGAGGCACCTACCTGTGTCTCCAGATCTCGGGGCCCCTCTCTCCATCTCGCCCACACCTTCGATGCACTCAATGCCAATCAGAGAGGCACATGTCTCCTCCCATGGCTGCATCTTCAGTGGGGAGTCTGCTCCCCCGCCAGTTCCCAGGGCCAGGTTACGGTTGGCAGACATAATGCCCCGGACCCTGATCCGCAGGTCGTCCCATCTCTTGCGGCACTGTTTGGAGGTGCGTGGGGTGGTTCCAACAGCACTGACACGTTGTGCCACAAGTTCCCACACCTCCTTTTTGCGGCCTATGGCTGTTCGGGTCATCTCATTGGAGAAGACAACATCAGCCTTCTCCTGGAGCGTGTCTGCAAGCATTTGCAGTTCCTCTCGACTGAAGCGCTCCTGCCGCTGCCTGTCACATGCCTTCTTGACAACTTTAGGCATGGTTGGCTGTGGAAATGGGTGGGTTATGGGAATGTCAGGGTTTGAGGGTTGGTTGTGGTGTGGTTGGGTAGGATGGCAATGGATTGTGTTTTTTAAGATGGCCGCTGTGCTGTTTCCCGTTCCGCCGCGATTACGCTATTTCCGGTTCCGCCTAATTGCGGTCACCGCTAATTACGGTGACCGCTGACTACGGTCGGCGCAATGATGGGTGGCGGTAGGTCACCCTGCGCTGTTAACGAGGGCGGTAAGGGCTGTTTACGGCATGGCGTAGTTTACGTTACCGCCATGGCGTAATGCTCGTGCGCGATGGGTCGTAATGTGGCGCTCTTATCGCCATCGGACCATGGCGTTAACGCTCATTACGCCATGGCGGTAATTTCTATCACTTACCGCCTGAGTCGTAATGAGGGCCTATATGTGTTATCAGGATTGTTTGCTGCATTTCTGTGAAGTACTAGCATTTGAATACACAATGGGTCCGTACTGTGTAAGTAAATGTTGTCAACAATGGGTGGTAATTGAAATAGAATATTCATTGCTACATTTGCGTAGCAACTTACACCAACTATATTTGAGAGTTTAAATGGACCAGGTAGTTCTGTATCTGACTGCTTTTTCGGAGTTTGTCTTCCTTCTTTGAAGAAGTACCTGGTTTACTTTCCCTAATTGATTCTTTTTTGCTTGTGGTACTTGATGAAGTATTACTTTCTTTTACTCTCTTTGGAGGATTTGCAGTGACATCGTGTTGCATTTCTGTTTGATTTATTTTTCTTTTATAACGTTTTACTTTTTGTGGAACAGAATATGTGTTTAGATGGGGGGTGTATAGTGAGCGAAGTCCATTGTATTCTAAAATGCAAGGAATATCAGCGTTTATTTTACTTGCATCAAAGTTGATTATAAATAGACCGTCAAGTGTATGTAAGCGTGATAGTGCTACGTAGCTCATGCCTTCTTTAAAGACTGTGTTACCAATATCTATCATTGCTTTGTCTAGGGTAAGACCTTGTGATTTATGAATTGTGACTGCGTATGCAAGAGTTAGAGAAAATTGTTCTCTGAGTACATACATGTCTTTAAAGAGAAGGAATCGAGCTGTTGAGCATCCTATCCTTTTTACTTCTGAAAGTTTGTCAAAGAGTATATTGACAAACTGAATTTTGTTGTAACGTGGGTATGTTTGAAAGCCAACAACTGTACCCAGTGCTCCATTAACTATTCCTTGGCCCACGTCAAGGTTACGTTTAAGCATTACTCTGCAATTTAAAGATAATTTTAATATCTTTTCTAAGCCTGCTGTGTTTGAGATTGATTTTTCTAAACTATTTAGTCTTGTTTTGGCTTGGTCACACATAGGTAGTGTCATACCATGTACATCTAGTTTGTCTGTGGTGCTAATTTCCATTATTGGTTGCATTTCTTTACTTAAAATTATTTCATTGAATTTGAAACAGCTTGCAAGAGTGGGCATTAAGTCCATACAATTGACATTTTTGTGGGCTAATTGTTCCATAACATCTGTAGCACATGCATTATCGCCATAAAGTGCATTAATTTGCCGGGTTTTCAATATTGCTTCTGCTTCTTTAGAAAGTATACCAACTCTGATACTTTTTAAGATGTTGGCATAAGTGAGATCTGCAGATTGCCGCATGTTTTCTGTTAATTCTCTGTATTGGAAATGTTGCCAAAGGTTGACATTTCCAATGCTGCCAACTGTTTTACGCCAGAGTTTGTGTCCTAATGTTTTAAAAATATGCTCACCTTTTACTGGTGTCAATTAAAGAAGTTCTCCGAAAACAATAATGTGTTTTCCTGCAAAGAGCTCTTCATAGTTTGTTTTGAGTACTTCTTGTAATCTGAGGTGAATCAAAGCCAACATTAGGTTGGAGACAATGCTCACTTCATCTATTAGTAGCATTTTCATTTGTTTCAATACTCTGCGTAGTTCCATTGCAGCTTCTGCAGAAAGTTTGTAATAGTTTAATTTGTTCTGGTGTTTTACTGGCAATAGTAGTAATCGGTGTAAAGTGACACCACCTATGTTGTAGGCAGCTAAACCTGTGGGGGCAGTGACCACAGCTGACAGTTTGTTGTTTGCCAATTGTTGAAGGAATTTACTGATGATTTTGATTAGGAATGTTTTGCCAGAACCAGCTTCACCACTGATGTACAGTAGTATAGGTTTATAATTATGGCAAGAAATTCTTTATTTTCATGTTGTACACATGTGCAATGTGTTTTGTTACTTCTTCAAAAATGCTACGTTGTTCATTGTTTAGTTTTGATTGTAGTATAGTTAAGTCTTCTTTATCTTCATACTGACACATGGAGTTTTCTACTTCTATCATAGCTAATTCTGCCTCATTTATTATTAGTGGTTCTCCCAGTGGTTCTTGGCTTCCTGTTACAGAAGGTTGACTACTGTCAGGAGTGTCTTTATCTAGTTGGGCCTGGAATTCTTCTTCATCTTGCTCTTCATTGTGCAACATTGTTTTGTATTGTGTAAAGTTTACATCAGTTATAGTGCTTTCATTTGCTTTGAAAGCATCTTCACATGAGTCGTAGTTATCTAGTATTTCTTCTTCTTTTCTCCATGGTTTAAAGAGTTGTAGCAGGGACATGTAATATACTTCTTTATGCTGAGGAGTCTTCAATGACAATTTGATATGATTAATTAAATTTGGCTTAGTGAGTTTAACTAAGCTGCCTTCACAGTTTGTCACTCTGTATTTACCTTTTTTTTCATCAGGTTTTATATTATTTTTGTATGTGTAGTTTTGGGCTATGTGGTGTAGACACATGGTTTCCAAAGTATTACTTCTGTTTGGGTAGTATGTGTCCAATAAATAGTTTTTTAAAATGTCTTGGCTGTTGGGCTCATGTTTGGCTATTGTTTCTATATCTTCGTATGATTTTAGAACTCTTTTTCTAGATTTAGCTGGACCAAGACTTAGACATACTATATTTTCAGATTTACCATACAATGCAGTGCCAGTTAAACGATCAGCTGCTTCATATGATCCACATTCTCTATCGGTGAGCATTTTTATGCCCAAGCTGTATAATTTCTAAGACACTGTTTTATCTGATGACAGGTCATTCCAGAGGTCTTGGAGCTCTGTCTTTTCTGCTTTGGTTAAGTATGCTGTGACATATCGTGCAACTGCAGTAGAATTGTCTGCAATGTACTGCACATCTATGTTTGCATTCCATAAGTGGGCATTGATTGCATAATAATCATTGATATATTTTTCTTCTTCTTTTCTTTTTATGTAGTATGTATTTTTAGGTGACTTACTTTTAACACTATGTCTAACTGAAGACATGAGGTTGTTCACTTGACCTCTATTTGTAACTGGTCTAGGGAAACCAAATCGGCATTTGGTATAGTATTTCCTTTTGTTTTTGTATTTGCGAAGACAATATTTGCCACATTTGTGTCTTTGAAATTATAAAATGTGTGCATGAAGATCACTATTTGTGGATTCTGATGGAATTTCACAAGTGACATATTTTTCAATAAACTGTAAAACAGTGGCATCACTGTCTTGGCCAAATTTAGGAGCATCTTTAATCCATAAAAGCATGTGGATATGTGGTGCTCCTCTGGCTTGGTATTCTTTTCTCCAAAAGAAGTGTTGCACTTCTCCAAGGGGAGGAACAGTGTTATTACAAATAAAATGTAGCATAGCAATGAAGCAATGGTGAAAATATCTTGAAACATTAACAGGATCCAAAGAACAAAGTTCTCCTGGTGTTAGTATATCTATGTTTAATTTGTTTTTGTTTGATATGCATAGGAAATCATGTAAATCATCCCATGCATATTCTGCAGAACTTAATGTAACAAACCAAGTGGGTGGGCCAAGGTTTCTGATCATACAACGTACATCTCCATGACGTCGAAACCAGTACTCTTTAGTACCACACATATTTTCTAATAGATTTGTAATATTTGATTGTAAAACCTCATCCTTTTGTTGCACTTTTTGTAATAATTGTGTAGCTGTCATATTTTGTAAGTGTGATCCTGATTTTAATATGTGTGCATAGGTCTGTAACATAAAGTTGCTAGTTCACGTTCAAAGAGTAGGTGGAATATGTATTCCACATTTTGTCTAAATCTGGGATCTTCAGAATCCATCCGTAATGAGCGGTATTCTGATGCTGATATTTGAATAGGTCTATCATCGTACCTTTCTCCTTTGCCAGTAGGAAAGAGTAGAGGAAAGGCACGTGCTTCTATACTTTTTTCCCATATGCTGATCCTTTTGTTTGACGCATTTGGTACGTTTCCAGTGCATCTTCTATGGTATCATTAGAGTGCAAAGGATGAATTGTATAATGGTCTAAAGTATTTGATATTGGAGCAGGATCTAGGAGCTCAAATTGACCAGTTTCTTGTGTTTCTTGAATTATTTCAGTTGTATCCTTCAAGTTTTCTTCAATATTAATTTCTTTGTAATATTCATTATTCTCTTTAAGATATTGCAAGGCTTGTCTAACTTTATGTAAATCTACCAGCTGTTGCCATATTTTTTTGTCTTTTGTAGGTACTCCATTTACTAAGATAATTAAAGATTGCTGCATTGGACGTTGCACTCCTAGAGTATGCACATTTTCTTTTAGATCTAATGGTAAATAAACTACTTTTCCTCGAATGCCTTTTACCAATTCAGAGGGAGGTAATTTTGCTGTTTTTGGTTGAAGGCATATTATTGCTTGAAATGGGTGCACTGTTTGAATTATGATGCTCTCATATAAATTAAGTTGTTGGGGGGGTTTTGGTAGTGGGTATAATTCCAAATTATTTGTGATAGCACGTGAAGGAGTTTGGTTGTTGTCAAGTTTTGTAGTGCAGTAACTGCAAAGTATTAAGTGGTCAGTTATTTCGTATTTGTTTTCTGCTACAAGTAGAGAGCTAATTCAAACCATTTAGAATCTTCATTGTCTTCTATTTTATATGATAGGTCTACAGTTTTTGTGTTACTTTTATAAAAAGTTCTGCTGCAACATACGCTTACATGGTTTGGTACTTCAGTGTCATGCGCCCCTTTTTCACGAGGCATTGGTTTCGATGAAGGCTCGGCCGCCATTGAAATGTTCCGCCACATTACAGCTGCAACGCCTGGCTGCGCGCTAGTCTTTCTCAAGATGGCTGCCGCCAGGGTTA
Organism: Ambystoma mexicanum; assembly: GCF_040938575.1. Taxonomy (NCBI): domain Eukaryota; kingdom Metazoa; phylum Chordata; class Amphibia; order Caudata; family Ambystomatidae; genus Ambystoma; species Ambystoma mexicanum. The sequence goes on from NC_090939.1 coordinate 327,682,445, forward strand.
TCAGGGCTCTCATACCTCGAGCAACTCGCGTTGCAACTTAGCTCCTCACTGCTGGTTAATACCCTAGTGCTCTCTCTTGACTCTGTTGAGCCCCCATGTCCTGCCTTGGGCACCTGCCCTCCCTCTCGTGCCTTCTGTTTCTCTCGTCCGTTCCCCTCTGACGGACAGTCCTTCTTTCTTTGGCTCCTGTCTCGTTTCTCTCTGGCTTTCTGTTTCCGTATTGTTTACGGATTCCGGCATTCTCCTGTCATTCTGCCTTCCTCCCCCCTCGTTACTTACCTTAGACTTCTCAGTGGATGCTCGGACCTCATTCCTTCTCTTTCATTCGTCCGCCTCGCCTGCAGACAACTTCGATTCCATTGCGGGTGAAGTCCGCACCTACTACCCATTTCTCGTGGATACTCGAAGACCAACCTCTTCCGCTGAAAGTTATCGGGACTCCATCCTCTGGCATCAAGGAGTCTCAGGGTTTTTTGCCTACCTGTTTTTTTCCCCTCCGGTTATCGCGGATCCGGGGCAACTGGTTTCCGGTACTTTTCGGAAACCATTGTGGCGTCGTTTTGCGGTACACCATATCTAATAAAAAAGAGGACCTACTGCAAAGAAAAAAAGAAGAAGATTAAGAAGGTCCTTTCTTCAGTTCAGGAGGAGGGGGAAGATACCGATTTGGGAAGTGACCTAGATATTGCAGACAAACCGGAGATTTGTGACATTCAGCTGATGTACTTTTAAATTTTAGTATTTCTTTTTTGTATGTGTTTAGCAAAAGGTTGCCATGTGTAGAATTGTTGCTAATTTGGTTTAAAGCTATTTCATTCTGTAAATGGCTTTCACTTCCAAAATATTTTTTCTGGATATAGTCAATTTCTTGAAGTAGGTCTTTCGCTGTACCATGTAGAAGAATGTTATTTAAATTTGCTAGTGCTAAAGCAGGACTTTTAGCATAGTACAGTTTATAGACTATAGTAGTTGAATGATGTGTTGATATTCTTTTGATATCATGGAAGGTGGTTTTACAAGTAGGTCCTGTAATGCAGGCCAATGAATGTACTTGTAGTCCTGTGTATTTGCGCACTGGACAATTATCCATATTTTGCAGTAGTTTAATTTTGATTTTGTCTTCGCTTTTTACATATTGATTGAGGAATTAGTGTAAAGACTTGAAAAATTGTTGGGGAATGTTACATATTGACGTGCATGGCCCTTTGTACACTAGACATTCTGATTCAGTTGAATGGAAGGGTAATTCTAAGTTTTTAGGGCATATCTTTGTAAGGAGTACTTCTTGTTCCATTATGGTATTATTAACTTTTTCGGAACCTCGACCACTGCTATGTATGGCTATTGTATTTGTTTGGTTTTGTTTGTACGCTTCTTCATTAAATTATGGTTCTGTGCTCATAGTGTGATTCCATTCACCTCCGCAGATACTTAAGAAGTTCTTTCTGTTGACATTTTGTTTATTGCGAAGTCGTTTTTGTAATTTAGTTATTAGTTTTGTTAGTGGTTTCATTTTGTTTAACACTAAAATAAATAACTTTCTTTTGAGAATAATTGCACTATCAACACTTTTAAGATGAATTTCCTACAATAGGTTTTAGGCATTGAACCTGATTTCTCTCCTGTTTTTATAAGATTTTGAAGGACTTTGTGACGGAACATTTTGGCTAAAATACTTTTCTTGGTATGCTTACTTTGCACTATATTAAAATTTAAAGAAGCAGTTTTATCTGTAGTGATAGCTGATTTTCTGTTAATTGTTTTTTGGTTTGTTTTACTTTTTGATAGAGGAGGCAAAGTTTTTGTACTTGAAACTTCTTTTGTTTCACTAAATGACTGTATTAGCTGTTTTGTTTCAACTTTTTTTACAAATTCTGCTAGAGATGGATGCTTAAATTGCACACTTTTATTTTCATTTGCTCTACTTCTGCGTTGCTTTCTACGGACTTGACTTTTGGTAGGCATTCTTTAGAGTCTGTTGAAAAAAATAAGGATGGTATGGGTTGGGGTGTTCTACCAAGGGATTTCCTTTTTTTCTGACAAATCATTCCTCTCGCGCGCAGACAGCAAGAAGCCGCTGTGAACCGAAGGATCACCGAACCCATAGGAACTGACCACAAGGCCGGTGGGCGAGACGAACCTGGAAAGAAAGAACATTGATTTGCAAAGACGTACTCTCGTTACGCGTGCAGGCTATTTGTCCATCCGGCACCAACTTTAGAAACAAACGGCCTAAGAAGAGCCAGGTCCAGAAAACAGAAAAAAAGGAAACCCCTTGATGAAAGGAAACAACAACGGCATGATGCCTGTCACAAGCCGAAAGTTTGATCGTTTAAGTTGCGTACCGTAACGCACAAAGAGAAAGTGATCCTTCATTTCCTCTGCTATAGTAATCGATCTTTAGTCCAACCACAAGAGTCTATAAAGTACCTGATAAACTGTGAAAAACCCAGGGATTTGTTTCTGTGAACTTCTATGTCACCCTAGAAGCAACATGCTGTCCTGAAGAGGGCCATAACTAGAACAGCAGAACACCAGGGATGGCATTGATGTAAATCTGTGGGCCGAAACATATGTAGACATCCTGTAGACACCACAATCTATGTGTCTCTCCTCTACAGCATTAGAACTGCCACGCTGTGTATATTTAGTGCGTTCCCCTAAAATATTGTGTGAGATAACCATAACCAACATTTTGAAAACAGTTTAGCAAGGTGATCTGTTACAACAGTAGAAAAAATGTGTTTTTGCTGGACTTTTTAATCTCTGAGTTCTTTGAATGTGTTTTATACTTGTGAGGTGTCTTTTGGAAAGCACCCACCATGTTTTTTGTGTTACTAAATTGATGTGATTAAAAGTGTGTTTTGCACTCTGCTCACTCTTTTGAAAATAACATTTGTTGTATGTGTCTCTCAGATAGATAAAATAGATAATCTATCCTTATCTCCTTTTCCCAGACCCAAGGTGGACTAAAAGAGGGGTAATTGAGCTTGTTTTTCTGCGTGTTTGACAGTGATAAAGAACTGCCACAACCATGATTCTCTCTGGCTACTAGAAATAGGTACGCTACCTCAACTTCCTGCTTCTATCCATTGTTTTCTGAAGTATGGTGCTTCTTTCATTTTGTAGGTCCTCCAGCTGGTGGTGGTGGCTCTTGGGGAAGAGGAATGGCAATAGCTGATGCCATTTTGTAGATAAATAGCAGTTTTGTTAATATACTTTTTCAGGCATGCTGCAGGTGAGTGTTTGCTCCCCCTGGGCCCTGTTGAACTTGTCCAACCATTTTCTGGTGCCCCCAGCCTCCGATCGCGCTCTCCTCCACCGAAGCCCATTCCTCTCTCCACTTCCTCGCTTCCCTCCCTCCCTCCGCCTTATAGCCCGCCTGCTCACCTGATTGGGCATTTAAACTGCTGCTGCCGGGCCTAGTACTCGGCCTCCCTGCCTGCACATCACTTTTTCAGGCGTGCTGCAAGTGAGTGTTTGGCCCCCCGGGCCCTTTTGAACTTGTCTGACCATTTTTGCCCCCCCTCACCTGATTGAACATCAGGAAACCTGCTTAGAGCACACGTCCAGGGCATCCCCCTGCCCGTGCAGACCCGGTGGTGAAGCACCTGAGGTAAAGGACAGCATCTCCTAAAGAAGCAGTTCCAGACCGTGTTGGCCCGTGTTTGCCTGTGGTGCCTGCAGCCATCAACCAGCAGCGTCTGACCAGGTGGGAGACCTACACCTGCTGCTCTTCTGTGAAGTGTACATACTCCTCAAAACACATTGTAACCGCTCGTGTAGGGACCCTCGCTTATCAGATTTGCCCCAAACCAAACACTGCATACGTAATTTGCCTGCCTCTTCTGTTCCTGTTACTGCTACTATTGTACCCACCGCCATCCGCGTTAGGCCTTCTCCGTCTATCCAGGTGTCCCATCTCTAGGCCCTGATATTACATATATTGCTATTGCGTTTACAGTTATTTGATCTTCTGTTGGGCCCCGTGTTAGGCCCATCATCACTCTATCCAGGTGTCCCAACTCTAGATGCTGCTATTTCATCTACAGTTATTGCATTTACTGTTATTTGATCTTCTGTTGTGCCCTGTGTTAGGCCCTTCCTCCATCTATTCAGATGTCCCAACTCTAGGTGCTGCTATTACGTATATGGTTATTGCATTTACCGTTATTTGATCTTCTGTTGTGCCCATGCTAGACCTCTTTCTCCCTCTAGGCAGGGGTCCCAAATCCAGGCGCTGCTATTACATCTAAGATTATTGCATTTACTGTTATTTGATTTACTGTTGTCTCCTGTGCTAGGCCCCTTTCTCCCTCTATCCAAGTGTCCCAAATCCAGGCGCGGCTATTACTTCTAAGATTATTGCATTTACTGTTATTTGATTTACTGTTGTCCCCCGTGCTAGGCCCCTTTCTCCTTCTATCCAGGTGTCCAAATTCAGCCAGTGATATTTCAATGACCAATTTGCATTTACTATTATTGGATTTACTGTAGTCCCCTATACTATGCCCCTTTCTCTCTCTTTCCAGGTGTCCCAAATCCAGGCTCTGCTATTACATCTACGATTATTGCAGTTCCTGTTATTTGATTTACTTTTGTCCCCCATGCTAGGCTCCTTTCTCCCTCTATCAAGATGTCCCAAATTCTGTCACTGATATTTCAATGACCACTTTGCATTTACTGTTATTTGATCCTCCATTGTGCCCCATGTTAGACCCTTTCTCCCTTTCTCCAGATGTCCCAAATCCAGGCGCTGCTATTACATCTAAGATTATTGCATTTACTGTTATTTGATTTACTGTTGTCCCCCGTGCTAGAACCTTTTCTCCCTCTATCCAGGTGTCCCAAATATAGGCACTGCTATTAAATCTAAGACTATTGCATTTATTGTTATTTGATCTTCTGTTGTGCCCTGTGTTAGACCCTTTTGCCCTCTATCTAGGTGTCCCAAATCCAGGCGCTGCATTACATCTAAGACTATCATATCAAAACATATCAAAGGCCTTGGAGAGGTCTACAAAGGCCAAGAACACCTTTGGTGCTCCTTCTTTGACTTTGGCTTTCAAAATGTTCAGAGCCATTAGGTTGATTGTGGTTGATCCGTTTTTTTGAAAGCCTGTTTGAAGTTTGTCTTCAGCCTCACTATCTTTCACCCAGACTCGGAAATGGTCTAGGAGACGGGTAGCATATAATTTCCCTAAAATGTCCAAAAGGGCTATTGGTCTGTAACTTGCTGGTTCGTGTCTGGGGCCCTTTTTGTAAATTGGGACAATCACTGCCCTTAGCCAGGATTCTGGGAGCATCCTCGTTCTGCCGCATACTTCAAATATCTTACTGATCCAGTCTGCCCATTCCACCGGTGACATTTTTAAATCTATATTAGTTAGCCCATCTGGGCCTGGGGCTCTGGAAGATTTCAGTTTCTGTATTACTTTTTCAATTTCTTCAGTATTCGACAGGTCGACCCAAGGTGTTTCCGAAAGATGTGCGGGTAATTACATGATTCCCAAAGGGCTCTCGAATTCAGTCTTGACCTTTCTTCGGATACCGCATTTGCGGAGGTGGCATTTTGGCTGTTCTCCGTATCTTTTATAAGTGTCCAGAATTCCCTCGGTTTTTTTGAGTGTAGTTTGGACATCATCTCCTCTGCGTCCCTTTGGTATTGAATGGCTCTATGATGTTTGAGCCAGTTTTTGTACCTTTTTAGTTCCAGGCGCCAAGTCGCCCAATCCTCCGTCTCATTGGATTTCTTTGCTAAGCTTAGCAATCTCCGGACCCCTTTTCTTTTATTCACCAATTCTTTATCGTACGTATGGGCCGTATCCACCGTTGCGTTTGCTCTCTTTAATCCCTTAACTTGAAAGGCAAGTAGCAAGGGCAAGTAGTTAGGTCTTTCTTTGCTGTTTATCTTGGCCTGGTTGCTCCCCTGCATTTCCCAACGTCACTTGATTTTTAAGATGTCTTGTTCTGTCAGTCTGAGCCGAGTCTGTTGCAAATTCGCTTCGATTGACCAATCATAAGTTTTGGCTTTCGAGTTGGTGGTCTGCCATGAGCAGGTCAATAGGTTATGGTCACTATTGATGGTTTTTCGGACGTTGAAGCTTGTTAGACCATGCGTAAGGCCATTTGACACGAAAATATAGTCCAGCGTTGCTTTGGAGCCGTTTCGTTCCCATGTCGGTATGTTCGTTTGGTTGGTGAACAGTGTCGCCACATTTTGAATGCTTCTCGACCTCAAGACCTCATTCCAGGCCTTTCCTCTCTTTACGGTGGGCTCCATTGTTCCCCTATGATCTTTAAGGCATTTGGGGTCCGCCGCGATCTCCGTGCATTTGGCATTAAAATCACAGCAGATGATCAATTCGATATTGTCGAATTCTACGTACAGCTGGTCGATCACGGCATTCATATTGTCACAGAAAGTTTTGATAGAAGTTCGCTGTGGATTCCAATAACAATTCACTATGGCCACCTTGCTTTGGAACGCATTTTCTGACTTTGCCTTCCCCTGAGTTTGTTGGGTCACAATCACCAGTGTTTCATATGACTGTTTCCACATTTTGGGTTAACTTAGGCCTGTGCCGGATTTTATCGCGGTTAACAGACCTGATGACGGTCTACCCAGCAGGCCTTTAACTGCTGGCGCAATCACCACTGAGAACCCATCCAATGCTGGTTGTTTTGTCAGCCAGGTTTCTTGTAGGCATATGATGTCGAATTGGCTTAGGTCCACATCTCCCAGAGTGGTAAGGTGCATGTGGCCTCTCGTATTCCAAGAACCTAGAGAGTATGATTCCTTTATGGGTCGCTCGCTACTTTTTTCCTCCAGGTTGTCGTCGCTGCAAGCTGGCCCTGGTTGTTGTTATTTGGCCTGTTTTTTATTCCAGCTCGACGTTAGCCATTTCCATGGTCCCATGGGTTGTTGCTTTTCATAATTCCTTTTTTCTTTGGGACTTTCGGGGGGGTTCCTCCTCTCCTCTCGGCGTTCTCGGTCAGAGTTGCCAGGAAGGACCCTTTGTCTCTGGTCTTCTCTATGCCTACTACTAAGATATCGACTCTGCTCCGTCTGGTCCTTTATGTGACCAAATTGTGTCGAGTTAGTGACACCTCTCTCCATTGTTTCCATTGGGCACTTTGCTCCCCTCTCTTGATATGCTCGTCTGCGGAGTTCTTGCCTCTCTTGTGGTTTAAAGCCTCGATTGTCTCGGGATAGCTCTTCAGTTCTTGATCCATAGTGGTAATAGATTTTTTGTTTGTCCGCCTTTTCCTCTTCCCGGTCTTGACTGCCGCTACTAATTTTTACTTCTGTCAGACGAAGCCCCATTTGTACTAAGTCTTGATAAACTGATTCATTAATGTGCTTGATAGCCGCTTCTTTCAAATGGAGAAATGCTTTCGCCTTCTTTTCCCTATGATAGGGTTCCACCAAAACCAGATCCTTCGTTGTGATATTTTTTAGAATTTTCACTTTCTTTGTGATTTGAAGTACCGTCGATCTGTTTAGAATTACAAAGTTTTTGTCTCTTTCCATTTGTTCAAGTTTAAAAACTCATATCTCTTTTTTTTCTTTTTTTTCCTTTTCTAGGTCGCCTTTAGCTGGGCGATCTTTTCACGGACTTCTCCGCCTGGCTGTCTCTTCTTTGGCCACAATCGAATCGGTCGAACCGCTTCTTGGTCTCACTGCCCGGCTCTGGGTCTTTTTGTCCTCGGGTCTCTGATCCGGTCTCTTGATTGCTCTGCTGTTCACCAACCTGATTGACCCCTCCTTATCTTTGTTGGCCTTTGCGGTGAGATTTTCACCTGTTACTGTGCCCTCCTTTTTTCCAACTGGAATTGTCAGTGGCTCCATTGGCTCCTCTACCTCATTTTCCGAGTAAGTGGTTATGTTCATTAAGCCTGTACATTCGAGGAAATCGTCTACTGTTGTCGGGGATGATGGGAGGTTTTTCCCGGTTGGTCGCGCCTTACCCTCTTGTCGGTTTCTAGTTGGAATGGCATCCTCCCAGTCCCACTCCCTCTGGGCTGGATTTTCTGCCTGTTTTGAGACCTTCTTTGGGTTGCCTTTCGCTTCCGTCTGGTCATTTAAGGGTTTTTCAGGGTTTGCTGACTTCACCCTAAGTGTCTCTTCCGATTTTTCTTCGTTCAAAACCAGCAGGGTATTCTCTTTTCTCTTCGACTGGACCATCGCCTCGCCTCTAGGGGAGTCCTTAGTTGGTGACTTTACTGATGAGAATTTCTTCCCCTTTTCTAACTTCTCGATCTTTTTTTCTAGTACTTCAATTGTTTTTTCCCACTGTGTTTTCTGATTTGATACGTTCTGCGGGCCCCCTGGTACTGAGGTTCTTATTGATGTTTTTCCGGCCTGGGAGGCCATGGTCTCCATTTTTTTTCTCAACAGTGTCGATTTTGGTTTCCCATTGCTTTTTTTGAATAAGCATTTTATCTACGGTTGCTGGGAGGAGAGTTTCCATCTGGGCCAATTTCTCCATCATATTTGATAGGATTGCTGTGTTATCTTGTACGTTTTCCTTGATTGTTTCGTACAATTTACAAAACGGTGCTAGCACGATGGTCATTGCTGACATGATAGCCATCATTTCAGGTTTCTTATTGGGTGATTCGTTTTGTAATGCCACTGCAATTTCGCTGAGTCGTCTCTTTTTTGGAGAGGCTGGTATTTTCTCTGATATTCTCGATGGAGTTTGCATGTCCATGGAGGGGCCTTCTTCTATTAATCCTTGATGTCTATCAATATTTCCCACCGTTCTCGGGGGTCCACATATCCTCGCGTGGTTGTCTTTGTTCATTTTTAGCTGAACCTCTTTAGCTAATGATAATACACTATGGTGCCCCTTAGTTAGGTGGGGCTTTGTCCAGGCCCACCGGTCCTCTTTATTCTTGAGTGGCTGTGACGTCTGCTCACAGTCCGCCACTACCCCTTTTCCACTCTCTTCCTCTTTGTCATCTTCCAGGATCACTATCTCTTCTCTTGTTAGTGGTCCTCCTTTAGTCGGACTTTGGGACAGTTTGTTCTCTGGACTCCTCATGGGGAGGCCCTTCGGGTCCATTTGTCTACACTCTGGACTCTCCTCCCCTTTGGCTTTTTCCGTATTCCTATCTGCATTGTTTGTGGGTATCCTGACACAGACTTGCCTGGAGCGATACACATGCCCTAGTTTTTCTGTTGGTGATTCTGTCCTCCTCTGTTTTTGGGCGGGCTGTGGTTCAATTGCTATTTCCAGCATCTCCGCGTCTGATATTTCTGTCTCGATGCTCTGTTTTCTTTTATGTTGTTGTGTAAAGAAGGCTTTTAGCGGGCAGGACAACAAGGGATTGGGGAGCCCTTGTAGCAGACGGCCACCTCTGCTGGGACCTTTTCTTGCTTTTTGTTCCGCCCACCCGTTATGCTTTGCAGATCTCATAGTTATCCTCTTCTTCATTCCTTGGGCTCTGGCTTTTGCTGGGGTGTTGCCTTTGTTTCTCTTTTTCTTTAGGGCCCCAGCTCCCATTTTCAATTGCTCGCCATCCGTTTCTTTATTAGAGTCTTCCGGTTCTCTCTCCATTTGGTTGTCACTCTCCAAACCCTCTGCTTCTGATTCCGAATCGATCTCAGTGTCTGTGCTTGTCCCTTTATCTCTGGGCTCTCTCAAGGCTCGGAACCTTGGGAGGGATTTTCCCCTCGTCTTGACAACTTTTTCCCCCCTTGAGGTCCGTGTCGTGGCACATTGCTTGAATACGAATCGAGTTGAGCACCTGCTCCATTATTTCTGTTGAGGCTAGAAGTTTGGTTGCCACAGCCCCTTTCCCCCTATTGCAATTCTTCTCATGCTCCAATGGTAAATGCCGCAGAGATGCTTCACTTTGTTCGCTTATTTCAGTTATTTCATTTAGTTTTGCTGCCTCCGTGGTCTCTTTCCCTCCTCGCAAACCTCTGTTAGAAGTGGTGCAGTTGGGGGCGGCGCTCCACAAGACTTTGACATCGGGGTTGTAGTCTGGTCTCTGTCGGGACTGAGGTACTCTCGCCTCCCTATATTGCTCCTGCTCCCAGCTCTTTTCCAGGTTCGTTGCCTCCACTTCGGTCGGGCGCTGACTCGGTTCTAGTACCACAAGTCCTTCCCCTGACTCTCGCCACTCTTCTCCTCGGTCTGTTGGATCAGCTGTGTTGGATCCTCGCCGGGCGAGAGGCGGTGTTCGCGACCCTGGGGGGTTTCCCGTTTCTCAATGTTCCGAGGGCACTAAGTCCTGCTGATCTTCTTGTTGCTCCTCTGTTGGCGGCTCGGGCGCGGGCTGAGATGTGGATAGCAGCTCACGCGCCACTGGCGGGACTCCTGCCTGATCTCGTTGTGCGGGTAAGCTTACAACTTCCTCCTCGTCCATACCTGCGTGTGGCGTGACTTTAGGCTCTGCTTTCCCCGGGACCCTGGAGTTTGGCATTGTTGACAAAAACTCCCGGATCGACGGGGTCCCGGATGGTCTATATGCTGAGTCCGACTTACTCCTCCTTCTTCCCGGGCTCTTTTCTCCCCCCGCCCCGTCTTCTGTGTTTTCGCCGGTTGTTGAGCGTTTGGGTTTTTTTTCACGTCCTTCCTGCATTTCGAGGGACGCACCTCTGGTTCCATTCTACTGCGGCTACGTGTCACTGGCTCACACCTCAGGCTCACAACTCCGCTTCACCGCTCCACGGTGTCATAGGGAAGAAATAGCACCTTCCTGCTGCTTCCGGACAAAACGATGTGGTCAGTGCAGACTGGCTCACACCTCAGGCTCACAACTCCGCTTCACCGCTCCGCAGTGTCGTAGGGAAGAAATAGCACCCTCCTGCTGCTTTCGGACAAAACGATGTGGTCAGTGCAGACTGGCTCATACCTCAGGCTCACAACTCCGCTTCACCGCTCCGCGGTGTCGTAGGGAAGAAATAGCACCTTCCTGCTGCTTCCGGACAAAACGATGTGGTCAGTGCAGATTATGTAATTTTGCTCCCAATGTTTATTGTTGTTCACTGTATGAGTTGTTCCATTGTACAGTGCCTTGGTGTAAGGCGCTCATCCAACTTCAATTCAGTGGAGGCTATAGAGCTTCTTCATGGCCAACTCATTATCGTCATCTGTTGATTTATCATCGAACAGGTTCCCTGGCAGCAGAGCTCAATGGTTGTTAGAGAACAAAGGGTACAGGCCTCACTGCAAAGGGATATCCTTGAGAGAAGAATCTAATCAAATGCGCCCATGCAACAATGAAGCACTGGAGACGACAATCTAAGATTATTGCATTTACTAGTTTTTGAGTTGCTGTTGTCGCCCGTGCTATGCCCTTTTCTCCCTCTATCCAGATGTCCCAAATTCTGTCACTGATATTTTAACAATCAATTTGCATTTACTGTTATTTCATTTACTGTTGTCCCCCCTACTAGACCCTTTTCTCCCTCTATGCAGGAGTCCCACATCTAGGCGCTGCTATTATATCTAAGACTATTGCATTTACTGTTATTTGACTTCTGTTGTGCCCCGTGTTAGACCCTTTCCCGCTCTATCCAGGTGTCTCAAATCTAGGTGCTCCAATTACATCTACTGCCTCTGAATTTAATGCTGCCATCATATTCTGGGTACCTTGCCACTGATACCTTACGTCTCTGCCCTCTGAGTGCACAGCCACTCACTGACCTCCACATCACTCTGCTGCTAGAATACTCCATCCCACAACCATGGCTGGTGTCACCTACCTGTTGGTGATTCCACAGCAACAAAGATGCCTCTCTGACCTCTTATTCCTGCCCCTTTCACACCATACTCTCCCCCCTCAACTCTCCCCCGGTGCATAACCTCCGCTCTAACACCGAACTTCATGAACCCACCCCCTATTTCCCACATCACTCTGCTGCTTGACTACTCCATCCCACAACCATAACCGGTATCCCCAACCAGATGAAGATACCACATCAAGAAAGACCGCATCTACGACCCCTTATCCCTGCCCCTTCCGCAACATACCCTTCCCACTCAACTCTCCCCCATCGGTGCGCGTCCTCCACTCTAGCACCTAACTTCATGAACCCCCGTATATACCACATCTGGTCACCACCTACGTCCTTTGCCCCCAAACACTGATACACTCTGACCTCCCTCATCCACTGTCCAATCATCCTTCCGCCTTAAACTCTACGACCAGAGGAATGCCCTCACATGCCAAACCACCCCACGCCATAAAGCCTAATCCCACTCACCTCAACCCACCTCATCATCCTCCAACCCCTTCACATCTATTGCGTATGACCACCTACTCCCTGTCAATAGATCCCACGCAACCTCAAATTCTCAAGCCAGAGGAGCCTTCTGGCACTCCAAACATCACAAGCCCTACCCCACTGCCACAGCCTCTCTACGCTCACTCACAAACTCCTTCCCCAGACCATTACCCCCTCCTCAACGCTCCCTGCCACTGCCAATCCCCCTCTGACACCCACACTACCACTCACCCACTCGTACAGAGCTCCATGTCTCTCCAACATCATCATACCTACACTGACACACTCCCCATCCTCACCCACTAGCTCTGTCCCACACCTCCCTAACCCCTACACCTCTCCCTCGAAAACACAGCGCCCCCTCGACTACACTATCCCTTGAGTACAACCACAGCCTGCAAACTCCGCTCAGCCTGCCACCCCATCCTCATCTACGATACACTCTGACCCCCATTCTACCTTCTCCTGCTCCCTCAGCTCCTACTCGACCCCCGCCCACAGACCCCCCTTCATACCCTTCCCTACCCTGAAAGTAGCACACCTCATCCCCTTCTCCCTCTGAACCTCCTATCCTCTTTCACACCCCTCTAGCAGCCAATCCCACAAAATGCAGAAAGGGTGACCGGCCGTTTCACTTGACTCTCCATACCTCACCACAGCTCCATCGTTCCAACCTCTCATCCTATCCCACTCCTACCATCAATCACTCTCCTCCCGTATCTCCCCATCTCCACCCCCTTGCTCTCAACTTTTCACCATGTACACCTAAACCCCTAGTGCCCGCCAGACTCATTCCACAAACATCTCTCCCTACCCCTCACACCACACATGCCCCACTCACCAACCTCCCCCATAATCCTTCGCACCATGTCCCACACATACCCACCCGCCCGCCTACTCTTCCCGCTCCCCAGCGTCTGAACTCTCTCACCCGACTCCCGAATAGTACATGCACCTAGATCCTCCACTTCCCCCCTCAGTCTGTCTCAATCCTGACTGACCCTACCTCACCTTCCATCTCACTAGACAGCTATGTCTACTGTGCATTACCCGCAACAAGCGTCATGGAAATCACCTCCCCTCATGAAGTCACATGCCTCCTTTTCAATGCCCCCTCCGTCACGAGAAACAGACACAGTACTTTTGACCTTGTATCCGCTGACAATTCAGACCTCATTTCTATCACTGAAAGTTGGTTCTCATATGATTTTGCCCCAGTTGCGCATGAGGCCTTCCCCCCTGGCTACTCCCTTATCACACACTACAGACCTTAAAGAGGTGGCGGGGTGGCAAGCCTCTACAAATCTCTTTTCTTCATTTCATTCGCTGAATCCCAAGCATGCAATGCCACCTGCAAATCCCTTCTAGTAACACTCACTCACAGTTTCCGACTCATATACAGACCCCCTGTATGTGACAGACATTTTGCCAACAATCTCTCTGACTCAATAGCTACCATTCAGGTAAATCACCCATCTCTCACAATAATTAGGAGATTTCAATGTCTGGTTCGATATGCCCAACAACCCCATGACCCATCCTCTGGTTGACAGTCTAGATGCACTCAATTTCTCCTGACATACCACTGTCCAACTCACTCCTGTGGTCACACCCTTGATGCGATCTTTAGCACCTATGACCTTGTCTCTATATCCAATCCCAAACCGCTTATCTGCACAGACCACTCTGAAATTCCTTTCTCTATCCACACACCAGCCCCTCCTCCCTTGGCTCCCCCTGCCCTGACCTTTCAATCTCAAATTCTGGAACAAAGTCAAAGTACTTCCTGACCTAGACAAAGCCCTTCTGCTCTGTCCACCAGCGACACTGACCTGTGGTAGATCGTTAACCACTGAATCCTTTGAGTCCTTGCTTAAAGAATCACTAATTCTTCTCACACCCACATGCCCCACATCACCACGCAAAGGAGCATCCCCAAAATGGTTCACGCCCCACCTGAAGACTTTCAAAAGTCGAAATAACTCTCTTGAATGCAAATGGCGAGCATCTTAAACCTCTCTCAGCAGATCTATGTTCACCCACCACCACCGTAACTACAAATCAGAGATTTGGAAAGGCAAAAAGGCCTATTACAATAAACAAATTCTGAAATGTAACAACAGCAGCAAATAACTCCACAAGATCATCTTCAAATTTGTGAAACCCACTTGCACCTCTACCTAAACCAGCCCCACACGAACACTCTGGGATTCCCTCTGACTACATTTCTACAACACTGCTCTTGACAGGACGGCAACCCTTAACACCAAACTCTCCACTCTCACCCCCGCCCCACCCATACCGCTCCTGATCCCGTCACCTGATGATCGCAGGGCCAGACTTCAACCCTTTCCAAATCATCTCGGGGAATGAGTTCCTTAATCTACTATCCGGCAGCAGAACCTCTGGATCCCAACTCCACCTCTGTCCCACCTCTCTTCTGAAAGTAATTTACTCCTCTACTTGTGCAGGAGAACATGCACGGTCCATACTTAACAACTCCCTCACCTCTAGCACCTTTCCTGAGGCTTTTAAAATAGTTTATGTCAAACCTCTTCTAAAAAAGGCATCCCTCGACCAACTTGACCCTCAGAATTACGGACCGATCTCCAATACCAGATTTCTCACGAAACTGATTCATCAGTTTGCATACTCCCAGCTCAACCGCTTTGTAGAATCCAACAAACTACTTGACCCTGCACAATCAGGCTTTAGGCCATGCCAATGAACAGAAACCACTCTGATCTCGATATGGGACGATCTTGAGGTCTCAGCAGACTCTGAGGGTTATGCAGCGCTGATTCTCCTTGATCTGTCAGCAACCTTTGACACCAATAACCATTCTATCCTCTTTGACCGCCTACACTCACTAGGAATCCGCAGCTCGCCACTCAAATGGATTTCCTCCTTCCACAGCAAACAAATAATGTCCCTCTCCCCTTTTGTCTCAACTGCTTGCGCTGTGAACACTGGAGTACCGCAAGGTACCTGTCTCTGTGATCTCCTTTTTAACCTCTATCTGACAACACTACCAGGAATCATCTGTGTGCACAACCTCTCGTTTTACCACTATGCTGATGATACCCAAATTATCCTGAGAATTCCCAAAAATAGCACCAACCCACGCCCGACTTTGAAGCCTTCCTTAGTGATATTGTGCGATGGATTACAAAACACCACCTCCTTCTGAACCCAAATAAAACTGAAATCACAGTGTGAGGCAATACTGCCCTTCTTCCACAACCACTCCCATGGCCCACCTCTCTCGGCACCCCCACCTTCAAAACAGTTACAAACCTTGGCTGCAATATGGACCTACCTCTCTCCCGTCAGATCAATAATGTATAAAAATCCTGTTACTTCCACCTCAAACTCCTTATACGCATTTTCATTTTCCCTTACCTCACCTACGCCAACCAACTCTCCGCTGTTATGTCCATTGTTATGTCGAGACTGAACTATGCCAACTCCTTATACCTGGGAGCACCGGCATACAAACTTAACAAACTCCAAAGAACCCAAAACGCTGCTGCCAAACTCCTTCTCACTCTGGGACACAGAGACCACATCTCGCACTTTCTCCACACCCGTCACTGGCTCCCTGTAGGACGAAGGTCCACCTTCAAAACTCTATGCATCACACACCAAGCAGTGCACAAGACCGGCTCAACCTACCGTCAAGAGAAGATTAAACCCAACCTCACTTCACGCACCCCAAGATCAAGCACCACCCTCTTACTAGTGATTCCACCCTCCAATTCAGCCAGGAATGGAGTATCCCCCTTCTCAACCGTGTCACCAAGACTGTGGAGCTCACTCCCCCCCCACACATTCGAGACACCCAAGATTAGATGGCCTTCCGCAAAGCTCTAAAAACATGGCTCTTTCTGTAAACATGATTCAAACCGTCTAGAGCCGCCAAAACATTACAACACCTTGGACCATGACTTCAAATCATTACATTAGAATGTAAATACAACCTGCGGACAAATGTTCGAGAAGCAGACACAGCTGAAAGCAACTAAGTTCACCAAGAAAGAATCAGAAAAAAAACAATTACCATTGATGACAACCATAGCGTCCCACAAGCACTAGACATAGGACCACTAACTACATAGCTCTCAACTCACACGCTTTTGGCGGGTGTCACCCGCCTTTTAAAGGGCTGACTCACCCGCCAAGCCTCCTGCACGCCCATCCATTCCAATGGGTGTCTCACCCGCCAAAAACAAAATCGGGTGGTTTCACCCGCCTTTGCAACACAAATGGTTGAGAGCTATGCTAACTAGCAGCTTTGTGAGTCCACGACACATGTCTAGCTACCCCCTGTCCCATCTCCCACTGAGTGCAGCTATCCCGAAGTGCATGAATGTAATCCAGAACAGTGGGCTAATAAGAATAAAACATCCATTCCAGACACTGACCTCTCCTATCACTATGCTCACTCTCTACTCTACACCAAAACACAATAGAGTGCAGCTACACCCCAATCAATTTCGGCCTAGCTGCTCACCTAGGAACATTACCCCATGAACACCTCAACATTCTGCTAGAACGCAGCTACACCCCACAAAAGAAAATCGGCCAAGTTGCTTACATACACGTCCTACACTGGCCAGAATGCAGTCTCGGAGACCAACCACCAGACTGCACACATTCAACTGATCTCTGTACACCAACATACCTAAGGTTAGGATGCAGCTACCATCAAGCAATCACATCATCTGCTCACATATTGAGTGCACCCAAGCACCCTATAAAACCCTTCTCTCTCGACTGACTTAGAGTACGGTGCCAGAGGGCGTTCAACCCCCAAGCACTTTGAGGTCATTCTAATGATATATAGAGCACTATATAAATGCCATATAACATAACATATTCTTCCAAGTATGTGCTGTGAGCTAGATTGTTAACGGATAATGAGTAAGAATAGGTGTAGGAGCTGTGCAAGGGTGCATTTTGAGCTTCAAAGTTCCTAGATGAGCTGGAAAATGTAGTACTGAACTGTTCGCTAAGCATGTAGCCATTTGCGAAGTGCAGATACATGTGTGACCATGTCATCATGCCATGTGTGGTCACGTGGCACTGCCCAGAAAGTCTGCGATGACGTCAGATGTTCGCGAATGTCGACGAACACAAAAACTGTGGAAAAAGTAGGATAAAGTGTATGGCAGTGTTAAAAATAATGCTCGCAGGTGGGGAATGGCAGTGTTTTAAAGTGACCATTTTTAAATTGGACAACAATTCTGCTATATTAGGGTAAGTATGATAGTTAGGAAGTTGTAGGAAATTGGGGTGCACTGGTAAAAACCCATTAAATTCACTGATAAGACTTTGTTAAGGGACATTATGGTTAAGTCGTACTAATAAAAACCTATGACATTCAATGAAAAAACTCTGTTAAAGGGATGTTATGGTTACAAGTAAAACCGGAAAACCCCAGAAATTCGCCACTTATGATAAGCTAAGCAACCATAACTCCACAACCGTGCACTGCTAAGATTAACACCCAGAACATCAAAGATGACATCACAAATGACAACGTTTTTTCATTGAATTTCATAGGTTTTTATTAGTGCAATTTAACCATAACAAACCCTCTAACAAAGCGCTTTCACTGAATTTCATGATTTTTATTAGTTCAACTTAACCATTATGTCCCTTTAACAAAGTTTTTTCAGTGAATTTTAAATAAATATTCAAGGAAAATCTTTAGTTGCAGGGACGTTAAGGTGAAAACTTAATGCAACAGAACCTCTGAAATTCATTTAAAGCCACCTTAACATTGCGCCCCCTGTTGCACATCCTATGACCACAATGATGACATCACAGATCACATCACTGATGACACCACTAATTACATTACAACAGTAACTGGTATTAGGAATGGCTTTTAGCCATGGTCAGTGTGCATGGCCAAATATGTTTTAACAAATGAATGGGTAAGAGTCATGGCCTTCAGTTATGGACAGTGATCACAAATTTCACCCATGTGCACTGAATATTTAAACACACTTATAGACTACCAACCATAGATTTTGGCCTTTACCAGTGGATACAGTTTTCAACTGTGTCCATTGTATATTATATGCACTGGTCAGGCACTAGCCATGGACCTTAGCACAATACTGGCCAGTGGCCACAATCTTTGGCTCTGCCCACTATATATTCTAACATATAAATGAGCCACTAGCCATGGTCATTGACCTTGATCAGTCTGTACATCTTTTGGCCATGTCCACTGTATATTTAAAAATAATAAAATGCAATAAGTGATGGCCTTCGCCCGTGCCCACTGTCTATTATTTACACTAACCAGACACTAGCCATGGTCTTCGACACAATACAAGCCAGTGGACACGACCTTTGGCTGTACCGACTGTATATTCTAACATTTTAATGGGCACCAGCTATGCCTATAGCCATGACCACTGACTACAGACTTCAACGTTGCCGACTGTATATTTTAAAACAGTGATGAGCTATGAGGCATGGCTTTTAACCATGCAGATTGGTATTTTTTTTAACACTAGCCAACCACTAGCTATGGCCTTTGGTACTGGCCGGTGACCCCAGCCTTTGTCATGGCCAAGTACACAGCATAGACTGTTATTAAAGTAATCAAACGTTTCATGGGAGAACTTATAAATGATGTTATTTCTAATTCCATTGTTGATGTAATCAGTTATATTCAATGTTATTAGTGTTGTCACCAGTGATGGCATCAGTGATGTGCTTTGTAATCTCATCACTGTTCTCATACAACATGTAACTAGTTTTGTCATCAGTGATGTGATCTATAATGTCGTCATTGTGGACATAGGCTGCGCAACAGGGGGCGTGAAGTTAAGATGGCTTTAGCGGAATGCCAGGGGTTTTGTTGCGTTAATTTCTCACCTTAACGTCCTTGTAACTAAAGTTTTTTTCTTAGAATGTCAATGGTTTTGTTACAGTGTTTGCTCACCTTAACAGCCCTGCAAATAAAGTGTTTTGCTTGTAGTTCAAGGGTTTCGTAATTCCATAGATTTTTAGAACACTTCCAGACCACTAGCATGGTCTTCGGCCATGGTCAGTGGTGCCCACTGTCCAATTTGAAATGCTACCAGACCGCTAGCCATGGCCTTCGGATTGCAGGCTTTGAGAATTCATAATGTTTAGGCAATGTTGAGTGAGACTAAATTATGTGCCATGGACCACACACTTTGGTTAAGCAGCGTGCTCCAAGCGGTATACTGCTTTTCGGCACCTTCATTTTGCTGCGCACCGATTGGCGCAGCCATTCCGCCACAGTGCCGATTTCGGCATACCCTTTTTGGCATGAAAGCCATTCTGGTGCTGTTATTTTGGCGCGATGGATGCTTGGATGTGGCTGACATTGCAGCCACGTCTAAATACCCTCATTCCAAATAAGATCACATGACTGCACTGCAACAAACCTTGGCACCTCCCAGTTGCGTTGCTTTTCTTTTAATTAAATTTAAAAAGTAAACGTACAGCCTTGAACCCTGCTCTGCCAGAGCTTAATGCCTTGCATTTAACCAGTAGGCCAAAATGTCTTGCTGCTTCACAGGGCACAACTTTCATACTTAGCATATAATTGAATGTATTCAATGATATATTCACGCCTTTAAACACTTGTATAGGTGCGTTATAAATGCCTTATCATATCATATCATAAAAAAGGCTAGGTTTGTTTGTTTGTTTTATTTATTTATATAGCGCTCCAGACCCAGAGGTAGTAGGGCGTTTCAGGAAGCGGTTACATAGTATGATATATACATATTTCATTATGCAAACATTTACACAATTTACAAGCATAGTTGAGCAATCAGCAGTATCCTGAGATATTTTGAGAGAGGAGGTAAATGCTAGTTTTTGTTTAGTAGCCATCCAATAACATGTTTCCTAAAAGTCTGAAAGAACTCAATAGTTTTAATGTTAAGTGGTAAGGTGTTCCAGAGTTGGGAGGCAAGCACCGTAAAGCTAGAACTGCCGCCTCTTTTTAAGGTAAATCTAGGCACTCTCAGGCATAAGGTATTGAAGGATCTGGTAATTCTAGTGGCAGGTTTCATGGTAAATGTATTAGTGAGATACAGTGAGGCTAGGTGGTTTAAGGCCTTGTATGTGAGACAAATGGTTTTCAAGTCAATTTTTTGTTGTATGGAGAGCCATTTGCACCATTTCCTGGCAGATGGAGATGTGCTCTCGCCTGGGGATATTAAGTTCTGCTAGTAGTGCATTATTTTGGAGTACCTGTAGTTTGTTAATTATAGATTGGTTTGCGCCTAGGTACAGGCTGTTGCAGCAGTCCAATTTGGACTGTATGAGGGCCCTGGTGAGTGTGAGGCAGCTATGAGAGGATAGGAAGGGTCTGCTGGCCCTTTTCAGCCTGCCAGTGTAGGCAGTGGCTGAGTCGGCCATGTTGATTTGTTTGGAGAGGTTGGTGTTGGCATCAAGGTAAACACAAGGGTTTTCACACTTTTAACAATGAGGATGGTCTTACCATTGATGATAATGCTATTGTAGTTAGGGCTAAGTTTCGGCAAGTTACTGGGAGAGCTGACAAGGAGAAGCTCAGTCTTCTCATCATTCAGGCATAAACCGTGTATGGCCATCCATGACTGAATGATGGAAAAGATTTTGTTAATCCGGGTGACGTCTGGGTGACGTCCGCGTTGTAGTTGCCTGAGATGGTGAGGAGTATCTGGGTTTCGTCTGCATAGTTGGGGTAGGTGACACCCAGACGGTCCAATTTGTCGAAGAGTGGCTTTGTAAATATGTTGTACAAAGTGGGAGAGGCACAAGAGCCTTGTGGGACCCCGCAGGTGATGGGGATAGGGTCTGCTGCTGCTATTGTTGAGAAAACCCTCATAGTTCTGTTAGCCAAAAAGTATTGTGTCCATGTGATGGCAAAAGAGAAGTGAGCTGCGGTTCATAGGTGGCTGCATAGGATTTTGTGATCGACCAAATCGAAGGCCTCTGAGAGGTCTAAAAGGAGTAGGATGGCGGTATTACCTTTATCTTTGATTTCATCAATCTGACTTTTGAGGTCAACAAGGGCAGTTTCTGTTCCATGTTGAGGTCTAAAGCCAGATTGACCTATTCCCAGCAGTTGGTTGGATTCCAGATACTCCTGAATTTGGAGGTAAGCGACTCTGTACAAGATTTTTAACAGGAATAGGATTGTGGTGATGGGTCTATAATTGGTGGATTTGGCTGGGTCTAGTGATCGTTTTTTTAAGAGTGGCAGAACCCAGGATTGTTTAAGGTTGCTGGGGACTAAACTATTAGCGAAAGGCAGGTTAATTAGTTTGGTGATGAAAGGGGATAGATCTCTGGCTGCGTCTTTTATGATCTGGGAGGGACAGCTGTCCCTTTGCAGTTGGAAGCTTTTAAAGAGGTGATGATTTTTTGAACTTCCAATATAGATACCTTCTTAAATGTGAAGCCTGCATTGGATTCGATGGTCGTTGGTGAGCTTGGGCTAGTAGACTTGCTACTGGTGAGTTGTTGATGTTTATCCTCAATTTGGGTTTGGAGTCCTGTGATTTTGTTGTTAAGGGTGTTCTGGATGCTGGTGCACTAGGGTTCGTCTTCCGTGCAGGTGTCTATAGGTGGATTGGGATTTTCTAATTCCTTTAATATTTTAAATAGTTCTTTGGTGCAGGAACCTGCCTGATCTATCCTAATGTTATAGGCATCTTTTTTAGTGCAAATGATCTCATTTTTATATGACGAGGAGATATTCGTAAGATTGGATTTGTTTTCAGCAGATGAGTTCAGATGAGCTCTCGGTTTACCTTTACGCAATTTCAGTGGGGCAATGGTATCAATGGCACTGGCCAGGGAGTCGTTGAAAGTGTCGATCAATAGGTTTAGATCAGCATTGGCCGGTAGTGCATTGAGGGTAGGGAGGACCAGGGGTATTAGGGCTTCGGCAGTAATGTTACGTTTATTTCTGGTCAGACAGGCTGGTGTCATGGGGCAATTTTTAGGTGCTACATGATTGATATTAATTTCAAGGGTGATGAGGTAGTGGTCAGTCCATGCGAGAGGTTGGGGGTCCTTGCAGGTAGTGATGCAGTTGAGAGCCGCTACCCAGTCGATAAATCTGCCTTTGTGGTGAGTGGGTAGAGCACTGAGTTGTGCAAAGCCATGCTCAGAGCGTTGGCTAAGAAGGAAGCTGGGGTGTCATTAGGGTCGTTGTGACCAAGATTGAAATCTCTGAGGATGACAATTTGTGCTACTGGCTTGGAATTTTCAGCAATGAGCAAGGTGATGTCTTCCTCAAAGACTCCTGGGGGGCCTTGGGGTCTATATATAAGGGGAAAAGAGATTGTGCTTTTGGGAGAGGTTTGCAGCTTGACTGTGAGTAGTTCGCAGGATTTGAGTGATGAGGAGGAGACTGATCTGCAGTTTAGTGATGATTTAAATATAAACGCTACGTCTCCTCCCCATGCATTTTGTCTGTCAGCTCTGAGGATAGAGTATTTGTCAGGAATAGCTAGCAATAAGTATGATCCTGACGCTTCATGTAGCCAAGTTTCTATTAAGGTGAGGAAGACTGTTAGTTAGAATGATGTCAGCGATTTCTGTTGGTTGGCAGCAAGGGATCTGACATTAAGTAAGGCTCCTTTTAGGGGGAGTAATTTGGGCTTGTTGGGGCTATATGTTTATTATTGGTCTTAGTGTTGAGTTTGGCAGAAAGCCTAGTAGTCGTAAGGAGGAGTCTAGTGCCTAGTCTATTGTTACGGCTGTAAGGTTGGGGTTGACTGAGCGTGTAGGTCCTGGAGGCTTGGGTGTGGGGGGTTTGGTATTGAGTTTGGTATAGTTAGGCTTAGTACTGGGAGAGGCGCTCCCTGTCAAACCTGGAGCACTAGGTCTAAGGTGATCGGGGGTTTTATTAGAGATAGTGTTGGCTAGGAGGCCGTTGTCTTTGGAGGAGGTATGGTTAGAGTGGTAGCTAGGTAGGAAGGGTGGCAGAGATGGTAGGAAGGGCGTGGGCAGGGGATGGGGTAGTGTCTTGGACATCCAAGTTTGGCTAGGCCATCCTTGAAGGCTATGAAGTTGCAAGGTACATTGTCCTGCATGACACAGAAGGGGAACATGATAAGAGTGAACCAGGCGATCATGGTCTGGCTACGAGGTTATGCAGTGCAGGCGGTCTGGGTTGTAGAACTAGGGAGGGTAGATATATCTTTGGCTAAGTTCTCCTAGGTGAACAACACAGGCTAGAGGCTCACATGTAGCCAGCTGTAACCTGGGCTAGAGGTTGGCCTGTAAGGTTATCTTAGTCGTGGCTAAGAGAGGCATGTGCATATGGTAAGGCATCACCTAGATTTGAGGTAACACTCTAGGCTAAAATACAGTGAGGCCTCAACTAGATTTGAAGTAACACTCTAGGATAGAATACAGTGAGGCAACACCTACATTTGAAGTAACACTCTAGGGTAAAATACAGTGAGGCAACACCTAAATTTGAGGTAACACTCTAGGCTAAAATGCAGTGAGGCAACACCTAAAATAGACAGTATCACTTTAGGCTAAAATACGGTACGGCAACACCTAAATTTGAAGTAACACTCACACACTAGCCTAGGAATATAGTATAGCAACGTCTGGCTTATAGTGCAGAGCTACAATTCTGATGTGCGCCGCCTAGCAGTGCGGTTTTAACTGGGAGAGGCGCGGAGGCAAGGATCGGAAAAATGCGTGCAAGCGGGAGCGGCATTGTGTTGCAGCTTGGACAGGATAATGGGGGTGGCCAATCAGGTAGGCAGGAAGGTCTGGATTAGTGGGCCATAGGTTAGTGGTATGGCACCATAGGTTCAGTTCAGGTAGCGAGCAGTGTAGATGTGGCACAGCGATATAGTGTGCTATGGAGATGTATCCGGAGGGATACTGGCCAGTAAGGAACAGGCAAATGCAGTTGATAGTAATAATATTGCTTACCTACAGTGGAGCTTGGGGTTGGGAGCAGGATTGGATATATATGAGTACACGTATGCAGTGGCCATTCAATAAGCGTGTTTACAAAACATGTGTGCCGATAGAGACTAATGAGAGTTCAGTATAGTTCCATCAGGCATGCAGATCGTGGAGTCTCTCTTCTTGCAAACTGGGCAATTTTTTGTGTTACTCACAGTTCATATTGTCGGGTTGTGTAGGTCTCGATAGACAGCTAAATGGCCGTGTTTGCAGCGGGTGCCTGTGGGCAACAGTCGTGTAGGGGGCGAGGAGACAACCAAGCAGAGTTTTTGGGCCTGGGCTCTGGCAGCCTCTGGTCAGGCTCAGGTCAGGAGCCTTAGTGAGTGCCTTGGGGGAGTGCCGTCTTCACCTGCCAGCGCTCTCTGATAGGGCACAGAAATACCAAAGTAGCCAATGGATGCTGGCGGCGTCAGGGGCCTGGGGCCAGGCAAGTTAGTAGAACATGGCGGAAACCATCTTAGAAGAGTAAAAACCTTGTGGCTTGTTCGGCAATTCGGCAAAGAATGGTAATCTTACAGCAATGTTGGGGGTTAGACACCCAGCAAATAATAAGTAAGATTTATAAAACAGAGCTGCGGGCTCGACGCGCACAAGGGAAGTGGGATGCGGGCATGCCGGAGGATGCTCGTATTAAGCCTCTGGCTTACCGGAGCATCACGGAAGGCTGATTATCGTAAAGGTGGCGCCTGCTTCTCTGCAGTGCCCAAAAGTGGCGCGAGCTCCAGCTCGGCGGTGCAGATGAGTGAGCAGGCTCAGCTCAGGAGCCTTAGTGAGTGCCTTGGGGGAGTGCCGGCTTCGCCTGCCGGCGTTCTCTGATAGGGCACAGAAATACCAAAGTAGCCAATGGATGCTGGCAGCGTCAGGGGACTGGGGCCAGGCAAGTTAGTAGAATATGGCGGCGGCCATCTTAGAAGAGTAAAAACCTCGTGGCTTGTTTGGCAATTCGCCAAAGAATGGTAATCTTGCAGCAATGTTGGGGGTTAGACACCCAGCAAATAATAAGTAGGATTTATAACGCGGAGCTACGGGCTTGACGCGCACAAGGGCAGCGGGATGTGGGCATGCCGGAGGATGCTCGTATTAAGTCTCTGGCTTACATGAGCATCACGGAAGGCTGATTATCGTGAAGGGGGCATCTCCTTCTCTGCAGCGCCCGAAAGGTATGAAACTTGTGAGAATTCAAACAATAACATAATTGTAGCATAATTGTTAAGTGCTGCATCTCGAACTCCAGTAGGCCAGGGTTCTCCAATGGCAGTGTCCAGCATAAAAGTGATTTTTTATTTTCCTACTAAATTTATTCTGTCTATAATGTTTCTGAGAGACAGTGCAGTCTTCTTTTTGAATGTACGTGCAGGGTAAGGGGGAATGTGTGGTGTGAGGGTATGTTCATCTGAGATGTTGTGCGTGCAATGTGTGTGTTTTTGATGTAAGCATGTGTACATGGTATGAAGGTGTGTGTGAGGGATTGTGCATGCAGTGTGCATTTGCCCTGTGATGGCGAGTGTTTTGTGTGTGCACGCATGTACACCATTGTGTGTATGTGAGCATTATGACACACCGAGTGTGAGTTTTCAGTGTCATACTGTGTGTGTGTGTGTGTGTGTGTGTGTGTGGGTGTGTGTGTGTGTGTATGTGTGCATGCCTCCATGTGATTCAGAAGATACTCATCCAGTTTTTTTTGTTGCATTTTCTTGACTTGTAGTTTTGTTTTGTCTATCAAGTGTCCTGTACTACATGTCCCAAAATGCAAAGTAAAAAAGAAATCTGAATGATCATCTTCCAAATAACAAGGGATGTGTAGCATATAACAATGTATACAATACATGTAACTTTGCTATATTCATGATTTCTCCTGCACCTCTATTTGTTTGGGTTGAATGGCAGTGGGAGATCTGTAATTTGTTGAAGGACGAGGTACATGTTGTAGAATCAGAGGAGGGGGAAGAAAATTAAAACATGTTTTTTACTTTAAAGTGAGAATAAGGGGCTGGAGAGGAGTGAGGTCTAATTGCCCACACCGTTTTCAAAGTCTAATAGTAGCACAATATATTAAGGGAATAATGGGACTGTGTGGCAAGCCCCTCCCTTGAGCTGCAAAGAAAGTCTTGTTTGTGTTGGCTCATGTGCATTAGAAGACGTAAAACTATTATTACCCCATTGGTAGAACAGTTCAAAAGACCTTCTTAAAATCATGCCGTGATTGGGTGAACATTTTCCATGAAGGAGGCAGCATGAGTCAAAGGCATGTCTGTTAAGACTACATAGTCCAGAATACAAAGTATTCACCAAATTATACTGTTTTAAATAAGTCTTGAACCCTCGTCTGCCAGAGTTCAATGACCAGCATTCAACCATTATGCCACAATTGTATAGTGCTTCACGATGCATACATTTCATATTTAGCCTATAATTTAATATGTCCAATTGTAAAAGGCTAAGTATGAAACTTGTGAGAACCCATCTGAAAACATCATTACAGCATAATGGTTAAGTGCTGCCTTTCAAACTCCTGCCAGACAGGGTTCTCAAAGGCAGCGTGCAGCAAGTATTTATTTTTATTTTGCTTTTTCATTTTTATAATGTTGCCGAGAGACAGTGTAGTACATGTTCCATTCTGTTTTATAAACTTGCAGTAAATAAATGTTTTTAATGTTTAATCCATATTACAAAATGCAAAGTGCCTGCAGCTTCATACCAATTGTGACCTCTCATGCCAAAACATCCTGCAAATACCTGCAGGTTCATGTCATGCCAATTCTGACTTCTTGTGCAAAAACATCCTTGTGCTGAAAGGTCCCTGCACGCAACTGGCTGTGTCTAACTGGGCGCAGCCAAACAGGACCTTTGGTGAAAATGTTGCACCATAACGGCGTGAGCCTAAGTGGCCACGCCGAAATGTCCTGTCCCGTGCTCCAAGCCCCTTATTTTCTACCCGTTTTCTTGTTGACTGTTGTAATACATTGCACAAATCCCACTAACCACATTTAAGCAGCAGGGAAATGGTGAAAAATGACTGGCTGCAAGAATAACATATGCACAGGTACTATCTGCACCTATAGCGAAAATCAAACGC
Organism: Ambystoma mexicanum; assembly: GCF_040938575.1. Lineage (NCBI taxonomy): Eukaryota > Metazoa > Chordata > Amphibia > Caudata > Ambystomatidae > Ambystoma > Ambystoma mexicanum. The sequence continues at coordinate 327,709,753 of NC_090939.1, forward strand.
TCTCACCCATGAATATACGCACAGTACTGCATAGCTTCAAAGTGAGTAAAGTGCCAGCCCCCTCAGGCCATGTTGCTCTCAGTGGTCTTGTAACATTGTCTCATGTATTAGGCACCATAGCCTGAGGGGGCTGGTATTCTCCTCACTTTAAGGCTAAGCAGGGTTGGTCATGGTTACACCATGTATGGGAGACCCACGTCCCCAGTGATTTTTCATCCTCGATGTCAATGTAGCTGTAAAAATATCTTTTTCGTGTTATTATGTATAAATGTTAGCAGGCTTTTAGCACTCCCAATATTTTTAGTTAATGCCCTGTGTGATTACATTATTTGCCGAGGATCACACAGTTGGATTAAGCAGCATGCTACAAGCCCCTTGTTTTCTGGGCGGTTTCTTGGTGATTGTTTTCATACATCGCACAACCCCAACTAACCACATGTAAATGGTAAAAAAAAATGACCAGCTGCAAAAATAACATATCGCCAGATACTTTTGCACAGATAGCAAAACTCAAAAGCTGGCACCCATGCATGCCCTACCCCCACATCAAGGACTGTGCCATAGCCCTGATCCCCATCATTACTACCTTCCTCAACTCCTCATTCGCCAATAATTCCATCCCTCCTAAACTCAAGGAAGCCTGGATATCACCTCTCATAAAGAAAGTATTGCTTGATCCTTCCATCCCCACAAATGATAGGCCCATCACAAGCGCTTTGGTGTACGGCGCTTTTTAAATCAATAAATATAAATACAAATAAAAACAGTCCCCTTCTTGCTAAAAATCCTAGATCGAGCCGCATATGTCCGAATACAAGCCTACCTAGAGCAACACAAAATCCTAAACCCTCACCAGTCAGGCTTCCGTATAGGTCATGGCACTAAATCCACCCTCTTGGATCTGAAAAATCAAATGGATGACATGTGTGATGCAGGCACACTTGCCCTCCTCCTCCTTCTTGACATGTAGACAGCCTTTGACCTTGTCAAACATCAAGCCCTCTGCCACCACCTCACCACTGCTGCCAACTTCACCCCAATGCCTCCAAACTGATTGCCACCTTTCTTGCTGAGATAACCGCCATAGTATATGCAGGCAATGCAGCTGCACACCCCAAAAATGTCCCCTGTGGTGTCCCACAAGGCTCCTGCATCTCTCCGACACTGTATAATGTTTATACAAAACCACTTTTCGATCACCTTGCCTCACTGAGGATTTATTTATTTATTTTGCATTTGTAGAGCGTGCCTAACCCATGGGTATCTCGGCACTGGACAAGCATTTACAGACAATTAAAAAGCATGGAAATGAACAAGTAAGGTAATACAATTTACAGTTTAAAGTATTTACAAACTACACTGATGATACTCAGATCCTCATCCTGCTTTCAGGTGACCATGAAGAAGACTGCTGCCAGATCGCCTTCATTTATGACATCATCCAAACCTAGATGGCCAAACACCAACTTTTCCCCAATGATGTGAAAACCGAGATCCTAATAACTGGCCCTCCATCCCACCTGGCCAAACACGACCCAGCCTGCCGCGCATTCACGATTGATTCCTGCACCATCCTGGTCTCCGCAGCCATTAAAACGTTAGGCGTCTACCTTGACTCTAGGCTTTGCATGACCCGCCACGTGAACCCTATTGCCACCTCTGCAGCTTATATGAACAAACTTATGAATGCTTCCAAAGACCCATCTCTGGACTAGACTGACTAACCATTTCCAGAGCACTGATAGGATCACGTCGGGACAACTACAAACTCCCTCCTCGCTGGCACTTCAGAGCAAAACCTGAACAAATTCTAAACTATCCAAACGAATACCATTCGGGCAGCCCTTGACCTCCCCAAATGTACCCATGTTTCACATTACAGAAGAGCAGCCCACTGGTTCCCGGTGAGTAAAAGGATTAACTTTAAAATTCTCTCCATTACCCACCTTCCCTATTGAGAACAACTCCACTAGACTAACCAGACGCTGATTCAGCCATATACTCAATACCCCTTGTGTTAAGTGCTCTAAAGCAGGAGGTTCTAGCTTCCCTTCCACTGCTGCGTACATATAGAACTATCTACCTCTGCATCTAAGGCCTGAAATCAAATCTCATATTGGCAGTTCAGAATAAACCTTTAAACTGTCCTATTCAACTGACTTGCTGCCAGCTCCTGACAACCATTGATAATGAACTTTACCTCACCAGACAATTATACCTTACGCTGTACTGTGCAACTTACAGTCTCAATAAATATGCTGGCAAAGTTTAAAAGGTGCTCACCTTTTAAACCAAGCAATCTGTTATGAAATATTCTCTAGAAAACTAGATCCCAATACAAAAGAAGTGCATGTGGTCTTGTGAGTAAGTGCCTGCACTGGGAACATGACAACCTGAGTAAAATCCTGGTAGCCAAATACTAGAGCAAGCTTGCCAACCTAAAAAAAAAAAACACAAGGTGTTGCGTCCACCCTTTGAAAATAAGTTACGCTGTCCACCCATATGTGCCCTTTACTGGTGCCATGAAAAGCAACCACAATCAGGAGAAAATAACTGCACCAATATCCAGGATTGCTAACTCTCCTGACACATTGTGGTCAAATATTCATGACATAATTTGCCTCTGATCATTTTCCCTCCTCACCCCCATGTCTATCTTTCAAAACTACTCTGCTTTATAATTCCAACACATACCATAGTGTCACTCAAATATTTAAATCCTTATAGAACTATGTTAGGCAAAAGTGTACAATTGTTGCATTATTCCCCCCATCTTGACTGGGAGACTACAACTACCAGAATGTAATTCAGCAAAAGGCAAAACATTGTCTCTGAGTGCATATCTTTCAAGGTATGACAGTAGCACGGTTTAAAAAAAAATGGAAATCCTCATCGACCTTTCCATCTCCCTCACTTAGGGTCACTCAGATCAGGACTGTTCCAGCACTAGCCAGCCAGCCAGCACTGAGTTTCGTCTGCCCAGTCAGGCTCTGTTACTTCATCTCCCAGTGCCCAAATATGTCTGACCAACCCTCTTTTCTTCTTTTTATGAATTCTACCTGTCACACAAAGAGAATACCTCCCCTTGAGCAGATCATTCCACTGCAAAGGGCACATGATCCCATTGTTGGAGAGCAAAAGATACATCTCTCTTTGAGTTCCCTGTCCAATAAAATGAACTGTTTTCAGTGGAATGGATCTTCACATTTTTTATCACTCAGCGCAACCTCAGCCTGCACTTTTAATTTCCCATTTTAAAGAGCATTATGCATTTTCCAAATGTGCATTCAGCCTATTACAGCATAGACTAATTTGCACTAATGTCATTAAGGGATTGAGTTATATGTTAATTGGGGTTGGGTTAGAATGTTAATTTATATCCATTGAAATATCATCCTGAAGCAATGTGCAATTTCAAGTATGTACTCCGTGCAATTTCAATCATGTGCTCTGTGTATTGGCATCTATTTAACTCTGCCTGAGACCCACGTTCCTGAGTCCAGAATGAGTTTCACCCCCTCAGCCCTTTTTGCAGTTCAAACCCATGCTGACATGTGCATGCTAAAATGATGAAATGCAGAGCCTCACTGCAAAAATTCAGAGCCCCCACAGGTACTCCCACACTCCCTCCTTTTTACTGCAGGGATATAACCCGAAATCACTGCAGGAAAAACAAACATAGAGTTCTAAAACACGTGTGCTTCTCCCAATTGAATCTTGCCTTATCAGTCAAAAATAAATAAATAACATGCAAATGGCATAATTCCCACATGAGAAACATTATATATTCATTTTTAGTCTTGAGCAAAATAATTATGAATCTTGATCAAACAAAAAACATCTTCAAGAAAGAATAAAATAAAAATAAATCTTTTAATCTTTTTTCTTTTTTTAATTGGTGATCTTTTTTTCTTGTTTTTTTATCTTCTCTTGAAATATTTTTTGAATTTTGTTTCATTTTATTTTTATCTTATCTTTTGATCCCCTTTATCTTTTTATCTTTTTTTATTGGTGATCCATTTTTTTTGTGGGTGGAAAAATCATTATCATTTTCACTAAACATACACCCAACAAAACTGTGTCATTGGTTACAGTCAAAGGGAAAAACCAGTACAAATTTTAAAAAATCCGTTTGTGATAAGAATCAATTTGCGATAAACACAGTCTGTGATAAAAAAATAGTCTTTGTAAGTACAGTTTGTGGCAAAATTCACACAAGAAACCATTCTTGTTGGAACTCTTCCATTCCGGCACTTCATGGGACTTCTTTTGGGGTCATTTGGTCTGTAAAGTTAGTATTGTAGCAGAACCATTTTCCTTCCTGTCAATATTTCATGGGGGCTGAGATTTGTTTATTTTTATTTAGAGGGCCTCAACCTGATAGCCATCAGTACCAATGGAAGCCACAAATCCCAACTATTTCCTGCTTCAGCTACAAACTTTTTCAACATATCAACTATTGATCTGTTACACCATTTCACTCCCTCTGAAGAGGAGGGCCAGTAAGAAATGTGTAGCTTCCTCCTCACACCCAGGATTTGCTACATTTTTGTCATCAATGCACTAGTGAAATGACTTACAAGGTCTGACCCTATTCTTTGATGTAAACCAAATCTTGAAAAAATATGATTTACAAGCAAAGTGGCTGCCGTTTGCACACTACAGTCTGGAGCTGGAATGCACTCCACCCATTTGAACATTAGACAAGTTACTGTTAGCATGTATCTGTTTCCCCTTGCTGATCTTTTTATGGGCCGACATAATTGACTTGCAAATCAGACCATCGGAGTGTCAAGCCCCTTTTCATCAATGGTGCTCTATGAGCAGGTGATGCAGGTTGAAACTGTGCACACACTAAACACCATTTTGGGACATGTGAGGCCCAAAGGTGTAATTTTTTTTAAATGTCCAAAGTTTTTTGTGAACCGCTGTGTCCTGCAGTTATGGCATCATGGGTATGATGTCACATCAATCCCCAAAATGACAAAGACACTACCCATTAGATTTGGTCTGTTACAGATTCTCTATTCATCAGTCCGTATTGTGATCTAATTTACTTTTTGTTTTTTAATAACACTCTTAATTCCTCTTTCCCTTTGCAGTCCTCTTCAGTCGGAGGATTTTGTTCTGCGACTAACAAATGGTTATAAAATAGGCCTAGAATAAGGTCTTCCTTTTACGCTTTGATCAGATCCTGATCTGGAGTATCAAAACTCCTTTGTGCAAAAGCTGCTCAACTGCTTTTGGAGTCTTGGGGCATGTTATCGCATCTACCTGTATTTCACCAAGCAGGTGTTCAATAGGAAATAACTCCCCCATTACAGCTCCAATTTTGGCTAACTGATCTACCTTATCATTTCCCTCCTTATCCTCACCTGGTGTTTTCAAATGACCATGGGCCTCATTACACGGTAGGCGGTAGCCATGGCACTATAAGTGCCATGGCTACCCCCTTACCGCATTCCGGGTCCGTGTTCCCGGAATGGGGACTTACCAGGTAATTCGGACCTTGGCCGGACCGGTAAGCCCCCATTCCAGGAACCATTCCCCATTCCCATTTGAGCCCTCATAGGGCACAATGGGAAAGGGGAATGAGCTAATAACGCGGGTCCGCTATTAGCTCTGAAGTCCCTCAACGGGTCCCTTCCTAAAACCAGGCGTTAAGGAAGGGACCCGCTAAGGGACCTCGTAGTAGGGCGATAAGGGATTACCGGCACCAGTGCCCTTACCGGTGCCGGTAATCCCTTACTGCATACCGTGTAATGAGGCCCCTTGTATTTTCCTTCAATGGATTTTCAGGTACATTTCTGACACAAGCTTGTCTATTGCCCGAATCATCTTGCCATGTTTAAGTGGTTTCCTGTTATAGGTGAGCATGCCTTTCACTTTCCAGCCAAACAAATACTCTACAAAACTATTTTGCGCATAATCAGAATCATTTACTGTAACTATTTCTTTGAGTTTATTTTCTACTGTTGTAGATATTTCCTTATAAATAGCGGCCAATTCTGCCACTTGACTACTCTTGGAATGTTGTCACATTTAAACCACATGTTTCCTATTCCTGCTATGAGCTCTTTGTCTGTATATTTTCTACATGTATGCCCATCCATCTACATACACAGTTGGTAAATCCTTACATGTTTCTTCTTTATTTAACACTGCTGACATGCATTGATCTGTGAATCCTATTTCTACAAAGAAATCTTGGTTTTTCATTGGATATGCCAAACATGGTGCTTTCACCAGATACTCTTTTAGCCTGGCTACTGCCTCATTTTGTTCTTTTTCCCATTTCAAGGGTACACCCTGCTTCAGTAATCTTGTTAAAGGTTGTGTAATCCCTGTATAATTTGCAATACATTTCCTGTTGTAATTTGTCATTCCTAACAACCTCTTAAAGCTTTTCAAATTAGTGGATTTTTTTGTTAATGAATCACCTCCACCTTTTTCTTTTTTGGGTTGAATCCATATTCTGTCACTTTTTGACCTAGGAAATGTACCTTTTATTTATGCCACTGTGCTTTTTGTGAAGATACTGTTGCCCCAGCTTTCTGTAGCTGACTAAGCACATGTTTAATCTCATTGAAGTGGCTTTTCAGATATTCATTTTTGATTAGCACATCATCCACATAAACTATTGTCTCCATTTCAGCTGCATCCGGGAGTGCCTTGCTCAGAAATATCCCAAACTCACTTCCACTATTGACATACCCAAAAAGTGTCCGGGACCATGCATATTGTGATTTGTCAAAAGAAAATGCAAACACATTTTGAATATCATCAGCTAGTGGCACACACCAGTATCCAGCTGTAAGGTTTTATGTGGTAAACACCTTTTACCCGTGAACCTGTGCAAGACCCTGATCAATAAATGGAAGGGGTCCCCTCAAAACAGGTATCTTTTTGTTTAATTCTCGTAGATCTGCACACAAGGGCCATTGGCCATTAGGTTTTAGCACATCTAATAAAGGGATATTTGATGTACTATGAATAGGCCTAATGATTTCTCTAGATTCTAAATTTTTGATTATTTCAGCTAATGATTCCAAACATGCCAGGGGTAACCTATATTGTCATACAAATACTGGCTTCCTACCATGTCCTTCTGGTACTGTGGCAACATGCAAATCAGTTAACCCACAATCATATGCATCTTTGGAAAAAACCAGATTGAATTCCATAAATATTTTTCTCAATTGGTATTTTTCTTCTTCATTTGTGCAAGCATCTGCAGCTAACATTTGCTCTTCTACCATTTTAGAAAACTCTGGAAAGTCCTCCAAAGAGGAACCTCTGTACTTTCCTCTAATCGTGTGGCAGTATCTTTTTGACGGGTCACTACACTCAAATATTTTGGGACATTGACCTGCATTTCAATATGCTGCTTTTCTCTTTTAGATTCACTTAATTTGAATAGAATACAATCCTCTTGATGACAGCACACTATTTCACTTGGCTAATAAGGGTACACAGACTGAACTTTAAAGATTCCTTTAGGCTTGCAATCCAAGATTTCTGGCAACTCACCCTGTGCAGTCCCATAGCTCTGAGGAATGTTCCCAATCACTGGGTTACTGACATTGGCAGTGTAGTACGACTTCTGTATTGCCAATCCTATTGCTGAATTTTCTTCCAAATGAATGTATTGAAACTCTTGATTGTCCACCTGGGTTTGGATTGGTCCATACCCTATCTCTATCAATGGTGTATATTCACATTCTAACCCTTGTTGCTTCTTGGGTTCATTCAGGCATACAAATGCAGCAGAACCTTTTATGTGTTGTACCTTTCTGTATTTTACCGCTACTCTAACTTGTCTGTTGAATGCAGGAATGGTAACATCCCTTTTCACCTGCAGTTCAACTGCATATGGTGTCATTTGGGTGCAATGTTAAGCATGTCTTTTGTCACCCAACCTGGATCAAACCATTTGATTTAGAAAGTATAATACCATTCACACTGTGTGCATGATGTAATTTCCCAAATAAAATTTATTTTGTGTCCCGCTCACCATCCACACATTGTGATGAATACTCTTACGTCCAATTGTAATCTTTAACATGCATCTTCCTACAATTCTTTCTCCAGACTCTGGATCATCTAGGCCAAACATGTGTTGATTCTTTATTCTAAACTCTGGGATCTCCTCTCTGTCAGTTATTTGCTGAAGTACCTTTTCATTACTAAAACTTCTTTCATGTTCAAGTGCTAAAGTGGCTTCAATCATTTCAGGATGCCCATTCACATGGATAGGAACCCAGGGCTGCCCATCTCTCATGTGCATTTCTGAAATGGTTGACATGTGCTTTTCTATATTTATCGCTGGAGTGACATTTGGTTTGTGTTTTTCGTCATTTGGATAAAAACATAACGTGTTTTCATCTATTTCTGTTTGCCATTTTTTCTTGGGGTTCAAATAAATCTCCAAAGACTGCTTCTCTTTTTCTCCTCGCATTTCATCCTCAACACATGAGAAAGACAGTGACACTGTGCACACAGCCATTTTGAAGATATACTTCCATTGCACTTTCTGATTTAGCAACGGTATGGCATTCTTTTACACTGTTGCTTTGTGTCATTATTTTCTTATGTCGCAATGGTTTTTTAGCTAAGGATCACACTACTCCATTTACCCCATCAATGAGGGGCGATAACTTCTTCAGGCAATTCGTCCCTATGACAAAGTGTATTTAATTAATTGATGTGATCAACACTTCCTGTCTCATCCAATGCTTCCCTATATTTATGTCTCCCTATATTTATGTCAACCTCAGTGACACCTTCAATAGGTATTTCTTCCCAATGAAATTGTGCACAGAGCCTTTGTTTTGCCTCACCTTTTGTGTGATCTTGTGGGGATCTCCCTTCATTGATACTTTTCACTAGTTCTTTTGATATTATTGTTGCTTGGGAACCTGTATCAACCATTGAAATGCATTACATTTTTCTTCAATAGTAATAGAAGCATAGTACCTATCTTCAACCTCTTCTAGTACACATAAAAAGTGTGCATTTTTGCTGATTTCAGGACTTCAGGATTTTTTTAAACTCTTTTTTACTCTTTGCTACGCAAAGAGCACATGAAATGACATTTTTCCCTCCTTTTTGCCCACTTCATTTTGGACTTATTTTTCTATTCTCCTGGGCTCAGTACCCATTTGGAGTGGAGCCACTGACTGCCTCTCTGACCTGGGACCACTAGTGATCACACTAAAATTTCTTATTGTAATTTTTTCATTGTCTGGATTCTCTGAACTGCCACATTTTGACTGGATATTTTCACAAGTGTCTGTCAACTTCTGGCACATGACACTTATCTGTGTTTTGCATGGAGCCTGCCATTTCTGTCCCTTGGAATATCTGTGGTTCAAAATACTCATCAGGTGACTGACTTGCACACTTCTTTTGAGCTATTGTTTCCTTTTTTATGTGTATTAACAGTATTCTGACTATCATTTGCGGATAATCTATCTGTTGCTCCTAACTCTTTGCCTTGTATTTTATTTTCACATTGGATGCTCTTTTTAAATCAGTTTCTCTGTTCATTGCCATTTTTTTCTTATTTTTTCCCTTTTTGTTCTTAATTTACACACACCTCAATAGTCCGGCTCAACTCTAAATTGACCCACACTCCTTTTTTGTGTGCATTGAAATTCCCTGTCTCACTTTCATTTGTTTGTTTTCTTATTTTTAAATCAGTAAGCAATTAAGAATCATTATTCAAAGATGATTCACAGACATCTGTGTTTTTATCAATGCAGATTATTACTTAGTCACTTATGGTCAGAACCCACATTATCGCTCCTATGACATTCTGCACATTCACTGGGCTGTTGCTTTTGAACTGCACATAACTTTCCTATCTGTTCAGACAGCATTTTGACTCTAAGCATTGAAACCTGTCCATGGCCCTCATTACGATACTGGCGCTAAACCATGGCGCTGTTAGCACCATGGTTGGTGCCGGTATCGTAACGAGTCCACCAATGTTCAATGGGGAATTACCACCCCATTCCAAGATTGGCGGGGCGGTAATTCCCCATTGAACATTGGCCCTCCCCCATTCCCATTTTTGCCCCATAGGGCTCAATGGGACTGGGGAAGGCGCTAAGTACGGTACCGCAAATTGCGGTACCATACTTAGCACCAAGGTCCCTTTGCGGGTCCCTACTTTAACGGCTGGTCTAGACCAGCCGTTCAGGTCGGGTCCCGCAAAGGGACCTCGTGGTAAGGCGCTAAGTGTTTAACGGCGCCGCAGCCTTTTACGACGCCGTTAAACACTTAGCGCCAGGGTCGTAATGAGGGCCCACGTCTCTGAATTCTTCTCTTTGTGGCCTGGGCTGGTAGTGATTAAACCCACCCTGATTGGGCCTATTCTGGTACCTCTTAGGAGATTGATTTCTATTTGTGTTACCTCTGAATTCATGTGACACAGGAGGTGGAGAACGTGGAGTGACCATCCTTTGACCATGGTCGACTGGTGGCAATTGTTTATATTGTCGAGGGATAATTCATAATGAATCTATCCACATATCTTGGTCTTTCCTGGTGGTCATACACCATTGTCTTAGGGTCAAATCTACTCTGAGTGCCTAGTTTCTGGTATGGGCCTTTGTACATTTGATTTTGATTGTTATTTAAACCTGGTATCGGAATTACCCAAATATCTAGAGCTAATGTAAGAATTCCTATTGCTGGGATCAATGTATTTGAACATAGGAGTTTGGGGTGAGGTCGTCTGTGGAGGCATGCCCCTTTGGCTAGATGTCATGTCGTTTCTTGCCTGGGTTTGGGCTGCTTCTAGTGGCATATTTACAGATTTTACCTAGAAAATCACTGGTGTGGGTTCTTTAGACTTTGGCTTTGTCTCCTTATTCTTAGGCCCTTCCTCTCTCTGAACAAATATCACTTCATATAGTTTGGTCCCCTGTTCTATTATCCATTCTAGTGTTTTTCCCTGTCAAATTTCCAAATTAACTGAGATACAATTTGTTTTTGGAGTCCATAAAAGTATGCAGTCTTAAATTCTATGTAGTTAGGATTAAAAGTCACATCAAAGCGTGAAAATGCTCTTTTCAAATTTTGAAGGTTTTGCTGAGGAGACATATCTGCCTTCGCCGTCATAGTATAAGGTGCTTTTTTGGCATCCTGGATAGACTGATAAGATGAGAACTGATGTCTAACCTCTTTCTCAAACTCCACCCATGACAAATATTCCTGTTCATTGAGACCAAGAATTACTCTAGTTGTTGAATCTACAGTTAGGTGAAAGTACAGTCTTTATTGTTCCCCACCTATCTGGAGGGCTTTACATATATTGCGAACAGTTTCTAAATGGTCTTCCATGCAACAATCGGCTCCTTTTTTGAATGGTTTGATCAAAGTCTTGAGATATTTCTTGATTTTGATAGGACTACATGGTGCATTCTGGTGTGTGTTATTCTGTTGCTCATTTCTGTTCTCTTTTGGGCAGGAATGATTGTGAATATTTGCTGGTGATTCATACCCCACCATTGGGTTATAACCAGGTCTGGCCACAGGAAAAGCTATTGGTACATTGTTTCCTTGGAAAGAGCTGTGATTGAGTTCAGTTCCATTGAATTTAGTGCCTTGTCAACTTTCCTGAGACTTGAGACTCAATATTGGCTGTTCTAAGTTCCTGCATTGTCCATGAAGCTGTTCTGCCTCATGACAGAGATCAGAATTCTCATCCCTGATCTTATTGATTATTGCTTGCAATTCATTGATTTGTGTCTGACACTGTTTAAGCACTTTGTCCTTTTTGTCATTTTCTTCCAGTAATTTGAATATCTCCTGTTCCATAGCATGACATTATCGGTCTTTCTCCCCGTTATACTCTCGAAGGGTTTGTATTTCCGAAATAGCAACATCTTTGTCTTGTGTTATTTCATTTAAAATGTCTTTTAAGTTGCTCAATCTCATTAAATTGTTTCTCTTTCTTAGCCAATTGATTAGTCATATTACTGCATTTAGCTTGCAATTCCGTGTCTAGCTCCCTCTGTTTTAATCCTGATTTTAACTGCTGAACGTGATCACATTCATTGTCCAAACAGCATTGTAACTTGCTAATAATGTCACGGTCATTCCCTTGCATTCTTATGGACCTATGTAACAGGAATCACAATGTTGGGCATAATCTGATGGTGCAGGTTTTCTCCTCCTTATGTTCTGGTACTTGGAATAGCCTCAAGATGCACACCTGTACAATGCTTCCCTCATCAAAAATGTTTTTGGAATGTCTCCCGCTCTACTTCTGTGTTTATTCGCTCTTTGCATATTGTCGCATTTTCTGATGACAAACCTGCATGGGCATAAAGCTTTGCCTCAAGTTAGTTTGCCAATTCAGAAAACTCAGCCCGGATTTGGGACATGGTGACACTATTGTGTGAATCAAATGAGCACACAGTACTGCACTACCTCACAGCACTAATTCAATTAATGAGTGCACAATATAGTTATGCTTCAGAAAGCAAGGCCACTCCCAGTCACTGTTAGTTTCCCAATGGCCAATGTACCAAATATGTGGGATATATTTTGGGGTTATATATATTACCTCATGGCATTTGGGGTATTTTTATAGTGGTAGTATATTGTGATAACTTGTTGTGGTATTCTTACAATGGTGAGACTAATTTCAGAATATTACCTAATATTTGTTTTTACCAGGGTCACTAACAACAAACTAAATACTGGACTTGATACACTCTGAATAAATGGCTCATGCCCCCTTGTGGTATCTTATGTACAATTCCGCACTATACCCTTTTGGTTGAGTTTCAACAATTATAAATCAGGCAATTTAAACACTGCACATTCATTCCATCTCTCTAGCAACACAGCTCTCGGCAGCTACTTTGTTTTGAGATAGCTCCTATCGCACTTCTGTCTTTTTATGCATATCAAATAAAAGAGACTAAATGCAGAATAACTGTAAACAAACTGAAAGATGCTTTCAAATGTGTTTCTTTATCATAAAATATAAATATGCAAGTTATAAAGAGTAACAGTTATGACCACAGTGTGAATGCATTGCAATAGCTTATGTGTGCCACGTCTTGCTAACTGTCCTTGGCAACGTGGAATTTGGCAAGAGAAAAACACTTTAAAAAAATTGAGCTTTTCAAAATGTAAATGCAGTGTTACATGCACCTAATATGAAGTGAATGTAGATTATCTGAACTCATTCAAACAGCAGTCCCTTACTTAAACTCATATTTAACCAGATATGTTGGGGATGTTTCTAATTCAGTGTAGCATGGAAATCCCAACCTTTCTGTCTGTCTCACTGAGGGTCGCTCAGGTAAGGAAAGTTCCAGTACCAGACAACCAGCCAGCACTGGATTTCGTTGCTCAGTCAGCCTCTGTTACTTTGTCTCCCAGTGCCCGAAGATGTCTGACCAACTACTCCCTCTTTTCTTCTTTTAATAAAGTCTCCCTGTCACTCAAAGAAAATACCTCCCCTTGAGCATATCATTCCACTGAAAAGGGCACATGATATCATTTTTGGTACGCAACATATACATCTCTTAATGAGTTTCCTGTTCAATACAATGAACGGTTTTCAGTGGAACGGATCGTCGCTTTTTTTATCACCCAGACTGCACGTTTCATTTCCCATTTTAAAGAGCATCATGCGTTTTTCCAAATTTGCATTTAGCCTATTTCAACAAAGACTAATTTGCACTAAATTTCATCACAGGATTAAGTTACATGTTAAATGGGGTTGGGTTACTATGTTAATTTATATTAGTATTATGTTTAGTGCAGCTCAATCCATTGAAATATCATCCCGAAGCAATGTGCAATTTCAAGCATGTGCTCTGTGCAATTTCAATCATGTGCTCCATGCATTGACATCTATTTAACTCTGCCTGAGACCCTCACTCTTGAGTCCAAAATGAGTTTCACCCCAAGCCCTTTTTGCAGTTCAAAACTACGCTGACATGTGCATGCTAAAATGATGAAATGTAGAGCCTTGCCACTATAATTCAGAGGCCCTACAGCTACTGCTACAGGACCAACACCAACACTGTTTAGTTTCAAAGTGAGAAAGGATCCAGCCCCCTTTGATCATGTTTCTCCAAGTGGTCTTGTAGGTGGGCTCATTTGTTGGGCAACATGTCCTGAGGGTGCTGTCCGCTTCCTCGCTTTTTAAGCACTGTTCATCTAAGTTAATGCTGGGATGGGAAACCCACTGTTGATGTAAACATATCTATTTTTTAATTTGTATTATTGACCTGGGATACTACAACCACCAGAATGCAATTCAGCAAAAGGAAAAAACTGGTCTCTGAGTAACAACGCTTTCAAGGACTGATAGTAGCATGGTTTAAACAAATAACATAATTTGGATGTCCATTCGGTCGCCCATCCATGCAGTAACCTTGACTGACCCTGCTTCAAAGCAAGGAAAGGGCTTGCCTGTTTCTCTAAATGGTCTTGTAACTTTGACTCGTTTAGTGTACAACATGGCCTGCTGAAGCTTGCCCCTTCCTCACTTAAGCTAAGCAAGCAGGGTCTGTCCTAGTTACTGCATGGATGGGAGACCTGGATGGCAATCATTTCTGGCCAGTGGTTTTTCACCGACGTCGACAAAAACCAATAATACTGTGCAGGTACTACACTACACATACCCTTAGCTATCTGTAGTCCTTTAAAGCTGTAATTATCTACAAAACAGCCAGAAAAAAATGCTTTCAGGCCCTCACCAAGTGCCCCCCTATTCTCTGCCAGCTCTGCTCACTCCCCCGATGGCCTCCTCATCTCCCTTGCCCTCTCCTTTTCCCCCCACCACACACGCTGTTTCTGTGACAGTTTGCTTTGAGATGTCTACTATTCACCAAGGGTACAGAAAGCTTTGTGTTGCAAACTCAGTCCATAGACCCCCTCCAACTCCCAAATTTCACTTGTTGACCTCTAGCAACCCCCGACCCCCTCCCTCTAGCCTGATGGCATGTTTTTAGACCTGCAAATAGCTTTTTTTCTGCGTTCCATTTTCCCATATCCTCAGCTACATCTGTGAATATCTCTCACATCGAGAGAAAAATAAGAGGGACATTGTTTAATTCATGAAAACCCCTGATTTTAGGTAAATCACTGAGATATGTCTATCTATTTTATGGGAGGGGGAACCCCTTTCTCTGTCAAATATTTAGAAAATGACTGCACAGGATAACCCCAAACCGCGCATGGATTGTGAGTCAACGCTACATGCCCAAGTTGTTTGCGACCTGGTCCGAAACCGTCAAATTGGCACAAATTGACCTTGTTTGTCTAAGGGAAAATGAATGGGAAGTAGGCTGCACTTTTGGAAAAATATTTATTTTATTTTTTTGACACTTCATAACTTTATTATTTTTTTAGCAAATCTTTAAGAAACTTCACAGTCTTGGGGGACCCACATGTTTTTAATCACTTTCGAAATTTCGGCCAACACCATTTACTCAACTCAAAGGTTATTAACAATAGAATTTTGAGGGTTTCCTATGGGAATTCGACTCACCTTAACTATAGGGTGGCTGTTGCCACCCTGTAATATATATATTCAGCGAAAAAACAGTTAAGCAGAAATAACGCAATAGAACCCTAGAAATTCAGCACCCCCATTTCATGGAACGCTACATAAAACCCACCTCAGGGGTGGGTTTTGTGCAGTGTTTTTCTATTTAGGTATTTTGCAAATTGTGTGTTTTATTAAAGTATAACAATTTTAATAGAACTTTGATTGGACATTCCCTTTACTTTGACCTGTTATGCTTTGCTGTTTGGGTCGCTTCTGAATCACATTCACACCACTCTTAAGAGAATAGTCTGCCCTCGGCCCATGTTAACCACAAAAGGCAAAAGTGGTGTACCTCTTACCTGTGCTTGATTTACCTTTATGCTTGTGTTGGCTCTAGGTTTATAGCACTGTGAACGCTGAGTGGGCACTTTAGCCTATCATCATCCTTGTTCTTCTGCAGGTCAGCATCCAGTTTGTCACAGCCTTGAAGACGACATTACAGCTGTGCAAGAAAAGAGTACACTATTTGAGTCATGATATTGTGAGGGGCCACTGAATCACAGGCTCCTCCATAAAAGAGTCTGAACAAAATGTCAAAGCCTCAATCACAGAATTTATTTTCTTGGCATGATGTGATACGGCGGGCAGTGAATTCTAGATTATGAAGAAATGGTAAAATCATTACATTATTTACAAGACTTAACACAGCAGAGACTTTCCAATGGTTACCAAAATTTGAAAGTCTTCCACTAAAATAAAAGGGAAATTAGTTGAAGCACCTGCTTTCAGTTTACCTGATTATAAGAAGTTCATTTTGTACAGTCACGAGAAAAATGGGTTTGCTCTTGTCATGGTAACACAGAAACATGTGTTTCACCAACAGCGTATTGCATAATACAGAAAACCACTTGTTCCATAGCATCTAGGCATCCAGCATGCTGCCTTGCTTGCGTTCAGTAGCTGCAGCAGCAATAACAGTACAGCAGTGTGAAAATATTGTGTTTGGGTTTTCCTTTGGAGGAAACAGTACGACACTCTGTGGTGTCTATATTACTGGAGAAAAAACAAACACATGTCCTTTTCCCGGGCCAACAAGTATGAAGTCTTATTATTGAATTCCTCTAATATGACCTTGTGTGGGGACGTCACGTGATCGCGGGAGCGTGGTCTTGCAAGATCTGGGCATAACGAGATCTCACAAGCCCGCGCTCCGCGAGACAACGTTTCCCGCCAGTGTTGGCGAAGCGCCAGTGTTGGCGAAGCGCCAGACCAAGCAGGTCGACCGAGAGCGCTGCTCCTGATAAGGAGCCATTGAAGCTGAGGCCCTGAAGAGCCTAATGGCTCCAGCTTCCAGGGCATAAATCCAAAGCCATAGGAGGCCACATGGGGGCCCTGGAAGCTTGCAGAGTGCTTCCTTGTGCACACCTTGCCCCCAGTGATGTACTGGGAGGGCCCTGAACTGACCTGTGAGTAGTTCCCCTGTTGCACTCAGCCAAGTTTATGCCCACCTGTTTGTCCTGCAATAAAGACAGTTAGAACCCACTGCCGCATCCTGTCGTCCTTTAAGGCCACAACACCTTGCCACTATGCTGAGTGCTGAACACAGCACCTATGCTTCTCACTGCACTGTAGCAATCACTAGAGTATGAAAACGAGTAGA
This sequence comes from Ambystoma mexicanum, assembly GCF_040938575.1. NCBI lineage: Eukaryota > Metazoa > Chordata > Amphibia > Caudata > Ambystomatidae > Ambystoma > Ambystoma mexicanum. The sequence continues at coordinate 327,726,939 of NC_090939.1, forward strand.
ACTACACACTATGAACGTATACACTGATTTCAGAGATGTCCTTGGTCTGTTTAGTTGCCCCAAAAATATTGCTGTCACACTTAGTCAGACTATATCATGGACAAGCACATCTAGCAAACAGTGGAATGATCTACACCTTGGAAAGACATTGGTTTGCCCCTGATTTTGCAGCTTTATCTTCAGACCTTTACGGAAGATGTGTCACATGCCTGTAAAATAATGTGGAGACATTTTTCCAGCAATGCCAGGTGCACACCCTTCACACCTTTGGCCCATTCATGAATCTACAAGTGGATTTTCTTTAGCTGCCCCGCTGCAACATCTTTCCATGTGTGTTGGTCATTCTTAATGTCTTCTCTGGTTGGGTTGAGGCTCACCCAGCAGATGAGCCAACACAATTAAGGTTACAAAACATTCTCATCAAGGACTTTATAGCAAGGTTTGGAGTCCCAGTTACCATAAACAGTGACCAAGGGACACATTTTATAAATCAAATCATCAAAGAACAATGTATGTGCACTGTGGCACCAGAGTAATACGCTACATAGGGATGAGTTGCCAACTGACTGTGATCATCTGTTGTGTGTTTGCTATGTCAAGGTGTTCCCTTTCTTTAAGTTATTTGGAAACTGTTCCAATGTGACATGGGCCAGGACAGAAATAAACTTTGTCTCATATAGTGACAACTGCAGAGATTGATTCATGGCCCTGGTACCACCAGAGATATTGCACGGCCTGCAGTAGCAGCCATGTAGTTATGGTTAAATTGCTAAACCCATAGCAACACCACTTTTTGGGCGGCTTATAACTTCGCTCCCCCTGGAAGAATCTGCACCAAACTATGCAAAAACAGTATATGGCCTGCTCTGAATTTCTTTGGTAAGTTTGGTGAGGTTTTGTCAAGGGGGGGCAAAGTTATAGGGGGGTTCCAAAAAAGTATTTATTCTATACACCGAATGAAAAAAAAAATTGCTCACACCCCCACAGCCCAAACCGCTGGATGGATTTTCACCAAATTTGCGGCAGGAGTGGCGGATTGGTCCCAAAACCGTGCTTTTGTAAATTTCTTAAAAATCCATCCAGTAGTTTTTTTTTTAAACAGGCAAAATGTATGTGCCAAAAAATGTGTGATGTCTGGCTCCAATCCGTGGGCACATTTTCTGGTTCACTCCATGGACAGGACTCTGATTGGTCCGGAGGGCCGCATCATGTCCGCAGACATCCAACATGCCTGCTGGTTGGCTGGAGGGAAGCGTGATGTGCATCACATTTTCCCGAAACTCCCACCATGTATTATCCGTGAATAGTTGCAGATAGCACAGATGCAAACAGAGCTGGAAAACATGTTTTGGGGCATCTGGTGTTGGGAAGAGGGGCTGGAAAGGGTGGGAGAGTGAAAGATGCTTCATATGATGTATTTGTTTAGGTGGAAGAAGACTGTGTTGTGTCCGCAGTGTTCAAGGACACCGCAGCAGTTCGCGGGTAAATCCTCAGGCAAGTAGCTCATCTGGTGACTGCAATCAGGCTTTATTTGGGTAGGGGAATGGAATGTAGATGATATGAGGATGTTTGTATAGGCTGTATTATGCTGTGGTGTTTGTGACCAGCTACTAGACTCTTGGGTGCAGAGGCCATGCACCCAAGAGTCTGCCCACTGGTTGAAGTACTGTAATAGTATGTGCAGAGAAGTGTACAGGGATTCAGGTGGCTGGCTTATTGCACTCAAGAGTCTGCCGAACGGTTGCAAGTACTGCAATAGCATGTGTACAGAAGTGGACAGGGCTTCTGGTGGTTGGCTTATGTGTGTGAGTTTTGGCCAGTGTGCAGATTGTTGTGTGTATGTCTGTATTATGCTGCGGTGAGTGTGGCCACCTACTAGGCTCTTGGGTGCATGGTCTATCCACTGATTGCAAGTAGTGTAATAGTATGTGTACAGAAGTGGACAGGGTGTCTGACAGCTGGTTTATTGGATTGTCCTGAGGGTTGTGGCCACTGGGCAGATTCTTGGTTGTATGGCTGTATTATGTTGTGTTAATTGTGGTCAGCTGCTGTCTTGGGTGAGTCTGTCCACTTGCTGCAAGTAGTGTAATAGTATGTTTAGAGAAAGTGGATAGGGTGTGTGGCAGGTGGCTTTTTGGAGTGCCCCGAGATTTGTGGGTATATGAGAGTCTGTGCAGTGGGTGCAAGTAGTGTAATAGTATGTGAAAGGGTAGGTCCACAGGCGAGCAGCTTATCTGGTGACTGCAGGCAGGCTTTTTTAGGGTAGGGGAGTGGAATGTGGATGATATGAGGATGTTTGTATAGGCTGTATTATGCTGTGGTGGTTTTTGCAAGCTGCTGGACTCTTGGGTGCATAGGGGAGTGGAATGGGAAGGGTTGCAAGTACTGCAATAGTATGTGTAGAGAAGTGGACAGGGCCTCTGGTGGTTGGCGTATGTGTGTAGGTTGTGGCCAGTGTGGAGATTGTTGGGTGCATGTTTGTATTATGCTGTGGTGATCGTGGCCAGCTACTAGTCTCTTGGGTGCAAGAGTCTGCCCACTGGCTGCAAGTAGTGTAATAGTATGTGTACAAAAGTGGACAGGGTGTGTGGCAGCTGGCTTATTGGACTGTCCTGAGGGTTGTGGCCACTGGGCATTCTTGGGTGCATGGCTGTATTATGCTGTGGTAATTGTGGCCAGCTAGGCCCTGCACCCAAGAGTTTGCCCACTGGCTGGAAGAGTGTGCCCACTGGCTGCAAGTAGTGTAATAGTATGTGTACAGAAGTGGATAGGGTGTGTAGCAGCTGGCTTATTGGACTGCCCTGAGGATTGTGGCCACTGGGCAGATTCTTGGGTGTTTGGGTGTATTATAATGTGTTAATTGTGATCAGCTATTGGAGTCTTGAACACCCAAGAGTTTGTCAGCTGGCTGCAAGTAGAGTAATAGTATGTATAGAGAAGTGGATAGGGTGTGTGGCAGGTGGCTTATTGGACTGCCCTGAGATTCTTGGGTGTATGTGTCACGATGCCTGCCCCCGGAAAGCCAGACCAGGCCCAGCAACCCCGGAAGCAGGCATCATGCCACTTGAAGCATGCCCAAAAACCCCAGTTAGGGGCAATTTGGCTACAGTCCTGGCGCCTATGGCGCCAGGCTCATAAGAATAAAGACAGGCTCATTACAGAAAACTTACCTGATGCAGACCATGCTGCATACCTACCTGATGCAGACCATGCTGCACGAAGCCACAAGCCAAATGAGGCTTAGAGGGACTATTTTACCTCAGGGTCTCCTTTCCTCTCAGGTGGGGCTGTGGAAGAATACTTACCTGGAACTTCTTCCAAGGCTATTTAAGCCACACCCGGACAGCCACACGTGCTTCGCGTTATTCTGCGTGCTGCAGCGTAACGCTCACCATGTCTTCAGCAGCTCCAGTCTTCAGCCACGCCCGCTTCAGCCCTGGAACACCTGGAACAAGAAAAGGAGAAGGAGAAGAGATCAGAACAAAACCCTTACCTGAATTCTTGATCCAGCACATCGTCGATCTGGAAGAGAGAAGCCTTCAGAGTGCCTTGCAGCGCCGCGCTGTACTCACCATCCGGGCTGCATTCCTTTACTCCATCGCGAACCCAGCATCTCCAGGCCATTCTTCAACACCTGGGGGAGACAAGAACAAATAGGTGAGCAAGGGCAATACAAACCACCCCCAAAGACTTACCTGATTACCACTGGGGGGTATTCACCTCATCTCGGGTCGGCGCAGTCAATCCTGCATCACCGCCGCACCCCGGCCCCTAAGGGGAAAACAAGGACAATACAACCTACCCCCAAAGACTTACCTGATTACCACAGGGGGGTACTCACCTCATCTTGGGTTGGCGCAGTCAATTCTGCATCACCGCCGCACCCCGGCCCCTAAGGGGAAAACAAGGACAATACAACCTAACCCCAAAGACTTACCTGATTTACCACAGGGGGGTACTCACCTCATTTCGGGTCGGCGCAGTTAATTCTGCATCATCGCTGTACCCCGGGCCCAAAGGGGAGAACCACAATAGACTTACCAGGATCTTACCAATTGCCACTTGGAACTCTTCTAGTGGTTTAAATCTGCAACCTGCAAGGAATCTGGCAGAGTGAAGATCAGACTTTTGAACTCTTACGAACGATTGGACTTAGAGTCAATACTGGAACTCGCCAATTCCTCCACGCCAGTGAAGTAACTGGTCGTCTACGCGCCCCTGCGCTCGACGCAGGATGGAGAGCTCATCTTTCCAAATCATCAGGTGAGATTAAGAGGGGACTTCAGGAGTGTTCTGTGGGCAGACAAGGGGAGTGGGAAGGCGGGTTAACGCTCAGATTATGGGAGGTTAATTCCCCTTCTCCATTGCAGAAAGATATTCGTATGAGTCCAACAAACAAAGCTAAGTGGGTCTGTCCAGTCTGTCATCTCGGCTCTACGTGTTACTCTGGTGGAAGCAACAGCGGGCCAGTCCAGATCGACGCCCCCGTGAGAATCAGGTGAGCGTAACAGAACGCGAAGCCTATCCACAAATACCCACCTGGGCGTCATGGAGACCTCGGAAACTGATCAGTTGGCCCAATTATTAGGGGAACTAAGGGCCGAAGTGCATTCCGCCCGCCAGGAAACCAATGCCCTCAGGAGGGAATTGATAGTATCAAAAGAACGAACAGATGATTTGGCCAGACAGCTATTACAAAGCCAGGCTGGACAAACACCTCTACCTGGACTCGGGGCCAGCCCAGCTCCGGTGCCACCGAGTAACCCGGTGCAGGGAAACCTTCCTGGAGCCGTTCCCTTGGCTCCGCCTGAACGCTTTGCCGGAGACCCAAAAAGGTTTGCTATATTCATGAATCAATGTCGCTTACACTTTTTATGTAGACCTGGAGCTTTCCCAAACAATCAAGCCAAGGTAGCTTTTGTACTGTCATATCTCAGCGGCAGTGCAGCGGACTGGTCCATTCCGCTAGTAAATCAGGATGACCCGATTCTTCGGGATTTCCAAGGTTTTCGAACAAGCATGGAAAGACTGTTCGCCCGACATTCCCAAGGACAGGCTTTGGATAACGAACTTTTATCCTTACGGCAAGGTAATCAGGATCTTTTATCTTACATTGCAACTTTCAATAGATTAGTTGTGGAAACCGAATGGCCTGAAGCCAAGCGAATTACATTATTCCATCGAGGGCTTCGGGGAGAACTCAAGGATGTTTTAGCCCAAGTCGTGAACCCGCCTCTAGACTGTGCTGAATATATAGATTTTGTGGTCCAGTTAGATCACAGACTTCAAACCAGAAAGGCTGATCGAACCATGTTTGAAAACACGGTCTTGGTTAAAACCTACGTAAGCTCTAAGGGGGTAGATGCCTCAGAACCCATGCAAATCGGGGGGGTTAGAGGACCCTTAACCCAAAAGGAAAGAGAAAGAAGACGGCAACAGCAATTATGTCTATATTGCGGGGCTACTGGTCATTTCCTTCGGAACTGCCCTGTAAAACCACCCAAGAAAACTATAGGAGCAGCAGACGAAAACTACTTGAAACCTGACTTGGGAAACGACCACGCCCGGCAAGCGTAGAGGTCAGCTTGCCGAGCTTAAAGAAGGACACTCTGACCTTGCATTTCACCATACCCATGGTCCTTATAGATCCAGAGCAGCCATCACGCATGCACGCGGTAAAGGCGTACGTAGATAGTGGAGCCATAGGAAACTATTTGGACTGCGGATTGGCTTCCAGGATGAATCTATCTCTCACCCGAAAGACCACGGCCGATGTTGTCACCACTGTTGATGGAACTGAAATTGCCTCTGGGCCCGTAACTCATTCCACTGCAGAGATGACATTGCTGGGTCAGGATGGACACCGAGAGGTTATGGTGTTTGATTTAATCAAGGCTCCACAGTTTCAACTGATACTGGGAATCCCTTGGTTGGAAAAACACAATCCCTGTATTGATTGGCGAGAGAAGAGACTAACCTTCCCAGAATGTGCAAACACCTGTTACCCAAAGAGAACTTTAAATTCAGTACTGGCCCCAATAATCCCAGCTGCCATACAATTACCTGCTGAATACCAAGACTTTCAGGATGTCTTTCAAAAGGAGCAGGCAAACACCTTACCACCGCACAGATCGTATGATTGTCAAATAGATCTCATACCAGGAGCACAACCACCTTGCAGCAGAATCTATGCCCTCCCGGAACCTGAAAATCTCCACTTGCGCCAGTACCTAGGCCAGTATCTTGCTAATGGCTTCATCCGCCCGTCCAAGTCCCCTGCATCTTCTGCTTTGTTCTTTGTGCCTAAAAAGGAAGGCGACCTTAGAACATGCATTGACAACCGCGCGCTGAATCAGATAACTATCAAGAATCGATACCCATTGCCTTTAATCCCTGAACTACTAGACCAGGTAAAGAACGCTTGTATATACACAAAACTAGACCTTCGGGGGGCATATCATCTGGTACGCGTCAAAGAGGGTGACGAATGGAAGACTGCTTTTCGCACCAAGTACGGATTATTTGAGTACCAGGTGATGCCTTTCGGACTGTGTAACGCACCAGCGGCCTTCCAGTTCTTCATGAACGATGTCTTCCGAGAGCTCATCGTTGTTTGTGTAGTCGTTTACATCGACGATATCTTAGTATACTCCCTATCAGAATCCGATCATGTAAAGCACGTCCGAGCAGTCCTAGAGAAGTTGCGCCAGTATAAGTTATATGCTAAACTGGAAAAGTGCATCTTTCACACTACGGAAGTAGAGTTCCTTGGATTTATTCTGACCCCGAAAGGAATCCGGATGGATACACGTAAGGTGGACGCAATTCTTAATTTGCCTTCGCCAAGCTCAGTCAATGGAGTTCAAAGCATGCTCGGCTTTGCCAATTTCTACCGCAGGTTCATCCCGGACTTCTCACACATTGTACATCCCATTACAGCACTATTGCGAAAGAATAAATGCTTTGCATGGACAGAAGAAGCCGAGAACGCCTTCCAAGAGTTAAAAAAGAAATTCACGTCCGCTCCTGTATTACGACACCCGCACCCAGAGCTTCCCTACATAGTGGAAACAGATGCATCCAGTTCAGCTATGGGAGCAGTGCTCTCCCAAAAGGATCCCGAAACTAACCGGCTGCACCCAGTGGCGTTTTGGTCAAGAAAGTTTTCGGCTCCCGAATTAAATTATGCCATAACCGACAAGGAGCTGTTGGCCATCAAGTCCGCCTTCAAGGCTTGGCGGCACTATCTGCTGGGCGCCAGACATACCATTACGGTCATCACTGATCACCGCAACTTACAATACCTAAAGGTAGCCAAGGCACAATCTTCACGCCAACTCCGTTGGGCATTGTTCTTCGCCGAGTTTGATTTTGTAATAACCTATCGACCAGGTTGTAAAAATGGAAAAGCTGACGCCCTGTCCCGAATTGGAATGGGAGAAACAGAAAGAGCTTTAGAACCTGTACCCATAATTCCCGAACAGAGGATCCTTGGTCTGACATCCATACACTCTCTGGAGGACATTCAAGAAAGGGTCCATCAACTCTTTGATTCCGATGCCTTACAGGGCTGGGCAAGGAAAGGTCCAGAGTATTCTGTCACCAACAATCTACCTTATTACCAAGGCCGGCTATTTCTGCCACTAGAGGAACTACAGAAACTTGTAATTTCTCATTACCACGACACCTTGATGGAAGGGCATCCTGGCATTGCAAAAACTGAAGCCAAAATCAAGAAACAGTTTTGGTGGCCCACCTGGCGAAAAGATGTCAAGTTGTTTGTCATGTCTTGTGGCATTTGCGCTCAAAATAAAGGGGAAAAGAAAAAACCTGCTGGATTATTACAACCATTAGACATACCACCTACTCCTTGGCATACCTTGTCATTAGACTTTATCACGGATTTACCCCTGTGCAACGGTTATAACACCATTCTAGTTATTGTAGATCTTTTTTCTAAAATGGCCCATTTCATTCCTTTAAAAGGAATACCTTCAGCTTCAATCCTGGCCAAGGAGTTCCTTGAAAATGTTGTCCGCCTACATGGCTTTAATTTCGGACCGGGGAAGTCAATTTATTTCAAATTTTTGGAGGAAGTGCTGCCAGCTGGCACAAATTGATGTTAGGCTTTCAACCAGCCACCATCCACAGACCGACGGTCAAACAGAGAGAACCAACCAGACTCTTGAGCAATACCTACGTTGTATGCTACATCAATCTGAGGGGGATTGGAAAGACATTCTTTGGATCGCCGAGTATGCATACAATAATTCGGCACACTCAGGGACTAAACAAAGCCCTTTTTTTTACCATATATGGTCACCATCCTCGAACCTCAGATTTAGATTCTCCCGGCATTTAGAGATGCCCGCGGTGGACCATCTCCACGCTGTTATCACACAAGCCTTTAAAGAGGCGACTGCACATTTACAAAAGGCTAAGGATAAATACAAGAAGGATGCTGATCAACACAGGAGTGAAGCACCGCAATACCAAGTAGGGGACCAAGTATGGTTAGCCACCAAGTACTTACCACTCAAGGGAACACAGACTTTTAACCCCAGGTATTTGGGACCTTATTCTATTAAGGCTATAATTAACCCAGTGGCCGTCAAGCTGGACCTGCCTGGTCATATGCGTGTTCATCCTGTTTTTCACATGTCCCTTTTGAAGCCTGTGCAACCAGGAACTAGGCTAACCACCCCACCTGAACCTATCCTCATAGACGGAGAACCCGAATTCGAAGTCAAGAATAGCTTGGACTCTAAAAGGGTGAGATCAAAACTCTTCTATCTCATTGATTGGAAAGGTTATGGTCCTCAAGAAAGATCTTGGGAGCCTAGTGACCATGTGCATGCACCTCAATTAGTGAAAAAATTCCACCAAGAATTTCCAGACAAACCTAGGCCGAGAGGGAGAATAGCTTTAGGAGGGGCCTTGAGGGGGAGTGCTGTCACGATGCCTACCCCCGGAAAGCCAGACCAGGCCCAGCAACCCCGGAAGCAGGCATCATGCCACTTGAAGCATGCCCAAAAACCCCAGTTAGGGGCTATTTGGCTACAGTCCTGACGCCTATGGCGCCAGGCTCATAAGAATAAAGTCAGTCCTGGCGCCATGGGCGCCAGGCTCATTACAGAAAACTTACCTGATGCAGACCATGCTGCATACCTACCTGATGCAGACCATGCTGCACAAAGCCACAAGCCAAATGAGGCTTAGAGGGACTATTTTATCTCAGGGACTCCTTTCCTCTCGGGTGGGGCTGTGGAAGAATACTTACCTGGAACTTCTTCCAAGGATATTTAAGCCACACCCGGACAGCCACACGTGCTTCGCGTTATTCTGCGTGCTGCAGCGTAACGCTCATCGTGTCTTCAGCAGCTCCAGTCTTCAGCCACGCCCGCTTCAGCCCTGGAACACCTGGAACAAGAAAAGGAGAAGGAGAAGAGATCAGAACAAAACCCTTACCTGAATCCTTGATCCAGCACATCGTCGATCTGGAAGAGAGAAGCCTTCACAGTGCCTCGCAGTGCTGCGCTGAACTCACCATCCGGGGCTGCATTCCTTTACTCCATCGCAAACCCAGCATCTCCAGGCCATTCTTCAACACCTGGGGGAGACAAGAACAAATAGGTGAGCAAGGGCAATACAAACCACCCCCAAAGACTTACCTGATTACCACTGGGGGGTACTCACCTCATCTTGGGTCGGCGCAGTCAATCCTGCATCACTGCCGCACCCTGGCCCCTAAGGGGAAAACAAGGACAATAGAACCTACCCCCAAAGACTTACCTGATTACCACAGGGGGGTACTCACCTCATCTCGGGTCGGCACAGTCAATTCTGCATCACTGCCGCACCCCGGCCTCTAAGGGGAAAACAAGGACAATACAACCTAACCCCAAAGACTTACCTGATTTACCACAGGGGGGTACTCACCTCATTTCGGGTCGGCGCAGTTAATTCTGCATCATCGCTCTACCCCGGCCCCAAAGGGGAGAACCACAATAGACTTGCCAGGATCTTACCAATTGCCACTTGGAACTCTTCTAGTGGTTTAAATCTGCAACCTGCAAGGAATCTGGCAGAGTGAAGATCAGACTTTTGAACTCTTATGAACGATTGGACTTAGAGTCAATACTGGAACTTGCCAATTCCTCCACGCCAGTGAAGTAACTGGTCGTCTACGCGCCCCTCCGCTCGACGCAGGATAGATAGCTCATCTTTCCAAATCATCAGGTGAGATTGAGAGGGGACTTCAGGAGTGTTCTGTGGGCAGACAAGGGGAGTGGGAAGGCGGGTTAACACTCAGATTACGGGAGGTTAATTCCCCTTCTCCATTGCAGAAAGATATTCGTACGAGTCCAACAAACGAAGCTAAGTGGGTCTGTCCAGTCTGTCATCTCGGCTCTACGTGTTACTCTGGTGGAAGCAACAGCCGGCCAGTCCAGATCGACCCCCCGTGGGAATCAGGTGAGCGTAACAGTATGAGAGTCTGTGCCGTGGGTGCAAGTAGTGTAATAGTATGTGAACTGTAGTGGATAGGGCCTCAGGCCTTATGTGTGTGGGTTGTGGTCAGTGGACAGATTTTTGGGGGCATGGCCGTATTATGCTGCAGTGGTTGTGGCAAGGCCCTTGACTCTTGGGTGCATGGCCGGGGACTGTAGGCCGCAGGCTGTACACCCAAGAGTCTAGGGCCTGGCCACAACCACCGCAGCAAAATACGTGTATAAAAATGCAATTTGCTGATTACAAAGAAGCATGGCACCAATAATCTTATACAACCTATTGTTGGGGCACAGTACACCTTTTTTGAACTCAGTGTAGAATACCGTTTAAGTGGAAATAGCAGATATGAATATTGTAACACTGTGGGCACATATTGTCTTTATTGCATGTGAAAATACAGGAGAAATCTTTGTTTCATTGTCTGTGATAAAAGAAAACATAACATGTTAGGGCAGTTACTTCACAATGTCATATTGCATCCCATTTCAGCCACTTATGTACTTTGTGAACCCTCATAATTACTACATTACAAGAACTATGCTTTAAACAAGTGTACTGTGCAATGTGCTCAGTTCTTGTGTTTGTTTGCATAATCATTGCGTCTGTGGGAAAACAAATCCATGCAGGATAAAAAGAAAAAAAGTCTACATTAATTTGTTTTTATGGGGCACATTCTGTTTCATTGATATGTTCAGTACTTACAGGACTGTTTAAGGTGCATATGTATGCGGTCTTGCTGTTATAAGCACTGTTTCAGTAGGAGGAATTGAAATGGTGTATAATTTTCCTTTTGGAAGTGGTGGTATTATGGTTGCAGTAAGTTACCACTTGGCACATTCTAACTGTTTATCTGTTTCCTCTTTTTAGCAGTATCTGTTTATGCATTTGATTGTTCTTGGTGTTTTCTAAGTACCATAGCATTGCAAACTAATATTGCAGGATTGTGGGGACAGTTAGATACCTGTTGGTGTATTCTAACTGTTGGTAGTTTGAAAGCTGTTGAGGGTATTTTTGTAGCAGTGTGATTGCTGAAGGTTGATTTAGGCAGTTTGACCGCTGAAGTAATATTGTAGTACTGCGGGTGTAGTACGATACCAGTTGGTGTATTCAGGTTGTTAATACTTAATAAGTGTTGAAGGGTTTCCGCAGAAGAACTTTCATTTTTGCTAGTGAATTTCAAATTGTGGAGTAATTAGAAGTAATATTGTAGTATTATGGTTGCAGTTAGCTGCAAATTGGTGCATTCTAACAGTTTACTGTTTCACAGTTTTGCAGGGTATTTCTTGAAGCACGTTCATTCTTGTTGGCGGATTTTCATTTTTCACTATTGTGAAGTGCCTTTGCAGCCTTTGCAGTATTATGGGTGTAGTTACATGCAGTTGCGTATTTATTGCAGTGGTATGGGTATTGTTAGACAGCTGTTGCCTTATTATAACTGTTGGTCGTTTCACAGGTCATTGAGGTCAGTTTGTAGACTCTCATACTCAGTACTTTTCTTTTTAAGTACTCTTAGTGAGTCCCTTCACAGTTGTTGTTTCTGTGAATATAATCATTGTGTCATTGGGGAAAAAACTGTATAGCAGCGCAACTGATGTCCTCATTGGCCAGTTGCTGTATGCTAAGTTGTTCCAGTTTCACAGAGCAGAAGGTCATTTTTTGTTTGCAGTTACATATCTGTTGGTGGGTATTGGGCAGTAGGCTATGTTACTTTTGTAGATCAGTGAGTACATTTTGGTTTCAAGAATATTACTTCAGCATTTGTAAGATTTGCTGGTAATCTCCGCTTCAGAGTAATGGAAGTATCATTGCATTCAAATCACCCACATTTCTTTTTAATGTATGCAGTATAGTGACCTGCAGTGGTTGTGGAACCCGTGTGGTATATTATGCATACTGTTGTGAAGGTTTTCTTGCCAAGTGATACTTGCCCGTGTGTGAAGCTAGTAAACTTGCAGTTGTTTTTGGTACCATATGCATTGTATCGTAAAAGCATTACTATTACGTATTGGCTATGTGACTGTATCTGTAAGGTGGAATGATTGTCTGAATTGCAAGTAGTACATACTATGCCATGATTTGCATTTGTTCCGGCTGTTGAAATTGAATGGATTCACAGTTAGGTATAGATACGTACACAAAGCCCTTCTTAGGGACATGTTCCTGCCCCACATGGCTGCAGAGACTGCATGTATGTTTCCGCATGTATGACATCTAGAAGATTTCATGTATAGATATTGTTTTGCTCTCCAGTACTTGCAGTAAGTACATTAGAAATTCTTGTGGATCTTCTTGTGTGTTTATAGTGAATCTCAACATTCCTGCACAGTAGTCCAATTCCTGCCTTATTCCTGAGACACTGGGCCTCATTACGACCCTGGCGGAGTGGGTTTACGCCAGCGTTATTCGCGGCGGACCCGTCCGCCCTACTACGAGTTTCCGTAGCGCCATGGAGCGTTTTCCGCCTGGTTTTTCCGGGCGGAGAAATCCATGGCGCTACGGGACCTTGTCGTTAATTACGCCACCGTATTTTGAGGTGGCGTAATTAACGCCTTCCCCACTCCCATTATACCCTATGGGGCAAAAATGGGAATGGGGAAGGGTAAAATGGGGGATGGGGATTTATCGCCCCGCCAAGGTCGGAATGGGGCGGAAAATCCGCCAACCCCCATGGCGCTATCGGCAGCTTTCCGCCGTGCTCCATGGTGCATTTTGCACCGCGATTTCCGCCAGGGTCGTAATGAGGGCCACTGTAAGTGTTGTCAGGATTGTTTGTTGCATTTCTATATAGGAGTAGCATTTGCGAACAGAACTGGTCTGTGCCGTTTAAGTAAATGTTTTCAACAGTTGATAGCAATTGGAATAGAACATTGATTGCTACATTTGCCTAGCAATTTACACCAGTTGTGTTGTAAAATATGAATGGACCAGACAGTTCTGTGTCTGAGTCATTTGATGGAAGTCCACATGCTTTTTTTGAAGAGGTACTTCTCTTTGTTTGTGTAGTTGGGTATGCATTTGCCTTTTCAGTACATCCTTCTGTGACTGTGGTAATTGATGGAGTACCCGCTGCTTTCAATTTCTTTGGTGGTACTGTTGGGAGATCACGTATAAGTTGTGTTTGCACTAGTTTTCTTGCCTTTTTGAGGAACAGGGAACATTTTGAGATGGGGTGTGTGGAGTGCACATAGTCTGTTGTACTCTACGATGCAAGGAATGTCAGCCTTGATTTTGCTTGCATTAAAATTGACTAGAAATAGTCCTTCAAGTGCACATAGGCGTGACAGTGCTATGTAACTCATGCCTTCTTTAAAGAGTGGGCTGCCAATGTCAATCAATGCGTGATCTAGAGTTAGACCTTGCGTTTTATGAATAGTGACTGAGTATGCAAGAGATAGAGAAAACTGTTCTCGGTGTACGTACATACATGTCTTTGAAAAGAAAAAATTGGAATGTAGAGCTTCCTATCCTTTTAACTTCTGAAAGTTTGTCAAAGTGGATGTTGTAAGTGATATTCAATCAACACTACAGCTAAGTCAATGCCTAGTCTGGGATGCTGAGGAAAACCCTTATTGATTTATTTTTATATCCAGTTCAGTACTCTGGATGACAACCCTTGTATAACACCCCCCTCTTAGAATCCCCCTGACCCCACTGAGCCAAGAAGTAGGTTTGTTTTGCAAATTAAAAGGTTTATTTGAAAATTTAAACAATATATATATCACACTTCTATAAATAAATTGATAATGGATATTACACTTGTGAATATGAGCAGTAATCAGCAAGAGGTAACTATGAATAGGAACAGAAGAACAAGGTGGGAAAGAATGCTTTATATGGTTCAAGGAAACGCAAGGTGGAATAAAATGCAGTACAGAAATAACTTGTTATGATTTTAGCAAAAGGTAATATGATCACTTTTTCTTTTGACAATTCACTCCCCCCCTATGCAATACCAGAAATGGAAGGAGAGCACACAGTCTTCAAGAATCCCAACAAATCACACTTTATAATGCAATGCACAGTTCCAGTTCTCCCAGCAAGCTTAGGGAAAACAGGGATTAGTTTTAAACACAGGCGAATTACTTTAATGTGGTTTGCAAGGAAGTGAAAAGGTGCTAAAATTGCTTTTAATTCCCTCTAGAGGTTCAGGGTAGGTGATGCTACTTTATATTAGTTCAGGCTCACTTTAACAATACTCTATGAATGATTAGCAGATTGCAAACGAATTTTAGCAAAGAGAAGCAAAAAGCTGCTGATTTCTACAGATGAAGAAATCTGGCCAAATCGCAAATCGCGGTAAATTTCGCGAGTGCGTGTCTCGCGATTACGTTCCTAGCCCAAACGGTTCCAGAGATACGGACGATTAAATAAAGGTAGTTTTTCAGATTTAAAGTAAACTCAAAATGACAGGTGACAGCTTGCAGCTGCAGAATTGACAGGTGACAGTTGTGCAGCTTTAAAAATGACAGATGACACGATTTCTAGGAGGCAGTTCTACTTAGGTTAAAATAGTTTGGATTAGATTATTTTAACTAAGAGATTGGTTCTGCACAGTTCTGCTAGGTACTCACAATATAAATTTGAACTAGGCCTCGTCACGGATCTGGTCAACACGTCCGGCTGCGGTTCTGTCTGCTCGGCGGGTCAATCAGGCACTGGTTCTGCTCACAGCGATCTGGGTCAGCTCTGCTCTGCTGGTCTAGCCTCTCTGGATTCTGGATGTAACACTGCTTTCTGGGTACTGCTACAGGTTCTTGCAAAAATTCTCGGCAAAACATCAAACAGCTCGCCCGGCTGTTGAATAGTTTAGTTAGTTTTGAGGCCTGCTGAAGAGGATTCAGCTGGTGGATTCAGGCCTCCCTGCTACAAATTCTGGAGTTAATTTCTGCTACAGGTTCTGGAGATTGATGGATTTGAAGCTGGATCTCTGGATGGGAAGTCGTCGGTCAGCATGCTCCGCAGCAAATGGAATTGAATGTCTCTACCTGTCCCAGCAGTCTCTTTTTATGTATTTTGGAAATGGGTGTGTGCCTGGTCATAACTAAACCTGCCCCTCTCACTTATCATTGGCCAATTCCTCCTCTCTCCCTTGATTGGGGGAAGGAAATGTGAGTCAGAGTGATGCTGTAGGTTTTATGGTCAGAGGAACCTCCCCTTGTCAGATTGCACACAAATCTATTTCTGACCCAAATACATATTTATCTATGTACCATTTTTCTAATATTATAGTTCCAGTTAACATATTTTCTGTAGCACCAAACCATCCGATCCCTGTCTTTGTACGATGTCGTGTCCACTGATGACAGACTTCTCCCCTTTTCATCCAGATAACGACCTCTAAACCTTTCCAGATTTTACACAACTGTGCACCAGGGATATGGGTTACAGATGATAAAGTGTCAGATTTTTAACATGCATACATTTGGAGTGAAACCCTATTTTCTGCCAGCAACCCCCCAGAATACACCACAGGGTCCTAACGCCTCTTAAAATGTTCACAGAAAAATCACAAAAATAATGATATTACTTATATAATTCTGACAAGTCCGCACTATGAGTTATCTATCTTTTTAAAATTATGCTCTGGTCAAAAAGGGGTGTGGCTTCCCACATCACAGGGTGGAATAACTGGTTTATCCACTTCCCCCAAGCCAGCTTGTTCACAGAGGCACAGTAGCCCCCCAGTTTCTCCCAAGAGGAAGCTATTTTACGACGCCCCGAATATAACATTTGCCTGAGTCAAGGAAGTTGCATTGTTTTGTCCCTTCCAGTTCCCAGGTGCTCCACCCCTAATCTAATCAGAGAGGTGAACTCCTTTTGGCAAGGGGAAGAATGGCTGAGCAGGTTTCAACTCCTGTCGGGGGTAGTTGTCAGGCAGAATCCAGTTTACTTAACCCAGGTTTCAGCTAAATGTCACTTTTTGTTCCCAGTTTTCTACATTCAAATCAAACTGACAATTTTTACCTATACATTAAATAATTACTTCCTTCAAGTCATTTCAGAATATAGTTTTACCTTGTATCCACCTCTTAGCAAGTCTTTCCTTGTTCTGGTTTTGTTTCATTTGTTCATTTTTACACAAAAGTCTGGTGGTTTTAAAACGCCGGCTTTCTCATGGTGGTGAGTACCGGTAATGCAACCATTTTTGGGATTAAGAAAATAAATTCCCCACAGTTCTGAGTTGCTTTTTGGCAATCAGCATTGCCATTCCCAATGGTTTCAGGCTACTGTGTGAGTAGCCCAATGGTGGTTTTAGGCAGTGCCCTCCTGTGCTCACAACATAGGCAAAAATGGGTGGCAGCCTATACTTCATGTTTTCCCTGTGCACTCTCTGGGGAGTTCTGGCCATCATGATGTTTTCCATGCCAGTACTGCACAGTTTTATGGTAGGGCTTGGATGCATGGGTAAAAACATCCCACAAGCCCCCCCTCTTGCGATGGCCATTCTGTCCTTTCGCTGATGGAACTCGCAAGATCTGGGATGTTCGCCTCCTCTTCTTCCGATTCCATGGATTGCACAGTTCAGCATCTTTTCCTCCCTCCAGTCGATCAATCAGTTCTCCTTGCTGGTCCTGATGGGAGGATTGGGTGGTACCCTGGGCCCCTCGGGTCTCTGCTCCCGGTCCCCGGTCGTCCTCCTTGGTCAGTCTCCATGGTTTCATCTCTCCTAGGATGATAAAACAAAGCAGCAATACCTATTCGTAGACATTTCTTCACCACTATTAATGGTGTGGCGAACATATACATTTTATGAATCAGAAGATATGAACATATACATTTTCTTTTTTTAATTAGGAGACAAGAACATATATATATATACCGGGATCACAGAATTGTATATGCTATATGTGGAATATTTTAGGGTTGGAACTGAATTACTCTGGAGCGGCCCCCTCTGGGATTCCAGTGGATTCCTCCAGTTGTTGCAGAGTGTGCCTGGGATGTCAACACTTTAGCTGATTTATATGTACCCACTTGTCTTCCCCTTCCGCCAGACTGCCTTTGGGGATGCAGATCTTATAGGCAACAGGGTAGATCTTGTCTATAATTTCAAACGGTCCCTTCCAGGTAGGCAAGAATTTTCGCTGTTTGGCCTGGTTCCTTTGGAAATTGTATAGATAGACCCGATCACCCACCTTATATTCCTTTCGGGTAGTTTTCAAATCATAGTGGGTTTTCATACTCTCAGCTGATCTTTCTAGATTCCGCTGAGCATAGGCAAAAGCATGCTGAAGGTGTTTCCTTAACTTCTCCACATAATCATGAGTTGTGGAGGCATTTATCAGTGTCTGCTCTTGAGTCCTGTAGAGCAAATGCTGGGGAAGCACCATCTTGCGTCCCGTCATCAACTCAAATGGTGACATTTTAGTTGCAGATGAAGGGGTAGATCTGATGGCCATTAGGACCAGAGGTAATCGGATATCCCAACTTGGCCCAGAATCTGCCACAAACTTTTTTAATATGCTCACAATGGTTCGGTTGTATCTCTCCACTGCTCCAGAAGAAGCTGGCCTGTAAGCAATGTGTAGCTTCCTTTTAACCCCCAGGATCTCCCACATCTTTGTCATTACTTCACTGGTGAAGTGGCTACCTCTGTCTGACTCAATCCTTTGAGGTAGACCAAAACGGGAAAAGATGTGGTTAATCATCAGGGCAGCTGCTGTTTCTGCCTTGCAGTTTGGGGCTGGGAGACAATCCACCCACTTGGTAAACAAGCATGTAACGGTCAACATGTACTTGTTTCCTCTAGACGAGCGAATTACAGGGCCTACAAAGTCGATTTGCAAATCTGACCATGGCAGTGTCATCCCCCTCTTTTGGAGAGGTGCACGGTGCGTGAGGGATGATGGCTGAAATTGTGCACACACAAGACACCCCTTCAAGTATTGGTCGAGGTCCTGCCCCATGTGTGGCCAGTATGCAACCTCTCTTAAGATTTCTAGTGTTGTGTGAAACCCCCTATGACCAGCGGTGGCTGCATCATGGGCGTGACTTAACATCAGGCTTCGGAATGAGGTAGGAACCACCCACTGATCATGGTTAGCTTTGGATTTCCTTACCAGCAAACCGTCTTGGATTCGGAACATTTTTGGACATTTCATCAACACTCTTAGGTCCTCTTTCCCAATGTAATCGGTATCCGTCAGGGGAAAGTTCTCAGGGTCCTCAAGGTGTTGGTAAAATTTACCAATAATTGGATCCCCCTTCTGAGCTGTAATTAAATCAGCATCAGGGGTCTCCTTACTCCATTGGGCAGTTGAAAGATCATTGTGAGCATTTGTCTGGGACCTAGTGATAGCAGTGACCTGGATTTCCCCCAACAGGGACTCTATTTAGATTAGATCCCCTTGGATGGCCCCGGTTTTGGCCAGCTGATCAGCTAAGTCATTTCCAGTTTTGTCTGGTCCCTCTACTTTGGAATAACCCTTGATCTTCTTCCAGTAGATGGTCATCCCATTGTAGGTGACCAGATCATCAATGTTTTGGATTAACTTCCCATGTTTCAGGGGTTTGTTATTAGCACATAACATGCCTCTGGTTTTCCAATTAACCAGGTGCTCCACGAACCCGTTCTGTACATAATCCGAATCGGTGATTATGACCAGTTCGTGGAATTGATGTTGGACAGCAGTGAGGATGGCCTGATGCACAGCCATCAACTCTGCCACCTGATTACTTCGGGACCAATTTTGTATCCAGCAGAGGGTTCTGGAAACTCCTTCACCCAGGCATTCCCTACGCCGGCCACCAGTTCTTTCTCCCCGTTGTTGTCAACATGGTACGAGCATCCATCCACATAGACAGTGGGCATTCCCTCACACTTGTCTTCTTCAAAGACTTTGTGTGGGGAATTAAGGTATGCCTCCATGTTGTCCTTGATTTTTAGACTTTCGTCCTCGAGACAGTTTTCTCTGGCACAATTATGCAAGTCAGCCAGACCTTGCGCGAGGGGACTCTTCTTGTTTTGGCCATATCTGACCTCCACAGGAAAGCCTTGCATTGACAGAATCCAGGAAGTAATTCGGGAATTACTCACATTTCCGGCCCGGATTCTGTCACTTTGAAGATATTGCAGAGGCTGGTGTGGAGTCTCCACTATGATGTGTTCCCCCTGGATAAACGGGCGGTAATTCTTCAATGCCCACACCATTGCCAGGAGTGCCTCCTCACAATCGTTGAATTTTTCCTCCACAGAGGATAAAGTTTTGCTGGCATAGGAGATTACTTTATTGACCTTGTCATGCTTTTGGTATAATACTGCCGTCAAGCACGTATTAGAGAACCCTGTCTCCAGGAAGAACTCTTTGTTTCTGACAGGGTAAGCTAGGCAAGGCGCTTGTGAGAGGCTTCTTTTGAGTTGTCTTACTGCCTCAGATTGTTCTGGACCCCATTCCCACTTGACCCCCCCCTTCAAGAGATGAATCAGGGGTCTAGTGATCTCTGCATAGCCTTCAATGAACTTTCTGCTGTAATTAGTCAGTCCAAGGAGGCTCCTTAGTTCCCGCAGAGTTGTGGGGTCTTTCAGTTTCTGAAGTGCTTCCACTTTCTTTTCCTGGGGACAGAGACCCTGAGGAGTAATCTCATGCCCCAAGAAATTGACACGGGTTCTACACCACTGTGCTTTCTGGAAGGAAAGTTTTGCTCCGGCGGCCCTCAACTGTGTCAGAACATAACAGATCTCCGCTATGTGTTCTTCCACAGATGAACTTTTGATGAGGACATCATCTACATAAGCCAGGTTACCCCTTGCACCCAGGTCGGGCATGGCCTTATGTAGGAAAATGTAGAATTCATTGCCGGAGTTGAGGTTTCCGAAGGGAGTCCGGGTCCATGTTTACTGCTGGCCCCCAAAGGTAAAAGCCAGTTTGTATTGGTCCTCCCTACAGACAGGCACGGTCCAGTATCCATTGGTCAGGTCTATTGCTGTGAATACCTGTGACCCCTGGATCTGGGCCAGCCATTGGTCAATGTAGGGCAGAGGCCATCGGGAAGTATGGACCCGTTTGTTGAGCTCCCTAAGGTCGGCGCAGAGTCTCCACTGGCCGTTTGGCTTCAATATTCCCAGCACCGGATTATTGAAGGTGCTGTGTACTGGACGGATTATTCCCCGGGACTCAAGGTTCTTAATTATTTCAGTAAGGGACTCCATGGATGCGAGAGGCAAACAATATTGCTTCACAAACACTGGAGTCATTCCAGGGTCCGTGGGAATTGTTGTTGTGTGGATGTCGGTGCGACCACAGTCATATGAGTCTACCGCAAAGAGATCTTGGAAATCCAAGAAAACTTGTTTCAACTTTTGCTTCTGTTCCAGAGTCACACAGGCATCAGCTAGGTTGACTCTCTCTTTCACCATCTGCCTGAAGCCTGGAAATACTTCTGGTTTGGCTATCTCAGCGGCCTCCTCCAGCTGGGTGGAGAAATCCCTGGTCAGAGTGATGATTTGGACTGGAGGCTTCAGGTGGGAAAGGCAGCCCTCATGGACCTGGAAAATCACCTCATCCCTCCTGAAGTCACAAGTCACATCTTCCTTACCATAAGGGCAAGAAGTGTACACCAGGAAGTTCCCCCATGCCGGGGGAAAATCCTGTCTGGTGTTGTGTCGTTATCACTGTCACTGTCAAAACAGTCCTTGGGGATTGGTCCTAACAGTTCATTTCCTAAATCAATGGAGAAATGTCGGTCATCAACCGCCATTCCAATAATGGTGCCTGCGGCTAGAGTAATACTTTTTAAGTCGCTGTTATCCACCTCTATTGGAATGGTGTCATGTTCTATGTTGACTAATGGTGTTGGGTTTACCCCCAACCCTTGCTGTTGGAGAGAAGCATTTAGATGAATATAAGCATCAGGGTTTTTCAATTTTTGTCCTCTTTTAGCTTTCACTCCCAGGGAGAATTGTCGGGTCCTTTCTGGGATGGTGACTTCCTCTTTAATCTGAATTTCAACTGCATAAGGTAGCAATTGAGCTGACCTAAATGCTTTTTCTGAATCATCAAAGCCCATGGGATTATCCGCTAATCGGGACCAAGCTTTGAAGTTTATTAGGTCCAAACTAATGGCAAAGCGATTGAGAATGTCACTGCCTAAGTAAAAGGCGGCAGTGACGTCTCGCACGACCCAACAATTATGGACTATGCTCTTGTTGCCAATGGAGATTTTGAGTATACACCTGCTTGGCAGGAGATGTTTGGAATTAGGTGCTTCCAGGTCCATTTCCCATTTGTCTATCAGTTTGAATGTGGGAATGACTGGATCTTTTGGGAGTTGGCGGAACATGGCTTCGCTGATGAAGCTCTTACCGTTGTTCACACACACTCGAGCGAGAACAGAGTCCTTCCCATCATTTAACTGAACAGGGATGAACAACTGCTCTCCAATTTGCTGAATACCAGCCAGGCTCTGAGCTGATTTCACATCTTTCTGGACTATAGGAGTGGGAATGTCTGATTGTGGACTGGTAAAGAATTTCAGAGTGTTTCCTTCCAGTGTGGAATACCACCTTAAACTGGAAGGAAGGTTGATTTTCAGAAATAGAGAGGACCCCCCATCACCAGTCTGTTGTCCGACTGCTATTACTGTCACGTCTGGAATTTGGTTGTTCTGGAAGTGAAATTCTACTTGGTCAGATTTTTGTTCAACCATGTGGCAGGTGCCATTTAAACTAACATGGTTGACACTCTGTTTTAATTTTATTGGTCGGCTAGTCTGGGTCCAGAGGACCTTGTTTACACAATCTATTAGGGGTGACAACCTTCTCAGGAGGTCATTCCCTAGTAAACAAGGGGTGCCCTCTGGAGTCACTACTATGACCGGGTGTTTCACCTTGTGTCACCCAATTTTAATGTCCAAGTCTGCAGTCCCCTCAACGGGAATTTCCTTCCCGTCAAAGTTCTGCAGTTGTCCAGGAAGAGAGGTGAGAGGAATTCGGTAATTCTCCCCCCTTCCTGCATTTAGTTCCTCAAAGGCCCTTTTGGACAGAAGGGTAGCTTGGGATCCAGTGTCCACCAGTGCCAAAATTGTACCCTGCCCCTGTACTTGTACCGGGGCATAGTATCTTCCCTCCTTCTCCTCAAGGGGGCACAGATAATGCACATTTTTGGACAACTGGTGGGCTAACTTTCTGGTTTTGGACATTGCTAGCGAAGAGATTTGGGCAGAATTCTGTGGAGAGCCTTGGGAATCTGAAAGAAAAAGTTGGCAACTGGAGATCAGAGCCATTGTGGGTTCCCCTGGTTCTGCTTCTGGGCCACCCCGCCCTTTTTGGAAGCAGTCATCAGGATGGGTTTGACCCTTGGGATTTTGGTATTGTCGGTTCTGGGATGAGATGATGGGCGGCGGTAGCTCAGTCTCCACATCTCCCCAGTCTAGATTGGAATCCCTTGGGACCCATTTTTCCTTGGGAGGAGTTCCCCCATCTCTGAAGGAGAAGATCCTTTTCCCAGGATCTTCTGAGGATCCCTCTCCCTCAAATTGGAAGACCTGTACCTCCTCCACAAAGTGGGTCTGTTTGGGTCCTTTGTTTCTCCTACCCCCCTCTGCTCCTTGGGAGGCAGGTTTTCAGGGGCAGGAGATTTTGTTTCCGGTTCCTGGTTTTCCAGGGGCTGTTCACAAGTTGGGAAGGAAGCTTCCTCCAAGGCTTTACACCCCCCTTCCCCTTGTGCCTCCCCCCTGGGAACCGGTGGGTTATCGGGGTGCTGCCACCGTCATTGTTCTGGAGCACCAGGTCCAGAGTTTGGGGCATTCTGTGGTGGCATGCTCATCTGAGGGTTCTGTTGAGCCCTCAGTATGTGACCCAGATCCCGTGCCATATTTTGGACCTGGCGCTCAAGTTGTGAAACCCGCTCAGGCTGATACGGGGCTCTATTTTCTCCCCTGGGCTGATCCCGGGAAGGGTAGCTATCCCTTCTCTGGTAGTACCCCTGGTTGGGAAGATTTTGGTACCCCTCCACCCTTGGCCTCCCCTCTCCCGGATTAGGTTGTCTGGGCTCAGGGAATTGGGGAAAGAAGGATGGATGATTTTGGGGCTGGAAATTGGGTGGATACCTGGGGAAAAAGTTCTGCCCAGGATTTGGAGAATTTCTGCCCTCCTGTGGGAAGTTGGGAGGGAAGTTCCCTGGGTTAGGTGCTTGGCTGGATCCCCCCCCTTGGGCTGGAGGAGTCCACACATAACCCAGGATTGGTCGGTTTCCCTTGTAGCAGGGACTTACATAGTCAGGGGAGCGGGGGACCCCATTTGTGGGACTACCTCCTCGACTCCCTGTCTGTGACTGGCCCGAGGGCCTTCTGGGCTGTGGATTATTTGGTGCAGGCAGGTTTTTAGGCCCCCCCATCTCCAAATCTAAAACGGGGGCAACCTTTACCTCTGCCACATTGGCAGCAGCAGGGGTGCTGTTGGTTTTGGGGTTTTTCGGCACGTTATTTTTATTTTCGATAGGCTTCTGCACCTCATAGATCTGGGAAGCCTGTTCAATGACCCAGTCTAAAGATCTTTTCTCATGAAAATATCTCACAAGCTGGGTCATTATGTATTTGGGTAAGGCATGGAAAAACGTATTGATAAATTCTCTGCTATCCGTGCGCACAATCTGGTGGTCTGCGCAAAAGCACGCTTTAATTCTTGCACAAACTCTTGTGGGGCCTGATCCTCCCCACATTGCAAATTGTAGGCTGCCTTGCGAGCCTCTTGAGGATTTCTGTGCACAGAAAAATGTTTCAAGATGGCCGCCCTGTATGTGGACCACCTTGAATGGTTTTGATCCTCCAGCCCCGCAAAGAAACTGGAGTATTCTGGTGAGAAGGTCCACTTTACATATTGAATACAGCTTTGGCTGTCCTTCAAATGGAAAGTCTCCATCATTTGCACATAGAGCTCCAAGTGTTCCCAAACAGAATACTTGGTGTTCTTATGATAAGGCGTGATGACACTCCGTATTGCCTTTATTTGTTTCAATGGGTCCTTAAGCAAGGCCCTTTTTGCCTTATTGGCCTTTTTGGTTCGGGTAACCCTGGTCCATTCATCCTCTGACTCAGAAGCGCTGCTCCCAGAGGTACCCGTCTGATCTTCCAGGTTTTCCCGGATTCTGCAAGCCTGGGAATGGCTGGCAGAATGTGGGGACCTGGTCTCCTGTGTCCTGTAATGCTCAGAGGAGTCTTCAGACCCCTCCTTGCTGCCAGGATTTGATGGGTACCCCCCCACTGACCTAACTGGGCAGAGGTTTTCAGGATGCCCTTAATGGGCCTACTCTCCTGGGGTTCCCCACTAAATTGCACTGTGCTTGGGTGCCCATACCCGGATGCCCGCCCATCCATTCCTGGGAGGTACTGGCCTATGTGCCCCATACTTCTAGCTGGATAGTAATCTGCCATCTCCGTGGCCCTGGGCTCATGTGCGCGAGGGGACATGGGGGTGGAAGAGTCCAGGGACTGGGAGAGATGAAGGCCTCTGGTACCAGGGCTCCTGAGGTTATGCTCAGGCGTTTCCCTTTCCCAGCGCACCTCGTCTCTATCAGCCCCTGCTCCCTGTTGCAATGCAAGAGCCTGCGCTTTCAGTTCCTCAGTTAAGGCCTTACTAGACTCTATCAGTCTCTCCTGCATCGCTACCTGTTGTTGGAGCCTATCATTGTGCTGACAGAGAGCCTCATTTTCTCTCTGTGCCTCCTGATTGGTCCTGGAGTACTGGGCCAGTCTCTGCTGCAGGAGGGTTACCTCCTGAGCTGTGTCCCTTTTGGCCTGCTCCTTTCTTGCCAGAGCATCCTCCACCCTCCTGGTGTGCTCTAACAAGTTCTGGTGTTCTTTTTGGAGGTCACCCAGTCCCTGGAGGGCCAGGTGATTTTCTTCCATTTTCCTTTTTAAGTGGCAGACTTCCTGGCCTAAGGTATCCCTTTCCTGACTAAAAGCCTGCATCTGTGCCGCCAGGTCGTCCCTTTGCCTTTGGAAGGCACCAGCTTTCTGGCGCTCCTGGTCAAACTCTGCCTGGGTATCCAGGTCTTTCAAAATCAGTTTATTGCTCTCTGCCTTCTCCCTATCTAGGTGGCTTTGCAGGGTGACTACCTGCTCGGCACATGCCCTATTGAAATCTAATTGTTGCTCCAGCTTTTTCTGGCTCTGCAGTAGGGAGTCCAAACCTTCTTGGTACTCCTTCTGCAAGGCCAGAAATCTGGTATCCTGGTCCGCCTTTTCCTGTTGCTGCACATCCATATCCTCCTTTATTTTAGTGATGTACTGTCTACTGTCCTTTTCTGACTCCTGGCTCCTGAGCAGCCTCTGCTCAGAAGAGTCCAGATCAGATTGGGCCTTCTCTAACGCCATCTGTTGCCTATTTGCCAGATCTTGGCCTTCAGCACATTTGTCCTGCATGGCTCCCATATATAGATACAAATATGCCGCTATCCTGTCAATCTTATTATGTTCATCTTTGGCTTTAGGGGCCATATATAGTTCACTCAGGGCCACATGTAGGGGACCCTGATCTCCCCACATATCTGACCCTGCTTCAGTGACCTGTTGCGCGATTGCCTGCAACCAGACCGTTTGGTCCTGATGACTCCACTCACCTCTCACAAATAGCTATGTAAGAAGTGCTCTCTGGCTATTTTCATATCTACCAAGGTCATCATTCTGGAATTTGAGTTCCTTCCTGACTTACAGAAGTTTGTATTTTATTTTGCAAAACAGACCGTTTGCTTAGAGCGTTCCTTTGAGTGATGCTTTCACAGTGTAAAACAGCGTGGTGATCTAAACGGATATGTGTATCTGGTCAGTTGTCACACTGTATTAATCTGCACAAGTGTTAAACCTAACCCAGAATATCCCAGCTCCGAGCCCCCACTTTTGTAAGCGATATTCAATCAACACTACAACTAAGTCAATGCCTAGTCTGGGATGCTGAGGAAAAACCTTATTGATGTATTTTTATATCCAGTTCAGTACTCTGGATGACAACCCTTGTATAACACCCCCCTCTTAGAATCCCCCTGACCCCACTGAGCCAAGAAGTAGGTTTGTTTTGCAAATTAAAAGGTTTATTTGAAAATTTAAACAATATATATATCACACTTCTATAAATAAATTGATAATGGATATTACACTTGCGAATATGAGCAGTAATCAGCAAGAGGTAACTATGAATAGGAACAGAAGAACAAGGTGGGAAAGAATGCTTTATATGGTTCAAGGAAACGCAAGGTGGAATAAAATGCAGTACAGAAATAACTTGTTTTTGATTTTAGCAAAAGGTAATATGATCACTTTTTCTTTTGACAATTCACTCCCCCCCTATGCAATACCAGAAATGGAAGGAGAGCACACAGTCTTCAAGAATCCCAACAAATCACACTTTATAATGCAATACACAGTTCCAGTTCTCCCAGCAAGCTTAGGGAAAACAGGGATGAGTTTTAAACACAGGCGAATTACTTTAATGTGGATTGCAAGGAAGTGAACAGGTGCTAAAATTGCTTTTAATTCCCTCTAGAGGTTCAGGGTAGGTGATGCTACTTTATATTAGTTCAGGCTCACTTTAACATGAATGATTAGCAGATTGCAAACGAATTTTAGCAAAGAGAAGCAAAAAGCTGCTGATTTCTACAGATGAAGAAATCGGGCCAAATCGCAAATCGCGGTAAATTTCGCGAGTGCGTGTCTCGCGATTACGTTCCTAGCCCAAACGGTTCCAGAAATACGGACGATTAAATAGAGGTAGTTTTTCGGATTTAAAGTAAACTCAAAATGACAGGTGACAGCTTGCAGCTGCAGAATTGACAGGTGACAGTTGTGCAGCTTTAAAAATGACAGATGACATGATTTCTAGGAGGCAGTTCTACTTAGGTTAAAATAGTTTGGATTAGATTATTTTAACTAAGAGATTGGTTCTGCACAGTTCTGCTAGGTACTCACAATATAAATTTGAACTAGGCCTCGTCACGGATCTGGTCAACACGTCCGGCTGCGGTTCTGTCTGCTCGGCGGGTCAATCAGGCACTGGTTCTGCTCACAGCGATCTGGGTCAGCTCTGCTCTGCTAGTCTAGCCTCTCTGGATTCTGGATGTAACACTGCTTTCTGGGTACTGCTACAGGTTCTTGCAAAAATTCTCGGCAAAACATCAAACAGCTCGCCCGGCTGTTGAATAGTTTGGTTAGTTTTGAGGCCCGCTGAATAGGATTCAGCTGGTGGATTCAGGCCTCTCTGCTACAAATTCTGGAGTTAATTTCTGCTACAGGTTCTGGAGATTGATGGATTTGAAGTCTGGATCTCTGGATGTGAAGTCGTCGGTCAGCATGCTCCGCAGCAAATGGAATTGAATGTCTCTACCTGTCCCAGCAGTCTCTTTTTATGTGTTTTGGAAATGGGTGTGTGCCTGGTCATAACTAAACCTGCCCCTCTCACTTATCATTGGCCAATTCCTCCTCTCTCCCTTGATTGGGGGAAGGAAATGTGAGTCAGAGTGATGCTGTAGGTTTTATGGTCAGAGGAACCTCCCGTTGTCAGATTGCACACAAATCTATTTCTGACCCAAATACATATTTATCTATGTACCATTTTTCTAATATTATGGGTCCAGTTAACATATTTTCTGTAGCACCAAACCATCCGATCCCTGTCTTTGTACGATGTCGTGTCCACTGATGACAGAATTCTCCCCTTTTCATCCAGATAACGACCTCTAAACCTTTCCAGAATTTACACAAATGTGCACCAGGGATATGGGTTACAGATGATAAAGTGTCAGATTTTTAACATGCATACATTTGGAGTGAGACCCTATTTTCCGCTAGCAACCCCCCAGAATACACCACAGGGTCCTAACACCTCTTAAAATGTTCACAGAAAAATCACAAAAATAATGATATTACTTATATAATTCTGACAAGTCCGCACTATGAGTTATCTATCTTTTTAAAATTATGCTCTGGTCAAAAAGGGGTGTGGCTTCCCACATCACAGGGTGGAATAACTGGTTTATCCACTTCCCCCAAGCCAGCTTGTTCACAGAGGCACAGTAGCCCCCCAGTTTCTCCCAAGAGGAAGCTATTTTACGACGCCCCGAATATAACATTTGCCTGAGTCAAGGACGTTGCATTGTTTTGTCCCTTCCAGTTCCCAGGTGCTCCACCCCTAATCTAATCAGAGAGGTGAACTCCTTTTGGCAAGGGGAAGAATGGCTGAGCAGGTTTCAACTCCTGTCAGGGGTAGTTGTCAGCCAGAATCCAGTTTACTTAAGCCAGGTTTCAGCTAAATGTCACTTTTTGTTCCCAGTTTTCTACATTCAAATCAAACTGACAATTTTTACCTATACATTAAATAATTACTTCCTTCAAGTCATTTCAGAATATAGTTTTACCTTGTATCCACCTCTTAGCAAGTCTTTCCTTGTTCTGGTTTTGTTTCATTTGTTCAGTTTTACACAAAAGTCTGGTGGTTTTAAAACGCCGGCTTTCTCATAGTGGTGAGTACCGGTAATGCAACCATTTTTGGGATTAAGAAAATGAATTCCCCACAGTTCTGAGTTGCTTTTTGGCAATCAGCATTGCCATTCCCAATGGTTTCAGGCTACTGTGTGAGTAGCCCAATGGTGGTTTTAGGCAGTGCCCTCCTGTGCTCACAACATAGGCAAAAATGGGTGGCAGACTATACTTCATGTTTTCCCTGTGCACTCTCTGGGGAGTTCTGGCCATCATGATGTTTTCCATGCCAGTACTGCACAGTTTTATGGTAGGGCTTGGATGCATGGGTAAAAACATCCCACAAGCCCCCCCTCTTGCGATGGCCATTCTGTCCTTTCGCTGATGGAACTCGCAAGATCTGGGATGTTCGCCTCCTCTTCTTCCAATTCCATGGATGGCACAGTTCAGCATCTTTTCCTCCCTCTAGTCGATCAACCAGTTCTCCTTGCTGGTCCTGATGGGAGGATTGGGTGGTACCCTGGGCCCCTCGGGTCTCTGCTCCCGGTCCCCGGTCGTCCTCCTTGGTCAGTCTCCATGGTTTCATCTCTCCTAGGATGATAAAACAAAGCAGCAATACCTATTCGTAGACATTTCTTCACCACTATTAATGGTGTGGCGAACATATACATTTTATGAATCAGAAGATATGAACATATACATTTTCTTTTTTTAATTAGGAGACAAGAACATATATATATATATACCGGGATCACAGAATTTTATATGCTATATGTGGAATATTTTAGGGTTGGAACTGAATTACTCTGGAGCGGCCCCCTCTGGGATTCCAGTGGATTCCTCCAGTTGTTGCAGAGTGTGCCTGGGATGTCAACACTTTAGCTGATTTATATGTACCCACTTGTCTTCCCCTTCCGCCAGACTGCCTTTGGGGATGCAGATCTTACAGGCAACAGGGGAGATCTTGTCTATAATTTCAAACGGTCCCTTCCAGGTAGGCAAGAATTTTCGCTGTTTGGCCTGGTTCCTTTGGAAATTGTATAGATAGACCCGATCACTCACCTTATATTCCTTTCGGGTAGTTTTCAAATCATAGTGGGTTTTCATACTCTCAGCTGATCTTTCTAGATTCCGCTGAGCATAGGCAAAAGCATGCTGAAGGTGTTTCCTTAACTTCTCCACATAATCATGAGTTGTGGAGGCATTTATCAGTGTCTGCTCTTGAGTCCTGTAGAGCAAATGCTGGGGAAGCACCATCTTGCGTCCCGTCATCAACTCAAATGGTGACATTTTAGGTGCAGATGAAGGGGTAGATCTGATGGCCATTAGGACCAGAGGTAATCGGATATCCCAACTTGGCCCAGAATCTGCCACAAACTTTTTTAATATGCTCACAATGGTTCGGTTGTATCTCTCCACTGCTCCAGAAGAAGCTGGCCTGTAAGCAATGTGTAGCTTCCTTTTAACCCCCAGGATCTCCCACATCTTTGTCATTACTTCACTGGTGAAGTGGCTACCTCTGTCTGACTCAATCCTTTGAGGTAGACCAAAACGGGAAAAGATGTGGTTAATCATCAGGGCAGCTGCTGTTTCTGCCTTGCAGTTTGGGGCTGGGAGACATTCCACCCACTTGGTAAACAAGCATGTAACGGTCAACATGTACTTGTTTCCTCTAGACGAGCGAATTACAGGGCCTACAAAGTCGATTTGCAAATCTGACCATGGCAGTGTCATCCCCCTCTTTTGGAGAGGTGCACGGTGCGTGAGGAATGATGGCTGAAATTGTGCACACACAAGACACCCCTTCAAGTATTGGTCGAGGTCCTGCCCCATGTGTGGCCAGTATGCAACCTCTCTTAAAATTTCTAGTGTTGTGTGAAACCCCCTATGACCGGCGGTGGCTGCATCATGGGCGTGACTTAACATCAGGCTTCGGAATGAGGTAGGAACCACCCACTGATCATGGCTAGCTTTGGATTTCCTTACCAGCAAACCGTCTTGGATTCGGAACATTTTTGGACATTTCATCAACACTCTTAGGTCCTCTTTCCCAATGTAATCGGTATCCGTCAGGGGAAAGTTCTCAGGGTCCTCAAGGTGTTGGTAAAATTTACCAATAATTGGATCCCCCTTCTGAGCTGTAATTAAATCAGCATCAGGGGTCTCCTTACTCCATTGGGCAGTTGAAAGATCATTGTGAGCATTTGTCTGGGACCTAGTGATAGCAGTGACCTGGATTTCCCCCAACAGGGACTCTATTTCGATTAGATCCCCTTGGATGGCCCTGGTTTTGGCCAGCTGATCAGCCAAGTCATTTCCAGTTTTGTCTGGTCCCTCTACTTTGGAATGACCCTTGATCTTCTTCGAGTAGATGGTCATCCCATTCTAGGTGACCAGATCATCAATGTTTTGGATTAACTTCCCATGTTTCAGGGGTTTGTTATTAGCACATAACATGCCTCTGGTTTTCCAATTAACCAGGTGCTCCACGAACCCGTTCTGTACATAATCCGAATCGGTGATTATGACCAGTTCGTGGAGTTGATGTTGGACAGCAGTGAGGATGGCCTGATGCACAGCCATCAACTCTGCCACCTGACTACTTCGGGGACCAATTTTGTATCCAGCAGAGGGTTCTGGAAACTCCTTCACCCAGGCATTCCCTACGCCGGCCAGTTCTTTCTCCCCGTTGTTGTCAACATGGTACGAGCATCCATCCAGATAGACAGTGGGCATTCCCTCACACTTGTCTTCTTCAAAGACTTTGTGTGGGGAATTAAGGTATGCCTCCATGTTGTCCTTGATTTTTAGACTTTCGTCCTCGAGACAGTTTTCTCTGGCACAATCATGCAAGTCAGCCAGATCTTGTGCGAGGGGACTCTTCTTGTTTTGGCCATATCTGACCTCCACAGGAAAGCCTTGCATTGACAGAATCCAGGAAGTAATTCGGGAATTACTCACATTTCCGGCCCGGATTCTGTCACTTTGGAGATATTGCAGAGGCTGGTGTAGAGTCTCCACTATGATGTGTTCCCCCTGGATAAACGGGCGGTATTTCTTCAATGCCCACACAGTTGCCAGGAGTGCCTTCTCACAATCGTTGAATTTTTCCTCCACAGAGGATAAAGTTTTGCTCGCATGGGAGATTACTTTATTGACCTTGTCATGCTTTTGGTATAATACTGCCGTCAAGCACGTATTAGAGAACCCTGTCTCCAGGAAGAACTCCTTGTTTCTGACAGGGTAAGCTAGGCAAGGCGCTTTTGAGAGGCTTCTTTTGAGTTGTCTTACTGCCTCAGATTGTTCTGGACCCCATTCCCACTTGACCCCCCCTTCAAGAGATGAATCAGGGGTCTAGTGATCTCTGCGTAGCCTTCAATGAACTTTCTGCTGTAATTAGTCAGTCCAAGGAGGCTCCTTAGTTCCCGCAGAGTTGTGGGGTCTTTCAGTTTCTGAAGTGCTTCCACTTTCTTTTCCTGGGGACAGAGACCCTGAGGAGTAATCTCATGCCCCAAGAAATTAACACGGGTTCTACACCACTGTGCTTTCTGGAAGGAAAGTTTTGCTCCGGCGGCCCTGAACTGTGTCAGAACATAACGGATCTCCGCTATGTGTTCTTCCACAGATGAACTTTTGATGAGGACATCATCTACATAAGCCAGGTTACCCCTCGCACCCAGGTCGGGCATGGCCTTATTTAGGAAAATGTTGAATTCATTGCCGGAGTTGAGGTATCCGAAGGGAGTCCGGGTCCATGTTTACTGCTGGCCCCCAAAGGTAAAAGCCAGTTTGTATTGGTCCTCCCTACTGACAGGCAAGGTCCAGTATCCATTGGTCAGGTCTATTGCTGTGAATACCTGTGACCCCTGGATCTGGGCCAGCCCTTGGTCAATGTAGGGCAGAGGCCATCGGGAAGTATGGACCCGTTTGTTGAGCTCCCTAAGGTCGGCGCAGAGTCTCCACTGGCCGTTTGGCTTCAATATTCCCAGCACCGGATTATTGAAGGTGCTGTGTACTGGACGGATTATTCCCCGGGACTCAAGGTTCTTAATTATTTCAGTAAGGGACTACATGGATGCGAGAGGCAAACGATATTGCTTCACAAACACTGGAGTCATTCCAGGGTCCGTGGGAGTTGTTGTTGTGTGGATGTCGGTGCGACCACAGTCATATGAGTCTACCACAAAGAGATCTTGGAAATCCAAGAAAACTTGTTTCAACTTTTGCTTCTGTTCCAGAGTCACACAGGCATCAGCTAGGTTGACTCTCTCTTCCACCATCTGCCTGAAGCCTGGAAATACTTCTGGTTTGGCTATCTCAGCGGCCTCCTCCAGCTGGGTGGAGAAATCCCTGGTCAGAGTGCTGATTTGGACTGGAGGCTTCAGGTGGGAAAGGCAGCCCTCATGGACCTGGAAAATCACCTCATCCCTCCTGAAGTCACAAGTCACATCTTCCTTACCATAAGGGCAAGAAGTGTACACCAGGAAGTTCCCCCCATGCCGGGTGAAAATCCTGTCTGGTGTTGTGTCGTCATCACTGTCACTGTCAAAACAGTCCTTGGGGATTGGTCCTAACAGTTAATTTCCTAAATCAATGGAGAAATGTCGGTCATCAACCGCCATTCCAATAATGGTGCCTGCGGCTAGAGTAATACTTTTTAAGTCGCTGTTATCCACCTCTATTGGAATGGTGTCATGTTCTATGTTGACTAATGGTGTTGGGTTTACCCCCAATCCTTGCTGTTGGAGAGAAGCATTTAGATGAATATAAGCATCAGGGTTTTTCAATTTTTGTCCTCTTTTAGCTTTCACTCCCAGGGAGAATTGTCGGGTCCTTTCTGGGATGGTGACTTCCTCTTTAATCTGAATTTCAACTGCATAAGGTAGCAATTGAGCTGACCTAAATGCTTTTTCTGAATCATCAAAGCCCATGGGATTATCCGCTAATCGGGACCAAGCTTTGAAGTTTATTAGGTCCAAACTAATGGCAAAGCGATTGAGAATGTCACTGCCTAAGTAAAAGGCGGCAGTGACGTCTCGCACGACCCAACAATTATGGACTATGCTCTTGTTGCCAATGGAGATTTTGAGTATACACCTGCTTGGCAGGAGATGTTTGGAATTAGGTGCTTCCAGGTCCATTTCCCATTTGTCTATCAGTTTGAATGTGGGAATGGCTGGATCTTTTGGGAGTTGGCGGAACATGGCTTCGCTGATGAAGCTCTTACCGTTGTTCACACACACTCGAGCGAGAACAGAGTCCTTCCCATCATTTAACTGAACAGGGATGAACAACTGCTCTCCAATTTGCTGAATACCAGCCAGGCTCTGAGCTGATTTCACATCTTTCTGGAATATAGGAGTGGGAATGTCTGATTGTGGATTGGTAAAGAATTTCAGAGTGTTTCCTTCCAGTGTGGAATACCACCTTAAACTGGAAGGAAGGTTGATTTTCAGAAATAGAGAGGACCCCCTGCTATTACTGTCACGTCTGGAATTTGGTTGTTCTGGAAGTGAAATTCTACTTGGTCAGATTTTTGTTCAACCATGTGGCAGGTGCCATTTAAACTAACATGGTTGACACTCTGTTTTAATTTTATTGGTCGGCTAGTCTGGGTCCAGAGGACCTTGTTTACACAATCTATTAGGGGTGACAACCTTCTCAGGAGGTCATTCCCTAGTAAACAAGGGGTGCCCTCTGGAGTCACTACTATGACCGGGTGTTTCACCTTGTGTCACCCAATTTTAATGTCCAAGTCTGCAGTCCCCTCAACAGGAATTTCCTTCCCGTCAAAGTTCTGCAGTTGTCCAGGAAGAGAGGTGAGAGGAATTCGGTAATTCTCCCCCCTTCCTGCATTTAGTTCCTCAAAGGCCCTTTTGGACAGAAGGGTAGCTTGGGATCCAGTGTCCACCAGTGCCAAAATTGTACCCTGCCCCTGTACTTGTACCGGGGCATAGTATCTTCCCTCCTTCTCCTCAAGGGGGCACAGATAATGCACATTTCTGGACAACTGGTGGGCTAACTTTCTGGTTTTGGACATTGCTAGCGAAGAGATTTGGGCAGAATTCTGTGGAGAGCCTTGGGAATCTGAAAGAAAAAGTTGGCAACTGGAGATCAGAGCCATTGTGGGTTCCCCTGGTTCCGGTTCTGGGCCACCCCGCCCTTTTTGGAAGCAGTCATCAGGATGGGTTTGACCCTTAGGATTTTGGTATTATCGGTTCTGGGATGAGATGATGGGCGGCGGTAGCTCAGCCTCCACATCTCCCCAGTCTGGATTGGAATCCCTTGGGACCCATTTTTCCTTGGGAGGAGTTCCCCCATCTCTGAAGGAGAAGATCCTTTTCCCAGGATCTTCTGAGGATCCCTCTCCCTCAAATTGGAAGACCTGTACCTCCTCCACAAAGTGGGTCTGTTTGGGTCCTTTGTTTCTCCTACCCCCCCTCTGCTCCTTGGGAGGCAGGCTTTCAGGGGCAGGAGATTTTGTTTCCAGTTCCTGGTTTTCCAGGGGCTGTTCACAAGTTGGGAAGGAAGCTTCCTCCAAGGCTTTACACCCCTCTTCCCCTTGTGCCTCCCCCCTGGGAACCGGTGGGTTATCGGGGTGCTGCCCCCGTCATTGTTCTGGAGCACCAGGTCCAGAGTTTGGGGCATTCTGTGGTGGCATGCTCATCTGAGGGTTCTGTTTAGCCCTCAGTATGTGACCCAGATCCCGTGCCATATTTTGGACCTGGCGCTCAAGTTGTGAAACCCGCTCAGGCTGATACGGGGCTCTATTTTCTCCCCTGGGCTGATCCCGGGAAGGGTAGCTATCCCTTCTCTGGTAGTACCCCTGGTTGGGAAGATTTTGGTACCCCTCCACCCTTGGCCTCCCCTCTCCCGGATTAGGTTGTCTGGGCTCAGGGAATTGGGGAAAGAAGGATGGATGATTTTGGGGCTGGAAATTGGGTGGATACCTGGGGAAAAAGTTCTGCCCAGGATTTGGAGAATTTCTGCCCTCCTGTGGGAAGTTCCCTGGGTTAGGTGCTTGGCTGGATCCCCCCCCCCTGGGCTGGAGGAGTCCACACATAACCCAGGATTGGTCAGTTTCCCTTGTAGCAGGGATTTACATAGTCAGGGGAGCGGGGGACCCCATTTGTGGAACTACCTCCTCGACTCCCTGTCTGTGACTGGCCCGAGGGCCTTCTGGGCTGTGGATTATTTGGTGCAGGCAGGTTTTTAGGCCCCCCATCTCCAAATCTAAAACGGGGGCAACCTTTACCTCTGCCACCTTGGCAGCAGCAGGGGTGCTGTTGGTTTTGGGGTTTTTCGTCGCGTTATTTTTATTTTCGATAGGCTTCTGCACCTCATAGATCTGGGTAGCCTGTTCAATGACCCAGTCTAAAGATCTTTTCTCATAAAAATCTCTCACGAGCTCGGTCATTATGTATTTGGGTAAGGCATGGAAAAACGTATTGATAAATTCTCTGCTATCCGTGCGCACCCTTCTGGTGGTCTGCGCAAAATCACGCTTTAATTCTTGCACAAACTCTTGTGGGGCCTGATCCTCCCCCACATTGCAAATTGTAGGCTGCCTTGCGAGCCTCTTGAGGATTTCTGTGCACAGAAAAATGTTTCAAGATGGCCGCCCTGTATGTGGACCACCTTGAATGGTTTTGATCCTCCAGCCCCGCAAAGAAACTGGAGTATTCTGGTGAGAAGGTCCACTTTACATATTAAATACAGCTTTGGCTGTCCTTCAAATGGAAAGTCTCCATCATTTGCACATAGAGCTCCAAGTGTTCCCAAACTGAATACTTGGCGTTCTTATGATAAGGCGTGATGACACTCCGTATTGCCTTTATTTGTTTCAATGGGTCCTTAAGCAAGGCCCTTTTTGCCTTATTGGCCTTTTTGGTTCGGGTAAACCTGGTCCATTCATCCTCTGACTCAGAAGCGCTGCTCCCAGAGGTGCCCGTCTGATCTTCCAGGTTTTCCTGGATTCTGCAAGCCTGGGAATGGCTGGCAGAATGTGGGGACCTGGTCTCCTGTGTCCTGTAATGCTCAGAGGAGTCTTCAGACCCCTCCTTGCTGCCAGGATTTGATGGGTACCCCCCTTCACTGACCTAACTGGGCAGAGGTTTTCAGGATGCCCTTAATGGGCCTACTCTCCTGGGGTTCCCCACTAAATTGCACTGTGCTTGGGTGCCCATACCCGGATGCCCGCCCATCCATTCCTGGGAGGTACTAGCCTATGTGCCCCATACTTCTAGCTGGATAGTAATCTGCCATCTCCGTGGCCCTGGGCTCATGTGCGCGAGGGGACATGGGGGTGGAAGAGTCCAGGGACTGGGAGAGATGAAGGCCTCTGGTACCAGGGCTCCTGAGGTTATGCTCCGGCGTTTCCCTTTACCAGCGCACCTCGTCTCTATCAGCCCCTGCTCCCTGTTGCAATGCAAGAGCCTTAGCTTTCAGTTCCTCATTTAAGGCCTTACTAGACTCTATCAGTCTCTCCTGCATCGCTACCTGTTGCTGGAGCCTATCATTGTGCTGACAAAGAGCCTCATTTTCTCTCTGTGCCTCCTGATTGGTCCTGGAGTACTGGGCCAGTCTCTGCTGCAGGAGGGTTACCTCCTGAGCTGTGTCCCTATTGGCCTGCTCCTTTCTTGCCAGAGCATCCTCCACCCTCCTGGTGTGCTCTAACAAGTTCTGGTGTTCTTTTTGGAGGTCACCCAGTCCCTGGAGGGCCAGGTGATTTTCTTCCATTTTCCTTTTTAAGTGGCAGACTTCCTGGCCTAAGGTATCCCTTTCCTGACTAAAAGCCTGCATCTGTGCCGCCAGGTCGTCCCTTTGCCTTTGGAAGGCACCAGCTTTCTGGCGCTCCTGGTCAAACTCTGCCTGGGTATCCAGGTCTTTCAAAATCAGTTTATTGCTCTCTGCCTTCTCCCTATCTAGGTGGCTTTGCAGGGTGACTACCTGCTCGGCACATGCCCTATTGAAATCTAATTGTTGCTCCAGCTTTTTCTGGCTCTGCAGTAGGGAGTCCAAACCTTCTTGGTACTCCTTCTGCAAGGCCAGAAATCTGGTATCCCTGTCCGCCTTTTCCTGTTGCTGCACATCCATATCCTCCTTTATTTTAGTGATGTACTGTCTGCTGTCCTTTTCTGACTCCTGGCTCCTGAGCAGCCTCTGCTCAGAAGAGTCCAGATCAGATTGGGCCTTCTCTAACGCCATCTGTTGCCTATTTGCCAGATCTTGGCCTTCAGCACATTTGTCCTGCATGGCTCCCATATATAGTTACAAATATGCCGCTATCCTGGCAATCTTATTATGTTCATCTTTGGCTTTAGGGGCCATATATAGTTCACTCAGGGCCACATGTAGGGGACCCTGATCTCCCCATATATCTGACCCTGCTTCAGTGACCTGTTGCGCGATTGCCTGCAACCAGACCTTTTGGTCCTGATGACTCCACTCACCTCTCACAAATAGCTATGTAAGAAGTGCTCTCTGGCTATTTTCATATCTACCAAGGTCATCATTCTGGAATTTGAGTTCCTTCCTGACTTACAGAAGTTTGTATTTTATTTTGCAAAACAGACCGTTTCCTTAGAGCGTTCCTTTGAGGGATGCTTTCACAGTGTAAAACAGCGTGGTGATCTAAACGGATATGTGTATCTGGTCAGTTGTCACACTGTATTAATCTGCACAAGTGTTAAACCTAACCCAGAATATCCCAGCTCCGAGCCCCCACTTTTGTAAGCGATATTCAATCAACACTACAGCTAAGTCAATGCCTAGTCTGGGATGCTGAGGAAAACCCTTATTGATCTATTTTTATATCCGGTTCAGTACTCCTGATGACAACCCTTTTTTTAACACCCCCACTTAGAATCCCCCTTACCCTACTGAGCCAAGAAGTAGGTTTGTTTTGCAAATTAAAAGGTTTATTTGAAAATTTAAACAATATATATATCACACTTCTATAAATAAATTGATAATGGATATTACACTTGTGAATATGAGCAGTAATCAGCAAGAGGTAACTATGAATAGGAACAGAAGAACAAGGTGGGAAAGAATGCTTTATATGGTTCAAGGAAACACAAGGTGGAATAAAATGCAGTACAGAAATAACTTGTTATGATTTTAGCAAAAGGTAATATGATCACTTTTTCTTTTGACAATTCACTCCCCCCCTATGCAATACCAGAAATGGAAGGAGAGCGCACAGTCTTCAAGAATCCCAACAAATCACACTTTATAATGCAATACACAGTTCCAGTTCTCCCAGCAAGCTTAGGGAAAACAGGGATGAGTTTTAAACACAGGCGAATTACTTTAATGTGGATTGCAAGGAAGTGAAAAGGTGCTAAAATTGCTTTTAATTCCCTCTAGAGGTTCAGGGTAGGTGATGCTACTTTATATTAGTTCAGGCTCACTTTAACAATACTCTATGAATGATTAGCAGATTGCAAACGAATTTTAGCAAAGAGAAGCAAAAAGCTGCTGATTTCTACAGATGAAGAAATCGGGCCAAATCGCAAATCGCGGTAAATTTCGCGAGTGCGTGTCTCGCGATTACGTTCCTAGCCCAAACGGTTCCAGAGATACGGACGATTAAATAAAGGTAGTTTTTCGGATTTAAAGTAAACTCAAAATGACAGGTGACAGCTTGCAGCTGCAGAATTGACAGGTGACAGTTGTGCAGCTTTAAAAATGACAGATGACACGATTTCTAGGAGGCAGTTCTACTTAGGTTAAAATAGTTTGGATTAGATTATTTTAACTAAGAGATTGGTTCTGCACAGTTCTGCTAGGTACTCACAATATAAATTTGAACTAGGCCTCATCACGGATCTGGTCAACATGTCCGGCTGCGGTTCTGTCTGCTCGGCGGGTCAATCAGGCACCGGTTCTGCTCACAGCGATCTGGGTCAGCTCTGCTCTGCTGGTCTAGCCTCTCTGGATTCTGGATGTAACACTGCTTTCTGGGTACTGCTACAGGTTCTTGCAAACATTCTCGGCAAAACTTCAAACAGCTCGCCCGGCTGTTGAATAGTTTGGTTAGTTTTGAGGCCTGCTGAAGAGGATTCAGCTGGTGGATTCAGGCCTCTCTGCTACAAATTTTGGAGTTAATTTCTGCTACAGGTTCTGGAGATTGATGGATTTGAAGTCTGGATCTCTGGATGTGAAGTCGTCGGTCAGCATGCTCCGCAGCAAATGGAATTGAATGTCTCTACCTGTCCCAGCAGTCTCTTTTT
This sequence comes from Ambystoma mexicanum, assembly GCF_040938575.1. Taxonomy (NCBI): domain Eukaryota; kingdom Metazoa; phylum Chordata; class Amphibia; order Caudata; family Ambystomatidae; genus Ambystoma; species Ambystoma mexicanum. The sequence continues at coordinate 327,767,090 of NC_090939.1, forward strand.
ATGTGTTTTGGAAATGGGTGTGTGCCTGGTCATAACTAAACCTGCCCCTCTCACTTATCATTGGCCAATTCCTCCTCTCTCCCTTGATTGGGGGAAGGAAATGTGAGTCAGAGTGATGTTGTAGGTATTATGGTCAGAGGAACCTCCCCTTGTCAGATTGCACACAAATCTATTTCTGACCCAAATACATATTTATCTATGTACCATTTTTCTAATATTATAGGTCCAGTTAACATATTTTCTGTAGCACCAAACCATCCGATCCCTGTCTTTGTACGATGTTGTGTCCACTGATGACAGAATTCTACCCTTTTCATCCAGATAACGACCTCTAAACCTTTCCAGATTTTACACAAATGTGCACCAGGGATATGGGTTACAGATGATAAAGTGTCAGATTTTTAACATGCATACATTTGGAGTGAGACCCTATTTTCCGCTAGCAACCCCCAGAATACACCACAGGGTCCTAACGCCTCTTAAAATGTTCACAGAAAAATCACAAAAATAATGATATTACTTATATAATTCTGACAAGTCCGCACTATGAGTTATCTATCTTTTTAAAATTATGCTCTGGTCAAAAAGGGGTGTGGCTTCCCACATCACAGGGTGGAATAACTGGTTTATCCACTTCCCCCAAGCCAGCTTGTTCACAGAGGCACAGCAGCCCCCCAGTTTCTCCCAAGAGGAAGCTATTTTACGACGTCCCCAATATAACATTTGCCTGAGTCAAGGAAGTTGCATTGTTCTATCCCTTCCAGTTCCCAGGTGCTCCACCGCTAATCTAATCAGAGAGGTGAACTCCTTTTGGCAAGGGGAAGAGTGGCTGAACAGGTTTCAACTCCTGTCGGGGGTAGTTGTCAGGCAGAATCCAGTTTACTTAAGCCCGGTTTCAGCTAAATGTCACTTTTTGTTCCCAGTTTTCTACATTCAAATCAAACTGACAATTTTTACCTATACATTAAATAATTAGTTCCTTCAAGTCATTTCAGAATATAGTTTTACATTGTATCCACCTCTTAGCAAGTCTTTCCTTGGTCTGGTTTTGTTTCATTTGTTCAGTTTTACACAAATGTCTGGTGGTTTTAAAACGCCGGCTTTCTGATAGTGGTGAGTACCGGTAATGCAACCATTTTTGGGATTAGGGAAAATGAATTCCCCACAGTTCTGAGTTGCTTTTTGGCAATCAGCATTGCCATTCCCAATGGTTTCAGGCTACTGTGTGAGTAGCCCAATGGTGGTTTTAGGCAGTGCCCTCCTGTGCTCACAACATAGGCAAAAATGGGTGGCAGCCTATTCTTCATGTTTTCCCTGTGCACTCTCTGGGGAGTTCTGGCCATCATGATGTTTTCCATGCCAGTACTGCACAGTTTTATGGTAGGGCTTGGATGCATGGGTAAAAACATCCCACAATGTTGACAAACTGAATGCTGCTGTCACGTGGGTATGTCTATATACAACTGTGTGCTCCATTAACTAACCCTTGCTCCATGTCAAGGTTACGCTTTAGCATTACTCTACAGTTCAAACACAATGTTAACATTATCTCTAAACCAGCTGTGTTGCAGATAGAGTTTTCTAAGCTATTTAGTTGTGCTGTGGCTTGTTGACACCTAGGTGCTGTCATATCGTGCACGTCCAGTTTGTCTGTGGAGTAAATTTGCAATATTGGTTGCATTTCTTTTTTCAACTTTTTTTCATTGAATTGTAAACAGCTTGCTAGTGTTGGTATTAAGGGCATACATCTTACATTTGTGTGTGCTAATTGTTCCATGACATCAGTAGCAGATGTTATGCCCGTATAGCACATGGATGCACCTGCTATTTAAGATAGGCTGTGCTTCCTTAGAAAGCACATCAATCCGAATGCTTTTCAAAATGTTAGCATAAGTGAGGTCTGCAGACTGATGCATGTTTTCACTTAGTTCTCTGTATTGGAAAAGTTGCAAGAGATTTACATTTCCTATGCTGCCAAGTGTGTTAAGGCAAAGATTTTGTCCAAAGGTTTTGAAAATAGGTTAATCTTTCACTGGTGTTAATTGAGGAAGATCTCCCAAAACAATAACTTTTTTTCCTCCAAAGAGTTCTTTGTAGTCCTTTTTAAGGACCTCTTGCAATCTGAGGTGAATCAAAGCCAACATTAGGTTGGAGACCATGCTCACCTCATCTATTAGGAACATTTTAATTTTTTTCAAAACTCTCTGTAGCTCAATAGCAGCCTCTGCTGATAGTTTGTAGTAGTCTAATTTGTATTGGTGTTCTACTAGAAGTAGCAATCGGTGTATAGCAATTCCTCCTATGTTGTAGGCAGCTAAACCTGTGGGGGCAGTTACAACAGCTGAGAGCTTGTTGTTTGTCAATTGTTGCTGATGATTTTTATTACAAATATTTTGCCTGAACCAGTTTGACCACTTACATACATGAGTATAGGTTTATAGTTTTGACAGGTACAGGTTTTAGTTTCGTGCTGCACACCATGTTCAATTTCTGTAGTTACTTGTAGGAAAATGCTACGCTGTTCATCATTCTGTTGTGATTTCATTAGAGTTACGTTTTCTTCAGATTGCTCATACTGACACATGGTGTTTTCTACTTCAGCCATGGCTAATTCTGCCTCATTTACTATGAGTGGCTCTCCAAGTGGTTCTTGGCTTCCTGTAAGAGAAGATTGACTGCTCTCAGGAGTGTTTACATTTAGTTGTGCTTGAAACTCTTTTTCTTGTCGTTGTTTATTGTCCAACATGTTGTTTTACTGTTTAAAGTTTATAGTTGTTATAGTGCTATCACTTGCATTGAAAGCATCTTCATAGGAGGCATGGGTGTCCAATACATCTTCATTTCTCCATGATTTAAATAGTTGAAGTAGGGACATGTAATAAAGTTCTCTATGTTGAGGAGTTTTTAATGATAGCTTCATATGATTAATCAGGGTGTGTTTGGTAAATTTAACCAGGCTGCCCTCACAACTTTTGACTATGTATTTCCTTTTTTTCCCATCTAGTTTAATATTATTTTTTTATACGAAGTTTTGGGCTATGTGGTATAGACACATGGTCTCCAAAGCAGAACTCCTGTTTGGGTAGTATGTGTCCAATAAATTGTTTTTCAAAATGTCCTGGATGTTGGGATCATTTTTGACTATTGTTTATATGTCTTGTTATGATTTGAGAACTCTTTTTCTGGATGCAGCAGGACCAAGGCTTAGCCAGACTATGTTTTCAGATTTCCCATAAAAGTTTGTGCTGGTTAAACAGTCTGTGGCTTCGTAGCAGTCACATTCTCTATGGGAGAGCATTTTTATGCCAAAGCTGTATGATTTTTGTCACAATGTTTTGTCAGATGAAATGTCATCCCAGAGGTGTTTAGTTCTGTTTTCTCAGCGTTGGTTAAGTAGTCAGGGACATATCGTGAAACTGCAGTGGAATTGTCTGCAATGTACTGCACATCTATGTTTATATTCCATAGGAGGGCAATGCTTGCATTGTAATCATTGATGTAGTTTGGTGCTTTGGTTCTTTTTATGCAGTATGTGTTCTTAGGCTATTTGCCTTTCACACTGTGTCTAACAGAAGACATGACACTGTTTACTTGTCCTTTTGCTGAAACTGGTCTAGGGAAATGAAAGCGGCATTTGGTGTAGTATTTGCCTTTGTTTTTGTATCTGCACTGACAATACTTGCAACATTTGTGTCTTTTAGACTGCAAAATGTGTGCATGTAGGTCACTATGTGCACTTTCTGAAGGGATTTTGCATGTCCTGACCAAATTTAGGAGCATCTTTGATCCACAAATGAATGTGGATGTGAGGTGCTCCTCTGGATTGATATTATTTTCTCCAAAAGAAGTGTTGCCCTTCTCCGAGGGGAAGAATTGTTTTATTACAGATGAAGTACAGTAAAGTGGAAATAAAGTGGGGATGGAAGTACCAATACTCATTTACAGGGCCAAGAGAGCAGAGTTCTCCTAGTGTTTTCATGTCTATCCCTGCTTTGTTTTCGTTTGCTATGCTTCGGAAATCAAGCAAGTCTTCCGATGCATACTCTGCACAACTTAAAAGGACAAACCCTGTAGGTGGGCCAATGTTGCGTAGCATACACCGTACATCTCTGTGACTTTGGAACCAGTATTCTTTCGTACCACGCATGTTTTCCAAGAGATTTGTAATACTTGACTGGAACACTTCATCTTTCTCTTGCACCTTTTGAAGTAGCTCCGTACCAGACATGTTAAAATAATTGGAACCTGTTTTCAATGTGTGTGCAACTCCGTAACATAGAGTTGCTAGTTCACTTTCAAAGAGGAGGTGGAATATGTATTCAAGGTTTTGTCAGAATCATTTGTAAAGAGTGGTATTCTGATGCTGTTTTTTATGTGCATCTTTCATCATACCTTCCACCTTTTCCAGTAGGAAAGAGTAGAGGAAAGGATTTTCCTTCTACACTTTTTTCTCATATGCTGATTGGAGATCCTTTGGCTTGCCGCATTTGATATGTTTCTAGTGCATCATCTATGGTGTCTTTGGAGTGCAGTGGGTGAAATGTACACTGTTAAAAAATGTTGGAGTCTGTAGTAGGATCTAGAAGTTCAGATTGTCCAGTTGATGAGGAATCCTGAAATATTTTGGTGGTTTCCCTCAGGTTTTCTTCAATGTTTATTCCTTTGCAGTATTCATTGTTCTCTTTATAATATTGCAGTGCTTCTCTAACTTTCTTTAAGTCTACTAGATGCTGCCAATCATTGTGTCTTTTGTAGGTACACCATTCACTAGGATAATCACAGATTCATTGATTGGTTGTTGCACTCCCAGAGTATCTACATTTTCTTTAAGATCTAATGGCAAATAAACTACTTTGCCACAAATGCCTTTCAGTAATTCAGAAGGAGGCAACTTGCTTGTTTTCGGTTGAAGGTATATTATGACTTGAAATGGGTGCACTGTTTGGATTACAATGCCCTCATACAAATTAAGATGTTGGAGTAGTTTTGGCAGGGGGAATATTTCCAAGTTATTAGTGATAGCCTGTGAAGGCATTTGGTTATTGTGAAGTTTTCCAATGCAGTATGTGCAAAGTATTGAGGGGTTAGTAACTTCGTATTTGTTTTCTACTATAAGGTAGAGAGCTAATAGGAACCGTTGGGATCCCTCAGTGTCTTCTATTTTATATGTTATATCTACTGTTTGGTGCCCTTTGTATAAAAATGTATGCAACAACACACACATACTTAGTTTGGTACTTCAGCAGATGTTCTTTTAAACTTTGTTATTTGTTTTTTGTACATGTGTAATAGAAGGTTAGCATCTGCAAGATTGTCACTACTCTCTTCTAAAGTTACTGGATTTTGTAGGTGCTCTTCACTTCCAAAATATTTGCTTTGGATGTGGTCTATTCCTTCCAGCATTTGTTTGGCTGTACCATGTAGGAGAATGTGATTTAAATGCTCCAGGGTTAAAGCAGGACTTTTTGCATAGAACAGTCTCTGAACGAGACTACATATAGTGGAATGGTGTGTTGCTAACTTTGATGTGGTGGAAGGTGCTTTTGCAAGCAGGCCCGGAAATGCAGGCTAATGAATGTCCCCGTAGTCCTGTTTATTTGCGCACTGGACAAGAGTCCCTGGTTTGTAATATTTTAATGTTTAATTTGTCTTTGGCTTTCACATACTAACTGAGGAACTTCTGAAAAGATTTAAAGGATTGTTTTCATACGTTACACATTGAGGTGCGCAGCCATTTGTAGACGGGACAAATTGATTCAGTGGAATGGAGAGTTGATTCTAAGTTTGTTGGGAATATTCTTGCAATCAGCGTTTTTTCTGCCATAATGGTACTGTCTACCTTTTCATACCCTCGGCCACTGCTATGTACGGCAATTGGATTTGTTTGCTCTTGTTTATATGAGTAGCATTGCACTGTCTATGACAGCTTTCAGGATCAGTTTTCTGCGGTAGGTTTTAAGGGTTGAGCGTGATTTCTTCCATGCTTTTATATGGTTCTGAAGGATTCTATGGTTGAACATTTTTTATAAAATGTATTTTTTGGAATGCTTTTGTGTGGCTATGTTAACATTGGTAGATATAGTGTTAGCACTGCTGGTAGTTGCATTCTTCTTAATACATTTAGTTTTAGTTTTACATTTTGTAAGAGAAGTCACACTTTTTTTCCTGCTACCTGGCTCTGTTTTGCTCAGTGACTGTATTAGCTGTTTTGTTTGAACTTTTTGTACAACGTCTGCTAGAGGTGGATGGCCATTTTGTGTGGTTTGAGTTTTATCTGCTCTATTTCTGTGTTGTTTTCTATGGAGTTGCTTTTTGGTAGGCATTGTCTTGTGCCTGTTGGGGAAAAAAGGAAAATGTGGGTTTGGAAGCTGTGCAATGCATGTGTGTGTACTGTGCATTAGAGTCTGTATATGAGGGTAGGTATACATAGAGGAGTGTGCATGAAGAGCTGTTACTTTTGGTTGGGAAGGTTGTACTGGTATGTGTGTGTGTGTGTTCCTGTGGGAAAGGTTTGCTTCAGTGTGTATGACAGTGAAATGTGCTTGAAGAAGTAAGGGCATTACAATGTTTTTATAAAACCAGTGGGTATTAACATACTGGTGTTCTGATGACAATAGAAACAGTGGACCTGGCAAGGTGCAAAGAGTAAGGGTGAAGTGAGTGCTGTGGGGTTGGATACAATTGTCTAGGGTACAATACAACAACACTGCACTGTCTGAGTAACAAGCAGAGCACTACAACAGTACTGACCTTACTTTGTTGGATGTGAAGAGTAGGTTTCTTCTGGGTTTTATCTTCCAGCAGAGACGTCACTGGCTTTTTAGGAGACGGTTCTTCACTGCAATTGCAAAAGAAGGTAGTTAGTTGGTATGTGTTTTAATGGTACAGCAATAGCAGTAGGCGAACACATTATTTTAGATTGTAGGAACATTTGTTGGCAGGAAGAGTTAGTGTGTGTGTGCAATTGTACAGCACTGCATACAAGTGAGGACTTGGGAGTATTAGCATTGTTGGCATGGGGGTCATTGCTGCAGTGATAACTGTGGGGCTGCAGGTTTGAAGTGTGTGTGATGTTTTTGCACTACTTGTTTTGGAAATGGATTAGTGCAAGTCATAGTAGAGTGACAAAAATGGCAGAAAGATGTAGAGATTGGAAAGGAGAATGTCACTGTGTGTGGAATGTTGTTAACTCTTTCACACAGATGCTTGCTACATGAATGCAGAAATCCTTTTCTGTAATTTAATTTATTTTTCCAAATTTACTGATAGCACTGTTTCCGATGTACACATGCATTTCTTTGCTTTCCTCCCAATGGTGCATTTTGTCAATTGTGCAATGAATGTACTTGCCATGATTTTCTAACATACTTGCATACGTGCAACCTGGGCATTTCACATAGGATCTGTCACTTGAATATGCTGTGCAAATGTTCCCAATGTGTTTTTTTATTTAAAAAAAAACAGGCAGTGGTGCTAAAATTGAAATATGTGGTTTGCAGCTGTTATGCTAGTGGGCAGTACAAGAAAACCGTGAAAGCAAACAGCATTGTATGTAACTGTCAGTTGATGTGAGGAGATTGTACAAATGAGAGTATGATTATTGAGTAGGTTATGCAGGCCAAGAGACCAAGTGGCAGGGACCCTGCTCATATGCATGCAATCTATGTACTTGCTATGCTTTGGTAACATACATGCAGTTTTCATTTTCTGTGTGCATGACAAAACATATGCATACCTGCAGATTGTGTTGATGGATGTAGATGTGGATGAATCTGGAGGTAGAAATCCTGGAGAGTTGTACAGTACTTTTGGATGCAGGTGCTTGGGAATCATAGGAGACCTGTGCCCTCAGTGTTGAACAGTACATCTGTAGTGTTATACTGAGTTAATAGAGTTATATGTAGAGATCTTGGGTGTGATTGGTGGATGGTTGTGGGACTGCTTACCAGTAGCCAATGAGAGAGTGCTGTAAAGTGTGAAGTGGAAAAGGAAGAAGGGCCACCCTGTGTTACGAGATCCGTAAACACTGTGGTTGTTCACGCATCACACATGCTACATCCGGGGCTTCTCAGCATGCCTGGCATGGAAATGGGACTGTGGGGTTTAGCCAATCAGGTGTTAAGGGTGTGCTTTACAGGAAGGGAGGCTAATAGTTTTTTTCATTGTTGTGTTGGTTGTGTAGTGAAGATGGCTGGAGTTATTGTATGGATAGTGGGAGATTCCTTTGTATGTGATCTGGAGAGGTATCTGGAGAGGTATGCAAAGGCAAGAGGTGTTTCTGCAGATCTTAATTTTCCAGGCCTGGAGGCTTTATGGTGCAGTGTGCCTGGCCGCAATTTTTGCAGAAACATGGCTACTTTTGGAAGTCCTGATGTTTTGGTGGTGCACACTGGAGGAGAGCATTTGGGCTACATCAGTGCTCCAGGTTTGGTTCCTGTATTGAAATCGTTGGTGGAAGAACTAATGCTTCTTTTCCAGCAAAGGTGTTTTTTTCTGAAATACTACCAAGAGCACAATGGAACAACCCCAAAGTGTCAATCCCCAGAAAAATGTTTGAAGGTGCATTGTTAATAGAGGCATAGGTATAGTTTTACGACCTGCTGAGATGTCTGTTTTCACCAATGACAACATTGACTCCCTTAGTGTGCACTATTTCACAGCAGACAGCGTTTCGTTGTCCATTATTGGAAATGCTAGTTTTTTTTCGCAATATAAGGGATGCTTTGCAGAGGTTGATGTAAGGCAATAAGGAGGAAAAGAAGAGAAAAAAATCCCCCAAAATATAGAAAACAAAAAGGTGTTTGTTCCGTAGCATCTAAAAAAAAGCTCTTTTCAGAGCCACCACAATAGAGGAAATCTCTACCTTGGGTTAAATGTCTCTCCCCACCCCCTTGAATTGGTCGATTTATCCGCAAACACTGCGGTAATTCACGGATCGCACATGCCACGTCTGGGACTTTTAAGGATGGCAGGCATGGAAATGGGACTGTGGAGGCCAGTGATTGGTCAATAAGGGTCCCTGGGTGTGGTGTTCAAGGAGAGAGTGTGGGAGAGGCTCTGTTTGCTGAGAGGAGTGCAGATGGATGTGGCTATGGCTCTGTGTTTCAGGAGGCAGAGTGTCTGGATTTTGAGGGACTCTTGGATACTTTGGTTGCAGGTGTATGCAGAGCACTGTGAAGGGGCAGCACAGCTTGAATTTCTTCATGTGGATGTGCGCTTGTTTGGAGTGTGTGGCATGTAGTGCCTAGATTTTCTTCTCCTTTGTGGCACTTTGGTGACGCAGTATTATCCAGCCAATATTATTCTTCATTGTGGAGGGAACAGTTTAGGCCACGTTACTGGAATCTCTCTGCAGTTTGCGATGAAGGAGGCACTTGGGAAAGTCATGGACATGTTTCCAACCTCTCGAGGCATTTTTTTGTGCATTTCCCAGAGACAGATGTGGCTGCTCTCTTCATCATTTGGCCTGCAAATCGAGAAAGCCAGGCTCAATGTCAACAAAGCTGTTTGCCATTTTTGCAAGATGTTAGTATGTCTTCCTTCCACAATGAAAACATTACATTTTGTAGCACCAATAGTTTTTGCAGAGATGGCGTCCATCTTACTGATAATGGCAATCGCCTTTTTTGGCACAATTTCCAAAATGCTTTGCAGCCGTTCTTGCAAGCATGTGTGCAGCAGGTGTTGGCCACTTCAAACTTCCAAGAACAAAAAAACAAACCCAAAAAGGCTCTTTTCAGAGTCACCACTTTCTCCTGAAAAGAATGCAATGGTTTACATGCTGCCACCACCTGCATGTTTTGGAGGTCCGCAGACTACCACACTGTGCGTGGACTCCACGGACTGTGCAGAGGCCTGCACCATTTCATTGGCACTTCTGTTTTTAAACTGTGAATGGTGAATCTGAAAAGAGCCTTTTTTATGTTTGTGTTTTGTGCATTTTTTGGGATTTTTTAAACATGAAACACAAAGGAGGGAAGGGTCGGGGGTAGGGAAGGGGCACCAACCACAGAGTTAAGAAAGGGCAGATGGAGAGAGGAAGATGGTCCTGGACCGCAGTCTCGAAACCACTCTAGAACTGCTCACCCATGCAGAGTACTGCATCGCAGTGCACACACAAAACAGTGACATTTGAAAGGTAAGGATCTACTGCGGTGCATATGGCCTGCAAGGCTGTTTGAGGTATCTGCTGCCCCACAGGAGTGTCCCTTATGGTGACAGGGGCAGATGTCGAGGATGCTGCAGCAAAACTCAACCTACTACCCTGTTTGAAGTGTACAACCCTCTGAACTGCTGCTTTGTGGCTGGATCTCAGGTGTTGCCACATGGATGTAGTCCCATAACTGTACAGCCCAGATTTATCGCGACTGAGTACACTCATTGCAGTAAACCTTGGCCGCACTAGCCTTGGGCTTACCACCAAAGAAAACACCATGGATTAGCCCAGAAAGCACTTTTTTGCTGTTCGGGGGCCTGCACCCTGTTCGCGAATAAAGGCCGACGCTCAGTGTGGGTGCAGTCACATGGTGACATTGCGAACATTTGTGAATGGGACGGCTGTCCGCAGGACACCTACTGCGTAGGATGCATTGTGCGCATGTGCATAGGTGTCCTACAGACAGGGCTGGGGTCCCCGAACTAATTAAATGTGTGACACACGTGCGGTGGACAGTTCCAAAGAGGCACAGTGTTCGTCGGACCCAGGAGGTGTTATACACATGTGCCCAGGTGTCCACCGGACATATGTGGGCTCACTGAACAAATTAAAATACTTCACTGCTTTGCAGACATGTCGGACAGGCACAGTGTTCATAGGACCCGGGGGAGGAGCTGTGCATGCGCCTAGGTGTCCACTGGACAGGGGTGGGGTCCCCGAACTAATTAAAGTACATCACTGCTCTGCAGACATACCGGACAACCATGGTGTTCGTTGGACCCAGGGGACACGATACACATGCGCCCAGGTGCCCGCTGGACTGGTTTGGGCAACCTGAACTAATTAAAAGTACGCCACAACTTTGCAGACATGCCAGACAGGTGCATTGTCCGTAGGACACAGGGAATGTTATGCACATGCACCCAGGTGTCCGCAGGACAGGGGTGGAGTCCCCAAACTGATTACAGGTATGTCACATCTTTGTGGACAGGCACAGAGTCCTATGGACACCTCCATTTTGAATGCAGACTTCCAGGACAGGTGCAGTATCTGTAGGAAACCTCCATTTTGATTAATTGCAGACATCCAGCTGGGCTTTTAACAAAGAAAACACACACAGCAACATAATACTTATAGAACTTCATTAACACTCATAAATACACACAATTAGGAAACGAAAGGGGTAGCAGAAATGGAAACATATACAGGGGAATTGGGGGTTTCCACAGGTTGGTCATCAGGGGAGGAAGGGATTGAGGTCTCATCATAACGTCTTTGCTTAGAGGGAATATGCGGGGATGGTTGGCTGGGAGAGGGGGAAGGGCACAGGTGCATGTGGGGCAGTTGTATTTAATATAATATTGTTCATTATATGTATCTGTACAAATTCTTTTAAGTCACAAAACTGTTCATCTATTGGTCCATTTTTGCCTCCAGGCTCACTAGTTTGTTTTGCACACTGTTAGTTTGGTTTTGTATGTGCCCGTGCACTTGTAAAGGAGCTGCTGCTTCTGGGCCATTCCCTTAATTTCCCGTATGTACTGATAAACAATACAACATGTCTCAGGTACATGTGAAGCAATGTGTATTAATTATCTTATTTTTCAAACTGAACTGTGTATCTTTGGAGTTACTTTCTTCACTCATTTCATCATGAGGGAAATTCTCCTCAAGCCACTCCAGGGAGCATGCCATTTCTGCTTAAAAAAGAGAAATCATTTTTACTAGTATTGTACACAGTACAAACTGCACAGTTATAGGAAAAAAATGTACTTACCACTATGTAGTACGGTTCTGCTGTCACTACTTTACACTTGTCCTGTTGACAGTTGCTTCTCAGTTTGTATGTAAAGCAGCACTGAGGTAATACTGTTGGAAGCACAGGTTATTTTCTTTGTGTTGCACACTCTATGCAATTGCACAGGTCACATTCCTTTGTGTTGCACACTCTATGCAATTGCATTGCTGCTTTTATAAGTACATAGTTTGTAGCCCTATTTAATGTTTCCTTACAATTCAGTTATGTGTTGGTCTTTAAATATGTTCAGTTTCTTTGCTGTATGCTACCATAATGTAAAACAACCCCAGCGCTATTGGGCAGTGTGGATGCTACCCGATATCCTCAAACAGTTGCATAGTCCGCGGACCCTGAGGTTCTGTCATCTTTGATGTCATGGATGCTAGTCTTAGCAGTGCACGGTGGTGGCACAAGTTATGGTTGCTTAGCTTACCATAACTGTTGAATTTCTGGGGTTGTTCGGTTTTACTTATAACCATAATATGGATAGGTTATTGGTACAAAGTAACTCTAACTTCCCTTTAACAAAGTTTATGCACTGAATTAGACAGGTTTTTATAAGGACAACGAAACAATAACGTCCCTTTAACACATTTGTTTCACTGAATTTGTTAGGTATTTATGAGAGCAACTTAACCATAATGTCCCTTTAACAAAGTTTTTTCACTGAATATTATATCATGGCAAGGGAGCACTTGTGACCTCAGCGGGAGCTGAGAGTATGGTATCGATCTGCTGGGATCTTTTTCAAAACCAACTGGGCCAGGTTTCCTACCTACCTATGTTCGGCCAGGTTCGCTACATATGTGAGGCACTACCGAACTGGGTCTCAGATGTGAGCTATGTCTGAGCTTCAACTGCAGAATAACCATCATTAACTCCCACTCCATTTGTGCAGAATGAAACTGAACTTAATAAAGTAAAGTCTACTGATGAGGCTATAGCTTTACCTGAGCTGACCCACATTTCTTATCTGATACACTATAGTTTATCTCTTTTCCATTTTAGATGTGGAGCACATGATTTGTGAATGACTGTCTCTCGCCACAAATGGAATGAGAAGAACCAACCATAAAGCAAATGCTGATACGTTTATTGAAACAATTGACATACTGTAAGCTTGCCACTTGGTGGCTTTACTGGACAAGTGCTGTATAGGGGAAAAGAAACGTTAGTTAAGAAAGGATTTCAATGATACTGTCAAATTGTTCTGTTTTCTAATAACAACATTGAATTTCATAAAAAAGGACAGAGGTAATTAAGTTGTGCACCAATGAGTCGCAGCTAATATGTTAATAGGGCCCAAGGGAAGGGAATAGGTCATGCTCCATGATTTCATACATGGTTTCACATGCCTTTGAGGTGACAGAATGTTTAAATCATACTAAAGTTGGCTCACAGTCATTATGGTATGATACTATCGGCCAGATAAACAGGTCTGGGTTTCGAGATGCCATTGTGAAAGCTTCATTGGGCACGATGATTTTCTTTTTTGTATTCTTTCATCTGCATAGCAGGCCACAATGCAGTTTCCCAATTTTACTTAGGGTGCTGCAATCAGATTGCAACAGCAGTTCAAGGTGATATTTACTAGAATAAGAGGGAAGTGGCGAATCAGCTGTGGGATGGTATGCATACAACCCTTCCAGCATGGGAAATCTATTAGGGCCAAGGGTTAAATGACCTTGGGCCAAATAGAATATGCAGCAGGCCTTATCACTGGGGTACAGCTGACCAACACAGACACAAACATTGGTACCTGCAAGTGAATGGAACTCTCATCACAATAGCCCGAAACAGACTATTTCAACTGACGTTAAAGGTCTTAGATCACGTGCCTTTCCACCGCAAAAGGATTACATCCTGCAATCTTACTGGACAAATGAAGACATAAAATCAATAAATAAAGTGCATCTTTTCCAAAATAACCAGTATCTCTCCCTAACCCCTGCCATCACTTTTTCAATGGTCAGTATATGCTAAATCTTGTAATACAATAAGGTTAAAGATGGTAAGACGTCTTGTGTCCAAAGCAATACAATCATCAACTTTTCCATCAATAGCAGCTGATTGACCAAATATCATTGTATAGTATTCATCAGATTTGATAAAAATCTGCTGCCCCCAGGATGGTAAAATGTAATTTCATGGGACATGCAAACCTGCTGTTTTCTTTATCTTAGATCTGACTTCTAGCCTAATATCCCATAGCTTGAAGAAGTCCCACAAAATAGTTAGTAGTAGTGGCAGTTGTAGTAACTTTACTTCGGCACATGACATAAAAGCACAAAATAACAACAGTCAAATACAATACAAACATTTGTTAAAAGGTTAACAGAAATAGATACTCCCATAGCTTTGACCCAGGAATTGAGTGAAATGTTGCTCGCAAGTCGATAAAAAGTAGGAAAAGGTTTTGGTTCTTTAGTCTTATATATTTGTTGCATATTAGAGACAGTCTAAAATTGTGATCCACTGCCCCTATGCCTGGACGGAAGCCTGCCTGTAGATCTGAGAGTACCTTATTTAATGACTTCCAGTCCTCCAGCTTTTTTAAGAGAATGTTCCCATAGATCTCTAAAAAAAATGGAATATAATAGCTCCTCACCACAACTCGGGTACTAAAAAGGTGCTCATGATATTTAGAAATACATGTTGTAGATCAAGGTCCCATACTCCTACTTATGTACTAAATTGGTATCCAGGTATTGCATCTAGCCCTGGTAATTTGGCCTTCTTTAGTGCAAAAATTGCTTCCTCCACATCCTGTAAGGAGATGTCCATGAGTCTGGCGGTAGCTGTGCCGGTAAAAACGGCATGTCTGCCGCCAAAGTAATTTTTTTTCCAGCACCCGGCAATGGGCAATTACCGGGGCATTACAGCCCCGGCAGACCCAGTAATTGCCCACTGCCGGACGTAGGAAAAAATTACTCCCCATTCCCATTTGAGTCCTATTGGACTCAATGGGAATGGGGAGGACGGTAGCACCACCACCATTCTGAATGGTGCTGGTGTCCTACCGTCAAGGTCTGCGGGCGGGTGCCGTTCTGGCCACCAGGTCAGACTTGGCTGGTGGGATGGCATGCGCCTGCAGAACTCGTAGTTTACCGATCTGGAAACAACGTTACCGGCAAGCTTACCAGTACCATTGTTTTCAGACCGGCAAGCTTGTAATGACCCCAATAGTGTGACATCAGAACTTCCCATCCCATGGATTGAGTAAAAGTCAATAATTGGGTGCCGAAGTCCTGATAGAGTTTCCTAAAATGTGAAAGCCAAATTTACAATGAGAGATTCGCCATATCTGCGCTGGTTAACCTCTTACTATGCACGGAGACCAGCTTCCAAAAATCCACATCATTTTTCCTTCTAATTGCTGATTGGTGCTCCTCCCATTTCTTTTTACGGAATGCACCCTTTTCTCTCGCAGTACTGTTTTATATTCTCATCTGACAGATCTCAAATCCTTAGCACTTCTACAGTCC
The DNA here is from genome assembly GCF_040938575.1 of Ambystoma mexicanum. NCBI lineage: Eukaryota > Metazoa > Chordata > Amphibia > Caudata > Ambystomatidae > Ambystoma > Ambystoma mexicanum. The sequence goes on from NC_090939.1 coordinate 327,782,529, forward strand.
CTTGATTTCACAATGGACAGTAATTCAGACATCTTTAGGTGACAGTCCAGATAAAACCACCCATTTTGAGGTAAAGTAGTCTCAAACCTCTTTGTGCTGGGCATAGTTGAAATAGGATTTAACAACCAAGCCAACTGCTGTCAAAAATCACTGGGCAATCACTCAGGGCCAGACCCAGATGAGTGATTCAAGGAGTGGCACTAGTAATGGATATCCTCTGGTAATATGGTTATTTTCTACCAAAGATAACCAGGAGAAGCTTTGCCTGCCCCCCCAGGTTATCGTTCTTTCTGGACCCACCTACAAGCCCAAAAAGACTAAAAGATATTAAAGGGGGGTTGTGGTCCCGTTGGATGCGTTGGATAACTTGAAAATCAACCACTAACCTTCAACTTTCTACATGTAATAAAATCTAATCAATAAGGGTTTGGCAGTTACCAGAGAGCCTACCATTACAGGCTCCATATGCCCTAATCATAATCTCTTCCATTATTTGTCAAAGAAATCCATTGTAGGGGTATCCACCATAGCTCGCCATAGACCTAATATAAGAATTTGTGCTTCTCCACTTCTCCTCTGCATCCACGCTGATGCAGTCCTGCACCATCAAGAAACCCTCAAGACCAACATTGCAGTGTTCACTGAGCCTCTGCACTCGGGGTAAGCCCTGCTGGGCTGTAATGTAAATTGTGCTGCATGCATTATTATTAACGTGGTGCCGCAATATGGGGCATGAAAACCCATGTAAATTGTCCCAGGTGGTTGCAAACTTGAATCGACTTGTGTGGCCATGCCGTGGATGCAGTGGCTTCTCTGAAAGTGGCCTTTAGCCCACTTGGGTTGCTTGTCTTTGTTTGGTCCTCTACTCCACCATCATGGCTGGTGCCATTTTCAGCACGGAAGTTAATTGCCTGTCTCCCACAGTACAGCTCTGATTGGCTGTGCCTTGCACCTAAAGGCCAATCTGGGGAGCCGGTAGGCGGTGCCGGCCCTGACAAAGGCTTTCACCTAAGGCCCATGTCGGTGCCTGTCTAGGCCTTGGAGCGCTCGAAGGGCCCCATTGCAGCTCCTCGTGCTCCACCAATTCTTGGCCTCAAGGACCAGCTACCCAGCATGTAGACAGCTACCCCACGAACGTGTGCCTCTGGAGCTTTGTTCTCCCACCAAAAACACCTGTGAGTCATGTCCTGGACATTGTTATGCTTTTTACTAACTTACACAACTGTTGAAGCTAGGTGTACCTATGCCATTCTTCAATTCTACGCCTTACTATATCCCTTTTCCTTAATGCATTTCTGTGCTTTTTGGTAAATTTGAATTCTGGTGTGTTTTTAACAACTCTTCACACCCCATGTTGCATGGTATTTCTGTGCTTTTGGTACATTTGAATCCTGGTGTGTTATTAATAACTCTACACCCCCATTTTTGGTACTGAAGTGTTTCCATTGCATCTGGTTTCTCGCTTTTCTGGCTATTAGGCCGATTGGTGAGTTTGTGTTCATGCTGTGCAGTCTCTCCTCTAGCTCCCATCCTATTTCTCTGCCACTCCTATGGCACTCACCATCTCCACTATCTATTCTAACTGCTATACTATCACCTATCCGCCCTCTCTCACAATGTCTGGAAGGAGAAAGTTTAAAAAAGACATCCTGACCACTAACCCGGTCTAACCATTGCAGACACTTACATCAGCGCAACTTCTAAACCAATTGCCACTGATATCTTCTTTTCTGTCCCCTCTCCAGATCTTTGCACTCCTCATCTTATCTCTACTCTCTCTCCTCTCACATCTTTTTTTTTAAACTTTATTTATCGTTGCACACAGGTATAGCACATGCATATATATACTTCACATTACTTCATTACATTATACACAATTAGTTCCCTTCTCACATCTTTAATCATTAATGGTGGCACCAAATGGAAGTACTCTTGGCGGGCTTCTCATCATCCAGGTGTATCATTAATGTCTCTCACAATGGCACTATCATGGCTCAGGGTCCTCAACCCAGCCTCCTCCTCTTCGACTGCGATTGCCGTCCCTCATCAACTTCCTACCTAAACCTGATAACCTTCTTCCTCTCTCTCTCTGTCCCCCCTCCTCCGACTGGTGTACCACGCCCCTATAGCCCTCATCCGAAAACCTTCAAAGACAGTGACCTGCTGCATCTAGCCATGCTTAATACCCGCTCTGCAATCAAACTCTCTGCCAACATCTGCTTCCTCCTTGAAGACCTTGACCTTGGTGTACTTGTTCTTACCGAGATGTGGATCAATGAAAGGTCAGTCACTGTTTTGACTTCCTTCTTGCTGATGGCTACAAGATCATCTCAAAGCCTTGCCCTAACTGTGCTGGCGGTGGGGTTGCCCTGATCGTACCTGATTGGGACCCTTCTTCCTCATATCCACCTAGCAATACTCCTCCTTACAGAGTCTGGTCTGCAAGCTAGCCATCTCTCCCACTTCCTCCCTGACCATTGCCACTAACTACAGGCCAATGGGCTCTATCACCCTGTTCCTCTCAGAATGTGCTGATTTCTTCTCCTCTTTCCTTACATCTACCTCTAAACTCCTTCTTCTGGGTGACTTCAACATCCACCTTGACTCCTGTATCACAGCATCCACTCTCTTCCATGATCTCTGCAACTCGATCTACCTTTCCATTCTCCTCTCTGGTACTACCCACTCAGCTGTACACACTCTCGATGATTGATCCACACTGATCTTTTGGTCTCCGCCCACCTCATCACCCCACTCCCCTGGTTGGACCACTCCCTGTGGTAAAACACACAATAGCACGGCAACACCTGGAAGAGCTCTCAAAGGTTTTAGCACATTTGAGAACAAGTGTTAGAGCAGCAAGGACCAAATAGAAGGACATATCATTTTATTGAAAGTAAGATAGTAAGGGAAAGCAAGAAAAGTCACGCTTGGTAAGGTGAGAGGAATGGGCCAAAAATGTTCCTGCTTTTTATAATATAAAATTTCAGGACGTCCCTGTGGATGTACAGGCATAGTTTTGAAAGGTGGTAGGGATAGAGGTGAAGCTATGGCTTGAAATATAGACGCATATAGTTTGTTTTTGTAGCATTGTAACAAGAGAAGGAAATAAAGAAGAATGAGAGATAGAAAGGAAGAGAAATTGGGACACCAGAAATTAGCAAGATTGTAGTGAAAGAGGCAGTTATTATTATTAACACTGGTGAGGAAATGTACGAGCAGGGATATCAACAAACCTGACAATGGGATATAACACAGAAAGTGGACAACATTTATTATCCCAGAGGGAGGGGGAACTAGCAAAGAGGTAGGAGAAATGGATTTGGACATACATATAGAAAAGGATTTGATGGGAGGAGACCTAGATTTGGTGGATACGATGGCAGAGATGTGGAAAGAAAGGGAATTATGCACCTCATGGCCACAGAAGGGGGCTAGCATATCCTGCACCTATGTACCTCCCCACAATATCTGACAAAATATTCTGATAATGCAAACATAGCTTCAAATTCAGTAAGAGACACCAAATGCCTTGCAGAGACAACACAAGAGCACATGTGCTCCCTATGTCACATCCATGGTGCATTTGAAACTTTTCAAAATTACAGAGGAAGGGCTATAAGGAATCAAGTGGCACAGTATAGTATGTAATTGCCAGGGCCAAAAATCAGGGGCAATGGGCAGCATATAGGATAAGAGTATATCTGTCAGCCCAAGAAACAACATAGGAGAGTAAGTAACACAAGACATATTTTATACACTAACAGAAATAGTGATTTGTATTATTGAGTTGAAAAGATTATTATTTTAAATTCAAAAGGATTCTTATAGGTTCTTATCAGAGTATAGCTTATTAATATAGTTGGAAGGAGCTTCATAACAAAAGAGCTAGTATTGGACAAAGGGGAGGTTTCATTTCCCTTAATGTTTTACTTTGTTGATAAGAAAGAAAGGTAAGTAAATGGTGGATCCAATAGGGAGGTGGCAAAAAGGAAAGGGTAAGTATTTGTGGACACAAAGGTGATGTGCGAAATCCCCTATTGACCTTTATTGGGCAGAAGAAATACTTACTTAGCATGACCTATAACCGTCATATTATGACTTTCCTTGTACCAACAGATGAAATGAATATCTGTGTGTTATTGTGTGCCCTGACACCTGTGGGTTCCCGGTGCGTTATAAATAAATAAATGTGCAGGTAAAGTAGTGAGGTGTAGAAATGTGGATTCAGCTTAGCAGCCTTTTTGTTATATCCAGCCGAGACTAGCCCCGTCGTGTAGCCTAGGAAGTCTTCCCTGTATTGGTTAAACCTTGCAAGATAGGATGCAAGACGAGACACAGGAGGCGCAGGCCTGGAACACGGGATACTGCGGTTCCGCTGTTACAAATAATAAATATATCAACAGACGGTTACCATCACAAGACAACAAGACTGATTGGTAAACAAGCGTAACCACACAGTAATTCAAGTAACCACTGACCTGATACACACAAGGTGCGGAAATAACCAGGTAGGTTGACGTCTGTGCAATAGTTTCCTGTCTGGATGGCGTAGAGAAAAGATGTGCAGGAAAGAAATGTCCAAGTAATTCCAGTTATGCTGAAAACCCCAACTGGCTATTCCCGACGGCACGAGGACGCCTCTAGACTTATGGCACACCAATTTGAAGTCTCTAGTCCGTGTGCCAAAAACCCAAAAGTCACTGATTGGTTTTGTGAATCCTAACAGGAAGTTCAAAGGCAATCCGTATGTGTTCCGTAGTCGGTAGGAGGCGGGCAGCAGAGAAGGCAAAACGTGTCCAAAAGCAGTCCGTTTGGAGTTCCGTAGTCGGCAGGAGGCGGGCAGCAGAGAAGGCAAAACGTGTCCAAAAGCAGTCCGTTTGGAGTTCCGTAGTCGGCAGGAGGCAGGCAGCAGAGAAGGCAAAACGTGTCCGGAGACACTCCGTGAGCAAGCTGGATAAGGGAAGGTAGGAGGGCAGGATAAGGACGGGTAGGAACAGGAGCAAAAACGAGAAAACAGGAAGCAAGGAATTTCAAGGGACCGAGGCAGAATAGCGCTAACTGTTCGCAACGAAATTCAGAAGCACCAAAACAACAATGGGAGGTGCTTAAGTCACATGAACCGGCAACCACGCTCGAGTCGAACGTGTCACGTGACGGAAAACAGGCTGCCAGCGTTGCCATGCCAACTTCCAGACGCCTGGATGAGAACGTGGAATTCTTTGTTTACTATACACAGGGACGCCTGGATTACGGTGTTTATAGGGTAAAGCCCGGGCTGCCATGAAGCGTGAGGGAAGCTTGACAGATTCCTCCCCCAAAGATGGCTTCCCCCTCCGGGAGGACCAAAACTGCGACAGAAGAACTGGGGCATGAATGTGATCAAAGGGTTCCCACGTACGCTCCTCGGGACCATAGCCTTTCCAATCCACGAGATAAAGGCGTTTGCCCCTCCGAACTTTAGTGTCCAAGATACCAGCCACCTCATATTCAACAGAGCCCTGCACCTGTACAGGAGGGGGACGCGACGACAGTCGGGTCGCAGGGTGACAGGGTTTTACCAAGGAAACATGGAATACAGGATGGGTCTTCCATGAGGAAGGGAGTGCAAGACGAACCACCACGGGGTTAACGACCTCCGTGATCCTGTAGGGGCCCACAAAACGCAGAAGAAGTGCTTTGCGACCCGGTAATCGGAGGTTGTGAGTAGACAACCATACCATCATGCCTGAGTGGTATATTGGGGCTGGTAGACGGTGACGATCGGCACCTGCCTTGGTTCGCTCCTGAGCCTTCAGCAGATGTTCCCTTATTGAGAAGTGTAATGCAGACAAATCCTTAACGCAGGCAAGAGCGGCAGGAGCATGTAGGGGAAGCTCAGGACTCAAGGGCAAGGAACGAGGGTGCCTCCCATACAAGGCAAAAAAAGGGGAGACCCCTGTTGCGGTGTGCAGAGAATTGTTGTAGGCAAACTCTGCCAGTGCCAACACCGACACCCAAGTGCCCTGGAGTTGCAAGGTGAGGCAACGTAAGTACTGTTCCATGGTCGAATTTAGACGTTCGGTCTGACCGTCAGTTTGGGGGTGATAAGCGCTAGAACACCTCGCGTTGACACCCAAGGCAGTAGTCAATGCCCTCCAAAAGCGTGAGGTGAATTGCGACCCCCGATCCGTGACTATGATAGAAGGCAGCCCAAAAGACCTAAAAACAGTCCCCAAGAATAGGTCTGCTAATTTGGGAGCCGAAGGGATACCCCGACAGGGAACGAATAAGGCCAACTTGGTAAAGTAATCTATTACTACCCATATGGTGTCGTAACCGTCCACCATAGGCAGTTCGACGACGAAATCCATAGATATCATCGTCCAAGGTTGATCCGGAACAGGCAGAGGGTGCAGTAATCCAACGGGTTTGCCATGGGATGCCTTGCACTGTGCACATACTGCACAAGTGGAAAGGTACTCAGTAACGTCCTTCTATATTGAAGGCCACCAGCACCATCGTTTCAGGAGATCCATCGTTTTTCTGATACCTGGGTGTGCGGCTGCTGCTGAGTCATGACACCATTTCATTGCGGTAAGCCTAGTGTCACGATTTGGCAGGTATATTTTACCCTGTCTGTAGGGGAGTGAATGGTATACCTTTAGGCCATGTTGAACCACCTTAGAAGGGTCGGTTTTTAGCCAATCTTGTACCTGATCCTTGAAAGACGCACCTAGAGTACAGCCGCAAACCACCTGATGGGGTAACACTAATTCCCCTTTATGGTGGGTTGTGCCAGGGCCTCCGTATATACGAGACAAGGCATCCGCTTTGGAATGCAGTGAACCAGGACGGTAAGTTATATTGAAGTTAAACATCGAGAAGAACTCATGCCAGCGGGCATGCCGAGCCGTAGTGCATTTCACTGATTGGAGTGCCAATAGGTTCCTATGATCAGTATATACTTGAACCGGATCAGAGGTACCTAAAAGATGATGTCGCCATACCAAGAAGGCGTCGCGGACCGCCAGTAATTCCTTCTCGGTGATGGTATAATTCTTTTCATATGAAGTGAGTTTTCTTGAATGGTAAGCAACAGGATGCAAACCACTGGCGTCCGGACATTGTTGTGAGAGAGCCACATCCGAAGCGTCGGCCTCCACAATATATGGTAAAGCGGGATTAGGGTGTTGGAGCACAGGAGCAGTGGTAAATGCGGTTTTGAGAGTATCAAAGGCTTGCTGAGCCTGGTGGTTCCACCGAAATATTTCTTTGGGACTGGTTAGAGCAGTGAGAGGGGAAACAATGAGAGAGAAATCCTGGATAAACCGCCTGTAAAAATTGGCGAAACCCAGAAAAGACTGTAGGGCCTTAAGACCGTTGGGTATCGGCCATTGGAGAATGGCAGACACTTTGGACTGGCTCATTTGTACTCCCCGACTCGTGATGTTATAACCAAGGAACTCTACCTCTTGGACATGGAACAAACATTTTTCCAGTTTGGCATATAATTGATTGTCCAATAAACGTTGCAATACATTGGTAACATGGGATACATGAGTCTCATACGAGGGAGAATAGATGAGGATGTCATCCAAGTATACTACCACATACTGGTCTAGCATATCGTGGAACACATCGTTGATGAAATACTGAAATGTAGCCGGTGCGTTGCAGAGTCCAAACGGCATAACGCAGTACTCAAAAAGGCCGTATTTGGTTTTGAATGCGGTTTTCCATTCGTCTCCCTTGCGTATGCGCACCAGGTTATAAGCCCCTCGCAAATCCAACTTTGTGAAGATCACTGAGGATCCTAACTGGTCCAACAGTACAGAAATAAGAGGGAGTGGATACTGATTCCTGATCGTAACGGCATTTAACGCACGGTAAATGATACAGGGGCGGAGATCTCCTTCCTTCTTAGGTACAAAAAACAAAGGAGCTGCCGCGGGGGACCGGGAAGGGCGAATGAAACCGGAGTTCAAGGATTTGTCGATGTACTCCTTTAGAATGATGTCTTCCTTTTGGGTCAATGAATAGACACGCCCAGAGGGTATCTTGGCCCCTGGAACCAATTCGATTGGGCAATCATAGGGCCGATGGGGTGGCAGGACCTCAGCCCCACCAGCATCAAAGACGCCTCTCAATGCTTGATATTCTTTAGGAAGTACATTGCTGACCACAGCCCCAATCGTGGAAGCAGAGTCCAGAAGAGCGTGACTAGGACTAGAGGACTCCTGGTTAGTACTGAAACATTTCGCTTCACAACACACAGATGGGAAGCTTACCTCCCCTGTGAGCCAATCGATAGTAGGATTGTGTAACCGCAACCAGGGAAGGCCAAGTATAATACGGTATTGTGGGGCAGTGATTAGATCAAACTGTATGTTTTCCTGGTGGCCGCATATTGTTGTCATGGTTACTTCTACAGTGGAATCCGTAACAGGGCCAGACACTAACATGGTACCATCAACGGCTTTGATCAATTCAGGGCATGGTTTCGTGACAGATGGGATCCCTAAATCATGAGCATAGGCACTATCGATGTAGTTGCCCGTGGCACCTGAATCAAGAACGACCGAAACACCTGATTTTTCTTTCCCAGAAAAGGCAAGAGTGACAGTCAAAAAATAGGGAGTTAAACAAATGGAGTCGCTTTTCGGAGTACCCGGCAATACGACTCCCTCTATTGCCGGGCTTTGGAGTTTCCCTGTTTCTTGACAGGTTTCTTGGGACAGGCACGTAATAGATGGTCTGATCCCCCACAATAGAAACACAAGCCATTTTTCCTTCTATGTTCTCTTGTTTCTGCTGACAAAGGACCTCGTATGGCACCTATTTGCATGGGCTCTGAGGTACTTGGGGCAGCGGCCGGAAGACCGGTTGGTGTTAAAGGAAGTGGCCATTTTTCCCCTTTCCTCTCTGCGCGCCTTGAATCTATCTGTAGAACAAGATCCAAAAGCTCAGGAAAAGCAGTGGGTATGATCGGCACGGTAGCAAGGGTGTCCTTCAATGGATCAGACAACCCTTTGTAGAACAGGGATGCCTTTTTGTCTTCAGGCCATCCTGTTTCAGCTACTAATTGGTTAAACCTTGCAAGATAGGAAAGGAGAGGCGTGTCGCCCTGTTGAAGCCCAAGCAACTCTAAATCTGTAGCTTGCGTGGCATACCGGGTGTCAAAAACACGGCTCATCGCCTCAATTAGGGCATCACAATCGTAGAGGAGGTGACTGCCTTCTTCTAGTAGTGGATTAGCCCAAGCCGCGGCAGTTCCCCCCAGATGGGACAATAGAAAGGCGGCCTTTGTAGTGGAGTCAGGGAAAGAAGCCGGACGACACAAAAAATGAAGTCTACATTGATTCAAGAAAGTTCTGTACGTTTTTTGGTCACCATTGAATCTCTCTGGTGGTGCCAAAGGAAACTGAGCGGTCATATACACCGGACCGGAGTCTTGTCGAGGTGGGTGTACCCCTGACCCAGAAGCCATGGCCTGTGGTGATGCATCAGCGCCAATGGGCGCCCGGAGCCCGACCTGTAGGTCGTCTATGGGCCGTTGCGTAGCCGTATGAGCTGCAGTCATATCGTTACGTAACTCTGCCACTAATTGCAAAATAGTGGCCATGGTCTCGTTTGCATCCATGGTATATAAGGCTTCTGAATATGTTATATCCAGCCGAGACTAGCCCCGTCGTGTAGCCTAGGAGGTCTTCCCTGTATTGGTTAAACCTTGCAAGATAGGATGCAAGACGAGACACAGGAGGCGCAGGCCTGGAACACGGGATACTGCGGTTCCGCTGTTACAAATAATAAATATATCAACAGACGGTTACCATCACAAGACAACAAGACTGATTGGTAAACAAGCGTAACCACACAGTAATTCAAGTAACCACTGACCTGATACACACAAGGTGCGGAAATAACCAGGTAGGTTGACGTCTGTGCAATAGTTTCCTGTCTGGATGGCGTAGAGAAAAGATGTGCAGGAAAGAAATGTCCAAGTAATTCCAGTTATGCTGAAAACCCCAACTGGCTATTCCCGACGGCACGAGGACGCCTCTAGACTTATGGCACACCAATTTGAAGTCTCTAGTCCGTGTGCCAAAAACCCAAAAGTCACTGATTGGTTTTGTGAATCCTAACAGGAAGTTCAAAGGCAATCCGTATGTGTTCCGTAGTCGGCAGGAGGCGGGCAGCAGAGAAGGCAAAACGTGTCCAAAAGCAGTCCGTTTGGAGTTCCGTAGTCGGCAGGAGGCGGGCAGCAGAGAAGGCAAAACGTGTCCAAAAGCAGTCCGTTTGGAGTTCCGTAGTCGGCAGGAGGCAGGCAGCAGAGAAGGCAAAACGTGTCCGGAGACACTCCGTGAGCAAGCTGGATAAGGGAAGGTAGGAGGGCAGGATAAGGACGGGTAGGAACAGGAGCAAAAACGAGAAAACAGGAAGCAAGGAATTTCAAGGGACCGAGGCAGAATAGCGCTAACTGTTCGCAACGAAATTCAGAAGCACCGAAACAACAATGGGAGGTGCTTAAGTCACATGAACCGGCAACCACGCTCGAGTCGAACGTGTCACGTGACGGAAAACAGGCTGCCAGCGTTGCCATGCCAACTTCCAGACGCCTGGATGAGAACGTGGAATTCTTTGTTTACTATACACAGGGACGCCTGGATTACGGTGTTTATAGGGTAAAGCCCGGGCTGCCATGAAGCGTGAGGGAAGCTTGACACTTTTGTAGTATATTGTATCAGGTTTAAGAGTAATATTTAATTTGTTAATACGGCATTCCCGCGGAATTCTTTCCACCGAATGCAGAAAAAAGGAGACCAATGGATAAACGGTGTAGTAACACTTTTTCTGTTGTTTTTATGTTGAGCGTTAAATGTATATGGCCCTCATTACGACCCTGGCGGAAAGTAACTGACCTGACCGCCATAGCGTAAATAGCGTTTCCGCCATTGCACGACGGAGTAAAGTGCGGCTAATTCCGACCCATCGGGCACGAGCACTACGCCATGGCGGAAGTGCAAAGTCCGCGATGGCAGAAATGTCCCCAAAACGCCCCTCACCGCTGTCGTACGGCGCCCTAGGTGCAATTCCGCCACCCATCATAGCGGTCACCGTAATGAGCGGCAATCGGAAAATACGGTGACCGTAAATATACGGAAACGGAAGTAAAAACATGGTCCCGGAACGGGAAACAGCACGCCGTACACCTATAAAATCAGAATTCCCACACAACCATTAAAAATACTACCCTGAGACACATCCCAACCCGTCATCCACCCTAGTGAAAACAATAAAAATGGGAAAAGTAGCGAAAAAAGCGTGCGACCGCAAGCGGCAGGTCCACTTCTCCCGTGAGGAACTCACTGTGCTCACAGAGACCCTCCAGGAGAATGCTGCCGTCGTCTTCTCGACGCAAATGACCAGGACGGCACTTGCGAACAAGAAGGCCATATGGGCCCTGGTGGCACAGCGGGTAAGTGCGGTGGGGACCGCACCCCGCAACCCACAGCAATGCAGAAAGCGATGGGACGACTTGCGTATACGCGTACGGAGCATACTATCCGCCAACCGTAACATTGCCACAGCTACCGGGGGAGGATCGGAATCACCCATCAAGTTGACCCCCTGGGAAGAAATCTGTGCCTCCACCATTGGAATGGAGAGTATAGAGGGAGTCGGAGGGATGGAGAAAGGAGTGCAGACATCCGAAGAATCAGGTAGGTGGGCCAAATAAAACAATGCTAAATCCACAATGTCCAATCATGTGAAGTACCATGTGTCCACATAGTGCAACAGAAACACATGGCCAGGAGAACGTCCACATACATTGGCCTGATAGCGCACTTTAAAAGTCACATTAAATACATAAATAATTAAAAATCCTAAAAACACCCTCTACACGTGCAGCAGGCACATCCTAACTGCAGGCTGCAAAACAACTGCATCCTCAATCCACACAAAAATGAAACCACCTCCAAGGCCCTGACCCAAATCACCCTCAGGTACCACCCCAATGCATGTGATACATTGCCATTCCAATTTCCACAGACCCATTAATAACGCTCGCCCTCCTTTACTCCACCACAGGGTCCGATTCAAACGACGAGCTCCAGGACACCCCTACCAGCACACCTGCAAAGAGGGCCAAGACCAACGGCCAAAGACCCTCCACCTCAGCTGCACGGATCAAGACACGGCAGCAGCACAAATCAAGTGGCAGCACACAGGAGGGGACTTCAACAGGCACCCCAGCAGCCAGCATGCCCACAACAGCACCACCACAGGTCCCCCCAATGGATGCCACAGAAGGCACTGCTTCTGGTGGCAGCAGCACCATAGGTGACACTGCATTAATGGCAGCATGCTCCGACACAGAAAACGGTGATGTCGATGTAGGATCCATCCATGACCTGTCTCAATCCCCCTGTTTGTTTCATCCCGTACACCATGAGGATACCACGCAGGGGCACCCACAAGACGACGACTGGCCATCCCCCACAAGCCCTGTGGCAAGGCAACATGAGGTGATCAGCCCCTCTGTGACACCACCGCAAATGGCCATGGCCCAGCAGAGGCAACAGTCCCTCGACCAGGTGATCGTGCAACAGCAGCAACTGGCCACGCTCCTCAAGGACCATGCTGATGAATGTGGGGGTACTAAGGCAGCCATAGAAACATCTACTGAGACACTTAGGGCAGAAATGGAGAGAAGTACAGAGACACTAAGGGCACAAATGGAGAGAAGCACCGAGAGCCTGAGGGTACAAATGGAGAGAAGCACCGAGAGCCTGAGAGTACAAATGGAGAGAAGCACCGAGAGCCTGAGGGGGGAACTGCATGCGACGTCCAAAGACGTATGTGCTGAACTTGCCGCTGTGCGCCGTGTGCTCACTGAGCTCTCACAAACCCTCAGGGACATGCATGGACGTGAGCAGGCAGAGACATCATCCGTTGCAAGTTCCGTCTAGGGCAGCCCCCAACGTAGATCTGGGAGGAACCTGCGCTCCACAGGCAGGGGTGCCCCTGATACCCGGAGAGGGGGCTTGCAATAGCGTCTGCCCACTGACAATGAGCATCTTTGGACACTGGTGTTCGGGGGGGAGGTAGGAGGGTGGAGGGGGTGTGTTGGGCTTACTTGGGTGGCGGGTCGATGGGGTGTGTAACATAATTTCACATATGCTATAAACATTTCACAATCATCCAATGAGATGTGTGGACATTGATCTTTGTGTACGAGGCCTTTATAGGCGTACAGTCCATATTGTGCATGTTCCAGACACACACAGTGCCACAAGTCCCGTGTCCATGTATCAGCCACCAGGCGTGAGTGCTAGAAGCATGAATCTATGATAATCTGATGAATTTCACAGCCCTCCTGTGCCTCGCGGACTCCTTGAGGTGCTGCCACATCCCCACCCTCATCATGACCATCTTCAGGTGCTTGCAGTTCTGCGTCAGGGGGCATGGGCACATTTCTACGTACGCACATGTTGTGTAGCATGACACATGCCATGACCATCTTTGCAACCTTCTCATGGCGGTACAGGAGTGCCCTGCCAGACCTGCTGAGGCAGCGGAAACGACCCTTCAGTAGGCCGAATGCCTGTTCTATGACTACACGGGTACGTGAGTGGGCATGGTTGTAGTCCTCCTCATGCTGGTTCTGTGGGTTCCCGAGTGGTGTAAGGAGCCATCTCTTCAGTGGATACCCAGCATCACCTGTATGTGGACAATAAAGGATGTTTGTGGAATGACATTGCTACGTACGCACCCCCCCTTCCTGCCAGGTCATTGCCGCATCACATACCCCACATTATCATGCATGAAATGAGACTCACCGAGTAGCCAGGATCTGTTCCCTGCGTGTCGCTCCATGTAGCGTGGTATTGTAGAGTTCCTCAAGACCATAGAATCATGGGTTGATCCAGGAAATCGGGCACAACAATGTGTAATGATCCTGTTGGAGTCACACACCATTTGTACATTAAGAGAATGATAGTGTTTTCGGTTGCGGTACTGGGCCTCCATGGCATGTGGGACAACCAATTCCACATGGGTGCAGTCGATGGCACCAATGCAACCCGGTATGCCGGCAAGTGCATGGAATCCCACTTTTGTGTTCGTAATTTCCTGCTCCGAGCGTGGTAGAGAGATGTAGTCATCTGCGTGCTTCAGGAGGGCATCGAGCACTTGCAATAGTGTCCGTGACAACAGTGGCTGTGAAATGCCATGCAACTGTCCGACTGTGTGCTGGTAGGTGCCTGTGGCCAGGAAGTGGAGTACAGACACCACCTTCAGTAGGGGTGGGATGGCGGTTGGGTTATCTATCATGCTGACAAGGTCAGCGTGTGTCATGTCCACAATGGCGGTTATGGTGTCCCGGTCCAAACGGTACAGGGTGTGGATCTGCTCATCAGTGAGGTTGAACGGATGTGCTCGGAGGCGTGGGATTGCGGGCTGCCTGCGTGGTGGTAGTGGCTGTGCTGGTGGGCCTTGCTGGCCCTGCCTTGCCCTCCTCCTCCTCCTGCGTCTCCTCTGTGCGGCCGGTTGTTGTAGTAGTTGGTGTTTGTCTTCTTCTTGAAATTGGAGTACTTGCAGTGCTATCAGGTCCCCCAGGGCCAACATCGCTAGTCCTGCCGGTAGCATTTTGGAGTGGGTGTGGTTGTGGGAGGGGGTTGGGTGTGCAATTTATGTGTTTTCAGGCTGTATAGCCTCCACCTGTGGTGATTCATTCCACCTGTGCAAGCTGCAATCCCCTTTGGGCGAGCACGTCCCGCACACAACGCTGCAATTCGACGCATGGCATCTTGCTATTACAATCATGTATTTAATCCCGATGGCAGTGAAATATTGGTTCATATGTTCAATCTGCTATGGTCCCATTGTTTCACATACTATCTTTGCAGTCGCGAACAAACTTGTGAAGGGTCAGTGGAATGTAGTACTCGATTGACGGTGGACCCTCATGCAGCACTGTACCGAGGTTCACCGACGGGCGGGGCGTCCCATTTGTGAGTGAAGCCAGTTGCCATTTTCACACACTGCCGCACTACATGGATGGATTTGTGATTTCAAGCGGTCACAGATGCCTTTTCGACGTGATGTTGCAAATGAGGAATTCGAAGGACAGCGCTTTCGGTTTTCAGCTAGCGGCGAGGAGACGCCCACAGGTCTGACTGCAGATATAAAGTTCTATTGTTTAATGTCCTTCGGACAGGGGCCATGGCGAGAATGCAATGATTGATATGAATAGTATGGGATGCGCAATAGCGTAGTGGACGATAAGGCAGGACGTTCCCAAATACATGTTACTTCACAACACTGGAATTCCGGGCTGGAGCACAGTGGATTTTGCAGACTGCATTACGCACAGACTCAATGGAAATTTCACATGTTATGTGAGTAAATAATCAGGCGTTTTCATACCGGGATGAGGGAATGATGTATGGATGCATGGACAGATGATTTAATAGAGAGTTTGCCATGTACATGGCTTTTTGGAATCTATCCACTTCCCCTGCGCTATGTGATGCAGGGCTGCCATAGTGGGACCATCGTCTATCTGCCCTTGTTGAACCCTCCCTGTCTCGACGCGCCTTCAAACACTTGTGTCTATGCACGTTACTAATCCCATCTAATGGATTCTGTTTTAACAGACGCATGCACACAAACACTCGTTTGTAATAGTGTTTTCACCTCGATTTATATAGTTATGATTCGCAAGTGATTTTTGGGTGGGAATAATCCTTTTGAGTGGGCTAGCATGCATATGGCTGTGGATTTAGTGTGATCATTGAAGTGAGTAATTCAAATGAAGTTCTGATGCCCATACTATTCTTTTTCATTTCATTTGGGTGACAGGTATCTCCTCCCCTTTTGCCGCTGCCATCTGTATGCCACTCCTGCAGATGGCTTTTACTCCCGACACCTGCTGCTTCGTGTTAATCAGTGGAGCACCATTACGATCTTATGGGACGATCGCCAATGGGCCACATGCCCTTACGCAGTACTAGTGGCTAGGAGCAACATATCGACCTTTCAGCTGGACTAGTGCCTACCTAATGGGACGGCCCTGCGGTTCTAGGCGCTTCCATGTTGCCTTTTTGAACGTGAATGTAGCCCCTGTGTACCATGAAGGAACAGGGCGTCACACAAGAAGAAGCTGGTCATTTATTGCGGATGCAGCCCACAATAATGAAATATATTTTGGAGTTCATGACCTAATAGCTGTATGGGCTTGGTGATTTTGTTGTGCATTAAATTTTGATTATGATATTGACCGTGTAGCTTTATTCTTTGCAAGTAATGTAGCATATTCCTATTTGTGGAGCGATGTATTGTGAGAAGATCTGCATTGGGTTCCGGCTTCTGAGTATAGTTGCGTGGTACTGTACTGGGCGCGTTTGCCTACGAAGCCCAGTGAGGTCAGGGATAGGGGCTGCCATTATGACTGTTTTAATGATGTCATGCTCAGGGGCGGGGGATTAGCTTTTGTGTAACAGATGCCGGTCAGCCAGGTGGATTGGTGGAATGATGTGATTATCAGAATATGGCTGGTCACAGGTGCCTGTGTTTGCGTGCGTTTCTTGGAGGGAGACTGAGGTCATGTCCATTGGAATAGCTTCTGTATTCGTGCCCTCTTGAGATGAGCCTGGCTGCTCAGTCACTCTGCCAACTTGTGTGGTACATGCTTATGCTGATGGTTGGTTTGTTTACTGGCAGGAGTACAGGGCTGGTGCAGTCTCACTCAGGATACTGCTTTGAATGTTGCCTTACACTGGTGTCAAGCGATGGGGGGCCTGTTTTTGTTTGTCTCATATTTCAGTTCATGTTGCTGTACTTGAACCTTCACATGCCTGTGCTGCATCAGTACGGCAATGGTGCCATGGCAAATATGGATGGCCACTCACAAGGCACTTGGAGCCCCTACATTCATTTGTTCGTTGGCATGCATGGGTGACTTGTACATTTCACTGGTTGCATTGTGTGACTTCATTGCACCTACGAGGAGTTGTGCAATGTGGCCAGGGAGTGGTGTACAGGCACTCAGTAGGGCCTTTTACGGTTGGTTCGCGATGCCGTACTTCTCACCATGGCGGAATGGTACTTTCCGCCATGCTTGATGGCGTTAGGTAAATGTCCGCTAGGGTCAGAATTCGCGTACCGTTGCGCCATGGTGGTAATTACGGTTTCGCATGGCGCGCGTGCGCGTACTTGGTGCAGTTAGCGTTGGCGTTCACTACGGTGTCGCTAATGGCATCGTACTTTACGGTGACGGGTCATAATCGCACCGAGCGCTATTCGATGGCGGTATTGCATTTCCGCCATCGTTTTTCGATTTCCGCCAGGGTCGTAATGAGGGCCTATGTGTTTAATAAATGAAACAATGTATTGTGCATTGTTTTTGTTTTAGCAAAGGGACAGGCAATTTTTGTAGAGCTGTGTTAAGTGATAGGGAAACGCACGTACAAATGTTTCTCACCTGCATGCATGCAGAACACCAAATGTGCTTGCTACAGCTCCAATGTTAGGGGTAAAATTATAGGTATATTTTAGGTAACAAAAATGTTTAGATTTATATTTTCCCTGGGTAAACACAGTAGGAACAGAACACATCACGATCTAACATCATCTGTAGAAGAGCTAAAAAGAACAGATAGAAGCTCAGCAGGCCTGCCATCCCTTTTGCACACACCAACAGATCAGCTTCATAAGAGACAACAGACGTTGCATCACAGCCACCACTCCAAGCAAATTTACAATGCTGCACCTGGTCAGGAACAGAAGCACAGGGATTACCAGCCCTGTCACCTTAAAGAAGTATGCCAGGACAAGGTCAGCGTCCTCCGTACAGCAGAAGAAGGAGGGTCTACAAATGGGAAGTACAGGCCATTTTTATCATTACTTTTTTGTCCTCATTTCGCCTCTACAGGAGACAAGCAAGTATTCATACATGGATACTGCAGGAAGAAAAAGGAGCGCCCCAGAAGCAGAAATAATTTGTGTATTGTTGTTTGTTTTTCTTTTCCTTTCGTTTAAATAAGTAAAGAGACAGTCCATCGCCAGTAGTATTAAAAATGTAACAGGTGAAAACGATTCTTTGGGTGTTTGGAGATGGGATTCTCGGTCAGTGCAGTGCTGAGTAATAAAAACATGTGGTGTAAGTATGTGAAAAAGGTGGGGCAAGAGAGGACAAAATAACACATCTGTGCGCTTTCTCATCCCACATGTCAAAGGCACACCCAAGCATAGTGCAGATGAAAAAAAGTGAAGCTAATATAGGTAACAGAGAGGGCCAGAAGGGGGAGCAGCTATTTGCCACAGGGCACATGGTGTCATGAAAAAGAGTAGGGCTGGTAGGGTTTGTTAATGACATAGCAGTACTCCTTAAAAACATCACAAGGTTGGAGATGGTATTGATCTGTCAGGAACGCTCTCCATGTCCCCCACAGTTGAACAAATACACTGCACACTGAATTCTATGGAGTTTCCATCTTTTTGTTTCTATCTCTACAGCACACCTATGTACAAGAATGGGCTAGGTGCAATAAGGGCCTTACCGTATTTGTAGCTTAAGGATCAAATGTAAACGGGGAACAAGACATTGGTTATGTTTGGTAGACCCAAAGTAAACATTCTAGAAGGGATTATATTTTAGTGAAACATCACAGCTCACAGCTGACACATGAAGAATCACTAGTTAAGCTGCCAAGGTCGAGATACAAATAAGTCCACAGTGTCCAATTTACTGTTGCGGGGGAGAAATATCTCATGGGAGGAGGGCTCTAGACAGACGCCAGGTGCAAGGGCTCTGGCAGAGAATACAATAGCAATTGAGAATTAAATAGCAGAAAATACAAATTCACCAACAGTCGTGCATTAAGTTTTTTCTAACTAGAATTATCACGATTCAAGGAGGGAGTTGGGGAGATGATAGGTACAGGGGGCTGTAGTGTCCTGATATTCAATGCACAGCTCGTGCGGCTGCACGAGAGGATGCACGAGAAGGAGAACGAGTTGGAATGCTGAGGGTCGGTGTCAGTTGGAGAAGCAGAGGAGAGAAGAGGAGTTCCTGCTCATGTCCCCTTTTATATAACTATAATACTTTATACACATAGCAGTTGTAACATAAGAATAAATATACAGGGTGATTCATGGAAATAATGTGCGCTGAAATTTTCGGCGAAAGCGTGCGAATCACAGTGCCAGTGCGAAAATCGCAGCGAAACCCGCGCACAGCGATTCATGGAAGTCCGTGCGCGAGGAAATCCCAGGATGTGTGCCAAAATACTGCGTGGCACACGCTGGCGCACACGTCTTCAAACTGCGTGCGCTAAGTGCACAGCGATAGCGCACATAGCGCGGCGCACACAACAAAAGTAGGCGTAACACAGGGCGTGACACGCGGAATGGGGAACAATGCGTGAAAATGAGGGCATCACGGGGGAAGTACAGGAGGCAAGTGCACGGAACGCCCACACGCTCACCTACAACACGTATTCATGGAATTGAATAGGGAAAACCAGTGCACGGGCAAAGAAGCGCACAGGCCTAAACATGTCCACCACACGAAGGCAGGTGGTAGCGTCCCTGCGCATGAAAGAAATGTGCGCCAAAATGTGCGCTAACAAAAAGGACGTTATGTACAGCCATGATGAATGTTCCATACTGTGGCCCTCTAGGACAAATGACGTGCAAAGGGGTACGCGACAAACACTGACACCCGCTGTGTGAAAAATAGCGTGTGCATGTATTTCGGGGGTGTGCGTGAAGTTTCACACGCGATAGGCCTTGGGCGAGCGGGGTACGTGTATTTCAGGGGTGCGCGGGAAGTTTCACACGCGATTTTGCTGACAGAGCGGGGAACGTGTATTTCGGGGGTGCGCGGGGAGTCCTACACGTGAATTGGCAGTGTGGGTCCCCCCAGGTGTCCCCTCTACCCCCTCCACGACCCCTGCAGGCAGCCCACACCACAGGGGACTACCCTGCACCCCTGGTCATGTCCCGCAGGCAGCCCATCCACCATGGGCATGCCCCCCAGCCAAGGCACATGTCACCTTGCAATATGATCAACAACTCATGTCCCCCTGCACCCCCATCCCCCAGCAGTCAGGGGCACCTACCAGCAGGCCCCCACTCATGTCCCCTTGCACCCCCACCCCCCAGCAGTCAGGGGCACCTGCCAGCAGGCCCCACTCATGTCCCCCAGCACCCCCACCCCCCAGCAGTCAGGGGGCACCTGCCAGTAGGCCCCCACTCATGTCCCCCAGCACCCCCACCCCCCAGCAGTCAGGAGCACCTGACAGCAGGCCCCCACTCATGTCCCCCAGCACCCCCACCCCTCAGCAGTCAGGGGCACCTGCCAGCAGGCCCCCACTCATGTCCCCCAGCACCCCCAGCAGTCAGGGGCACCTGCCAGCAGGCCCCCACTCATGTCCCCCTGCACCCCCACCCCCCAGCAGTCAGGGGCACCTGCCAGCAGGCCCCCACTCATGTCCCCCTGCACCCCTACCCCCCAGCAGTGCAGGGCACCTGCCAGCAGGCCCCCACTCATGTCCCCTTGCACCCCCACCCCCCAGCAGTCAAGGGTACCTGCCAGCAGGCCCCCACTCATGTCCCCCAGCACCCCCACCCCCCAGCAGTCAGGGGCACCTGCCAGCAGGCCCCCACTCTTGTCCCCCTGCACCCCCACCCCCCAGCAGTCAGGGGCACCTGCCAGCAGGCCCCCACTCATGCCCCCTTGCAACCCCACCCCCCAGCAGTCAGGGGCACCTGCCAGCAGGCCCCCACTCATGTCCCCCAGCACCCCCTCCCCCAGCAGTCAGGGGCACCTGCCAGCAGGCCCCCACTCATGTCCCACTCATGTCCCCCTGCACCCCCACCCCCCAGCAGTCAGGGGCATCTGCCAGCAGGCCCCCACTCATGTCCCCCAGCACCCCCACCCCCCAGCAGTCAGGGGCACCTGCCAGCAGGCCCCCACTCATGTCCCCCAGCACCCCCACCCCCCAGCAGTCAGGGTCACCTTCCAGCAGGCCCCCACTCATGTCCCCCAGTAGCCCCACCCCCCAGCAGTGAAATGGCGATTCCATGACACAAACCAAAAGTCAACTATGTACATCAACACATATCCGCCACACGAAGGCAGGCGGTAGCGTCCCTGCACATAAAAAAAATGTGCGCTATCAAAAAGCACGTATATACAGCTCTGATGAATTTCCCATACTGTGGCCCTCCAGGACAAATGACGTGCAAAGGGGTACGCGACAAACACGGACAACTGCTGTGTCAACAATAGCGTGTATTTCGTGGGGGCGCGGGAAGTTTCACACGCGATTGTGCCTGGGCGAGCGGGGTACGAGTACTTCAGGGGCTCGCGGGAAGTTGGGCTTGCATGAAGTTTTACACGTGATTGGGCCTGTGCGAGCAGGGTACGTGTAAATCTGGGGAGGGCGGGGAAGTAGAGGAGGCAAATGCGCGGAACGCCCACACGCACGCGCCAAAAAAGACTGCTAATCCGGAAACACGTACGCCAGCAGGAAGCAGTTATACGTGGACCCGCGCAGCATAAAAGTGCACGCAAACAACAAGCAAGCTCAGACGCCAGGATGAACATACCGTTCCTAGCAGCAGTGGTCGTGGGATACCGCAGGAGGAGGAGGAGGATGGTCAGGCCCAGAATTTTCAAACCCAGAACCAGCCTTTTTGGCATGCCTGATGACCAGGTGTATGGGAGGTACAGGTTTCCACCTCACATAATACTTGACCTGGTCAGTGAGTGGGAGGATAACCTCACATCAGCCACCCTCTGCTCCCAAGCACTCAGCCCGCTGGAGAAGGTCCTCAATGTACTGCACTTTTTGGCCACCGGATCATTTCAGCGGACAAGTGCCATAGTGGGGGGGTGTCACAGGCCACAAAGTCACGCTGCCTACACTTGGTCCTGGCCATCATGACTGCACGCCCATCAGTCCACAGGCACATATACCTGCCCAGAACTCCTGCAGAAAGGCAGGCTGTTGTCCTGGATTTCTACGGGGTGGCACAATTCCCCAAAGTCCTTGGTGCCATTGATTGCACCCATGGGGCCCTACGTCCCCCCCAGGGCGTCAGAGCACATCTATAGAAACCGCAAGCACTGGCATTCCATCAACGTGCAGGTAGTATGTGATGCCAAGGGAATCGTCACCTCAGTATATGCCAACTATCCAGGGTCCACCCACGACAGTTTCATTTACAGAATGGCAACCCTAAACCGGGACCTAGAAGCTGGGCGGCATGGCGATACATGGCTGCTTGGTGAGTATAAATGCCACAGCACATGCATGCATGCCAGATACTGAGTAATGTCAAAACCCCACTATTGATACCCATCGCCACCTCCCCAGGGGACAGTGCCTACCCTCTGAGCACCCACATGATGACGCCAATTCGGAACCCCACCATGCCACCCGAGGTAAGATACAACACAGATCATATTGCAACCCAGGGCATAGTGGAGCGCACATTCGGAGTGCTCAAGTCACGCTTTCGCTCCCTTGACCATTCTGGAGGGCAGCTGTTATACGCTCCCCCAGTAGTGTGCAGGATCATAGTGGCAGCATGTGTCCTGCACAACGTTGCAACAAGCCAGGGCCTGCCGGTGGACATGGTGGTGCCCCCACATCCCCAACCACATGCACGCCCGCTGCGCATGGGAGGGGAAAGGGCATGGGGTGAGGCAGCCCGAACACAGCTGGTGGCTAATTACTTTACTTAGAATCGCACCCCTATGGAGTGCACACAGCCCTGCCACATGCCACCTGACAACCAATGATGATGACATGAGGGACAGTCAACTGTCACAACCATACCATCCTGAGATTGGTCACCTGGAAGTGTCACAATGTGTGCATCCCTACCTACAGAAACACCACCAATGCTGTGTCATCAAAAGACACATATGCTGCTAAATGCATGACCCCCTTGCAAAATACAACATGAGAACAGAGTGCCATATCACCCAACCCCTCCCCAGCACCGCCACCCAACACACCATGGCATGTCATGCTATGTGAGAGCAAACAAAGCAATCCCAAAAACCTGACACAAGTGTCACAAAGTACTGTGTCCCTAATGGAAACTGGCCACACACAATATGCTCCTAGTAATGTTGAACTAACAACACACATTACCAAATACTTACCAACTAAACAATGCATCTAGACAAGTTCAAACATTTCTAAAACATAACGGTACTAAGTTAAGGTAGTCGTAGTCATACAACCTGAATATGCCACCACATCGCCCCCTTCAAACTGTAGTCTTGCAGCCTTCAAAACTGGTCTGTGTACTGCATACAACATGAACTCCATCTCCAAAGTAGACGGCCTTGTGAAGACATGAGGAATGAACCTGCAAATTCAGAGGGAGACATGGAAGCAAAATCATACATTAATACACCATGCAGTGTACAATACAACAACAATATACACAAGGAATGTCGACACAGTATTGACTACAGACTGCCCACACAGCTCATGGGAGCCCAACGTCACTGTGTACATCACTTTCACTTGGTCACACCCTTTGCAAGCCCATGGAAACGGGAAGCAGGAGGGGTGTGTGTCTCATGAACCCAAGCATCTAACCCAAACTCAGGACAAGCCTGCATGTGCCCAGCCGAAATACAGTGGATGCCCACGGGAGCTACACAAGGCAACACACTGTCAAATTATTTTTTTTTTAAATCAAAAATCAAAAATGGCCATGTGGGGGCCGGGGAGGTGGTGGGGGAGGCCAGCCAGGAGGTCCGAGGACAGGGTGCGCACCAACAGCCACCTGTGCGGATGTTGGGGAAAAAAAAACACCTCCATGGGTTTATGGCCTGCACGGCTATGCCAATGTGGGAGAATTTCTGCCGTCGCCCTCATGACCCTCTGCTGCTGCATCAGGAGGTGGTGGTGCTATGGGAGGCAGCCCACGCAAAGTCCTGGTATGGTCCTCCATGACAGCAAGCATGCGGGTGTGGAAGGTTTCATTCTGGAGGATTATAGTGCGGAGATCCCCATGCAACACCTGACATGCTGCCCAGATCTCCTCCCGAGTTGCCCGCATCTCAGCTGAGAGCGTACTTGTGAGGTGCTCCAGCCGCTGTTCTGCCCTAAAATTAGCGGAAGTCTCAAGCTCAAGAAGAGTCTGCCTGAGGTTATGGAGTTCTTCACTCAGGGCTTCCCTGTGGGCCTGGGACTCTATTGAGATGGATTGGCGCAGAGTCTCCAGTGCCACCCGTTGGTCCCTGTTGGACGCCAACATGTCTTCCCTGTGTGATTGGCAAATGGAGTCTGTTGCCTGCTGTAGTTGCTCCATCTGCCTTTTAGGGGGGATAATGGAAGTGGCCACCCTCTCCATTGTCTGAGCCATCATTTCAACTGATGCTGACTGTTGGGTTGCCACAGCGTACACAGAGTTCTCACATACGCTATTGCCTGGTGGCGTACGGCCACCGCGTCGACGGGCACCACACCTGTTTGGGGCAAGGCGATGTGCACCTTGCTGTGCTGGCACCGCCTGAGGCTGCAGGACTGCATTCCCCCTCTGATCTGCTGGCCCAGGAACAGGATCAGATGCTGTGGAGTGTGACCCTGCATCCATAACCGCCAAAGGCGCCTCTACCAACAATGACATCCCCATAGAGGGATCTACCCCTGGTGCAGGTGGGTTGGCCACAACAGAATCCCTGCCAGAAACACTTACCTGTGACGGCACATAGGTCTCATCATTCGAATCAGCACCTGAATAGAGGTCTGGGGAGGTGCACCCAGAGACACCCCTGGAAAGTATGGTCTGCATACTGGGACTAAGTACACATGTGCCACTCACTGCAACACATGCAAGGTACAAGAATACAGTAATAGTTGGCTGATCTATTTTTCCTCACATTGACATTGCAGGAAACATCTGTCATTTTCAACATGCAAACAGGCACTCATCTAAACATTTGTGCTGGCTAATACTCCATCAGCCTGAATGGTCTCATTGTGTACATAACCAGGTAAAGCATTGCCCCAGTGTGGCCAGTAAACAATGACCGAAGCATATCACATATATCACAATATGGTTGATAAATGTCCAGCAAAAAAGGGGAGAGTGGAAAATATTATCCTGAAGGCACATTTACAAATTCTGACCAATGTATTTGCAAGATGGCAGTACAAGGTCAACTGCACAATTGTGGACCTAATAGGATACTGTGGGCAGAAGGGATGCAGTCATAGCCAAATGCAAGGCACGTGATCCCATGTGAGGAAGGAAATGGGTGACCCATAACACTCTGGAGTACACACCCTCACCTGGCACTCAATCAGAACCCGTCACCCAAAATACATACACATGCACTACACACACACGCATGGGCACTCACCGGACAATGCTTCGCAATCAGGTAGTTCTCCCACACCTCGGATCTGTTCCTCTGTGACGAAGGTCCCAGCAACAGACTCATGTTCAGTGAGTTTGTTGTCCTCTTGTGGAGACCCACCGCCAGTCACCAGAGTAGCGGCATGATTTGAGGCCAGCTTGTCCTTTGCTCTGCGTTTCAGGTCGTTCCACCGCTTGTAGCAATCATCAGCTGAGCGCCTCACAAATCCAAGGGCACTTATGTGGTCGGCGATGGTCTGCCAGTGTGCCTTACGTTGACCAGGTGTGGTCTTGGACCCTGCAGTCACCACCATTTCGTGGCTATGTTGCGACACATAGCTCACAAGTGCATTAAGCTCCGCGTCATTAAAGCAAGGCTTCCTTGACGTTCCGGAGAGTGTAGCCGTGCCTGGGGTCTCAGCCTGTTGTGCCAGAGCACCCTTCTTCCTCTTTTTTGAAGGTGGAGCGGAGCCAGAGTGGCTAACGCCGCTCTGGTCAGTAGGGGCAGAATCACCGGTGGACTCGGTTGTTTGAGTGTGCGAATGCACATTGGCCATAGGACTTGGTGCAGGCATTGTCTGAAGTGTAATGTTGGCAGGGGAACATCAGTATGATGGACCAGGACCGACACTGTCCTGGCTGGGAGAGTCAGAGGTGGGGCAGATGGAGCTGCAGCTGCCCCTGCAGCCTCACCACCCTGCATACTTGGGGCAGCAGATGACATAGCTGCCCCAGATCCACGTGCCTTGGTGACAACTTGCACCGCCTAGACTTGCTGACCTGGAAGTCAGCCAGGGAGTCATCCTGTGCCAGGTCAGGTGCCACAATGGGCTGGTCCAACAGGGGCTGAGCTAGGATGGTCTCAGCTGCGTTTCCCTCAACCATGGGGGGGAGCATGGGCGTCCCTGATTGGTCCTCCACACATGGGGGTATAGGGGCACCCTGAAAATCCTGGCCATGTCCCCTACCGCGCGCACCACGTCCACCTTTTGAAGGTCAGCCACCTTTGCCTCCCTTACCGCTTGGTCGCCTCCCAACCATGGCACTGATGTTGTTGTGCGTATGGGAGGAGCAGTAAACTATTGTCCTGGGCAATTGGGGGTCAAAGGGGTAGGGTACTAGATGTAATTCATACCCTAGTGCTCTAACAAGGCTGTCTGTGACCCCTGGGTGAAGATGATGGGTCACGCAATGCACAGGCAGCCCAAAAACAAAAATAAACATGCACGCAACCCCTCGTAGACCACGTGCGTGGGAAAATGAACCTGCACTATGCTGTGGCACCCAGAAACACAAAAATAAGCGTATGCGTAATACACGCAGCCTACAATGACCTCTGAAGGGGAACGCGACATACGGGGCAAGCACAGTTGCTAAGTATGCTAAGTACGTGCGGAACTCACCGTCTGCCTGGAATAAGAATGTGAAAAATACGCACGTGTGCGCGTTGGCAACACCCCCGCCAAAAGAAGAATTGTACGCTGTCTGAGGAGACAGGACAAAAGGAGAAGTGAACACTGTTTGAGGAAACAGGCCCAAAAAAAGTAGAAAAATGAAAGCTGTCAGAGGTAAGAGGGAGTACGGACTTGAAACGCTGTGAAGTAATCGCGTGTGAACTGACAAGAAGTACAGAATTCACCCACTCGCTCTCCACGAAAAGCACGTACAAGAAAATGGCGTTCTACACGTACCTTTTAAACCGGCGTACACGTCACTTACGCGTGTACGCGTCCTTTCCTCCAATTACACGCGCTGACACTCGGACGTGCAGCTTTTCCACGTGTGCTCTGTCATCACGTGCTATGAGGGAAACACCCACGTGTGTCACGTCACAGACACACTTACGCGCTAAGGGCCTTTGGTCCAATGAAATCGCGTACATGCACTGACGCGCTTACGCGCTAAGGGCCTTTCCTCGAATTACACACTGACGTGCAAGATTTTCACGTGCCAAATCACTCCGTATCAAGCTGGCCACGCGTTCACACACGGAAGACCATGCTCCTGCCCAGAAGGCCGAATGACTGCCCCCCAGAGCCCCGAGCACGCTCCCACCTGCCATCTGCTGCTGCCCGATTGTCTGCTGCCCACGTGCCCTGCCATTTGCTGCCTGCACGTCAGCCCGGGGTGCTGTTGCTGTGACCACCCCTGCTGGAACCGAACACTCCCGACTGCTATTCCATCGCTCCACAGCTCAGTCCCAGGACCCAGTTGCACACCCACACCTCCCTCTGGGGTTGCCATGCCAGAGAGGCAGAGGGCCACCAGCTTCACTGCCACCGAAGTTGGTGTCCTGGTGGAGCAAGGCCTGGGGCAGTATGATGCCCTCTTCGGAAGTTCGGCCGCCGATAAGGAAGGACGGACTCGGATCTGGATGGACATCGTGACTGCCATCAACGTGGAGGGGGTGGCAGTCCGCGACTTCCAACATGTCAAGAAGCACCGGTAGGACTTCAGGTCCAGGACCCTCAACAAGGCCCAGCGCCTCTTGAAGGCAGCGGATGCTAAGGGGCGCCGGGGCCACCTGTCGGAACATCAGATGAGGGTCCTGGAACGCATACGCCCAGCGCTCCACGTCCAGGTCCTTGAGAGGCAGACCCGTCTGGAGTCGAGCGGTAAGTGTACATGCATACTGATTGGAAGCTGTGCGTGTGGTGGTGTGCCAGAAGTGTGCAGGTTGTACATGTGGTTTTGTAGGGCCATGTATGGATGTGTATGTACAGGGCTTTGAGGCTGACACATGCAAGTCCTTTCATGTGTGAGACACATGGATGGTGTATGTGTGGGTAAGCATGTAGGCCAAATGCAGATGGGTGAGCACACATGTTTGGATTACTGTGTATGTAAGTTGGCATGGTTGTGGTGTCACACATGGATGTTGGCTCCAGCTGCATGTATCTGCACCGTGTACATGTGCATGTGTGTGTATTTGACATGGGTGCAACAGTGATGGAACATGGAGGCATGTGAGACTGATATGTAGAAGACTGATTGCCAGATGTGACATGGATGTCAATCTCATCACTGCGACAGTTGGCAGAGGTGTACACATGCATGTAATTGTGGTGGTGTGTGCGCATGTCTAGTGCACTCCCTGTGATTCATGTGATGTCTGGCTCACCTTTGGCTGCTCATGCTGTTGTATGTGTATGGATGGTGCTAGCTGTTGCAATATGGCTGTGGAATAGGTCACGTGTGTGAGTTGCAATGACATGTGTGTTGGGGATTGTGATGCCATGTCTGAAGTTTGACAATGCCACTCATGTACAACTGTCATGTGTGTATGAGTCCATTGTACAGTGCCCTGATGCCTGTCTCCTATCTCTCCCTGTCCGCAGCGTCAACTGATGAAGAGGGCGGAGAAGGTGCTGTGGAGCACAGCGGCAGGGATCGCACCGCCAGCCGGAGACGCAAGGCCTGGCTCCCCTCCCAGGTTGTCATCTCGTCGGGGAGTGAGGAGTCCGGTGCCGCGTCCCAGGTTGTAGCTGCCGAGGGGAGTTCCAAGAGGCGGAGGAAGATGGCACGGAGTCGTCCAGGTTGGTGGGGGGTTTGGTGGAGGAGGAGGCTGTGCAAGGGACAGAGATAGGGTCTGGAGGTGGGGATTCCACTGGTGCTAGTGGTGCAGTGCAGGGGCAAGGACAGGAGGCAGCACATGCCGCCGCGGAGGTGCCTGGGTGTAATCCTGTCCCCGATCCTGTGACTGCATTGTCTTGCACCAGCAGGGATACCTACGTCCAGACCCGTTCTCAGGGAGGGGATTGGCTTACACCAACTGGCCTTCCTCTCCCTGCGGATGTGGCTATCCGGCACCGGGTTGAGCCTGTCCTGGGTGGGGTGGCGTTGCGTCAACGTGCAATGCGAGCTGACCTGCAGTCTTTTCATGAGGAGACTGCATGTCTTCTCGCATGGCTCGTTGACCGCGTTGACCCACTGGGACAGCTCACCAGGGACGGATTCCTCCGTTTTCTGGACCTTGTTCCAACCCCCTCCTCACTTGAACCCCCTATGCGCCAGTCATCCTCCGTGCCATCTTCCCACCCATGTGTCACCTGGGTGCCCTGTGGAGCTGCCTCTGACCCTTGCGGCCAGGCTGGTGGAGGACACATCCCTGCCACAGTCGGGAGTGGGACGTCCAGCAGGGGTGGCCACCTCAACAACTGCACCCCAGCTGGAGGAGGATGTGCAGGCAGCAGGAGCCAGGGCACAGGCAGCGGCACAGCAGCAGCAACAACAAGGTGGGAGCCATGATGGCTCGGGGCCTTCATCATCGGAGGGGCAGGCATCTGCCGGAGGGCAGGAGGACCCTGGACGGGAAGTGTCTTCCGTGTGGCAGCAGTTGGGCCATGCGATAGATGCGGAGCGGCAGCGGGCAGAAGAAGCACGGCTCACGATGGTCAGGGCGGAGAACTCCATGTGTAGGACCCTGAGGCGGGCCGAGTGCCTCGAGGCCATTCACAGGGACCTGGAGTTCCAGATGTCATCGTCCCTGCGAACCCTCGGGGCCATGGAAGAGGACCGCCTCCGGGACATCGAGCAGGAGTTCGATGATGCCCTGGCCCGGGACATCAACATGTGAGCCGTTGGACTTGCCCGCTGCCCTTGTAAATAGTTAGATAGTGTTAGGTTTCCTTTGGTTTTTTATTTATTTTGGTTGCGCTTGGACAATGCACCACGTTTCTGTATATAGTTTTTCATTATGTAGTATTTTTGATAGGTTTCATTTCTTCAGTTGGGATCATGGACCCTGGATTGTTCATCTGTATATAGTTCACTATTGGATTAAACTTTTTTTTTGGGATTTCCCCATGGAGCAATGGTTTTCAGTTTTGTTTTTCCCTTCGATTTGCTTTGTTGGACTGTGACTTTGGACACCTTTCCTTTGGATTATGATTTCTTGTTTTTCATTATTTTACGGACATGTGTTCATTTACATACTTGCCATTGGGGTTGTATCATGTAATTGGCATTTCTATGTGGGTGGATGCAATACTTGGGTGGGTCTTTGGCATGTGGAGGCTGGCCATAAGGGCCAGGGATCTAGATTGTGATGACGTGTTGGCTGGGGGACATGTGTCGGGGCCTGCTGGCAGGTGCCCTTCACTGCTGGGGGGTGGAGGTGCAAGGGGACATGAGTGGGACATGAGTGGGGGCCTGCTGGCAGGTGCCCTGCCCTGCTGGGGGGTGGGGCTGTAAGTGGACATGAGTGGGGGCCTGCTAGCAGGTGCCCTGCACTGCTAGGGGGTGGGGGTGCTGGGGGACATGAGTGGGACATGAGTGGGGCCTGCTGGCAGGTGCCCTGTACTGCTGGGGGGTGGGGGTGCAGGGGGACATGAGTGGGACATGAGTGGGGGCCTGCTGGCAGGTGCACCTGACTGCTGGGGGGTGGGGGTGCTGGGGGACATGAGTGGGACATGAGTGGGGGCCTGCTGGCAGGTGCCCTGTACTGCTGGGGGGTGGGGGTGCAGGGGGACATGAGTGGGGGCCTGCTGGCAGGTGCCCCTGACTGCTGGGGGGTGGGGGTGCTGGGGGACATGAGTGGGACATGAGTGGGGGCCTGCTGGCAGGTGCCCCTGACTGCTGGAGGGGTGGGGGTGCAGGGGGACATGAGTTGGTGATCAGTGGTGCAAGCGGACAGGTGGCTTGTCTGGGGTGCATGGCCATGGTGGATGGGCTGCCTGCGGGACATGACCAGGGGTGCGGGGTAGTCCCCTGTGGTGTGGTCTGCCTGCAGGGGCCGTGGAAGGTGTAGAGGGAACACCTGGGAGGACTCACACTGCCAATTCACATGTAGGACTCCCCGTGCACCCCCAAAATTCACGTACCCCGCTCTGACAGCTAAATCGCGTGTGAAACTTCCTGCGAAGCCCTGAAATACATGTACCCCACTCGCACAGGACCTATTGCGGGTGAAACTTCCCGCGAACACCAGTAATACACGTACCCCACTCGCACATGGCCTATCGCGTGTGAAACTTCACGCGAACCCCAGGAATATTGGCCCTGTGCGAGCGAGCAGGGTATGTGTATTCCTGGGGTTCACGTGAAGTTTCACCCGCGATTTCAGCAGGGTACATGTATTCCTGGGGTTCGCGTGAAGTTTCACCCGCGATTTCAGCAGGGTACATGTATTACGGGGTTCGCGTAAAGTTTCACCCGCGATTTCAGCAGGGTACGTGTATTCCTGGGGTTCGCGTGAAGTTTCACCCGTGATTTCAGTAGGGTACGTGTATTACGGAGTTCGCGTGAAGTTTCACCCGCGATTTCAGCAGGGTACGTGTATTCCTGGGGTTCGCGTGAAGTTTGACCCGCGATTTCAGCAGGGTACGTGTATTACGGGGTTCGCGTGAAGTTTCACACGCGAAAGGGCCCTCGTCGAGGGAGTACGTGAATTTCAGGGGTGCGTGGCAAGTTTTACACGCGAAAGGGCAACGCCCGTGCACAATACGTCACAGACGCGCTTACGCGCTAAGGGCCTTTGGTCCAATGATATCGCATACGTGTGCTGATGCGCTTACGCGCTAAGGGCCTTTCCTCGAA
Source organism: Ambystoma mexicanum (assembly GCF_040938575.1). Classification (NCBI taxonomy): domain Eukaryota; kingdom Metazoa; phylum Chordata; class Amphibia; order Caudata; family Ambystomatidae; genus Ambystoma; species Ambystoma mexicanum. The sequence goes on from NC_090939.1 coordinate 327,814,446, forward strand.
TTACACGCTAACGTGCAAGATTTTCACGTGCCAAATCACTCCGTATCAAGCTGGCCACGCATACACACACAGAAGACCACGCTCCTGCCCAGAAGGCCATTTTCCTGCCCCCCAGAGCCACAAGCATGCTCCCACCAGCCATCTGCTGCTGCCTGTCTGCCTGCTGCCCACGTGCCCTGCTATTTGGTGCCTGCACGTCAGCCATCTGCAGGTGTCCAGTTGCTGTGTCCACCCCTGCTAGAACAGAAGACTCCCGACTGGGATTCCATCGCTCCACAGCCCAGCCCCAGGACCCAGTTGCCCACCCACTCCTGCCTCTGGGGTTGCCATGTCGGGCACATCTCCATCTGGCACCACTGGCAACCCCCAGCCAGAGAGGCAGAGGGCCACCAGCTTCACTGCCATCGAAGTTGGTGTCCTGATGGAGCATGTCCTGGGGCATTATGATGCCCTCTTCGGAACATCACGCACCAACAAGGAAGGACGGGAGAGGATCTGGGACGACGTAGTGGTTGCCATCAACGCGGAGCGGGTGGCAACCCGCGACATCAAGCACGTCAAGAAGCGCTGGGAGGACTTCACGTCCAGGACCCTCCACAAGCTCCGGCGCCTCATGGAGGGGGGCCGGGCACGCCTGAGTACCATCCAGATGAGGGTCCTGGAACGTGTAGGCCCAGCGCTCCACGCCCAGATCCTTCGGAGGCAGACCCGTCTAGAGTTGAGCAGTAAGTGGCCAAGCATTGCTGTGTGAGACAGGGCATGTTGTAGTGTGCTGCTAGTCTGATGCTTGCCTGTATGTGTGACATAGGCCATGTATGGATGTGTGCGTGCAGGGACATCATGGTCATGCCTGTGAGACCAGTTATGTGTGAACCACATGGTTGGTGCATGTGTTTTAATGCAACATGGGGAGATCTATGTGGAACGCACACATGAAAGCATGGCTGTCTCTGTTCCTGGACATGGAGGGGGGGTGAGGAATGGGTGCTGATGTCATGTACATGTATGGTGCACATGTGTGTGTGTGTGCCTGAGAAGTGTATGTGTGACTTTGAAACGCCATGGATGCATGTGACTTTGAAGGCAACATCTTGGTTTACAGGGGCCCTTCTACATGGATGTTGATGTTGATTGCAGGCGCCAGGACTGTTTCTGCATGTGTGTTGTGTGCATTCACCCATGTGTTGTGGAATGACAGGATGGAAGTGACATTTGACAGTGCCACTCATGTGTTATTGCTTCCTGTCTAGGGTATTTTGTACTGTACCCTGATGCTTGTGTTCTATGTCTCCCTCTATGCAGCGTCAAGTGAAGAAGAGGGCGGAGACGGCGCTGTGGAGCCAAGTGGCGGGGATGCCTCTACTGGGCAGCGACGCAAGGCCCAGCCACCCTCCCAGGAATTACCATCATCCGGGAGCGAGGGGGCTGGTGCTGCGTCTGCCACAACAGCTGTGGCGGAAGGGCCGGGGGAGCCCCCATAGGGGCTTCCAATGGCGGAAGACGGTGTGGAGACATCCAGGTTGGTGGTCTCCACAGAGGAGGAGGAGCCCGCTACTGAGACGCACATGGGGCCTGGTGGGGGTAGCACCACTGGTGCAAGTGGTGCAGTCCAGGGCCAGGATCAGGAGGCAGCACAGGTCACCGCGGAGGGGCCTGTGCATTTCGCTGTCCTTGACCCTGTGACTGCATCATCATGCACCAGCAGGGAGGCCCCGCCCAGGCCTGTCCGCAGGTAGGGGAGAGTGCCATATCACCTGCCTCTCCACTACCTGCGGGCGTGGGGTCCCGCGACTGTATGGGATCCGTCCTGTTGGGTGTTGCGTTGCGCACGCGTGTCATTCGTGATGACATGCGTTCTTCCTGGGCGGAGAACGCACACCATCACGAAGAGCAGCGTCGTGACGTGGCACTGCTGCAAGGGGCCCTGGTCGGTGGGTTCCTACATGTGACGCGCACTCTGGCAGACCTCTCCTCCTCTGTGGAGGCTATGCGCCGGTCATTCTCCACATCGTCTTCCGGCCCAGATTCCACCAGGGCCCCCTGTGGACCTGGCCTGACCAACACAGCCAGCTTGGTGGAGATCCCATCCCTGCCACAGTCAGGATTTGGCAGTCCAGCAGGGGTGGACACCACAACTGGAGACCAGCAGTTGGAGGATGTGCAGGCACCATCGGACAGGGCACATGGACAGCAGCAGCAGGAGCAGGCTGTAGGTGGGAGCAATGATGGCTCGGGGCCATCAACATCGGAGGGGCAGGCATCGGCCGGAGGGCAGGAGGACCCTGGACGGGAAGTGTCTTCCGTGTGGCAGCGGTTGGGCCATGCAATAGATGCGGAACGGCAGCGGGCGGAAGAGGCACGGCTCACGATGGTCAGGGCGGAGAACTCCATGCATAGGGCCCTGAGGCGGGCCGAGTGTCTCGAGGCCATTCGCAAAGACCTAGAGTTCCAGATGTCATCGTCCCTGCGAACCCTCGGGGCCATGGAAGAGGACCGCCTCCGGGACATCGAGCAGGAGTTCGATAATGCCCTGGCCCGGAACATCAACATGTGAGCCGTGGACTTGCCCGCTGCCCTTGTAAATAGTTAGTTAGTTAGTATTAGGTTTCCTTTGGTTTTTTCTTTATTTTGGACCACTTGGACAATGGACCACATTTTTGTATATAGTTTTTTTATTAGGTAGTAGTTTCTGGTAGGTTTCATTTCTTAAATTGGGCTCATGGACCCTGGATTCTTCAATTGTACATAGTTTTACATTGGATTCAGCTTTTTTGATATTTTTTTTGTGTTCACCATGGAGCAATGGTTTTTACTTTTTATTTTCCCTTGGATTTGATTTTTTGAACTGTGACTTTGGACAACATTTCTTTTTGGATTTCTTTTGCTTATGTTTTCTTGATTTTCATAATTTATCGGACATGGACCATTTCTTTTGTTATTCCCATTGTTGTGTGTTTAATTTGATTTATGTTCATGTTATCTTTAATATATATTTTTTTATACTTCCCATTTGTGGTATAATCTCATTGGTTTCATGCATGTCATGATATGGGTTTTGACATTCACTTGCACCCATTGTGTGTGTGTGACGGACATGTGTTCATTTACATACTTGCCATTGGGGTTGTATCATGTAATTTGCATTTCTATGTGGGTGGATGCAATACTTGGGTGGGTCTTTGGCATGTGGAGGCTGGCCATAAGGGCCAGGGATCTAGATTGTGATGACGTGTTGGTTGGGGGACATGTGTCAGGGCCTGCTGGCAGGTGCCCTGCACTGCTGGGGGGTGGGGGTGCAGGGGACATGTGTGGGGGCCTGTTGGCAGGTGCCCCTCAGTGCTAAGGGGTTGGGGGTGCAAGGGGACATGAGTAGGGGCCTGCTGGAAGGTGCCCCGCACTGCTGGGGGGGGGGGGTGCAAGGGGACATGAGTGGGGGCCTGCTGGCAGGTGCCCCTAAGTGCTGGGTGTGGGGGTGCAAGGGGACATGAGTGGGGGCCTGCTGGCAGGTGCCCCGCACTGCTGGGGGGTGGGTGTGCAAGGGGACATGAGTAGGGGACTGCTGGCAGGTGCCCCTGACTGCCTGGGGGGTGGGTGTGCAAGGGGACATGAGTGGGGGCCTGCTAGCAGGTGCCACGCACTGCTGGGGGGTGGGGTGCAGGGAACATGTGTGGGGGCCTGTTGGCAGGTACCCCTCAGTGCTGGGGGGTGGGGGTGCAAGGGGACATGAGTGGGACATGAGTGGGGGCCTGCTGGCAGGTGCCCTGCACTGCTGGGGGGTGGGGGTGCAAGGGGACATGAGTGGGGGCCTGCTGGCAGGTGCCCCTCAGTGCTGGGGGGTGGGGGTGCAAGGGGACATGAGTGGGGGCCCGCTGGCAGGTGCCCTGCACTGCTTGGGGGTTGGGGGTGCAAGGGGACATGAGTGGGGGCCTGCTGGCAGGTGCCCTGCATTGTTTGGGGGGTGGGGGTGCTGGGGGACATGAGTGGGGGCCTGCTGGCAAGTGCCCTGCACTGCTGTGGGGTGGGGGTTCAAGGGGGTAATGCGTTGGTGATCACTAGTGCAAGGTGACATGTGGCTTGGCTGGGGGGGGCATGCCCATGGTGGATGGGCTGCCTGCGGGACATGACCAGGGGTGCAGGGTAGTCCCCTGTGGTGTGGTCTGCCTGCAGGGGCCGTGGAGGGTGTAGAGGGAACTCCTGGGAGGACCCACACTGCCAATTCACATGTAGGACTCCCCTCCACCCCCGAAATACACGTACCCCACTCGCACACAGCCTATCGCGTGTGAAACTTGCCCGCACCCCAGTAATACACGTACCCTGCTGAAATCGCTTGTGGAACTTCCCGCGCACCCCTGTAATACACATACCCTGCTGAAATCGCGTGTAAAACTTCCCCGCACCCTCAAAATACACGTACCCTGCTGAAATCGCATGTAGAACTTCCCGCGCACCCCTGTAATACACGTACCCTGCTGAAATCGCGTGTAAAACTTTCCCGCACCCCAGAAATACACGTACCCTGCTGAAATCGTGTGTGGAACTTCCCACGCACCCCTGTAATACACGTACCCTGCTGAAATTGCGTGTTAAACCTCCCCGCACCCCAGAAATACACGTACCCTGCTGAAATCGCGTGTTAAACTTCCCCGCACCCCAGAAATACATGTACCCTGCTGAAATTGCGTGTAGAACTTCCCCGCACCCCAGAAATACACGTACCCTGCTGAAATCTCATGTGGAACTTCCCGCGCACCCCTGTAATACACGTACCCTGCTGTAATCGCGTGTTAAACTTTCCCGCACCCCAGAAATACACGTACCCTGCTGAAATCGCGTGTGGAACTTCCCGCGCACTCCTGTAATACACGTACGCTGCTGGAATCGCGTGTGAAACTTCCCCGCTCCCCAGAAATACATGTACCCTGCTGAAATCGCGTGTGGAACTTCCCGTGGACCCCTGTAATACACGGACCCTGTTGAAATCGCATGTAAAACTTCCCCGCACCCCAGAAATACACATACCCTGCTGAAATCGCGTGTGGAACTTCCCGTGCACCCCTGTAATACACGTTCCCTGCTGGAATCGCATGTAAAATTTCCCCGCACTCCAGAAATACACGTACCCTGCTGAAATCGCATGTGGAACTTCCCGCGCACCCCTGTAATACACGTACCCTGCTGTAATCGCGTGTAGAACTTCCCCGCACCCCAGAAATACATGTACCCTGCTGAAATCGCGTGTGGAACTTCCCGTGCACCCCAGTAATACACGTTCCCCCACTCGGCGTTCGCTGTTTGCCAGCCCTGTATACTGGTCCAGGGTTAGCGCAGCCCTTTGCACTGAATTGGGAACTTTGATGGCTTTTCCTTGCGCGAGGGCGTTCTTGGGGGCATAACTGGCGCTGCTGCAGGGTCGCTGTGCCACTCTGCGTCACGGCCGATTTTGGAGGCTAAAATCCATGAATACGCTGTGCGCGGATATCGATTTTAGCGCACGCGGCTGGCGCAGACATTCACACGTGCACACTGTGCGCCAGCCGCGTGCGCCACTTTCATGCGAAATTCTATGAATTACCCTGATAGAGTTTAACACCAATATAATTGCCTCCCCATTACTTCAGTGGCGACGAGGATGGGATCCACTGTGGCCGTTGAGAGGGCTCTCCGGCCGCGCAATAGGTAGGAGCGGTTATTTCTTCACCCGCGATCGCCCACCATCGAGTGCTGCCACCGTCTGCAGATCGTATCCAATTGGCGTGTGTGTCTCCGCGGACGAATCAGCTGCATTTAAAATATTCATATATTCACTGCTCATAGCCACGAACTGCCTCCATGAAATCCACCTCATTGGCTGCTCAGCCGCATACACAAACACTACATTTAATATATTCATATATTCACTGCCACGTACTGCCTTCCTGAAATCTGTTTCATTGGATGTCCTACTGTATACGCTTCCGACCAAAAGCATTATTACAGTAAGGAGGCGGGTCCAATCCCGTGTTAACCCCACAACGCCTGCCGAACACAGGGACATGCACGTCCATCACTTCGTTTTTGTGCCAAAGGAGTGCAGCCACACGGATATGAACGCGCATTTAACCCTCTAATCATTTCACTACTACAATTCTTTCCACACGACATTTAAAAAAAAAAATAATTATAATAATTATTGACGCCACACTTTCTACCGGTAATCCTCATAACTCCTGCTGCTCCTCCTCCTCACAGTGTTTTTTTCTTCGACCGGTAATCCTCACTGCTCTTCCTCTTTGCAGTGATTTCTACAACCACCAGTGATTTATACAACTACCTTTGCACACCGAATCACCAGTACCCTGATCAATATGACGATGCAAGGGGTCCAGCCTCCCCATATGTTCCTACCAGAAGTAGGGGAAGGTGTCCGCTCATTTGGTCGAAAAAAAAGATCGAATGACCTTTCTGAATGGTCAGAAAAAAAAATGGTCGAAATTTTTTTTTTATTTATATATTTTTTTTCATTTTGTTTGGTTAAAAAAAAATTATATATAAACAGGGGGTTTAAAAAAATGTAACAAAAAAAAAAAAATTCGACCATTTGGATTTCGAGCATTTGGTGTCGACCAAATGGTCATTCGACCATTTAGTTGTCGACCAAATGACTGGTAACCGTAGGGGAACCTACGCTTCCGTGGAAGCGCTGGCTTAAAGCCTTTGAACATTATGCACATGTTGTGTGTGGAGCAAATTACAGCACAGAAAGGAAAAAGTCTTTTCTATTACATTGTCTAGGCCCAGCCGGTCAAGAGAAATTTGAAGATTTGCCTGATCTAACAGAAGACGAGATAGGGGACATGAATATCTACGAGATTGCCATTGCTAAACTCAATAAGCACTATGACAAGAAGATGAGCACTATTCTAGAAAGATACAAGTTTGGCAAGCGAGTTCAAGAGAAAGATGAATCTGTAGAACAATACATTACCGCTTTGAGGAAAATGGCTCGAAACTGCAAATTTAATCAGCAACTTGATGAAAGGATCAGGGATCAATTTATGCTTGAATGCAGGAGCAATAAAGTCAGGGAGAGATTATGGTTCGAAGATGATCCTACTCTTGATATAGTGTTAAGACTGGCCAAAGAAGTAGAGCACACAGAGACGTGTGTGTCCACCTTGGAAAATAGAGTGAAGGACATATCAGTCAATCCATCGATCAGTACTGTGAAATCGGATCACAATGAAGAAATAGGAATGATAAGGGGTGGCAGAAAAAAGAAAATGGTGTTGCATCACAACGGGATAACACCTAGCACCAGCAATTTATGGCGCAGAACCTCCGGTAGTGGGTAAGCATATAAGAATCAAATGATAGCGAGGAGACCTGACAGAGCAGAAGTCAGAAGAGGTAACAGATTTGAGATCACCAGGATGCCTGTGTCAGGAGGAGAGCGTCAGAACAAAGGGCAGTTTCCCCAGAATGGAAGAGGGAGAACCAGACAAAGAGGGTGTTACAGATGTGGTAGTCCAAGTCACTGAGCGAACAACAAGGAGTGTCCCACTTTTAAAATGATTTGCAGGAGGTGCGGAGGTAAAGGACACATAGCCAAATGTTGCAGGAGCAACCCAGGTGATGAACATACCTCAAACTGGATTGGAGACGATGATGAAGACGAGGAGTGTGTATTCATGGTCACTGATGAAGATACACACGTTGAAAGTCCCAGAACAAAAATTGCTGTGAACGGGTTTCCTGTCATTATGATGGTTGACTCAAGTATACACTCATACCAGAGGAAATGTGGGGAAAATGCGGACCAGAATATCTACATGAAGTAGATGTAAAACCTAAAGCTTATGGTGGAGCCAGGATAGATTTAATTGGATGGTTTATTGCCAGCTTAGAATTTAAAGGCAGACAGGCAAGTGGCCGAATTTATGTTTCAAAGAGAGGAGAGACGGCCTTACTCAGTTTGACACATCAGAAACTGCTTAGAGTGCGATTAGACCCGAATGCTGATGAAGCAGTTTACCAAGTTGATGGGACATACATTGAGGATATTCAGAAAATCAAGAATTAAATATTCAGAGATGATGTAATTCGATGCCTAAAAGGTTTTTCACATCGCATAATACTAAAGACGGGTTCAAGACCCATAGCACAGAAACTCAGGAATGTACCGTTGGCTCTCAAGATGGAGGTCAAAGAAGAACTAACCAAATTGGAGATGCAGGGCATTATCGAGAAGGTCGATGCGGCGGAATGGGTTTCGCCGTTGATCATAGTAAGGAAAACCACAAGGAAAGTGAGATTGTGTGTTGACATGAGGGAATTGAACAAATGTGTGATTCTCGACAGACACCCGTTACCCAACATACAAGAATTGATATCTACCCTAGGGCCTGCAAAAGTATTTTCCACTCTGGATCTCACGGCAGCATATCACCAAGTCAAGCTACATGAAGACTCCAAGTGTTTAACGGCTTTCATCACGCCGGAAGGTCTCTGCCAATTTTCGAAGGATGTCGTTTGGGTTAATCTCGGCGGCTTCAGTCTTTCAAAGAGTCATGCAAAAGATTCTTGGAGACATGGAAGGAGTGGTGTTCTTTCAAGACGACATTTTGGTTTATGCAAATGATCAATATGAGCATAATACAAGGTTGAATAGAGTCCCACAGAAATTACACCAGGCAGGAATGGTGTTGAGTAAAGCCAAATCTAAGATAGACTGGAAGGAAATTGAATATCTAGGGCACGTGATAACTGGAGACGGTATCAAACCAAAGAAGGATTTGGCAGACTCCATCAAATCTATGAATGTACCTGATAACAAACAACAACACAGAACTTTCCTTTGGTTGGCAGAATACTACGCTAAGTTCACAGAAAACCTTTCGGACCATACAGTTGAGTTGAGAAGTCTACTGAAAATGAACAAAAAATGTGTGTGGAACAAGAGGAGTGAGAAGGAATTCCATTTCATTAAAAAGGCTTTAGCCCAAGCCCCAGCACTTCAAAGTTATGTTAGAGGTAGGAAAACGATAATAACAACAGATGCCAGTGAAGTGGGACTGGGTGCATCTTTATCGCAATATCATAATAGACAAGAATTGGTGATCGCTTTCGCGTCCAGGCTGCTAAAAGGAGCAGAAAAGAATTATGCTACAATCGAGAAGGAGGCTATGGCAATCAAGTGGGCCACCGAGAAGTTTCGGTCCTTCGTATGGGGAGTACAATTTGCTATTCACATGGATCACAAACCGTTAGTAGACATTTTCAGTACCAAGGGCCTCGATAAAGTGTCTAGCAGAATCAGGAGATGGGTCACAAGACTACAAGAGTTTAATTTCAAAATTGTACACATTCCTGGTTCAAAAAATATTACAGCGGATTGTTTGTCACAACTGACTGGCTTAGATGATGTTGAAGATGAATCTGGAGAACAAGAAACGGTTTGTGTAGTGTCAGACCAAGCTATATCTTAACAAGAATGGAATGATGAAATGAAGAAGGATGAGTCCTTACTAGAGGTTGTGAAGAACGTCAAGGAGGGAAGGTGGAGGAAAAATGAGATGTCTTGCACAGAAGTCAAGGCATTCTGGGATGTACGAGAAGATTTGTATATGCAAAGCGAATATCTTATGAAAGGTGACAAGATAATACCTCCTCTCAGCCTGAGATAGAAGATTATGGAAATGGGCCATGAGGGACACCAAGGCATTGTAAAGACCAAGAGAAGAATTAGGAGTGCCTATTGGTGGCCTGGTTGTGATCGCCAGATTGAAGACCAAGTCAGAAAATGTATCCTTTGCTCCAAAAGTGATAAAGTATGCGTGGGTGCTAGTTATCCGATGGTGGTGAGAGATATTCCTGAGAGTCCGTGGAGTAAAATAGCTATGGATGTGATTGGCCCAGTCTGGAGTGAGGGCTGTGCAACCTTTTGTTTAGTAATTATCGACATGCTAACCAGGTGGGTTGAAATTACTTTCTTACCCCAGGTCACCACACGGAATGTTATAGATTTCATGGGGGAGATGTGTGAAAGAGAGGGTTATCCCAAAGTGGTACTCACAGACAATGGTCCTCAGTTTAAATCCAAAGAAATGGAAACATATCTGAGTGACAAGGCCATCAATCATAAGCTCTGTGCCATTTACCATCCACAGACCAACGGTATCGTAGAACGGTTTAACAAAGTGATAAAGGATGCCATCAAGTTGGCATGGGCTAATGGGAGAGAGTGGAAAGGAGTTGTTAAAGAAGTTTTGATAGCTCACAGATTCACTCCTCACAGCTCCACAGGTGTTACCCCCTTTGAGCTGAGTAGGGGCAGAAAAGCCAATACAAAAATGTTTCCAGGGTGGATGAGTGACCTGGTGAAGAAGGTCATTGATATAGAAGAAGTGAAAGAGTGTATTCTGCAGAGACAATTGAGTAATAAAAGACTGTGTTAAGATGGTAAGCAAAAATAGAGTAATGCAACCAGTTATCATTATGATGTATGTACATAGTTCAAGTATTCATGCATTAGTTTAGGCGAAGTACATATGCAAGTCACCATTGTGATATCATGACATTCCAGCATGGAGTGTGTGGATGAAAGGTTCTGGGAGACAGTTTGTTTGAGTCTCCGTGGCGGAGCCTGCCGCCGTACATGTATTCTCAATAAACATATGATTTAATGCTACGTGTGTCGGCGAGTAAGTCAACATTGGCGACGAGGATGGTTCATGGGCTCCGCGCGCGTCGATTGCTGTGGACTGAGCTGTAAATCATTGAATTAACGAGCGTTTCCCTTCGCGGCGGTGGCAGGCTTTGATGTAAAGTGGAAGGGAATTTCAGAGCAAAGGCAAGTGATTTACGCAGCGATCTGGTGCGCACACAGCAGAACAAAGGCAAGTGAATTATACAGTGATCCCTGCCAGCCCTTAAAAAGTTTGTTTAAGTATCGTGCATTCATGAAAGATGAGCTGGGAGCGTCAGCAAGGCCTAATCCTAAAGTAAACAGGCCATTGTGACGTGGGTTTCCTAGCAACCAGCACTCAGCTGCCTCAGGAAAACAAAGTAAACCAACAGAACTCATCGTGCTGCATCTCTGAAGAAAAGTACAGGCCATTGTTGGTTAGTTCAATACATTACATTGTTGAGGCTGCTCAAGATACATCTACACAGGCAATTAAAGCCACGGCAGCTCAGTTAACAGATCGCCTGCAGCAACTTGGGAATCAAAGCAAATATATACTTGTTGCAACTTACATTTAACTGCTATTTTGGTCAGCTAGCAGTAAGACCATCATGGCCACAGCAATTCCACCTCCCAGATCATTTTTGGAGGAGCCTGGTAGGCCCTTCCTCACATGGGACAAATGGAAGGACGCTTTTGAAAATTATTTAGTGGCTATAGGAGGTGACAGGTTTTCCCCAGCACGTAAAAAAGCTCTGTTAATACACAACCTGGGGGTTGAGGGACGCAGAATTCTGGATGGTTTAGCTGGCAGTCAAACATTGGATGATAATGATGCTGACATTTATGACCAAACAGTGAAGAAGTTACGGGATCATTTTGAACCGCGAAAAAACATAAGCTTTGAAAGGCACAAGTTTTTCCAAAGAACGCAAGAACAGAATGAGTCAGTGGAGTCATATGTAGCGTGTCTCAGGTCATTGAGTTATTCGTGCGAATTCGAACAGTTGGCAGATTCTTTAATAAGGGATCAACTACTTAGATGCACCAATAACCCAAAAATTCAAGAAAAGCTCCTAGCAAGGGACATGAAGTTGGAGGAGGCATTGGATATGGCAAGAAGTATAGAGCGGACATCTCATTACGTGAAAGAACTTAAAGATGATAAACAAATTACCACGGCCATGTCAGTTTGCTCAGTTGACCAGAGGAAGAGAAGTAACTCCCTTAATCCAAGAAGAGGGAACTGGAGTGCGAAGGGTTCCTGTTTTAGATGTGGAAATTTTAGACATAGTGCAAACTTTCCATCATGTCCGGCTAGATATGCAGAATGTTTCAGGTGCAAAGGAAAAGGACATTTCGCCAATTTTTGCAAAGCTGGCTCAGTAAACCTGATAGAATCAACGGTGGACGCAAGATCTAACCATGAAGAGGAAGTCAAGAGAAATTATAATATTCAGGAGATCTCGGCTAATCAGGAACCAAACGCAAAGTTTGTATTTGAGATTTCCACCATTCAAGGTGAAGGAAATGGTCCAAGTGATATATTCCAAGTGGATGGGTGTGACATAGAGATGAAGGTTGACACATGTTCTCCCTGGACAATAGTATCTAGAGACACTCTAGTAAACGTATTAAAGAAAGAAGAAAAATTGATTAGATCCACGAATGTCAAAGCATGTGGATATGCAGAATCGGCCATTGACATCATGGGGGAGTTTCCAGCCATAATCGCCTACAAAGGAAAAGTTTGTCAAGCCAACATAATTGTGTCCAGAAGAGGTTCGTCCTTATTAGGATGGGAGGAGCAAAAGAATCTTGGTGTGAGGATTCAAGCTAGTGCATCAAATCCCATATCCATAGCGGAAATAGGAGACATTTGGTCAAGGAATTTTCCTGAAGTATTTTCGGAGGAACTTGGGAAACTAAAAAACTTTGAACACCACATCAAACTCAAAAAAGGGGCACAACCCATTCAACACAAGGTGAGGCAAGTCCCATTGAGAATGAAGAGTCAATTAACTGGAGAACTCAAGGACTTGATAAGAAAAGGTGTGATAGAACCAGTAGTTGCCACGGAGTGGTTATCACCTATTGTGTTGGTGGCCAAGTCGAATGGAAATTTAAGGCTGTGTGTCGACCTGCGCAGTCTCAACCAAAACATTGTAGTGGAAAAGCATCCTCTTCCTAACATTCCTGAGACATTGTCCACATTAGGTGAACCAAAGTTTTTTTCCATTATAGACCTATCAGCAGCGTATCATCAAGTTCCGCTATCAGAGAGTTCGCAGCATCTTACGGCATTCATCACACCAGATGGCATTTTCCAATTCAAAAGAATGCCATTTGGATTAGCTTCTGCGGCTTCTGTGTTTCAAAGGATTATGGAAGAGGTACTTAGGGGTTTAAAAAGCGTGACAGTTTTCCAGGATGATATCCTGGTGTTTGCGGACACGGAGGCAGAACATGATGATCATCTCAGAGCTGTGTTGAATAGACTTAAGAGAGCTGGCCTAACTGTACAGAGGAGTAAATGTAGAATTGCTGTTCAGGAAGTGGACTACCTGGGTCATAGAATATCAAAAGATGGTATTTCTCCTAAGAAATCGCTGGTAGATAGTATAAGTAAAGCGCCCCAACCTTGTGACAAAGATCAGCTAAGGTCGTTTATGGGATTAGCAGAATACTATCATAAGTTTGTTAACAACTTTGCCACAATTTCCACACCGTTGAGAGACTTACTTAAGAAGAATATAAGATTTGAATGGTCAAGTGACTGTCAAGCAGCTTTTGAGAAAATCAAGGAGAGTATCATTGGAGCTCCTTCGCTAGGAGGATTTGTAGTGGGAAGGAAGACAGTATTAGAAGTGGATGCAAGCAACCAAGGTTTGGGGGCGGTGTTGACACAACATGACTCTGATAAAGTAGAACACATAATAGCATTTGCATCAAGACCACTGAGGGGAGCAGAGATCAATTACTCAGTGATCGAGAGGGAAGCTTTGGCGGTGTTTTGGGCCGTGGCTCATTTTAAATTCTTCTTGTGGGGGCAAACATTTCTGGTCAAAACTGATCATAAGCCCTTAGTTCAATTACTAGGTGGTGTTGAATGGTCTAAAAGCTCGCCCAGAGTGTCAAGGTGGATGGTGGACTTGTTAGGCTATGACTTTAAGATTGTACATGTGGCAGGAAAAAACAATGTAGTTGCGGATTGCTTATCTAGACTACCAGCTGAGGAGAAAGAGGTTGAGGGTGTACATTATGAGCAGAGGGTGGTAATTGCTGAAGTGGAAAATAATGCCATAAGCAAGGAAGAGTGGGAGTCTGCTAGCAAAGAAGACATGGTATTGCAACAGGTCAAGAGTTGGACCAAGGCAGGGTGGCCTCGCAAGACAGAGGTGGAAAAAAGTTTTGAATGCTATTATAATGTAAAGGATGAACTCAGCATGTCAGAAGATGGGATTCATCTTAGAAAAGGTTTGAAAGTCATACCACCTGGTGGTATCAGGCCTACACTGGTAAATTTAGCTCATCAAGGACATTTAGGTATGGCTGGCACAAAGAGACAGATTAGAGAGTCCTATTGGTGGCCAGGAATGGATGGGGAAGTTGACAGGTGTGTGAGAGATTGTTATGATTGTATAAGGAGTGATAAAACCAAGGTTGTAAGAGTTGCACCCTTGAAACCAGTCAGTGTTCCCACTGAGCCTTGGAAGAAGGTGGCGGTAGACTTAATAGGCCCTTTGCAAGACTTGGGGGAGGACCTCAAATACCTAATAGTTATGGTAGATTATCACACCAAGTGGATTGAGTACAGGGCTATTAGAGAAGCTACAACTGAACAGATGATTGCATTCTTTGAAGATATTTTTTACAAGGAGGGCTTTCCGACAGAATTGATATCGGACAATGGTGTCCAATTCACTTCTTGTAAGATGATGGAGTTTTTCAGGAAGTATGGTGTAAGACATTATAGAACGGCCCTTTATCACCCTAGGGCTAATGGACTTGTGGAAAGAGCGTACAGGTTTATAAAGGGAGGGTTACAACTGGCCATGGCTGCGAGGTTAGATTGGAAGAAACTTCTAAGAGAAATGATTTGGGGCTATTGTATCACACCGCATACTGTAACCAAGATTTCTCCCTTTATGTCTCTTAAAGGGAGGCAACCTGGCTCTCAATTGTGTCCAGGGTGGTTGAATTTGGATAAGTCAGTCAACATTGATAGAAGTAAGATTGTGACATTAATCAAGGAGGCTCAAAATGGTTATGAAAACAGGTTCAATTCTGACAAGAAATGTAAGAGGTTGGATGTGAAGGAAGGTGAGTGGGTGTATATAAGGAATCCCAGATTGTCACCTAAGTGCACTGTTAGCAAGTTCTTAGGGCCAAAAAGAATAGCTAAGGTAAGAAACAATGTGGTGATATTAGAAGGAGGAGAATGTTGGTCAATGTCAAGTTTAGTAAAGGGTGATTTCAATGAAGATTTTCCAGAGTGTGAGAGTCAAGATAGTATTGTAAATAAAACACAGGATTCTGGGAACAGCCGTGTTGAGCCAGAGAATAGTGATGAAGGTACGAGGAGAACAAGGAGCAAACCTTCATGGTTAAGAGATTATGTTGAGTAAAACTTTGTGTTTGAAGGAGGGAGATGTGTTAAGATGGTAAGCAAAAATAGAGTAATGCAACCAGTTATCATTATGATGTATGTACATAGTTCAAGTATTCATGCATTAGTTTAGGCGAAGTACATATGCAAGTCACCATTGTGATATCATGACATTCCAGCATGGAGTGTGTGGATGAAAGGTTCTGGGAGACAGTTTGTTTGAGTCTCCGTGGCGGAGCCTGCCGCCGTACATGTATTCTCAATAAACATATGATTTAATGCTACGTGTGTCGGCGAGTAAGTCAACAGACTGCATGACAGAAAGTGTTTCAGGAAAAGACCTGAGTTTCAAGTGGGTGGTTGGGTGCGGATAAAACTTCCAGTAAACCTGAGAGGAGATGGATGTCATTGGTCCAAACCAGCGAAAGTGTTAGAGGTATATTCTTGTGCTGTTAAAACTCAGGATGGTAGAGTCTGGAACAACGAGAGAGTGATGAATCTAAGAGATCAGTGTTTGGAGAGTAATTCTGATGAAGTGGTTGAAGTGAGTAGAGAGAGAAGAAGAGAATGTCAAATCACGAATAAGGATGATAAGAGTGTACGGGGAGAGAATGATAGCTCGAGCAGGATGTCTTGGAGAGTGTCTTCCTTCGCAACTTGTTCAGATAACCATCCAGAAGGAAGGGACAGGATGAGATCATCCAGGACAGGAAGAAATTACAGACTACCGAAATATCTTAACAACTATGTAGACTAACAAGTTTAAACTTTTGTTCTATAAAGAAGGGGGATGTGCAGTGTCCTGATATTCAATGCACAGCTTGTGCGGCTGCACGAGAGGATGCACGAGAAGGAGAACGAGGACGCGGAGGAGGAGATCGAGTTGGAATGCTGAGGGTCGGTGTCAGTTAGAGAAGCAGAGGAGAGAAGAGGAGTTACTGCTCATGTCCCCTTTTATATAACTATAATACTTTATACATATAGCAGTTGTAACGTAAGAATAAATATAGAGTTTAACACCAATATAATTGCCTCCCCATAACTTCAGGGGCAAAGGATGAGGGGGACCAATTGGGGAGCTGTGAACTTGCGTTATCTCCAAACAACAGAATCCTTTTAAAACTTGCAGCTGCTTAGCTATTTTGCATGTTGAACTGTGCCAGCCAATCTCTTGTTGGGGGGTAGGATTATGACATCATAAAGGGATGTTGTGGGTTTGTATTTCAGGAAATATGTTTTCTCAATCAAAGATAACCAATGTATGGAGCAATAGATGTTCCACCAATCACTTTTTTGACATGCCCCAAAATGTATCTAATGTGTTTTATTTTAATCCTTTGGTTTATGTTTAGAAAGGTTGTACAGGCAGAAAGTTTAATTGAGAACCTTTTAACCAGTTCAGTTTGTCAGGCTGTCTGAACTGATGTCTCCCAGCTGTAGGAGGTTAATAAAGCTCTGTTTTCTTGGATGGTGTCAACTCTTCTGTGGAGTATTCCAGTACCATTTTTATGTAGTACATATGTAAGGTTGTCCCTCTTTACAGCAGTATTTCAGAAAATATATTCATTTGTTGATATCAGAATCTTAGGCTTGCCTCTGGACTGAGGCAACAACCTCCGTTCTCCTATTTGTGGTACAGCAAGCCCACGTCTAAAGAAGAAGTAAGTGTAATTACATTACTCACTTTGCAAGAACACTTCATCTGTTATCCCTTGATATTGGTGTAGAAATAAAAAATGCCTTTAAAAGGAAATTAATTTAAAGTGTATTAGCTAAATAGTGTTATGTTGGGTAGCTCCATTCCAAGAGCATAAGGGAGAATGTTTGGGGGCAAGGGCTATTCTACAGAAAAAGGTATTGTGAAAGAAGATTGGTAATGTTTCTGGTGGATGGTGTTATGGAAGCGTACTTAACCCACTTACCTTTGTAAGTGCCGTTCATAAGAATGGCGACTAGGTGGTCGGCAGGAGTGTGACAAAGGCTCCATATACTATCCCGCTCAGAGAGTTGAGACACCAAGAAGGACACCGGAAAGGAGCAGGTACCATAGCTTTCAACTGCCAACCTTCCGACCGAAGATAGAAGTTACAGGGAGTAACATTGAAGAGATTTGATGGAAAGCACACAATGAACCATTGCTGACACAGCACATAATTATGTACTATGATCTGATGCATGGTTTGTGCATGAGAGCGTGTTTACAAGCGATGCCTACTGAGCAACATCATATGCAACAAAGTCACATATTTTTACCCACAGACAGAATTGTTGTTTATATATACTAAGATACGCTTGTGAGGCATGAAAGAGTTAGACAAGTACAATAAATTGGGAAACATAAGCAGAGGAGAGAAGAGGAGTTACTGCTCATGTCCCCTTTTATATAACTATAATACTTTATACATATAGCAGTTGTAACGTAAGAATAAATATAGAGTTTAACACCAATATAATTGCCTCCCCATTACTTCAGGGGCAAAGGATGAGGGGGACCAATTGGGGAGCTGTGAACTTGCGTTATCTCCAAACAACAGAATCCTTTTAAAACTTGCAGCTGCTTAGCTATTTTGCATGTTGAACTGTGCCAGCCAATCTCTTGTTGGGGGGTAGGATTATGACATCATAAAGGGATGTTGTGGGTTTGTATTTCAGGAAATATGTTTTCTCAATCAAAGATAACCAATGTATGGAGCAATAGATGTTCCACCAATCACTTTTTTGACATGCCCCAAAATGTATCTAATGTGTTTTATTTTAATCCTTTGGTTTATGTTTAGAAAGGTTGTACAGGCAGAAAGTTTAATTGAGAACCTTTTAACCAGTTCAGTTTGTCAGGCTGTCTGAACTGATGTCTCCCAGCTGTAGGAGGTTAATAAAGCTCTGTTTTCTTGGATGGTGTCAACTCTTCTGTGGAGTATTCCAGTACCATTTTTATGTAGTACATATGTAAGGTTGTCCCTCTTTACAGCAGTATTTCAGAAAATATATTCATTTGTTGATATCAGAATCTTAGGCTTGCCTCTGGACTGAGGCAACAACCTCCGTTCTCCTATTTGTGGTACAGCAAGCCCACGTCTAAAGAAGAAGTAAGTGTAATTACATTACTCACTTTGCAAGAACACTTCATCTGTTATCCCTTGATATTGGTGTAGAAATAAAAAATGCCTTTAAAAGGAAATTAATTTAAAGTGTATTAGCTAAATAGTGTTATGTTGGGTAGCTCCATTCCAAGAGCATAAGGGAGAATGTTTGGGGGCAAGGGCTATTCTACAGAAAAAGGTATTGTGAAAGAAGATTGGTAATGTTTCTGGTGGATGGTGTTATGGAAGCGTACTTAACCCACTTACCTTTGTAAGTGCCGTTCATAAGAATAGCGACTAGGTGGTCGGCAGGAGTGTGACAAAGGCTCCATATACTATCCCGCTCAGAGAGTTGAGACACCAAGAAGGACACCGGAAAGGAGCAGGTACCATAGCTTTCAACTGCCAACCTTCCGACCGAAGATAGAAGTTACAGGGAGTAACATTGAAGAGATTTGATGGAAAGCACACAATGAACCATTGCTGACACAGCACATAATTATGTACTATGATCTGATGCATGGTTTGTGCATGAGAGCGTGTTTACAAGCGATGCCTACTGAGCAACATCATATGCAACAAAGTCACATATTTTTACCCACAGACAGAATTGTTGTTTATATATACTGAGATACGCTTGTGAGGCATGAAAGAGTTAGACAAGTACAATAAATTGGGAAACATGGATGCTGGAGAAATTATTCATATTTTTAAATATTACCAGAGGAAACATTACATTTTGTTGTGAGAATACTGTTCTGAAATTCCACAGAGGTAATAGCTGCAGGCATGACACCACCTCATCCATTTTTGGAGGAACCAGGGTAACCCCTCCATCCTGTGGAATAGAAAGAAGACATTATTTGATATGTATCTTCTGGCAGTTGGGGGTGAAACATTGTCTGCACCCTCACAAAAAGGCAATTTTATTACACAATTTTGGGTAGAGTGACATAACATGTATGATGGTTTACCTGACATAGAATATGAAGAAGCAGGAGACACAGACAAATTGAATAGAGCCATATTCAAAATTCAAAACCGTTTTGATCCCAAAAGAAACATCCCATTTGAGAGGTTCACATTTTCCAGGGAAGCCAAGATTTGAATGAACCTGTTGACAACTATACTGAGAATTAGGTACACTCAACTACTCAAGCACATTTGATACATTAACTTAATCTTTAATAAGGGACCAACGGGTAAGATGTGCCAACATACCTAGAGTACAAGAGTGCCTGTTGGCATCATCAGAGGTAACAGGTGAAGTGGCACACAGTATCGAGCAGATCGCTAACTAACCGTTCCGCCAAACCCGTGATCTGGCGCTAATAGCGCCGGGGGGTTTGGCGGTAGGGCTAATAGCACCGGCGGTAATACCGCCAGCGTTACCGCCCAACTCGTGATGAGGCCCAAAGTATGTTAAGCATGGTTTATCTTGCAGAAAAAGCATCATCCTTTCTTGGGTGGGAGAAACAAGCTGCTCTTTAATATAAAATAGAGGTGGGTGTTGACAAACCAGCCAGAATTGCTGAGATTATTGAAAATTAAATTCAAGAATACACATAATTGTTCTCAGAGGTGCTAGGTGAGTTGAAGGATTGTGTGCACCATATTAAATTTAAAAAAGGAGCAAGCCCAGAAGTGCACAATATTTGCATGGTACAGCACAATATGATAGGAAATGTAATACCCAAACTGGATATTATGTTGCAAATAGGAGTAATAGAATAAATGTAACATTCTGATTAGCCACAGTCGTATTGGCAACTAAAGCGAATTGGAAACTAAGAGTATGCATGGATCTCAGGGATCTCAACCAGAACATTTGGGTGGATAGGCATCTCTTACACAACATAACATAAACACTTACAACTCTTGGTAGAGCAAATATTTTAAGTGTGATTGACATATTTTCAGGCACATCATCAAGTAAAATTATCGGTGGAGTTCCAACATTTAAGATCATTTTTCGCACAGAAAGAAGCGTCAAATTCTGTTGGCTCTCTTTTGGGTTAGCCTCAGCCATTGCTGTTTTTCAAAGAGTCAAGGAAAATATCACAGAGGGTTTAACCAACATGTTTCTTTCCAAGATGACATATTGGTATAAGAGTGCTCTAAGGAAGGGCGTGATGCCATTTTAAGAGGAGTAATGGAAAGGCTAAAAGAAGATGGGCTCACAATACAAAGAGAAAATTGAAGGATAGGAGTAGATGAAGTATAATATTTAGGCCATAACATATCATCTGAAAGAATAAGTGCCAAGAACTGTATTGTGGATACAGTAAACTTGGCGACAGTGCCCAATGACAAGGAGTACTTGTGTTCATTATTGAGACTGTTGGAATATTATCGGAAGTTTGTGAAAAATGTTGCTTTTAAATACACACCACTCCGAGAGCTACTTAAGAAGGGATTGGAGTTTGTTCAGAGCAGTGTAGCAAAGCTTTTGAACAGATGAGTGGAGACATTAATGCACCGTCCTTGAGGAACTATAATCCAAACCATCATGCAATTCTTACAGTACATTCTAGTGGAAAAGTTCTAGGCTAGAGTTTGCCGCAAAATACTAAGGAGAAAGATGAATGTGTTATAGCTTTTGCCTCGAGACAACTCAAGGGAGTGGCAAAGAAATATTCAATAGTAGAAAGGGTGTCCATGGCTGTGTTTTGGGAAATTCAGTATTTTAAGTTTTACTTGTGTGGGTGCCACTTTGCTGTGGGATCAGATCACAAACCACTGATCCAAGTGTTTTTCAGCAAGGGATAGAAGTGCCCGTCCCCAAGGATTTTCAAGTGGTTATTGGGTTTATAGCATTTAATTTTGAAGTGATGTATCTACCAGGAAACAGGAATTCAGCAGCAGACTCTTTAGCTAGATTGGCGATTCTACAAATTGAGGGTGTAGGCTGTGGTTATGAGGGGGAAGTGATTGTGGTGGATGCATGTGGGTAGGCAGTGAGTGCGGAGGAGTGGGAGCCAGCAGAAGTGGCACATGAAGTGTTACATTATGTTCTGGAATGGACAGTTAGACGATTGCCAGAAAAAGGTATGCTAGATAAAGAATTTGGTACGTGGTATAAGATTAAAGATGAGGTGAGTATTATGGGAGAAAAGCTAAGTAGGTCATGTAATGTTGTGCCTCCAATAAGTTGAAAGAACAGAATCCTTCAACTAGCTCATGAAGGTCACCTGGGTTGTAAAATTACCAACAGAAGGATCAGGAAAAGTTATTGGTGGCCGAGCATGGATTCCAGGGTAGATTGGAAAATGAGAACGTGCACAGAGCGTGGAAGTAGTAGAAATGAACTTAATAACGTAAAGTTTACTGATGAAGCTATAGCTGTACGTGAGCTGACCCACATATCTCATACCCTATAGTTTATCTCTTTTCCATTTTAGATCTGGAGCACATGATTTGTGAATGGCTGTCTCTCGCCACAAATGGAATGAGAAGAACCGACCATAAAGCAAATGCTGATACATTTATTGAAACAATTGACATACTGTAAGCTTGCCACTGGTGGCTTTACTGGACAAGTGTAGTATAGGGGAAAAGAAATGTTAGTTAAGAATGGATTTCAATGATACTGTCAAATTGTTCTGTTTTCTAATAACAACGTTGAATTTCATAAAAAAGCACAGAGTTAATTAAGTTGTGCACCAATGAGTTGCAGCTAAAATGTTAATATGCCCCAAGGGAAGGGAATAGGTCATGCTCCATGATTTCATATATGGTTTCACATGCCTTTGAGGTGACAGAATGTTTAAATCATACTAAAGTTGGCTCACAGTCATTATGGTATGATACTATCACCCAGATAAACAGGTCTGGGTTTCGAGATGCCATTGTGAAAGCTTCATTGGGCACAGTGATTTTCTTTTTTTTAGTCCTTCATCTGCATAGCGGTCACAATGCAGTTTCCCAATTTTACTTAGGGTGCTGCAATCAGATTGCAACAGCAGTTCAAGGTGATATTTACTAGAATAAAAGGGAAGTGGCTGATCAGCTGTGGGATGGTATGCATACAACCCTTCCAGCATGGGTAATCAATCAGGGCCAAGGGTTACATGACCTTGGGCCAAATAGAACATGCAGCAGGGCTTATCACTGGGGCACAGCTGACCAACACAGACACACACATTGGTACCTGCAACTGAATGGAGCTCTCATCACAATAGCCCGAAACATACTATTTCAACTGACGTAAAGTTTCTTAGATCACGTGGCTCTCCACCTCAAAAGGATTAAATCCTGCAATCTTACTGGACAAATGAAGACATAAAAGTCATTTTTCATATAATCAATAAATAAAGTGCATCTTTTCCAAAATAACCAGTATGTCTCCCTAAACCCTGCCATCACTTTTCCAATGGTCAGTATATGCTAAATCTTGTAATACAATAAGGTTAAAGATGGTAAGACGTCTTGTGTCCATAGCAATACAATCATCAACTTTGCCATCAATAGCAGCTGATTGACCAAATATCATTGTATAGTATTCATCGGATTTGATAAAAATCTGCTGCCCCTAGGATGGTAAAATGGGATTTCATGGGACATGCAAACCTGCTGTTTTCTTTATCTGAGATCTGACTTCTAGCCTAATATCCCGTAGCTTGAAGAAGTCCCACAAAATAGTTAGTAGTAGTGGCTGTTGTAGTAACTTTACTTCGGCACACGACATAAAAGCACAAAATAACAATCAAATACAATACAAACATATGAAAGACGAATAAAAACAGTAAACGCAATAAAAGAAACCAATTCATGCATTGCAATTCAGTGACAAGGTGAATTTCTTTTTTAGGCGCCAAGCACTTTTTAAATAGTAGGATTGAATTTGAAGCACAGGACTGTTTTGAGTACATACAAACGATTTTAAGGCATGCTTAGTGCCATCTAGATTATGTTTTTTGTAGATGGGGACACGCCAATTGAGGCACAGGTTCCTACACGAGGGACAAACAAACTCTGCCCCAAGAGGCAACGACCCTTGCATGAGGAAGTATCCCTAACCTTGGTTTCAAAAACAAGGTATGAGCCTCCTTACCTTAAATACAGGATAAGTATTTTTCTTGGCCAAATGACTGTTTCAGTTCGAGCTACTTTACTTTTGTGCCTACCAAATCAATCTCTGAGAATGTTATGCTATAGTGCACGTCCTTGTACTTTTGCTTAATGCATTCTTTTGTTATCATGCAATCCTGATCGTTAACAGAAGACATTGGGGAAAACCAAGTTTCCTACTTAAAGTCAATATGCTCATGCCAGAAATAATACATCCATACAGGGAAAAAGGCCAAGAGATTGCTTGCAAGGATAACAAGGTTTAATTGTACAAAAGGCAAGGGTGTCAGCAGAGGACTCTGCTGCTCCAGAACGTTGTGCCTTAATGATCATGAACAGTTCATTAGAACAGTCCACATTGTCACTAAGGATGTCATCCATAGGGTCTAAACTGATTGGTGAGACCATATACAATGTTCTGCTCCATAGGGGATGCCAGGCTAAGGCCGGTCTCCCGCTCCACCATCTGTCTGTTCCCACGTGGGCCAGCTGGGCTCATCTCTCCAGGGACTGAAGGTCAGGCTCTTCACATATTGCTGTTCCAAGGATACTTTTGTACACTAATGCTACTACTACATCATTATGGCATGCACCTGGGAGGTTCGGGAACTGGCACCAGGGGGAGGGGAGAAACACAATCATGCTCACTCACACATTCTGTGCTCTGTCTATATCGCACCCCTCGCACCCAAGGCTTCCACCCTTGTTTTGATCTATAATGTATCCCTCCCTGTACCTTGTACTACAAAAGTTTTATTTATTGGAAGGGGTGAAATGGTCATCCATGTTCAGATCTCTCATGACCAGGTCAGTGATAGGTGTCATTACTCTTGGATGGCTGGAGGGGTTGGTGGGGAAATGCAGTTGGCCTAGCTGTGATGAACGTGCTGTGAGGAGCTTGGCAATGTCTCCTGGCCTTGCAGGGAGCATTCTTTCACTGGGATCATAAGTATTTGCAACAGTTTAAGAAACAATGGATGGTTTATGTAGGAATTTAGCAGCGCAGCTCTTCTTCCCTCCGTGTTCGAGTTTTCTCACGTCTCTTCCCCGGGCCTATGTTTTACCGCACAGCCATGTAGGTCTGCCTGTGTCTTCCATAACTACAAAATGGCGTCTCAATATATATATGACCTACGATTATGTATCTGTCATTTCCCCAATATTATGTTCATGCTAGTTGTCTGAGCATGGCCTTCTTCCCCCTGGTATATCCACGGCTACCTATGGTATTCCCTCACTCTAAAGAGCCTAGGGGGGTGGGACAGGGTGATTTTCATCCCAACAGTAGTTAACCCACAGTAGTACTCTTGCCCTTTGTTGGGCGAGCACATCCAAAAGGGACTCTTTAAAGGTGCCTAGGGTAGGTGAGGTACACAGTTTATGATAATACAAAAGGGGGTGCAGTCTAGCATCAAAAACCACTCCGTCCACCCCTAACTCTAGTTTTAAAGGGAGCAACAGGACACTTCTAAGGAGAGAAAGGCACTCCTTAAGCATAATTATTTCCTTCTGCTCCAACCTCCCAAGGCCGTAGTGACCCCAACTCTTTGCACCATACAGGGTCAGAGCCTTCTGAATGCCAGTTCTTGTTTTGCTGATTAAAACCGTGTCATTGGCATATAAAAGGATGCCCATTTCCCTCCTTCCCAACAAAGGAGCACCCATGTCACATCGTTCGATCTCAACAGCAATCTGGTTTATATATAGGCTAAAGAGGGTAGCAGCGATAACACAACCTTGCTTGATGCCCTTAGATACATGGAAGGGTTTAGTCAAGCCGTCAACTAATGGAATATGCACGCGTGCGTAAGTGTAAACATACAGACTGCGAATGGCTGCTAAAAGGTTAACAGAAATAGATACTCCCATAGCCTTGACCCAGGAATTGAGTCAAATGTTGCATGCAGTCCGATAAAAGGTAGGAAAAGGTTTTGGTTCCTTAGTCTTATATATTTGTACATATTAGAGACAGTCTAAAATTGTGATCCACTGCCCCAATGCCTGGACGGAAGCCTGCCTGTAGATCTGAGAGTACCTTTTTAATGACTTCCAGTCCTCCAGCTTTTTTAAGAGAATGTTCCCATAGATCTCTGAGGCTACATCGATTAGTGAAATAGATCTATAGTTTTGAGCGTCACCCTTGTCCCCTTTTTTAAAAACAGGGATTATAATAGCTCCTCACCACGACTCGGGTACTAAATAGGGGCTCATGATATTTAGAAATACATGCTGTAGAACAGGGCCCCATACTCCTACTTATGTACTAAATTTGTATCCAGGTATTGCATATAGCCCTGGCAATTTGGCCTTCTTTAGTGCAAAAATTGCTTCATCCACATCCTGTAAATAGATGTCCATGAGTCTGGCGGTAGCTGTGCCGGTAAAAACAGCACGGCTTCCGCCAGAGTAATTTTTTTTCCAGCACCCGGCAATGGGAAATTACCGGGGCATTACCGCCCCGGCAGACCCAGTAATTTCCCACTGCCGGGCGCTGGAAAAAATTACTCCACATTCCCATTTGAGTCCCGTTGGGAATGGGGAGGATGGTAGCACCGCCACCATTCCGAATGGTGCTGGTCCTACCATCAAGGTCTGCGGTCGGGTGCCGTTCCGGCCGCCAGGTCGGACTTGGCGGGTGGGACGGCATCGGCCTGCAGGACTCATAGTTTACCGGTCCAGAAACAACAGTACCGGCAAGCTTACCAGTACCATTGTTTCCAGACTGGCAAGCTTGTAATGACCCCCATAGTGTGACATCAGAACTTCCCATCCCATGGATTCAGTAAAAGTCAATAATTGGGTGCCGAAGTCCTGATAGAGTTTCCTAAAATGTGAAAGCCAAATTTCCTCTGAGAGATTCGCCATATCCGAGCTAGTCAACCGCTTAGTATGCACGGAGACCAGCTTCCAAAAAGCCACATCATTTTTCCTTCTAATTGCTTATTGGTGCTCCTCCCATTTCTTTTTTATGGAATGTCCCCTTTTCTCTCGCAGTAATGTTTTATATTCTCATCTGACAGATCTCAAATCCTCAGCAATTCTACGATCTCTTGATTTCACAATTGACAGTAATTCAGACACCTTTAGGTGACACTCCAGATAAAACCACCCGGTTTGAGGTAAAGTAGTCTCAAACCTCTTTGTGCTGGGCGTAGTTAAAATAGGATTTAACAAACAAGCCAACTGCTGTCAAAAATCACTGGGCAATCAACCAGGGCCAGACCCAGATGAGTGATTCAAGGAGCGGCACTAGTAATGGATATCCTCTGGTAATATGGTTATTTTCTACCAACGATAAACAGGAGAACCTTTGCCTGCCCCCGAGGTTATCGTTCTTTCTGGACCCACCTACAAGCCCAAACCCCAAAGACATGTATTTGGGGTAAGACTAAAAGATATCAAAAGGGGGTTGTGGTCCCGTTGGATGCGTTGGATAACTTGAACATCAACCACTAACCTTCACTTTCTACATGTAATAAAATCTAATCAATAAGGGTTTGGCAGTTACCAAAGAGCCTACCATTACAGGCTCCATATGCCCTAATCATAATCTCTTCAATTCTTTGTCAAAGAAAGCCATTGTAGGGGTATCCCCCATAGCTCGCCATAGACCTAAAATAAGAATTTGTGCTTCTCCACTTCTCCTCTGCATTCACACTGATGCAGTCCTGCACCATCAAGAAACCCTCAAGACCAACATTGCAGTGTTCACTGAGCCTCTGCACTCAGGGTAAGCGCTGCTGGGCTGTAATGTAAATTGTGCTGCATGCATTATAATTAACATGGTGCAGCAATGTGGGGCATGAAAACCCATCTAAATTGTCCCAGGTGGCTGCAAACTTGAATCGACTTGTGTGGCCTTGCCGCAGATGCAGTGGCTTCTCTGAAAGTGGACTTTAGCCCACTTGGGTTGCTTGTCTTTGTTTGGTCCTCTACTCTACCATCATGGCTGCTGCCATTTTCAGCACTGAAGTTAATTGCCTGTCTGCCACAGTGCTGATTGGCTGTGCCTTGCACCTAAAGGCCAATCTGGGGTGCCGGTAGGCGGTGCCGGCCCTGACAAAGGCCTTCACCTAGGGCCCATGTCGGTGCCTGTCCAGGCTTTGGAGCGCTCGAAGGGCCCCATTGCAGCTGCTCATGCTCCACCAATTCTTGGCCTCATGGACCAGCTACCCAGCATGTAGACAGCTACCGCACGAACGTGTCCCTCTGGAGCTTTGTTCTCCCACCAAGAACACCTGTGAGTCATGTCCTGGACATTGTTATTCTTTTTACTAACTTACACAACTGTTGAAGCTAGGTGTACCTATGCCATTCTTCCCTTCTATGCCTTACTATATCACTTCTCCTTAATGCATTTCTGTGCTTTTTGGTACATTTGAATTCTGGTGTGTTTTTAACAACTCTTCACCCCCATGTTGCATGGCATTTCTGTGCTTTGTGGTAAATTTGAATCCTGGTGTGTTTTTAATAACTCTAGACCCCCATTTTTGGTACTGAAGTGTTTCCATTGCATCTGGTTTCTCGCTTATTTGGCTATTAGGCCGATTGGTGAGTTTGTGTTCATGCTGTGCAGTCTCTCCTCTAGCTCCAATCCCATTTCTCTGCCACTCACCATCTCCCCTATCTATTCTAACTGCTATACTATCACCTATCCGCCCTCTCCACCGATGTCTGGAAGGAAAAAGTTTCAAAAAGACATCCTGACCACTAACCCCAGTCTAACCATTGCTGACACTTACATCAGCGCAACTTCTAGACCGATTGCCACTGATATCTTCTTTTCTGTCCCCTCTAGAGATCTTTGCACTCCTCATCTTATCTCTACTCTCTCTCCTTTCACATCTTTATTCATCAATGGTGGCACCAAATGGAAGTACTCTTAGCAGGCTTCTCATCATCCAGGTGTATCATTAATGTCTCTCACAATGGCACTATCATAGCTCAGGGTCCTCAACCCAGCCTCCTCCTCTCCGACTGAGCTTGCCGTCCCTCATCAACTTCCTTCCTAAACTTAATAACCTTCTTCCTCTCTCTCTCTGTCCCCCCTCCTCCGACGGGTGTACCACGCCCCTGTAGCCCTCATCGGAAAACCTTCAAAGGCAGCGACCTGCATCATCTAGCCATGCTTAATACTCGCTCTGCAATCAAACTCTCTGCCAACATCTGCTTCCTCCTTGAAGACCTTGACCTTGGTGTACTTGCTCTTACCAAGATGTGGGTCAATTAAAGGTCAGTCACTGTTTTGACTTCCTTCTTGCTGATGGCTACAAGCTCATCTCAAAGCCTTGCCCTAACTGTGCTGGCGGTGAGGTTGCCCTGATTGTACCTGATTGGGACCCTTCTTCCTCATACCCACCCAGTAATACTCCTCCTTCCAGAGCCTGGTCAGCAAGCTAGTCATCTCTCCCACTTCCTCCCTGACCATTGCCACTAACTACAGGCCACTGGGCTCTATCACCCTGTTCCTCTCAGAATGTGATGATTTCTCCTCCTCTCCTCCTCTGTCCTCACATCTACCTCTAAACTCCTTCTCCTGGGTGACTTCAACATCCACCTTGACTCCTGTATCATAGCATACACACTCTCGATGATTGATCCACACTGATCTTTTGCTCTCCGCCCCCCTCATCTCCCCACTCCCCTGGTTGGACCACTCCTTGTGGTGAAACACAAAATAGCACGCTATCACCTGGAAGAGCTCTCAAAAGTTTCTGCACATTAGAGAACAAGTGTTAGAGCAGCAAGGACCAAATAGAAGGACATATCATTTTATTGAGAGTAAGATAGTAAGGGAAAGCAAGAAAAGTCACGCTTGGAAAGGTGAGAGGAATGGGCCAAAATATGTCCCTGCTTTTTATAATATAAAATTTCAGGACGTCCCTGTGGATGTACAGGCATAGTTTTGAAAGGTGGTAGGGATAGAGGTGAGGCTATGGCTTGAAATATAGACGCATATAGTTTGTTCTTGTAGCATTGTAACAAGAGAAGGAAATATAGATGTAGGAGAGATAGAAAGGAAGAGAAATTGGGACGCCATAAGTTAGCAAAGATTGTAGTGAAAGAGGCAGTTATTATTAACACTTGTGAGGAAATGTATGCGTAAGGATATCAACAAACCTGACAACGGGATATAACACAGGGAGAGGTGTCATGATGCCTACCCTCGGGCATCCGGATCAAGCCCATCAGCCCCGGGAGCAGGCATCCAGATATTTAATAAAACCTCAGCAGCCCCGGCTGGGGGCTCTCTGGGTTCAGACCTGGCACCTTAGGCGCCAGGCTCATAATAGAAATCAGTCCTGGCGCCATAGGCGCCAGGCACATAGACTTTACTTACCTCATGCAGACCATGCTGCAAATGAATCCAAGCCAACGTGAGGCATGGATGGAACTATTTTACTACAGGGACTATTTTTTTACTCGGGTGTGGTTCTAGGGACTTCTTACCTGGAACTACTTTGGAGGCTATTTAAACCACGCCCGAACAGCAGCACATGCTTGACATTATTCTGCATCCAGCAGCGTAACGCTCACCGTGCCTGCAGTCAGCATCCAGTCTTCAGCCACGCCCGTCTCAAATCCAGAGCTCCTAGCAAAAGAGGAAAGAAGAAGGAGAGGTTAGAACACAGACATTATGTCAATCTTTACCTGAATTCCGTATCCATCACGTCTTCGAACTTGAAAAGGACATTATTTCTACACGCGTCGCATCGCCTGCTGCAGCTCCGCGCCATACTCACCAGTCCTCACAGCATTTTTTGATCCGGCGCAGCCTCCATCATTTTCTTTGCCGAATTCCACCATCTAGGGGACACAAGAAAACATAAGGTGAGCCGAGAGAGCCAACAAATACAACCTCTCCACCATAGACTTACCTGATTAACAACCGCAGGCATTATTCTACAACAAACCACAACTTCTTACGCTGCACCTGTAAGGAGAGAGAAACCAGCAATTTAAATACACGCATCTTTTACCGGACAGTGTTGGGTAATACAGACTCTTACCTGAACACCATCAGCTACCACAAGACAATCTTCTCTTGGACCCAGCTGCAACACAAGAAAGGAATGTACAAGAGTGAACATCGGACATATTGAACTCTTTGAACTTTATACTTACGGGTTCTCGCCTGGAACCTCGGAGTCAATATTCATCCGGAACTCTTCCAACGCCTTCGAACCAGTGAAGTAACTGGTATCCACGCGCCCCTGCATTCCATGCAGGATGGAGGATGGAGAGCTCACCATTTAAGAACATAAGGTGAGCTTACTGAAAGTGAATATCAGTGGTGATTAGCGGGGAGAACAGAGGGTGCCATTACTAGAATCCACGGGTGGCTAAATCCCTTTCTCCACTTGCAGGAGAATACTTCTATGGGTCAAGCAGACGAGATTAGGCGGTCCAGTCCAGTCTGTCATCTCTGCACTACGCTTCACGGTGGAGGAGGTCGCAGCTGTCCGGGTCCGATCGACGCCCCTGTGGGAGGCAGGTGAGCGTAACAAGAGGAGAACAGATATTATCCCAGAGGGAGGGAGAACTAGCAAAGAGGTAGGGGAATGGATTTGGACATACACGTAGAAAAGGATTTGATGGAAGGAGACCTAGATTTGGTGGATACAATGGCAGAGATGTGGAAAGAAATGGAATTATGCACCTCATGGCCACAGAAGGGGGGCTAGCACATCCTGCACATATGTATCTCCCCACAATACCTGACAAAATATTCTGATAATGCAAACATAGCTTCAAATTCAGTAAGAGCCACCAAATGCCTTGCAGAGACAACACAAGAGCACACGTGCTCCCTATGTCACATCCATGGTGCATTTGATTGTTTTCAAAATTACAGAGGAAGGGCTATAAGGAATAAAGTGGCATAGTATTGTATGTAATTGCCAGGGCCAAAAATGAGGAGCAAGGGGCAGCATATAGGATAAGAGTATATCTGTCAGCCCAAGAAACAACACAGGAGAGTAAGTAACACAAGACATGTTTTATACACTAACAGAAATAGTGATTTGTATTATTGAGTTGAAAAGATTATTATTTTAAATTCAAAAGGATTCCTATAGGTTCTTATCAGAGCTTATTAATATAATTGGAAGGAGCTTCATAACAAAAGAGCTATTACTGGACAAAGGGGAGGTTTCACTTCCCCTAATGTTTTACTTTGTTGATAAGAAAGAAAGGTAAGTAATTGGTGGATTCAATAGGGAGGTGGCAAAAAGGAAAGGGTAAGTATTTGTGGAAACAAAGGTGATGTGTGAAATCCCCTATTGACCTTTATTGGGCAGAAGAAAGACTTACTTAGCATGACCTATAACCGTCATATCATGACTTTCCTTGTACCAACAAACGAAATGTATATCTGTGTGTTATTGTGTGCCCTGACCTGTGGGTTCCCGGTGCGTTATAAATAAATAAATGTGCAGGTAAGTAGTGAGGTGTAGAAATGTGGATTCAGCTTAGCAGCCTTTTGTAGTATATTGTATCAGGCTTAAGAGTAATATTTAATTTGTCCATATGGCATTCCCGAGGAATTCTTTCCACCGAATGCAGAAAAAAGAAGACCAATGGATAAACGGTGTAGTAACACTTTTTCTGTTGTTTTTATGTTGAGCATTGAATGTATATGTGTTTAATAAATGAAACAATGTTTTGCGCATTGTTTTTGTTTTATCAAAGCGACAGGCAATTTTTGTAGAGCTGTGATAAGTGATAGGGAAACGCATGTACAAATGTTTCTCACCTGCATGCATGCAGAACACCAAATGTGCTTGCTACAGCTCCAATGTTAGGGGTAAAATTATAGGTATATTTTAGGTAACATTTATATTTTGCCAGGGTAAACACAGTAGGAACAGAACACATCACGATCTAACATCATCTCTAGAAGAGCTAAAAAGAACAGATAGAAGCTCAGCAGGCCTGCCATCCCTTTTGCACACACCAACAGATCAGCTTCATAAGAGACAACGGACGTTGCATCACAGCCACCACTCCAAGCAAATTAACAATGCTGCACCTGGTCAGGAACAGAAGCACAGGGATTACCAGCCCTGTCACCTTAAAGAAGTATGCCACGAGAAGGCCAGCGCTCTCCGTACAGCAGAAGAAAGGAGGGTCTACAAATGGGAAGTATAGACCATTTTTATCATTACATTTTTGTCCTCATTTCGCCTCTACAGGAGACAAGCAAGTATTCATACATGGATACTGCAGGAAGAAAAAGGAGCGCCCCAGAAGCAGAAATATGTTTTGTAGTGTTGTTGGTTTTTCTTTTCCTTTAGTTTAAATAAGTAAAGAGACAGTCCATCGCCAGTAGTATTAAAAATGTAACAGGTGAAAACGATTCTTTGGGTGTTTGGAGATGGCATTCGAGGTCAGCGCGGGGCTGAGTAATAAAAACATGTGGTGTGAGTATGTAAAAAAGGAGGGTCAAGAGAGGGCAAAATAACACATGTGTGCGCTTTCTCGTTCCACATGTCAAAGGCACACCCAAGCATAGTGCAGATGAAAAAAGTGAAGCTAATATAGGTAACAGAGGGGGCCAGAATGGGGAGCAGCTATTTGCCACAGGGCACATGATGTCATGAAACAGAGAAGGGCTGGTAGGGTCTGTTAATGACGTAGCAGTACTCTTTAAAAACATCACAAGGTTGGAGATGGTATTGATCTGTCAGGAACGCTCTGCATGTCCCCCACAGTTGAACAAATACACTGCACACTCTATTCTATGGAGTTTCCATCTTTTTGTTTCTATCTCTACAGCACACCTATGTACACGAATGGGCTAGGTGCAAAAAGGGCCTTACCATATTTGTAGTTTAAGGATCAAATTGAAACAGGGAACAAGACATTGGTTATGTTTGGTAGACCCAAAGTAAACATTCTAGAAGGGATTATATTTTAGTGAAAGATCACAGCTCACAGCTGACACATGAAGAATCACTAGTTAAGCTGCCAAGGTCGAGATACAAATAAGTCCACAGTGTCCAATTTACTGTTGCTGGGGAGAAATATCTCATGGGACGAGGGCTCTAGCCAGACGCCAGGTGCAAGGGCTCTGCCAGAGAATACAATAGCAACTGAGAATTAAATAGCAGAAAATATGAATTCACCAACAGTGGTGCATTACATTTTTTCTAACTAGAATTATCACGATTCAATGAGGGAGATGGGGAGATGATAGGTACAGGGGGCGAAGGATGAGGGGAACCAATTGGGGAGCTGTGAACTTGCGTTATCTCCAAACAACAGAATCCTATTAAAACTTGCAACTGCTTAGCTATTTTGCATGTTGAACTGTGCCAGCCAATCTGTTGTTGGGGGGGTAGAATTATGACATTATAAAGGGATGTTGTGGGTTTGTATTTCAGGAAATGTGTTTTCTGCTGCATTTAAGGGTCCGCCAGATCATGGCCTTGGCGGATTTCCCCTCAGCTCTGAGCTGGGTGGAAATCCGCTGCAAATTTGCTGATTTTCGGCGCAATTACCAACAGCGGGAAATCCACCGGCGGTATTAGCACAAATTTTCCCTATTGGGCCCAATGGGGAATGAGGAATTCCCGAATGGGCCCAATGGGGAATGGGCACTAACCATTCCGCCAAACCCATGATCCGGCGCTAATGGTGCCTGGGGGTTTGGCGGTAGGGCTAATAGCGCCGGTGGTATTACCGCCAGCATTACCGCATGGATTTATCTTGCAGAAAAAGAATCATCCTTTCTTGGGTGGGAGAAACAAGCTGCTCTTTAATATAGAATAGAGGTGGGTATGGACAAACCAGCCAGAATTGCTGAGATTATAGACAATTAAATTCAAGAATACACATAAGTCTTCTCAGAGGTGCTAGGTGAGTTGAAGGATTGTGTGCACCATATCAAATTTAACAAAGGAGCAAGCCCAGAAGTGCACAATGTTTGCACGGTACAGCACAATATGATAGGAAATGTAATACCCAAACTGGAAATTATGTTGCAAATAGGAGTAATACAATAAATGTAACATTCTGATTAGCCACAGTCATATTGGCAACTAAAGCGAATTGGAAACTAAGAGTATGCATGGATCTCAGGGATCTCAACCAGAACATTTGGGTGGAAAGGCATCTCTTACACAACATAACATAAACACTTACAACTCTTGGTAGAGCAAATATTTTAAGTGTGATTGACATATTTTCAGGCACATCATCAAGTAAAATTATCAGTGGAGTGCCAACATTTAAGATTATTTTTCACATCATTATCAGAAGTTTGTGAAAATGTTTGCTTTTAAATACAACCCTCCAAGAGCTACTTAAGAAGGGATTGGAGTTTGTTTGGACAGAGAAGTGTAGCAAAGCTTTTGAACAGATGAGTGGAGACATTAATGCACCGTCCTTGGGGAACTTACCATCCAAACCAACATGCAATTCTTACAGTACATTCTAGTGGAAAACTTCTAGGCTAGAGTTTGCCGCAAAATACTAAGGAGAAAGATGAATGTGTTATAGCTTTTGCCTCGAGACAACTCAAGGGAGTGGCAAAGAAATATTCAATAGTAGAAAGGGAGTCCATGGCTATGTTTTGGGAAATTCAGTATTTTAAGTTTTACTTGTGTGGGTGCCGCTTTGCTGTGGGATCAGATCACAAACCACTGATGCAAGTGTTTTTCAGCACGGGATAGAAGTGCCCGTCCCCAAGGATTTCCAAGTGGTTATTGGGTTTATAGGCATTTATTTTGAAGTGATGTATCTACCAGGAAACAGGAATGCAGCAGCAGACTCTTTAGCTAGATTGGCGATTCCACACATATAGGGTGTAGGCTGTGGTTATGAGGGGGAAGTGGTTGTGGTGGATGCATGTGGGTAGGCAGTGAGTGCGGAGGAGTGGGAGCCAGCAGAAGTGGCACATGAAGTGTTACATTATGTTCTGGAATGGACAGTGAGACGATTGCGAGAAAAAGGTATGCTAGATAAAGAACGTGGTACGTGGTACAAGATTAAAGATGAGGTGAGTATTATGGGAGGAAAGCTAAGTAGGTCATGTAATGTTGTGCCTCCAATAAGTTTATAGAACAGAATCCTTCAACTAGCTCATGAAGGTCACCTGGGTTGTAAAATTACCAACAGAAGGATCAGGCAAAGTTATTGGTGGCCGAGCATGGATTCCAGGGTAGATTGGAAAATGAGAGCATACACAGAGCATGGAAGTAGTGGCAATGCTATATTGATAAGACAAACTCCCCTTATAAAAGTACAAGTTCCTTCAGAACCATGGTGGAAGGTGGCTGTGTATGTACAGGCTCCCATCCGAGGCTTAGGTCAGGTTTTCAAGTATACATTTGTGCTTGTAGAGTACCACTAGATGTGGGTGGAGTGGAGTTCCATGATGGGGCCACCACAGTGGAGATGATAACATTTCTAGAGTAAGTGTTTATCAAGGAAGGGTTTCCAAGGGAATTAGGGACTGATAATGGGGTGCAGTTCACATCAGACATGATGAAGAACTTTCTAGCTAGTTTCACTGTTAGGTACAGATACACAGCCTTACATCATGAAAGAGCAAATGTCCTAGTGTAAACAATTAATAGATTGATCAAGCAAGGGATATTGATGGAACCCAGTACTAGAGTACCATGGAGACAAGTATTTAAGCACATGGTTTTAATGTATTGCACAATACCACAATTAGTAAAAACAATGTGACCGTTGGTATAATACAAGAGGAGAGAACCAAACACTTCCCTTAGTGCAAGTAGTGCTGGTCCTAGCCATAACTCTGCCAGTGTTCAGACACATAATAATACAAGTAATTAAGGAGGGTCAAGAAAAATACCAAAAATATTTTGACCAGGAACGTAAAGTGAAACAGAGAAAGTGTGAAATAGGAGATTGAGCATCGTGATCAACCCAAGAATTAATGTTAAATGTGAAGGTGACACATTTCTAGGTCCAATAAGGATAATTGTAGTGATGAATGGCATGGATATCTTAGAAAGTAGAGAAGTGC
The DNA here is from genome assembly GCF_040938575.1 of Ambystoma mexicanum. Lineage (NCBI taxonomy): Eukaryota > Metazoa > Chordata > Amphibia > Caudata > Ambystomatidae > Ambystoma > Ambystoma mexicanum. The sequence goes on from NC_090939.1 coordinate 327,850,871, forward strand.
GGTTAATGGAGAAGTTAGTTGATTGCAGTCCTAGTGAGGTGAGAGAATTGGAAGCTGTTGGAATGGCTGGAATGTCCAATGAGAATTAGAATATAAGGGTGAATAGGGGAGCAAAAAGACTGGAGGAGGAGTGTGGTGATCCAGGTGGAAAAAAGGGTGGAGGTCCAGAGAAAGGAGAAACATAAGTGCTTGGAAGATTTTAAGTGTTAGTTTAATGGAGCACAGGCTCTCTGTTCAGTGAATATTTCTCTTTCGAAGTTTGTATAAATTTGCATAAAGCTGTACATTACTCTGTGCTATGTTGCATATTTTGCACATAGTTCTATGGTTGGTGGGCGTAGAGATGTGTTATTTTGGATAAATCCATTCCAGTCGCTGAATCGACAATGTTGATGGGTGTGGGATCCGGAGAAAGAGAGATCATCAAAGAAGATTGGTGAGGTTGCCAGTGGATGGTAAAAATAAAAAGTGTTTATCCCACTTCCTTGTGTGAGAGCTGTTCATATAACATGACTAAAAATCCAGTGGTGTGCTGCTGCATTTACTATGTGCTAAAGCTGGGTACTGCCAAATTAAAACAAAAAGTTCAACTTCTGGGCTAGTCTCTCACAAGATAAGCCTAAAGTGATCTATAATTTTGCAACACTATTTCCCAAAGACAGTGGGTTCTGAAGATACACCAGAAATAGTAGAGAGTGTAGTGTGCAAGCCTGGTCCCATATGTTAGGCACTATAGGGCCTCATTGCAAGTTTGGAGGTATTATGGTGGTAAATCCACTGCAATACCACCAAATGGAATTACTGTTACAGCCACTTTGTCCCCCAGATTTACAGCCGGATTACAAGATGTTGGTAGGGCAGAGTATGCACCCATTATTGGTGTACAGAGGACTCCATGGGGATTTTGGTAGAATTACCCTAGTAAGGTGGCAGATTTCCCTCCAGCGTTTTGCTGGAGGAAAATCCTCCAGTTCACACCAAACCTGTTGTACTATATGAGGTAAAATGGGTGAGAGAGATTATTAGAAATTGCGACAATTGGGGTATTTTCCAAACTACAACTCATTAAATTGTTGTGTTGCCTTCTAGGTGAGGGGGAATGAAGATAAGCTGATACTCAGCCAAAGAAAAAGGACAGCTAGAGCAACACAAACTGTTGCATTGTGGTGTAAAGTATTAGACACAGCAATACCACCCAGGTAGATAATTTAATTTCAAACCTGTAAAGCCTCGGTTTTCTTTTGTGCCAGGTCTAGTTATAAGACTGTAAAAGTATATTTAAATTGTGTTTTTATCCCTATAGGGATCCTCGGGTAGACCAGGGAGATAGAGAAGTGGAATCTAACGCAAGCCATTCCATGATAAACACAATTTCTGATAAATGTCCGGCAGAGGCAAGATAGATAGTTGGGCTATATGAGTTGGGCTAAGACAAACATAGCGTGACTAATGTGTCTAGAGGACCGACGATATTAGTAACCAGGTCACAGCGACTTTTAAACAATGTGTTAAGTGTATAATTGTGTATCAGTTTTATAAAAATTGATGTAAGATTTGATGTCTGGATTTTTAAATAATTTCTATATTGAAATGGTGTGTGGAATAATATTGTTTTTAATAATTGTGCAATAAAATTGAGTTTTTGTATGAGATTGTCAACATTGGGGAGGGCTATTATGTGTTTCAAAGCTCATCCAAGAGATAGAGGAGGATACTATTAGTGACACTTACCCGTGGACCTTTTCTTGGTTTATCCAATACATGTATTCCCACTTAGTAGGAAGGTCTATTGCCCCTTAGGGGGCTGAGCCATTGTGAGAATAGTCACCTTTTTACCTCAACATGGCCCTTTGTATAGATATTTTTCACTGTATTGAAGGGAAGCACATGTGCTTCCATTCTGTACAGTAAAAAGAAAGATTTTAAACATTTGGGGCCAGTTAGGATTTTTTTACCTCCATGTTCGAGGTACAGGTAAAATATGTGGATTTTGTGCAACAAGTCTACCTAAAATACCACCACCGGTATCCCCATGGAATATCACTAATAGTATTTGATCAAACCCTGAATTGGGTGGATGGTAAATTAAACAGTATTTGCTAAATACTGACGATTTTATTTTACTGTTACCACCCAACCGTGAATGACCCCCTAAGTCTGTGATTGTTTTTCATTGTCTTTTGCAGAACTCTCTTCTCTTATGTGACCACAAAAGACACACATGCAAATCAACATCAAATTCAGATATATAGATATATAGATTCATTCACATGAACACAAACACAACCTTCCGCCTATACTTTACACTGTCACAAATATTCTCAAACACATTAACCCAGTCACAGAAATTGAAACACACACACACACACCACTTTATTTGAGAACCCACATTAATATAGCTCTTCCTCTCTGTCGATCACCAGGTTGAAGGCCTATTCCCCTTGCAGTTCTCTGATTCTGTGAGTTGAAATATGCAGTCCACTTTCCAAGAAAGATCAACTTGGGAGCACAAAGAAAGCCATGTTCCCTTGCCGTCTTTCGCTCTGCATTATCCAAATGCAAACCCCATATCTCCTATTACCATGCCTGGCAGATGCTGACTGGCAAATCAAGGTGGTCTACTGTCTAACTGTAAGCCAGGGCAACTGAAGGTGAGGGGCAATCAATGGCCATGGTGTGATGTGCAATTAAAGGGCATGAGTGGCACGGACTCAGTGACTGAGCAATGTGGGCAAGGGAAGAGGGAATGTGCAAGTAAAGGGAAGGGGATTGATTTTATAGTTAAAGGATGGAGCAAAAGGGAGGTCTGAAAGTTCATTGCAAGAAACAGAAGGGCATTGCAAATGTGGTGGAAGGGAAGGCCAACAGTTGTTGATGAGTAAGAAAAATAGCCTAAATGAGATGGAAATGCACATCTGGAATTGTAGGTGAGCAGATTTAGTATTGCTGAGATCTATGGCTGACCTGCATGCCACTGCACCCGATTGTGGAACTGGCTTGGCCTTTTTTCTTTTTTCTGACTAAGTGATGCATACTTGCTTTATGAACATATGTTTCAATTACTATTTATCTGATATTTTTTAGGTTGCTTTATCATGTATTTGTATTTGTATTTGTATTTATTAGGCTTATATAGCGTGTTATACCAAAGCGCTGCACATTAACAACAGGATACATTAAATATAACAATAACAGTAACAAAAGAAGCACATTACATTTTTGAATCAGTCAACAAAACAGTATGTAGAGCAATTTGACAGAGGGAAGGGGGAGGGAAGTGGAGGAGACCTAGGAGGGATGAGGGTGAGGATGGGGTGGGGGGAAAAGAAGGGAGAGGCTTAAGGGGGAATAGGGAAAGGGAGGGAGAGGGGGAGCGAGAAGAGGGAGGGGTATCATGGTGGGGAATGGAGAAGGAGGGATTTAAGGGACGTGCAGAAAGAGGAAAAGGTAGGAATAGAGCGGATTGAGATGGGTAAGGAGTTCCAGTGGAGGGGGGCCAGGAGTTGGAAGGAGCGGAAACGGGAGGAGGCACAAGGGGAGGGAGGAACAGTGAGGAGGAAGTGGTCAGCGGAACAGAGGGAGTTAGAGGGAGTGTAGAAAGAGAGAAGGGAAGAGAGATAAGGGGGAGCAAGATCGTGGAGAGATTTGCACACTAGGCAGAGAAAATGAAATTTAAGTTAAGAGTGAACGGGAAGCCAGCCAATGGAGAATAAGGAAGCAGAAATGGAGTCTAAGGGGGAGAGGAGACAGAAGCTATGGATGGCAGAGTGATAGATAGATTTGAGTGGGGCAAGATGTGAAGAAGGTAGACCAAAAAGTAAGGAGGAGCAGTAGAAGAGGCGAGAAAAGGTAAGGGAGGAGATTAAAAGTTTAGTAGCATGGAAAGTAAAGGAGGGCCGAACTTTGCGAATATTATAGAGGTGGTAGCGACAGGCATGAGTGGTGAGTAAGATGTGGTGGGAAAAGGTGAGAGAAGAGTTGAAGTGAAAGCCTAAGTTGCGAGCGTGAGGGGAGAAAGTGAGATTAGAGAGAGGAAAATGAATGAAAGGAGGAGGAGAGGGAGGGGGAAGGGAGTTGGAAGGGAAGAAAACTACTTCAGTTTTGTCAGAGTTGAGGGAAAGAAAGCGAGAAGACATCCAGTTTCTAGTAGCAGTAAAACAGTAGGAAAGTTTAAGGAGGAGATCAGGAGAGCAGGAAGAGAAGGAAAGAAAGAGCTGTGTGTCGTCGGCATAGAAATGATGAGAGATGCCAAATGAGGAGATAAGAGGGGCAAGGAGGGAGGTGTAGAGCGAGAAAAGGAACGGACCAAGCACCGTGCCTTGGGGAACTCCGTATACGTGGGAGGGTGGGAGAGGAGCGGCCACCCCAGGAAACAATAAAGGAACGGGAGGAGAGATAAGAGGATAGCCAGTTGAGTACAGATGCTTTGAAACCAAAGGAGGAGAGAGTGTTGAGAAGAAGGGGATGATCAACAGTGTCGAAGGCAGCAGAGAGATCAAGAAGAATAAGGACAGAGGATTACTTAGGGTGTCGGGCAGAGAGAAGGGAGTTAAGGATGTAAATGAGGGCTGTTTCAGGAGAGAGTTTGGAACGAAAGCCAGATTGAGAAGGGGGAAGGAGAGAGAGATTAGTGACAAAGGTAGAGAGCTGCGAGTAGGCAAGGCACTCAAGAGGTTTAGAGAGAAATGGGAGAAGTGAGATAGGACGGAAGTTAGAGGTGAGCAGGGGATCAGCAGAAGGTTTCTTCAGAATCGGAATGATGGTGGCATGTTTGAAAGCAGAGGGGAAGGTGGCCGAGGAAAGGCAGGTATTGAAGAAGGAGGTAACGTAGGGAATAAGAAGAGGGTAGATGTTAGGGATAAGAAGGGAGGGGACAGGGTCAGATGGAGCAGACGAGGGGTGGGCTTTGGAGAGGAGGAGAGAGACGTCAGAAGGGGAGACTGGGGAGAATACAAACATGCAAGTTGAGGGTGAGGGGGAGAATGGGGAGAGGGGAGAGTGAGGAGGAATTGTTTTTTTGCCAAATGGCAAGAATCTTGGAGGAGAAGTAGTTAGCAAAGTCAGAGGGAGATATGGTGGAGGAGGTTGAGGGATCATGGGTTGGGGGAGAGAGAAGACGAGAGAGAGTTTGGAAGATGCGGTGGGTGTGGTATACTGATAAGGATACTGTGACATTATGTGACATGGTGCTTTGAAAGTACGCAGAATTGTACAGACTAAGATTATAATTGTAGTACATTCTCATTATAATTATCTTAGTCTATTTCTCGGATGTATTTACCTCAGTATACAGACGATTAATAGGCTCCCCTCTTGTAGATACATTCTGGCTTTAAAATCCAGATTTATTGAATATTATACTTGTTTGGCCCTTGAATAACAACTTTGCAGAAAACATTTTTTGGCTTCTAATATTGAAGATGGAATAGGAGAAGATTACATTTCCCCTGCATTCTGAATTGGAAACCGTGGAACCAGGAATACAGGGCTCAAATCCCTACCTTCCTTTCTTCATACCTTATGTAAGCCTGAGGAATCACTTTTAATCACTCTGCTTTATTTTCCTTAACTATCTGTAGAGAAAGCCTCACTCCTATGGGGCTAGACTCTATAGTGTTAGTTTATACATAATTATAATGTTAACAATTGATGTTAAGCATACTGATAAGGATACTGGTAGGATGACAAGTGAGGGTCTTATTTTGTGGGGGTGGATACACAGGGTGCAGGTATGGGTTTTCTGTTGTGGGCTAGGGAGGCAGGAAGCCAGGTATTGGTATTTTGACATGCCTGCATGTTTGATTTGAGGCGAATCCCAGACGCCTGGCTCAGCAATGGCTTCTCTACCAATGAATTTGTTAGCTTTGCCACCTCTTTAAATTATTCTAAAACAAAAGATGAATTGGGATGGGAGGAGATGTAGCCTTCTGTCAAATTACAAACTGGAACACATTGAAAACCGGGCTCAAATCCCAGCTTTCCCATTTCACTAATTATATTATCCCAGTGAAATAATGTTACCAGTTGGTAAGCAGGACAATTTCCAGGGATCCGGGTCTCTAAGAAACCACAAACATAACTGAAAACTATGTTGCTTAAAAGGAAGGTTATGTCATATAAAACTACTATAAATACTTGAGAAAGTGTGGGAGGGGGAGAGGTTGGTTTTTATTAATTTAATTTATTGGGTATTTATAATGCGCCTAAACAGCAAATGGTGTTCCAAGGCAAAACAAGACAAGGGGTTGTGGGGTGGAGGCGCAGGATGAAGAAAACAAAAAACGGTCCTACAAGGCCTTATGTAATTTTGATCATGCAAGTGCAGTAACAAGAAGTGCGGGGGGAGAGCGGAAGGGGGAAGTGAGATTAGCTGCTCTGGAAGTTGGGGCAGGTGCACTGTGATCTTGGGCCATTGCACTTTGGGCCACAAAAGTAAACTTGCTCCCCAGGCCGAATGTTGCCAGTCTTCCTCTGCCTTGTGGCACTACATGTAGTTCTTTCACTTTCGGTTAGGTTTTCTAATACGGTCCCCATAATCTGGCGCATTAATGGTACACATGAAGAAAGGTACACTTATACGCTTTAAACCACACATAGGACTGAAAATATAAGCCAGTTGCAACTATGGCAGAGTATATTTGTGGATACTCTCAACCGAAAGAGAGAACGTTTCCTACCTCTGTGTGTATTCCAAGTGCGCCGGCCGATGGACTGCACAGACTATTAGAAATTAGAAAAACAATTCATTAACAGAGTCTCCAACAGATTCATAATTCTAATGGTTAATCCTAATAAAATAACCTCTATAATTAGTATGATAAATACCCAGGGAAATTAAAATGCATCAATAAACAAATGCACGTGTAACGCGTTTTTCATGCTAATAGATGTTAAGCAGCATACGGGTTCTTAGCTTGGTAACAGTCGGGAATGGAGAACTGAAAAGAAATGGAAGCAGCCGAGTGGATTCTTGCCCAGGAGCGCGCAGTGGTCGCGCTGGAGAACTGAAGAGAAGTGAAACCAGCAGGAGTGGGAGAGGCGGCTCATCACAGCGGTCGCACAGGAGAGATGTTTTTGTCCATGTAGGATCACATTATAATCTTGGCAAATTGGTTGTCAGAATCACCCAGATGTGTGAATGATACACAAATATGCCAACATCATGCAAGGCGTCAATGGATGTGCGTCTCGCGACTGTTGACAATGCGATGAAAGTGCTGGAGCACAACTGGGGTCTTGCCATCGGCGCAGGAATGTTAAGCAAGACACAAAGATATGCTTTCACCGTATTAAAAACGAGTTACTGAACATAAAGGACATTGTTATAATATGTCCTTGCTGTGTTGGCAATCGAGGACCGTTTGCGAGGTGGCTATGTTTCAAGAATTGTTTGTTAAAAGCTCTTTGCTTTTAACAGCGAATTATACAGCGAGCTTAGATCAGTGTCAGCATTTTTTACTTATTTATTTAATTTGTAATGCGCGCACAAACCCTCAGGCACCAGGGCGCTGTGAAACCAGTTACATGGAGCCCAAAGGCGGTGAGGCTTAAAATTACAAAGGGCCCAAAGGCGAGACAGACAACATTTGTTCAATAAGAAACGGATTACAGTATGGTTGACATGCGCAGATTATTCAAGGGCTTTGCAGAAGGCCCAGAAGGAACCTTCAGCTCTAAGAGCAGGCAGGAGGGAATTCCACTGCTTAGCTGCCGTAACTGGAAAGCTTGAGCCTCCTGGTTCCGCACGTTTGAATTTAGGTTGCACGAGCCGGTGAGAGTAAGGGGTCCTAGTGGGTCTGGGTGGCTGTGCTGGAGATGCATCAGTGGGTGACTGGGAGCATGTTAAAGGAGATTATTTCTCTCATGGGGAGCCAAAGGACCGCTCGAAAGGCAGTTGAGTTGTGCCCTGAGCGTGGAATATTAAGTGCAACACAAAGGGCATTATTTTGGATAGTCTGGAGTTTCTGTAGATCACGGGATGAGGTGCTGGCAAATAGGGCATTACAGTAGTCTAACCCAGCTCTCCCACTGAGCGGGCGATAGACAGTTTTCACTAGTGAGGAAGAGTCTGGCTGCAGCAGGATGTCGCTGAGGAGATGGCATTGACTTGGCGGGGAGGGGGAGGGTAGAGTCGAGGTAAACTCCTAGAGTTTTCACAGATGAGGAAACAATGTTTAAGGCTGAGTACATACGGTCAAGTTTCTTTAGAGTTGAGGTGGAGCCAATGATGAGAAGTTCTGTTTTCTCATCATTGAGGCAGAGTACATGGGTGGCCATCCAGGCTTGGATGGTGGCATAGGTGGAGCTTAAGGTGGCAGCATCAGTGTGGTAAGAACCTGAAAGGGGAAGGAGAATTCACATATTGTTGGAATAATTGGTGTAGGCGATGCCGAGGGAGATTAGGTGGTTTAAGAGGGGCTTCATGAAAATATTGTATAGCGTGGGGGATATGCAAGACTCCTGTGACACCCCACAGTTGATGGGGGAAGGTGATGCACAGACATTCTCCACAAAGACTTTTATCACTCTACCTTCCAGGAAGGAGGCAATCCAAGAGGCAGCTTCTATAGAGAAGGAGTTGTGATCAACTAGGTCGACTAGGTCGACTAGGTCGAAATTGGCGGCAGACAGATCTTGCAGGGCTAGCTTTCCCTTATCTCTGATCTCATGGATCTGATTTTTCAGGTCTAGGAGTGCTGATTCTGTGCCATGCGCTGGGCGGGAGCTGGATTGGCGCATCCCAAGGATATGGTTTGACTCAAGAAGATGTTGAATTTGAATATAGGCAGCCCTGTCAAGAATTTTGAGGAGGAAGGGAACTGTGGTGATGGGTCGGTAGGTGTTCAGAGAAGTTGGATTGAAGATGTTTTTTTTTGGAAGTGGTAGGATCTAGGCTTCCTTTAGGCAGGCTGCTACCACTCCGGTGGTGAAGGAGACGTTAATAAATGCCTTGATGAAGGGTGCTAATGTTTCACCACAGTCTTTGATAAGAGGAGCTGGGCAGACATCTCCTTTACATCTTGATGGCTTAAGGCTTAGGAGTATGCGCAGAGTTTGATGAATGGGCATTTTATTGAAGCTGAATAAGGGGACTCCAGGCTTATTTGAGGAAGGAGCATGAGGGCCTGTGCAGGAGGGTGAGGCTGGATTGTTTAGTGGAGATTTCCTTTTTTAACGTGTCAATTTTTAGCAGCAAGGTTTCCAGGATACTATTGCATCTTTGGTTAGGGTGGTAGCTTGGGTGATTGGGGTTTCGAGCTCTCTAATGATGGAAAAAAGTTATTTTGAGTTAGAGCTGGCTTTGGCAATCCTGGTGTTCAAGGTGCAGGCTTTAGCTTGAATAAGGTCTTTATGGTATTGTTTGGATAAGTTAGAGAATTGTCGTGTGTTGGCTTCTGAGGGGTTGCTATTCCAGCAGGATTCAGCAAGTCTTTTTTCAGTTCTGAGGGTGGCCAGATCAGGGGTATGCCAGGAATTGGAGTGGATTGTGGTTTTGGCTTTTTTAGGTACCAACGCAGAAATGGAGTCGATAGCACTGCCTACGGTTTTGCAGTAAAGATCAACTAAGCGTGGGGTCGGTAGTATCTAGGAAGTCTGGGTTTAGGGTGCTGAGGCAAAGGGAGATGCTTTTCTTGGTGAAGTGGATGGTTTGGTGTGTGGGCCCTAGCGGAGCGAAAAGGTGATGACGTGGCAAGGAGAGTTGGTTTTGATGGATATGTGACAATTGTTGTTGGCTAGCCAGTCAACTGATTGCCCCTTGATGTGTGTGGGGGTCGGGAATATGTTGTGTGAAGCTGAGGGAGGTGAGGGCATATGCTAATGAGCTAGCTGGTAGGTCGGAGGGGTCGTTGAGGCCACAGTTAAAATCGCCAATTAGCAGCACTTGAGAGGAGGGTTTAAAGTTGTCCCTTAAGATAGAGAGTAAGTCCTCCTCAAATGAGAGGGTAGGGCCAGGACGACAGTAGACAATGTGTACAAGGATGGTGTTGGTGGGGATGTGTTGTGTTTGATAGAGAGGAAGTCACATTTGTTGAGTGAGGAGTTGATTTGTCTGATGAGCAGGCAGCAGTGGAGTAACTTTGCTGAAAATGTTGGGGGGGACATCATGACAACTGAAAGAAAGGGGTGGGGTGGAGTGGGCGTACGTTGGCACTGAGGGATTTTGTTTGTTTGTTTGTTTATTATTTATAGCGCGCTCCAAACCCGAGGGTAACCGGGCGCGTTGTTCAAGGATACTTTAAACTTTACAGGTTACGCATGCTTACAGATGGTAGTTATACATAGTAGAAATTACATAATGCAGGACAATAGGGAGAATATACATTTAAGACTAAACTACTCCACGACAAGAGTCCATTGCTGACACGCTCGGTTATAACTTTCATAATAATGATGGGTATCTTTAAAATTAAATTCTAAAGACTTTAGAATTCACTGCATTGACAACAGGGAGCTGGTGTTTGATTATTGCCACCAGGACACTAACTCAAACAAGCATATAGACCTAATATAAAATGGATGCCTGTAAGATTTTAAAACAGCGCATTAGGTTGCTTATTCTGATTTTCTTAAGTACTTGCAACATCTTTTATTTGACTTTTTTTAGATATAGCTACAGTTTATTCAAATAGAGTGCATCCCAGATTATTGGAATTTTATTTTATGTAAAGAGCAGTAAACGCCAAAGTGTTTAACAAGTAAAAGAAACTGTAGAATTCAATTGGAAATAAATGAAACAATCAAATCAGCAAGCAAGCAAATGTTTTTGAGACGAGAAGTGAAGTGTGGAAAAGAGGAGCGAGAGTGAAGGAGAGGAGTGCATTTCAATGTTTAAGGAAAAGGAGCAAAAGGAAGACATGGAGGAATCGTAGAGAGAAAACAGAAGCTTACCCTAGACTGAACCCTGGTTGAAGATGCCATTTTCTGAAAAAGCCAGTGTGCAAATGTAGCTTGATGCCGTTCATTTCCTTGAATGAATTCCTGGATAACCTTGTCTAGAGACACCTGATCTAGGCGACTTTGATGCACATGGGAAACAGCAACACTGTTCAAACGAGTTTGTGTCGTTGTGGAGAAGAGCCATGTTTTTAGGCACCGAAGATCACTGAAAATCCTCTCTGCTTCACATTTGTTTAAAGGGATGACCATCAACTGCCTAAGAAATATTTCTAGCTTTCCAAAAAGTCTCCAAACATCACTCCTGAGTCGTTGGAACTGTCTCAGAGCCTCATTTAAGGAAGTGTATGTGTAATGGTGTGAGAACATGTTCAGTTGCACTTGCAGCAATCTAGCATTGATGTCTGGAGACTTTAAATGTTTAATGCTTTCATCAGTGAGGCCAGCACTGCACTTTGCTCCATTGAGAAGTATTTCTTCCAGTCGGGACAATTCTTGCAATCCTGGTTTACTAAACCGGTGTTGTAGCTGAGAAAGGGGATATCGATGATTTTGAAGAACTGTTCAGTTGTCTTGGCAGTGTATTGTTCTCCATTACCAGCTAAACGTACTGGCAATCTTCTAGGTCGTGGAGGGGCGATTGGTTTTAAATCCAGCTTCTGAACTATTGCCCCTGCTTGCTGAAAAAACAAGAGAAGAAGTGACTCATCTCTGAGCCTCGTTAGGTTTTCTTGTATGAGATTAACTTTTTTCAGCATGCCTGATACAGTGCAATTCTGCTCCTGTAATATTTTATTTAGCATTGTGAGTGGTTACATTAATTATTGTATAAGAGTTAAACTAAGAATAGTATTTCCTTTCAGAAAGTGCTCTAGGAGACCACTTGCCCTTGCAGCTATTTGTCCAGTACCTTCCTCCATTCCTTGAAGGCTTTATATGACAAGTTCATACTGTCCAAGGACAGCCTCAATAGCAGATTGTCAGACTGTCCACCTGGTAGGGAATAGAGTTCACAGTTTTTTTTTATGTTGTTGGCTGATACAGTTTTTGTGTGGGCAATAGCTGGAAACATTGTTCTGAACTTCAGGTATTCACCAAATAACTTTCCTAGCTCATGTATCCAATTTAGGGTATTTCGTAGCAAGGGGCTCACGTCACAGCTTTCTTTCAACACTAGGTTCACACAATGTGCAGCACAGGGTACAAATAAGGCTAGTGGCTGTTTCTTTTCAATGAAAGCCTGGGTTCTGCGATATGCCCCAGACATGTTACCAGCACCATCAAATGCCATACCCCAGAGGAGAGCAATAGGAAGAGGAAGACAAACAAGCACATCAATAATTAGGTAGGCAATAGAATCCCCCGTCGTATCCTTGGGCTCATAGAAGCCAATAAACTCTTCATGAGGATTCATGTCAGTGTCCACATAACGAAGACAGATGCTTTCTTGTTCCTTTCCTGAGCAGTTCCGTTTTGCTTCAACAATAATGGAATAACACATTGAGCTGCAGTTAATGTCGGCTATGATGAACAGATTATTTCATGACTGATTGAACAGATGATTTAATTCCATATTGTAGACTGGTCTAGTCTTGCTTTCGCTGTAGCCACATTTTGAAAGTTTAATTCCCTTGACAGCCGCTCAACATTTTTAGTAACCCATTGTAATTTCCCTTATCCAGTTGATGACCCCGCAGTGGCAGTCCTTGTCTGACCACTTCGTGGAAAATCCTACTTAAGAAAATGTTAGCTCACATCTCTTTGACAAGGCAAGCAAACCCATTTGTTTCACACTTTACACAAGTGAAACACAGCACCGGCTTCAAATCAGGGCTGAAATGCAGCCACTCAAATATTTGTACCAGGCACTTTGAAATCACAGGCTTCTTTGATGACAGATTTGTGGAGGTATCTCCTCAGTAGGTGGTTGAAAGGGCTCTTGCAGAGTAAGGATTGACATCTGTGTTACATGGTCATCTGGAGACTGACACACGGTGCTATTTGGTGTGAAATAACTTGTAGCAATGTCATTACCAGCACAGTGTGGTGGTTGTGATTGTGATTCAACTTGGGCATCTGATTCATGGTCATCGTTACACTTAATGTGCATTTCTTCTTCATGAGGAACACTAATTGATGACGTTTTAGTACGATGTGCAGGGTTAACTCCTGGTCTATTGAAAAAGGCTTCAATGGTAGGCTGGCCTTCCCTTTGGAGCTTCATCTGTATTCTTTCTGGTTTGGATGGATGTAGTGAATTGCTCTGAAATTTAGATATATAACATGATTTGTATAGCTCGGTAGTCAAATACACTGTTCTATCAAAAACAGACTCTCTCAGCAAGTACATTTTAGAATTATAAATCAGTACAATGAGAGTAGGGGTATGGGCATCCGCAAGCCAAGAATACTCGGCCTTTGATTCAAAGTGCAGGATCCAGACATAGGTTATGTAAGAAAGGCAACAGTGCAGTATATGAAACATAAAATAGCTGCACTTTAAACACCTACTTACAAAGAAGAAATTCACATAGAACCATGCAGTGTGAGGAAATTGGACGTTATGCGAGAAAACACAGCACCTCACTGTGTGAGAGAATGGGCCCACTGAAACAAGGTGCTAACTCTGCGAGGGTGAGAGAATGGAGTATTTTGTGAGTAAAGTGGACACTGGAATAGATAACTCCTCCAGACAGTTCTATCCTTCTATCTCCCCGCGGAGAATTGCATTTCTGCCCTCCTATTTCACAGCTTCTCGCTGTCACGAGGTGGCATCAAATGTCGGCCAAAATAAAATGTAAAACAATTAGGATGTGCGGGGGTAGAGGAGGTGAAACGTGTGGGGCGGTAAACGGATAAAAACAATGGCAGAGCCCAGGTGTGAGGTAGTACATCATTTTGTGTGGTTATTGGAAGCGTCACAGGTATTCTTGGATCGGCACGCTGAGACCAAATGCATCCCCGGATGACTGAGCTTGCAGAGTCACGCTGTGCAAATGCATTCAGCTTTATCATTCGTTCATTCAATCATGGCTCATCAATTTACCTTCCATTCATTCACTTGTTCATCGAATCACGTGCCTATTGCTTAATTACCTTCCTGCGTGTTAATGCCTTTATTTAACCACAGACGTATTAATGAATTAAAACCTTCCCTCATTCATGTATTAACTGTTCAGTCCTTCCCTGTTTTAATAACCCACCAGTTCCCCCATTTAATTCATTAATTCTTCCCCTTGTTCACACACTGAGTAACTGATGCACTTGTTCATCCATTCACCTCATGTGTCGTAATCCCTTAATCCCGTGTTCTCTCCTTCTTGAATGTGTGCACTCTTTCTTTCTCTGTTCATGTGTGGGTTTATCTATCCACCCATTCAACCTTCTATTAATTTCCTAACTAATTTATGAATTCATTAATGCTGCCATCGACCCATTCATTCATTTGACCGTTTACTAATTCATTCTTTACCCATGTATTCCTCTACCTTTTCAGCAACTAGGCAGTCCCCTATCCATTCTTTCTTTAATTAATACATTAATTCATCTAGTCTACATGTATTATTTAACAGTTCAATCAACTGTCTCTCCGTCCATTTGTTGCACAACCGTTAATGTATCCCCATCCACCCAGTCACCCATTCATGTATTTCAATCATGCTTGCGTACGCTTTTCTTTTCATCCATTAGCTCCCTCATCCAGTTATTCATGCATTCATCCCTTCATGAGGACAGGAAGCACACCTTTTATAAATGACAATGGTTTGCCGGTCATTCATCCGTTCATGTGTTCCTATCCGCCCACATAGTCGTTCGTCCATTCATTCGTCCGTTTGTTCGTGCATTTGTTCACTTATGCCGCGACCCAAAGCCTTTGTTTCATTGAAAATTACCTTGCCCTCCCTCCATTCCTTGGAATGGACGGAGCGCAGCTTCCCTCCCGAAACACAGCACGTGATCTCTGTACTCGAGGGGAGTGCCAAACCCAGGGGGTGCATAGCCGCACTCAGCACTTCTAACCCCCGGCCACTGGCCAGCACAAGCTGTGTCTTGGTCAGCCAAAGCCTGCCTTTCTCCCACTCATTTGCATTGCACATGCCATTTTGTCTCACGCTTATTTCGAAGTGATGTGTTCAGACCCAAGAACGCCTGTAACTTTTCCAAAAGAATCAGAAATTATTTTAAAATGATGCTTTACCTTTATTTCCATAAGTTTGTTGTGCCACATCCCCCACAGTCCCTATGTTTTTGAAAATGGGATGTTGTCCTGCATTTATGAGCACTGTACCAAAATCGCCTTTCACCCGGTTGCGCAGCTCAGCGACCGACAACATCGCAAATGGGAAAAAGTTAGGGTGGCAACTGGTATACAAAAGCACATTTGTCTGTAAACAAGTGCAGAATTACCTGCTTTCCGAAAAAACTGAGGTTAATAAACAACAAATCACCTACCAAAAGCAGGACTGCCCCAGCAGCTCGATGCAGTTTGGAGGTTACTTTGGCCCCATGGGTTGGCTGGTGAATCCTTACAAGCCACTTTGGCATGCAGAGAGTTGGGCAGGGATAATACACACCCAAGTAAAGGGAGTATTAGTAATACGGAAAGGACTGACGAATGTGGTATGCTAATGGTCGCCATTATGGATTGGGATCTTAGTTGTATGGAATTAAACAACATAAGGGCATCCATATGCAATAATAGGGGCTATTAACACATGCATAACATCAGGAGGCAGTAACGTGGACAGTTGCGAGTGCGCACATCCTGCGGCGGTCAGTGCGAGCAGGTGTGCGTGTGAGCCAAAGAACATTGTAATGTAATATAATACAAACAGTTACAAGACCCTCCAATGCCTCCCTTAATGTTGTGGAAAAATAAACACTGAGATACAGAGCGGGTTAGAGAGACAGAGAGAAAGCGAGCCACACACGAAGGAGAGGGGAGACATGCAGAAGGCACCTTAGAAATATGGGACAGGGGCATATAGAGAAAAAACACTCTGCCATAAAACAGGGTGAGAAACTCTTACCTGCTGTGCAATTGAATCTTCCTTCGTTTGGGTGCCCGCAAGGCCGCAACTTAGGCAAGGCTTAGGCAGAAGAAACACACTGACCGTTACCGTGGGGGAAAAACTGTCTGCCCACGTGCCTCTCAGGGACCAGGGCGTCTCAGAGCTCGCCTCCACAAGAACACGGCAGAAGGTTGCCACCCATGTGCATGCATGCGCACAGCAGCGTGCCTGTCATCACCCCACACACACTATAAGGAATTTCATTGGCTGACAAACAGCCAATGAAATATCGTATAGTGTTACTATCTGGAAAGAAAGCCTACAATGCAGAAACTGGCCCGGCCCACCGCGGCGCTGCTCACCCACAAGCAGAAAATAAAACTCAGCTCAGCCTGCCCCCAAAAACACTGACCGGAGGTCACAATGCAGCCTCCCGGCCCTCCTGCCAAAAAATGGGGAGGACAAAAAGGCATAAGGGTATCAGGAGACAGAGTTATCTAGCAGGTACTAGAAGTGTGTGGTGTAAACATTTTTAGTAAAAACATTAACAAGGACCAAAAAATGGTTAAAAAAGACAGTATCAAATTTTAATAATAAACATATCATTAAGATTAAAACCTCAATTAAATAAATAGGTAAGTAATACAGGCATAGTCAAATCCCATGTGCAAAGGCAAAAATAGGGAATACATAACAGGCTCAGGGGCCAGTTAAAAAGATGTTGTAACAATCATACGACCACTGTGGGTACTTTCCAAAGTAACAAGGTACCCTATCCAGATATGGATAAATGTGTCATCAGTTATACTCTCTGTCTAGAGTTCAGAGAAATGTCTCGACATGTTTCTGTTCCTAAAGAGCGAGGTGCGGAACATTCATCAGGAGGAAATGAATAACAGTATCGCCTATTTAACAATTGGGATAGAAAGCATTAATGCCGCTACAGTATCATAGCACCTGCAAGAAAATAAAAACAACAATCATCAAAAATAAACTAGTAGATAGTTATATATTTTGGAAAGTTCAGAGTATGAACTGGGCAACTGATAAAGGGACATAGTTACCTTATAGTGTGCCTGTGGGGGCTCTCTACTATAAATAGTAGGAATAGAGTAGTCAAAGTCACGACCCTAAAGATATAAAAAGATAATAGTCAATGTATCAGTTATCACAAGCACCTAGTAGTACTCAGAAACACACAACAGCTATCAGAGTGGGGAAGGACACTAAATCACCTCGTGAGCGTGAATAGTCTCAGCGTTAATTGGGAAGAACTCCCCTGGTAATGCCCACATGTCAGCAGGGGGCTGTATATAAGCCACCAGACCCCCGGGGGCATAAACCAGTGAGGGACAGCCAGGTCTCAACCGAACACCCGTGTATAGCAAATACAGAAAGAATATAACACTATATGCTCATGCCTCGTGAAGACTAGAATGAGACCGAGTTTAATAACAGGAGGAGATGCCGGGATGGGCGCAGGATAGGTAAGCCGTAGGGGCCGGGGTCGCCAAAAAGAACGAGTGCCCAATAGCCAACACCTTGAGTGTCAAGATGTATCATACCTTGAGTCGGGCAACAGTGTGTCAACGAGGGAGATACATTACTATCCGCACTGTAGATAAATAAATAACAAAGAAGTGCGGTAAGATCAATGGAGACACGAAGCCTCCGCAACACCGTTCCTAGGTGGCGACACGGAGGGAGCCACAAAATGTAGAGTCATACATAGTAAGGTGACTTACCCCATGCGGGAGAGGGGACACGGCAAACAGCTCGCTCGCAAGGACCTAAACACAGTGTCCACTAGCAGCGCGAAGGTGCCGATGCAAGTACGTAGTCAAGGGAACCACGGGTTAGTCCTTCTTTTGTGTTCATGTATCTAGAAACAAGTGTAGAAAGTATGTAAAGCTCGGCGGCCATCTTACACAATAGTGAAAATCAACAGAAAGTGCGAGCAGGGGACATGCACCCGAGATACCAAGTGTACAGAGTGTCCAAATACAATGATGGAACAACTCAGACTAGAGGAGATTTGTAAAAATCTGGGGGTGAGGGTAAGGTGGACTCACTCGAGGGACCAAGAATCAAGACCTATAGGTTATAGGGTGTGGGGTAGGGGTGCCAACATTGGCATCAGAAAGATTGATAAAAAATGCATAGATAGATAGCAAGGCCATTATATTTTATGCCACTCAATCGACTCGTTGAGTCCATTAACATCGCTGTGTAGTGTAAAAATCATCTTTTGTTCCATTTTCAACAGCTTCTTTTCTCGTGCTGTGTTCGAAAGTCCTTTCACAACCAACAGAATCGTCCAGGTGAAATCTTCATACTTGTGTTTCAAAAGGTTGAAGTGTTTCACAAGGGGAGCGTTTTCAGTACTGTTCTTCAAACAGCTCCGGTGTTCCATTATGCGGGTTTTTACTTTTCTGATAGTCTTGCCAACATAGTGCAATCCACATCTACAGGTAATCATGTATAACACAAAGTCAGTGTTGCAGTTAGTTAAACTCTTTTGGTTCCAGGGCTTTGAAAGACCAACATCAACTTCTTTCGTTCTTGTGGTTAATTTACAAACGCCACAAGAGCCACAAGGGTAGTGTCCAGTAGCTTCTGGGAGCCCCCAGAGTGAGGTTAATTTGGGTTCCGAATTATTGACCAATTTCAATTTACTGTTACTCACTATATTGCCAATGGTGGTACTTCTTTTGTAGGCGAAAATGGGCATCGGAATCGGTTGGGTTGCGGTTCTGAAAATTTTCCAGTTTTTCTTTATGATATTGGTAATTTCAAAGCTCTGGTCCGTAAAGGTGTTCACACAGACAATCCGATCCTCTTTAGGTTTCTTGAGTTGTGGTTCTAGCAACGCCTCTCGATTATTATTGAATGCCCTTTTGGCTGATTTATTTATTAGTTTTTTCGGATAACCTCTCTGTCTGAGCTTCTTACTCAGGGCAGATGCCTCATCCTCATAGGTCTCTTTATCCGAACTATTTCTCTTTAGACGAAGAAATTGTCCAAAGGGGAGGTTGTCGCGTAGATGTTTAATATGATGACTAGAGTAGTCCAGGAGAGAGTTCTTATCTGTTGGTTTATGATAAGGTTTTATTTTTAAGATCCCATTCAGAGGGTAGATGGTTAAGTCGAGAAAGTTAGTAGACTCGTTACTACAAGTCATAGTGAATTTTAGATGGGGGTTAAGACCATTAAGCCAGGTGAAAAAGTTGTTAGCATCATCCCGTGAACCTTTCCAAACTACGAGGATATCGTCAATGTAACGACTCCACTTGGTAATGTTATTATTGAAAGGGTTACTGATGTTGTAGATATGTAATTTCTCAAATGTTTCAACATAAAGGTTAGCTACGCTCGGGGCCATCGTGGCACCCATCGCAGTGCCTTCAACTTGTTGGTAAAATTTCCCATTGAACTCGAAGTAGTTGCGTCTTAAGGCGAGTTCTACACACCAGAGGATAAATGAGGTCGGTACGGGATCATTATCTACTCGGGTCAGTAATATTTCTTCAATAGTATCCAGAGACGCCTGTTGAGGTATATTAGTATAGAGGGAAACAATATCTAAACCTATAAGAAGGTTAGATAGAGGGTCAAACTCTAGATTTTCATAGCTGTTAATTACATCTCTGGAATCTTTAAGATACGATTGCATTTTTTGTACATATGTTTTCAGGTAGTGGTCCGCAAAAGTAGACAGTGGTTCCAAGACAGAGTCTATGCCTGCTACAATGGGACGACCAGGAGGGTTCAGGAGAGTTTTGTGGACCTTAGGAAGGGTGTAGAACGTGGGAATGGAAGGTTTCTTATTCACAAGGAAGTCTGCTTCCTGTTTAGAAATCCATTCACGATCTTTTGCTTTGCCCACTTTGTCAGCCACTAAATGTTGGAGTTCAAGTGTGGGATCGTGAGTGAGTAGGTGGTAGTACGAAGTATTGCTAAGTTGTCTTTCACATTCATCGATATAATCGGTGCGGTTGAGTATAACAATCCCTCCACCTTTATCCGCCTTCTTAATGATGATGGATGGATTAGAGGATAGAGAATCTAAAGCTTTGCGTTCCTGGTTGGAAAGATTGTGAAAGGTTCTGCGGTGTTTGGCTTCGAGGGCAGTGACCTCAGCAGTGACTTTCCTTTCAAATACTAATGATTCTGGAGAGAAACTTTGGGAGGGAGGGTGGAACGTAGATGGATTCCGAAGCCCGGTGCAATTATTTGGGCCTTCAACCATGATGTCATCAGAGGAAGAAAAAAATTCTTTTAGATGGATTTTTCTCATCAGTTTTTTGAATTCTATCTGGAATTCGAATGGGTCGTGCTCTTTCGTTATCACATAACCTAGGCCTTTGTTCAGCACTTGTTGTTCCATCGTAGTAGGTAAATAATTCGACAGGTTGATTAGAAGCGACTCCCGCTTCTGGTTTGTCTCGAACCGTCGTCCCAATTGCTTCTGTTCTGGGCCTGGTATAAAAAACGACCCTGATTAGGCCTCCTTCCTCCATTATTTTGCCGTCTAGTAGGTTGACCTCTACCTCTTTTGGTAGTTGGTCTGTTACCAGAGGATGTTCCTTCTCCTGAATCATCAGGGTCACTACTGTCGTGACTAGTGCTGTAAGACGTGTTGCGAAACCGTACTCGTCTGTTTTGTCTTGTGGGTCCATTCGTTTGTAACGATTTATTGACATAGTCAGCTTGCACATAGGGGAAAGCTTTCTCATGTGCAAAACGAGCCAGATCTTTTTTCATGCGTTGAATTCGCTCATTAGTATTTGTAGCCTTGAAATCTTTCATTTCTTTTTCTATTTCTTCAAGTCTTTTTTTATAAGTTTCTAGAGGGAGCTGTTTTTTTAGATTATCTTCAATCTTATGTAATTCGATTTCAATTTTGGCCGATGTTTCTTTCGCAGTGTCAATAATCAAAATGAGCCAATCACGACCACAGCGGTTAGCTATATAGCTCCATTGTACACGGAATTTTTCATTATCTAGGAATAATCTAGGTTCATTAAGGACAGTCAAACCCTGAGGTAATGCTTTATTCTTAAGATATTCAAGCATTATTGCCCCATGTAATTCGGTTCTAGTAAGTCTTTTACCTAGTTGAGTTAGTTCATTCCATTCATCTTTATCTTGTGAAATCTCTTGAATGTCGTCATGGTTAAGGACAAAAAGGCATGCCACACAAGTGGGGGGGACAACCCCCCGTCCCTCCGTATAATTACACCAATGAGAAGTGGTCCTTAGCAATTAAGGCAACACCACCACCTCTGACATTGGATCATTTACTTCTGAGGATAGTGTAGCCTGTAGGGATGGCAAGGGAAAGGGTTGGGCCAGAGGCAGTGTGGAGCCAGGTTTCTGTAACAGCTAGTGCATCAAGATTGGTTACTGTCAGGAGATCATGGATGTCCAGGGCATGTGCGGGCAGAGAGTGCACATTGATCAAGTCTAGGGTGAGTTGGAGGGTGATCGGGGTGAATGCAATAGCAGGCCTATCATTGCATTTCCATGATGCCTTAGAGGCTATGGGCTGTGCAGGTGGTGGCAGCGGATATGCAGTGCTTGCAGCATCATTACATGTCTGATGGCCACTGGAGGAGGTGGGCTGGGGAAGTGGAGGTGGCGTACAAACAGCACTTGAATCAGTAGAAGTGGAGGACATATTTTATTGCATTATGCACACAGGGTTGCAAAGGCGGTGGAAAAGCACCGAAGCTCACTGTTGTGATATCAGCATGAGCACTGTGGCTCATGCCAAAGTCACATGTGGGGGTCACGTGTGTAGACATGTGGCCCGTTCAAATAAAAGTGCAATGCAGTCTACTGCTCTGCAGTTAGTGACCCGCTGAAGCTATGTCTATGTCGTATTTGCTGTGCTGCACACAGAGCTGATGCTGGGCCCACCAGACCACCCCACCAGGAGGGGCATGGACACCATGGCTGGGACCGGAGACCCCGGTCCCCCATAACAACTGCCAATTAGGTCTCCGGCCCCAAGCATGCAGCCGGACACAGAAAAAACAAACACGAAAGAGGGACACAGTGTCCACGTGCCCTACAGGGGGAGCCAGGCCATGCCTAGCACAGCCCTTGTAAAAACAAAATCAGGTAATTGCACTGCAAACAAGATAAGAGACCAACAGACACGGAGATGAGTATAAACAACAAAAGTTTATTTGCTTCAAGCAGACTCATGTTCTACCCAGCCATAGCTGTGCAGAAGTGAGCCATTTACAGAAACAAAATGACATCCTTTTATGCACCCTAGTTTGCATGAGTTCTGCTGCGAGTGTGAATCCATAGATGACAGTTTACAGCCCCATGCTACTTACATAGGGTTTTCTGTGAAAACATACATTTCTGTGAGTGATTTCATGCTCTGTACAGACTGCTCGCCCTGAAAGGAAAACATTCCTGCCAACAATATTTTTGTTTTTATGCCTGAGGGTTACTGCATATCGGCATGTTTTTACAGTTCATCTCCAGTGTCGTAACCTATTTGCATTATGAGTACCTATATTTGTGAGACCCACGCAATTGAAGAGCTGCAGACAAAAACATTTGATCGCGTTTGTGCAGGATGCAAGGCTGTAATAACAATTAGCTCTTTTCTTTGCAACAGCAAACTCCCTGCAGCTTCAAATATGAGAGTTTGCAAGATGGAGTGAGTGCATGAAACAAAAAAGGGGAGCTTAAGGCTAACCTGAATAAATGCATTTTCGCACCCTGCCCGCTGCCGGCGCTTGGCCCCCTGGGGTCCCACTACAGTGAGGACCTTGCTGAATCTCTGTGCGCCCTGCATGGAGTGGAGAATGGGCGTGGCACAACGCAGAGCAGGTACCCGAGGCTCTAGGAGTCCAACTCCTGCTTGTGATTAAACGCTACCACCTGGGGAAGGGAAGCAGTACGGCGAGGGCCACTGCAATGATGAAAAGCCCTGGATGGGGGGAGCAGGTGGCGTGGCCTGGGGAGGATGAGCAGCACAGTGACAAAGATCGCTACAGCATGAGTGAACACTCCCACATGGGGGAGTGACAGGGGCCCGCTCACTGCCGCAAGAAAAATAAATAAACTCTCCTGCCTGTAGAAGAGAAAGAGCCCCTGACATCACCAGAAAAAGTCAAAAGCTTCACTCTTACGCAGGAGAGAGGCAGAACAGCTGACTGCCACGGCTGCAAGCTGTTAGGAGAGATGCTCCAGCCTAGAGGAGAAAAGCAGCTTATGCTGCCCCATCACTAGAAAATCTCCTGCCTGGGGGAGTTAGAGGCCTAACAACCACATACCAGGTCAGCACCTGCCTGGGGGAGAAGAGCAGCGAATGCTGTACCACCAATGGAGCGAGCTCCTGCCTGGGGGGAAAGCAGGTGGCCCATGCCGGGGGCGGGGGTGATCAGCATGCCCATTGCACCACAATAACTTCCTGTACTCCTCAAGCAGACAATAGCAGTGCAGCAAGGACTGCTGCCGCTGTCAGGGGCAGAAGACAGAGGAGCACCCTGCCCTTCTGAACCCCTGATACAGGCACTCCTGTCTTTGGGAGATATGTTGCCTCAAGCAAGGCACTCCCATCAGGCGAAGAGGTTCAGTGCCTCAAACAAGGCACTCCCATCAGGGGAAGAGGTGCACTGTCTAAAGCAAGGCACTCCAGTCAGGGGGAGAGGGGCACTGCCTCAAGCAATGCACTCCCCTTGGGTGGGGAGGTGCGCTGCATCAAGCAAGGCACTCCGGTCAGGGGGAGAGGTGCACTGCCTCAAGCAAGACACTACTGGCAGGGGGAGAGGTGCATTGCCTAAAGCAGCTCCTGTCTGGGGGAGAGGCCTAGGAGAAGCAGAGCGGACCATGCTAATACACATGCCTGGAAGGGAGCACGCAGATGGCACGACTTGGACCACTGCCCATCCTGAGCCCAAGAACCAAATCCCTGCCATGACGCTGGCATGACCACGGCTCTCCCTGCGGGAGTGCTTGTGTGGTCAGACAGGTCAGTGACGAACAAGAGCCTGGCCCAAACCGCCTGCTGTCAGCTCCTGCCTGGATGACACAGCAAGTTTACAACAGCCTTTGCCAGGCTGTGGCTCTCCGCAGAAAGAGTGCTTGCGCAGCCAGGCAAGAGTCACCTCTTGAGCCAGAAAGAACTCCTGACTGGGGAGCTCCTGACGCCCACCGCCACTACTGTATCAACACAAGTTAAATCTGACAAGCAGAGGGAAGACCTTAGTACTGGTGACCCGGATCGCAGTACGTGCCAATTCCTGCAGCAGGGAACCACAACAGAATGGGTCTGCCACAACGGCGGTAGCAAGGAAGAACTCCCGCCTGAAGGGAGAACCTGGGTGTGGGTCTGCAAGCTGCCATTCAGCATTTCCTCAACTGATGAGGGACGCAAGGAGAGTGGCCTCCCCTTGCCTCTATCCGCATGGGGCAAGGGGGCCCAAAAGACTCCAGACATTGGTCTGCCGCAAAGGACAAAGCCCACCCAGGCCTGCTGGAGGCCCATCCTACAGCAGACTCTCCTGAGACCTGCTGGCAAGATGACAGCCGATGTGGCCCCCGATATCCCAGGTGTGGCTTTGCTGGCTAGTGGAGAGTATTCCATCGTGGATGAGCAGGCACAGAGGGACTGCCTTGTGATCATCTACAAATGTGGCCCCTGCATCCCCGGTGTGGCTTTTTTGGGCAGTGGGGCGATCCACACTTTTGTATTGGACTGATAAAGCTTTTAAGAACTGAGCTCCAAATGTGTGTCACACACCAATGTGTATATGATGTGTGCTAACGACCCCTGAGGTTGGAGTGAGTTCAATTAGTGTTGTAACACATGCCCACTCTAATAAAAGAGCAGAGCGGTCTCCTGCTCGGCAGTTAGTTACCCACTGAAGATGTATTGATGTACTGCTTGCTGCACTGCACACACAGCAGATGCTAGGCCAATTGGGACACCCCACCAGGAGGGGCATGGAAACTATGGTGGGGACAATAGATCACCGTCCCCCATAACACTCAGTGTCCCCCTAACAGAACTGTTCATTGCCGACTGTAGTTGATCAGATAATGTGACTGCCTGTTAGATGTGAGGATAATTAAGGAGTGGTTTTCACATTATAAGCTGCTATACATGAAGAATGTAAAAAGAAGAGGTCATATGTAATGTGTGTTATGAGTGTTTCGAGAATACTGCAGCAAGGTGATGGTTATGAGGTTGCTATGTTTTAAGTAAATCAGACACGAGAGCCCGCCCTTCTATAGTCTTTCAGCAACTTGATACTGCCTCCTCCCTTCCTCCATCATGACGTACCCTCTTTCCTTCTCATCAAACAAATTAGAGAGAGGAAGTGGCAGAGAGGACATGCCAGATGTCATGTCGGTGGGTGAGAGTTGGAATGTTGGAACAAGTACTCAGAATGAGGGTTCTCTGTATGTCAGCTGGAGTGTAAGCTGGTTATTGAATGAATGGTCTGGTGGATGTCTGTTCAAAAAACGTACCTATGAACTGTAAAGTTGAACTAGGCTGAAGAAATAAACATACACCTAAATTCTGCTGTGTCATTTGGGACATTTGGAACACTAGCTATAATTACTGATGATACGTTTTGTAGAACACTGTGAACTGGATTATCTCTCAAATAGCCCTTTAAGATGAGTAGCAGTACCCTCGAGATAGAAGGTGATGCAGATTCATACTCATGCATCAAATAATTAAAACAGCTCAATTGTTTGGCAAAGGGAGTCTGTTTTAATGACAAGTTTATAAAATGGAGAGTACAACGAACATCAGCAACTGCTCGATCTTCTCGGTCTCTTCACTTTTAGAAAAAACACAATATTTATAGCAAAAAATCGTCATAGCTAACGTACAACCTGCGCACGTACTAACATCATTCTGCGTGGCAATCTTAAAAACCTAACATGCAACATGATTGGTTATAGGAAGGTAACTTAACATAGGTACTATATCTGTATCTGGTAACGGGGAGAGGGGATTGGATAATAAATGTCTGGTGGGGCAACTAAGCCCTCCCTTCAAAATTGCCACTATGAACGTCACTAAAAGTACGAAGTCCCATTGGCTCTACTCACTATAGGACTTTAGATTACATGGTCCACTATGATTGGGTTGGCATCAACCCCACTCATACTTTTCCACCTATGTCTAGCAGCATGCAGAAAGAACATCCAGGTGTAGAGAAGCTCGTCTGCATCCCAGCTTCCCACCAATTATGCTACACTCAACCATCACCTCAGTGGTCATGTGTCAATTACTGCTTTGTAGTTTGGCCTTGTGTCTGTTCTGTACTCTAAGACCTTTCAAGGAGTGTGGGCATGGCGGGGATCCATGCGTAGGTGTGAAAGTCTCCTTCTTCCAACCTGTCTTTGTCACGTGACTGAACACTGTGAAATCGGCTTTTCTCAGTGTCTTTTCGTATATTTGATTTAATTCTACCAGTCTTCTGACGTCTGTGGCTTATCCTGACCTTTCTGAACAGGACCCTCTGTTCTCTTCTCTCCTTAATAGTATCCAATGTCGGCCTATTCCAGTCAGAAAATACCTTGGTTTCTTGGCATGGTCATCCTTAACTGAGTTTTGTTCTGTCTTGAGTCTCGATTTTCTTCCAGTCAGAAAATACCTTGGTTTCTTGGCATGGTCATCCTTAACTGAATTTTGTTCTGCCTTGAGTCTCGATTTTCTTGCTGCGACACACTCCATCTGAGGCCTTTTGTAACCTTTGTTCAATTCTGCTTATGTGCGTAGTGGACTTACATTCATACATAAAGTGCTTCTTGAGGTATATACTTGTAAACATTGGCGCTTGCCACAATCTATCAACTATAAAGCATAAGCAAGCTTCATGAGTTCTTTGCCTCTTGCAGTTACTTGCATCTGTACACGTTTAAACTAACTGAATATCTTCATCACGTATGTGGCATAAGTTTCTTCATCTTTGTCATCATCCTCTTCACCTTAGGCTGAAGATGTCACTTATCCATGGTATGTTGTCTCTTTGTCAGTATTCTCAGGTCATTAAATCTTCTATATGTGTGTAAGTCCGATTCCTTATGACGTTACCATTCATTATCCTTCATTATCTTCAGGTATTTTATTCAAACAACCATTATATTGTTTAGTATGTAGGTATGGCTTCTTTAATGGATACCTTACTGTGCAGGTTTTCTTAGGTGTCGGTATATTAACAGGTGCTGGCAACCTGATGGGTACTGGGCAGAGCCCATATGCTGCTCTCTGCTGATTTCACTGTTCATCATACGTCACATACTTTGGTTTGAGCCCAATAGGTAATGGGAGGGGGGCAACTGGAGTGGGGACGATACTTGACACTTCCTCTTCACTCCCCCCATGAGCGATTCATCGATCACTCTCACTTCTTTCTTTGTATTCACTTTTTCTTCATCCTTCAGTTTTATTTCATCTTCTGGATCTAGACATTTTGGTCTGAAGAGATGGTTCTTTGGGGTCCATATCTTTATGGATCCTTTCAAGCATCCTGCTTTTCTTACGTGCTCATCCTTGTTCCATTTCATCAGTTGACATTCTCCACTTGGACTGCAATAGATACATTTTCCCACATATTTTCCATGATTTCTTGGATACAGGAACTTAGTTCCCTCTGGTGCATAAATGCTGCTCTTCACAAAGTCTCTTACTTCTTCATCAGTTAGGTCTTTGGGCTTCAATGCTGACTCAACATCAATCATGATGTTCATCCCTATAGCCTTCTTTGCAGTCTTCTGGCATTGTGAGATTATTAATTTGATCACACAGAATCCAAATAATATCATCACCAACAGGGATCCTAAGAACTTGAATGCATCTTCTATCCATTATGGAATACATGAAAACAATGATCCAAACCAACTGTCATCATCAACTTCGTCAGCTTCATCCATAATCTGATTCTGTAGTTTTTTTCTGTAGTTTTTTCAGCATGTCTCTGGCCTATTTTAAGGTTCCATTCTCATTATCGTGTAAAGGTATAAATGTCCAACATGATTCTCCGATTTTTGCAGACATACCTCCATCCACAGCTGTGATCATGTCTAAGACATATCTGTTCTGGAGTGTCATCAGTCTGATTGCTCTCCACTCTTCTCATATTGCATTAAATCCTTTTATGGTTGTGTTGATGGTCTGCAATAACTCCCATCTGCTTATCTGCAACCATTTAGTATTTGCTCCAACCTGAATTCTTGGCATCAGGATCGTTGTAAACACAGATGAGGTCAGGCTGAACAACCTGTGTTCGTATGGGATAGCATCGAAAGCTTCTATGGATTTTGCCGAAAAATAATTTTCTCTCTTTGTTCTTTTCATAAGCTCCAGAGATCTCTTCTTTCTCAGGTGAGCATCTGCTTTCGGGCAACTATCAATTTTCACATCACTTTTTGGAATCAACAACGCTGGAACATGGACATTCACCAATGTACATATACCTCTCCAATTATTCAGCAATTTCATGTATGCTTGGGATCCACATGCCCAATAGTGATCCATGATCACTGCAGTACCATGCATCATTCCTGGAGCATCAAAGACTCGGCTACAATTGTGATTCTCTCCCATTTTCCTCATGCCATTATTTCTGAAACAGAACTTTGGGCTCTTCAATGTCATCCTCTGTCCTCGACCCATGTCAGTAGTTTAGCAAGCTTTGGCCATAATGACTTGCATCCCTTTTGCACTATATCAGTGGTAGCCTGGTAACAACCTATTACTACCCATGTTCTGCAGATCACTACTCCTTTTTCCCATCCATTTGGTGAAAGCACTATTCCCCAGATTTGCATTTGACCATTGTTCCTCCATCTGCGAGATTCTTCTGAAGTCTTTCCTGCAATCTACAATTGTTTGTTTTATTCACTTCTCTTCTGATCTCTGCTCCTCTTATTATTGGTTTTTCATATCTGATCACTATATTCTTCGTCTTGGCATTGTTTCTTGTCTTTATGTCTTGGACATAATCATCTTCGTCTGGATCTGTTTTTTCAGTCACTCATTTGAGTGAAGCATCACCTCCCATGAACTGACCTCTGGTTCTGCACATTTCTATATGTGACAGACAGTGTGCTGTCTGTACATCTATCTCGATAGCTACAAAGATTTTTGACTTTGCCATGCTGTAGGGCAGAAGTGCACATACAAAGCATTCTTCATCCGAAGGTCGTCTTCCAACTTCCTTCATATGCTGGTACAATATGTTGTTTCCCAAATGTGCTGTGCTATCCAGGTAATCATTCATTTCATTATTGTCGTCTTGTGTGCTTCATTTGGCTCTTATCCTTTTGATATGAGCTTTCACAAGCATGCCACGTAATACTTCTGTATAGCTCCTTCTTGCTGGAGGATTCTCAGGCATCTCCATCAATGATCCGGTAGTTTCCTTTTGTATTGTTCGGGTCGGATGTTGTGCAATTTGCTTCATCCTTTAAATATACCAATCAGGCATAAAAATGTCTCTTATAATGTCTGTTTGTGTCTTCTCTCCAGGCACTGTCCTGATATCATGTCTCGCAGGATCAGGTGTGCTTGCAGATGTTGTCTCTATTTGCTTATTTTCTAAAGCCTTTTGTCTCTTTAAAAGTTCAGCTTTCTCTATTTGTCTCTCAACTTCTCTTGGTGTGGAACTTCTCATCGTTGTTTGTCCAAACTTCCCCCATTCTCTGGAATGTGATTCTGTACTTATAGACACTAGACCAGGTGTGATGGTACTTATTATCTGTGTGGGTGTAACTCTCATCGATCTCTTGTGTGGTTTACTTTGCCAACTCTGTCTTCAGCGTTTCAACACTTTTGCTACAATAAGCGTTGTGTGTGTATCATTGCTTACCACATCTATTTCAAGCTCAGTCACTCTGTCATTTTTTCTTGGAACAGGAATGACTATATAAAGTCTGGGCACTCTTGTGGGTATCAAGCGTGCATTCTCAGGGACAACACTTTCTGCACCTATAAAAAATGCAGTTCTGATCGTTAATGACAGTAATATGATTATGAATATAATGCATGCATAAACAATGCAGCGGTAGGTCATCTTACAGCATTTGTTTCTTGGGCAATATGAATGTCTCTCCTCCTGAGGGAGGATAATGCTGCTACTCTGGCTTCCCATCTCGATCATCTAAGGAAGCACAAACTGGTTCTTTAATAAATGTTCATTATTATCACTTTTTCTGGATTCTGCTGTTTGTGCTTCACAGATAAAAAGTTCTGGACCAGTTGTCCTCTGATTCTAGATGATGAACTGTCTCTTATCTCTGGAAACAGTTCTGTTTGCAAAGTAATGTTCCAACAATGAACGATGACCCTGCCAAGTCTATAATATGTGGCCCATGTAGACTAGTTCCCAGTCTATACCTCAAATCTGCTTCACTCCAGATGACATGTTGCTTCCCTGTCAGCAAAATTGTATTTTTTGTCAATACTTACATAATCTGTCCCTTGAATGAAAAGTCTCTACACTCTTCTGTGATTTTCATGAGAAGAAAGTGCAACCTGCACTATTATACTATGTAGAAGCATACTCAAGTTTGTAGTGTTCGCTGGATCACGGATGAATGTGAATACATCAACATTGGCATGTCTCCCAACAAGGACTGGAAAATTCTCGATTAAACGAAAAAATACTGCATTTGCCAGTCTATGATTCTCTGGTGATAGGGACATTTGTCTTGTCCTTGCTGTACTCTGGAAGTAAAAGAAACTGTTCTGCAATCAGTGTGAGCAGTCTTCTTATTGTTTATTGGTTATCAGGATTTTGCAAGAACTCTGTTATGCTTCTAAGTGTCCCCACCAACAACGGATAGGACCTCAATACCAATTCAAAATAAGACAGTATGTGCCTAGGGAGGTCACTATTGTGTGAAACCATAAGTAAGTCCAAACAAAGACTCTGTGTGGAAGGACTCAGGATATTGTATTCTTTTACAGTTTATATATCCTCGATCAAAATTTGGCATAGCTTTTCTTATCAAGGCTTTGGTGTGCCTCAGTCTACAAGCTACTTGTGGCTCAAT
Source organism: Ambystoma mexicanum (assembly GCF_040938575.1). NCBI lineage: Eukaryota > Metazoa > Chordata > Amphibia > Caudata > Ambystomatidae > Ambystoma > Ambystoma mexicanum. The sequence goes on from NC_090939.1 coordinate 327,881,824, forward strand.
ACATGCAATTCCTCTTCTACTCTGCAACTAGGATGCACAGAGTGTTCGTATTTGTGTTTGTAATTGTGTCCTTTTTCCCTTATTTTGCTCAAAGGAAATGTCTTATAACTGGGTCACAACCTTATCACAAAGGTTTCCTTGCTTTTTTCACTTGACTGGTCATGCGTCCTTCTTCCTCGTCATAGATCTCGTCTGCACGTGCTGTTGTTCTTCTCGTTGTCTCTAGTTTCTCCGGGTTGGTGTGCGGGCAGAGGGGTCTCTCCGATATATGGCTTGATGTCTCCAAGGAAGATCCAAGCTCTTCTTCCCTGTAACTTGACTGCAGGTGGCATAATATCCTCCACAATGAAAGGGCCATGGAACATTGGCTAGTCCCACCTTTTTCTTGTGTGATTCCAAACTAGGACGGTATCCCCAGGGTATAGTTGAGGTACACGTAACTCCGGGACCTTGTCAGCTGTAGTATCTCCTTCTGTATTCTGTACTGCCCTACACCCTCCTTGTCGTCGTTGCAGCTGTCCTGAACTTACAGAAGCACTGGAAGTCATATAGGTCAGGTAGTTTTGCATTTCCAATCCTAACACTTCTCCTGTTGGCTGAGCATCACATCTAGCTCTAGTTCGAATCATTAATGGCATTGGCATTCTTCTGCCCGTCACAATTTCATGTGGCGTAAGATGGTGATAAGAACCAGGCTGGTTTCTGAGTGCATACAATGCCAGTGGAAGGCAGTGCCACCATCCTTTCTTCAGATTAAGCTTCAACTTGGCTATCCTTTCTTTTAACAAGCCGTTGAGCTTCTCACATATCCAATTCCCTTACAGCTGATACACCAACAAAAACCTGTGCTTTATACCAAGCAACACGCTGATCTGTTCAAATACTACATTAACAAAATGAGGACCGTTATCTGACCGCATCACTTCAAAAACTCCCCATCAGTGAAACACTTCCCTCACCAAGAATTTGGCTGCACAGGTAGAGTCTGGGTGTGTACATGGACCTGCTTCTGTCCATCTAGAGAATGGACACACCACAACAATTAGATACCTGTGCCCATTACATACTTGAATCATATCGACGTAGTCGATGTGCAAGTGCAGAAAAGGACCATTAGGCCTTGGAATGAATCCTCTGATCACACATAGTGTATGCCCAGCCGTGAATTTCTGACAGACTATGCAATTTATCATAAAAAATACAACATGCTCAGCTAGGTTTGGCACAAACCAGTCTTCAGCAATAGTTGCTGCTAGATTCTCTCTGGTTATATGCACTGGATAGTGTAACTGTTCCAGTGCTATTTTCAGTAGGGCTATAGGCATTACTGGTTTACCAGTGCTGTCCTTTTGCCACAAAGCCTCAGAGAGGTTTAAAGAACACCCTCTTCGCTTCCAAAGATTCTTTTCTTCCTGTGGTACCTCCCCTTTGAGCTCCATTAACTGTGTTTTTGACATATTATTTCATCGTCAGTTGTCACATACTTGTCTTCAGTGTCTGCTGCTTGATTTCCGCGCAAGATAAAATCTGTCCCTTTTGTGTGGGCTGCGCATTTTACGACTGCTATGCCCACTGGGAGTTGTAGTGCCTTAATGAGCCTGTCCAATAAGGCTGCCTGCTGCACTGGCGTGCCGTCCGCTCAGAGGTAGCCCCTCCTTTTCCTGCGCGTTAAGCCTGCTTTTACTGTTAACGTCACATAGGCAGAATCACTGTATGCCGTTACTTCCTGATCTGTGTGATTCTCAATCGCGAGTATCAATGCCAATAATTCTGCAGCCTGTGCTGAATAATGAGAGGGTGAAAAGTGCACTAATAAGTACTCGAAATTCCCCATTTGCTGTGTGCTTTACCACAGCGGTAGCTGTATATCTCTGTCCGTCATTTTTATCGATCCACGAAGAACTGTCAATGAAAACGATTTCTCCTTCTGCCAATGCATTTTCCTTTACTCATGGGATCTCATCATAGAATTCTTCATAGTTCGCTCAATCATGTATTGGCTCTCCTTCAGTAACCGGCTCTGCTATGAACATAGCTGGGTTAACTATTCTGCATCAAACTATTTTAATCGCTGTATGGAAATGGTGAATAATGCATGCTCAACGAATAACGTCATTGGGCACCCCATTACAATGGTTGTAGCTTTCCCTATGACGAACGCGGCGGCAGCCAAACTTTGTTTGCACAGGAAATGACCTCTCATTACCGGGTCTAAAATCCCACTGCAGTATGCCAGGGGCTTGTACCACAACGTGGTTTTCTGTGTAAGGACTGCTGTCATAACAGTACCATCTGTGTGTGAAAACAGGTAGAATTCCTCTGCATAATTGGGAATCCCTAAAACTGGTATCTTGCAAATGGTCTTTTTTAGTTCATCAAACCCTTCCTCCATGGCCTTAGTCCACACAATTTTTTCTTTTGTTGCCTGTGCTTTCTTTAAGGCTTGTAATAAGGGCCTGGTATAAGAGCTGTAGTCAAAGACCCATGCCCTGACTTAATTACATAATCCTTGAAAACTTTGCATTTGTTTTACCATGTGTGGCTTAGCTGTTTTCAAAATAGCTTCAGCTCTTTCAGGCATAACCTTCTTTCCTTCATGTGAAATCAGTTGTCCTATGTACAACACTTCTTGTTGACAATACTGTAACTTCTCCTTGTCAACTTTATATCCTTTCTCAGCAAGTATAGTCAATAACTGAATAGAATTGCATCTGCACTCTTCCTCTGTTTTGCTGCAGACTAAATGGTCATCCACGTATTGCAAAACAATACTCTCTAATGCAATGTTCCTTAAGTTCATCTGCAGGACTCTATTGAAAATCGAAGGAGACTCACAATACCCTTGGGGCAACCTTGTGCTTTTCAGACAAACTTGCCTGAACGTGAAAGATGTCAAATCTTGTGAGTCATTGTGCAATGGGACAGAGAAAAATGCATTTTTCAAGTCAATGGCCCTCATTCCAAGTCAGACGGTAGGGGATACCGGACACCGGTACGGAGACCGGTGCCGGTAATCCCTTACCACCCGTTTCCGAGGTTCCCTAACGGGAACCGTAAGGGACGTGTGGTCGGACCACACATCCCTTGCCATTCGTGAGCCCGTTATTTGCGCCCTCCCCATTCTCATTGAGCCCTATGGGGGCTCAAATGGGAATGGGGAATGGTTTGTTCAATGGGGACTTACCGGTCCCTCCAGGGTCGGAATGAACAACACCGGAGGCAGTACCGGTATGGGAGGCAGCCATGGAGCTAATTGCTCCATGGCTACCACCATACTCGGAATGAGGACCAATCACTGTGAAATACCGTGCCTCAACAGGTATGTTACATAGAATTGTAGACGGGTTAGGAACTAGAGGGAACGCAGCCTCTACTATCTGGTATATCGGGCGAAGATCTTACACTAACCTCCAAGACCCCCCTTCCCTTTTTCACTGGGTAAATTGAAGTATTGCATGACGACTCTGACGTCACTAAGATACCTTGATCCATCAAGGCAGAAATTGTCTTAAAAATCCCTCCATCTGCCTCCCTAGACATGGGATACTGTTGTGCTCTTGGTAAAATTGCTCCTGGTTTCAATTTAATCTTCACTTCTCCAACTCCTTTCAGTAAGCCTACGTCATAAGGGCCTGTAGTCCATACTGAGACAGGCACCTTTGCCATGTCGTCATCAAAATATTCAGGACGTTGTTGTGCCAATATCATCCTCTGGGGCACCTCTCTTTTAATCATTTTCACCCAATTGATGAGATTAACTTCGAATGTCATCTCATCTTCACCAATTTGTTCTTCAAATAGATCATTATCAGTGACGTCAGTCAATCTGTAACTTTCTCCAATGGCAATTACTGCGCACCATTGTCTGCCTTCATCATCACAGCCATCAAGCAAAGACATTTCTCCTCGCACTATGGCTGCATGTATTGTTAAGGGAAACACTCTTCCCTTTTCCTCATGCATAGGTATTCTTGGTCTGAACAGAAACTCATCTGGTGTTCTCATTGTTCTGTCTGCAAGGCCTGGTAGCCATAACATTAATATGTGCACTCCAGATGCAAATATCTCAGTTTCTAATGGAATAGCCCACATACCATTCCTCCTGCGTATGCTCTGATTATTTCACACACGCTTAAATAATACATTCCTGGAGTTGAACACACTATGCCTTCCTCAGTGAATGAGATTGTCATGGTTAGGTTTGCCATCAAATCTTGTCCCAATATATTGACAGGCGGTTGTCTCAAATATAATATTGGCACTTTCATGTCACATTCTCCTATTGAAACTGGAAGATCCTTTGTAAAGATTTTGTGGCTCCTGTAAAACCTTGGGTATTCATGGCATCGCCAGATAAATAAAACGTACCTTCACGTATACACGAGAGTGTCGCACCCGTGTCCACTAGGAACAAATAGTCTTCATCCCCTATAGCGATATCTACGCTTGGTTCCTCGTGAGGGTTTGGTGTCACTGATAGGATGTAACACATTAGGTCTCCCAGTGAGCGGTCCTAGTCCATGTACAATTTCGTCCCACAGTTAGTGAATGGATTTCCTCCATCACTCGTTGCATTTCCTGCTCTAGACTTCAATACCTGTCCTTTACTTTTAGTCTGTACAAGTTGCATCGGAGACTGTTGAGACTGCCCTTGCGGGAAATTAGTCACAGTCTGTTGTGGCTGTAAGCGTTACTGCACTCTCGGCGCTTGCTGCTGTACAGTTTGATTCTGCAAAATTCCATCTCCTCCCTGCTGCGAGAACGCAGGTGGATTCATCATCCCTCCTATTGGTTATTTTGCACTATCCCTTGACATCTGCATGTACGCGCTAGATGTCCTGTCATCCCACACGTCCAATACGTTGGCGGTGGTCTGATCATTTGCCCATTTTGCATATTTTGATTTCTGCCTTGCATATTCTGAAAACCTCCCTGATTATTCTGCCATCCCCTTCCTCAGTAGCCTCTTGCTCTTGGGCTAAACCCATTATTGCTTTGATCGAACTGCCTTTGGTTATTAACCTGCTGCATATTGAATCCATCTGGGCTAGTTGACAATGCCCCTTCAATGGCATATTTTGACAATTTTTTCTGCACTAATTTGGCTTCTTCGCCTTTCCTTGCGTCATTCTTCTTGAGATTTTTCTCTTGTAACAGCCTGCAATAATTCACAATGGTCAGTTGTATTTCAGACCTTGGCTTAGCTTCAATTCCTACCAATATATGATAAAAAAACAGGTTTGGTTTTCCCCCAAGATTCACAAGTTTCCAGCACCCATGCGTCTTGAAAAGTCTGAATGTAAGGCAACGGATTATCTCCCTCTTGCATCTTACGTGTCATTATAGTTCCCATGTCAGAAGTGTCCAGGTATAGCACTCTAAGCGCTTTCCATACCGCGGTTCTGCAATTGTTAAACAGCACTCCGTCATGCACAGTATTAACTATAGTCACACCAGGGTAACCTCTTGTGTCCAAACATTGTCAGCTCTGTCACCATGTATGGCGATCAAAAACCCTTGCTATCTCCTATAGCCATTGTATTGCCTCCCGTCATTTTTTCTAACTTGTGTATACATTTGCCAGCTCCAGATGTCAACATTAGGAGCTTGTTATTTAGATTCACTCTATCCATTTGCGGCCACGGTATATACTGTGGCCTTGTCCCTCCCTTCTCTAATAAGGGAAACTGTGCGCACTAAACTCCTTTTCTTCTCTCATCATTTGTCTCTCTACTGCAAGGGTAATATTCCCACATCCCCGTCTGTCTGGCAATGTCCTTAACCTGCTTATGTATGGTGGGGGAGACACCCCCCTCTGACCGTGTGGCAGTCCTTCATGCTGGTCTGACTGTGTCATTGACTCTGGCACTTTAGATGTGGATGCGGTTGAATCCAACCATTTTATTCCCTTTCTCCTAGAGAAACATTTCTCACAACCTCTCTCTGCGTCTCTCTCTTCTCTTTCTTCTCTTTCTTCTCTTTCAGAGGCTTCCCTTTTTTTCATCTGATATTGACTGCGCCCAACTTGTGCAGCTTCACTCATCTTCCTCATTTCTATTTAGTGTTAGTCGATCTAACGACAGCTCTCTATGTCTGCTGCAGCGTGAAGTGTCCTCAGTATCGTACAACTGAGTGCTTTCAAATCGCTCATCCTTTCTGTTTTCTAGTCCCATCTCATCATATATCTTATCAATTGTCTCTCTGATACTTCTGGGGTCAAAGTTATCTTCTAGAATTACTTTAGATGTGCCTAGTACTGAATTGTACCCAGGTATTCTTCTATATCTTCCCATTCTACTACTGGATCAGGTTTTCTAACTTCCCTTTCCAGATATTTGAGATCACATGTTCTCTGTCTTCGCTTGCGTTCTACATCATCATCAAACTCTTTACGTTTCTTCGCTTCCTCTCTAACCCTGTCTTCTTCTTTTTTCCTTGTATCTCTTCATTCATTCGCCCTTCGTATTCCCTCATCTTTCTGTCTTTTTATTCTCTTCTCTCATATATTTTGTTCTTCTTCTTCTATTCTCCTTTGTTCTACTCTTTCCTGATCATCAGCTGTTCTTTGCTTATTATCTGCTGAATTGATTAATAACTTGTGGCACATGGAAGTGGCCTGTTTCTACAGTAGCTCTAAGGACATTCTGCAGTGCTTATGGAAAGCTCAAGGGTGCTGAGTCAAAATGCTAATAGAAACTGTGGCTAGACACCTTGCCTTGCCTGCGTGATCACCTTTTTCCTCTTTGCGTCTCTCCTTGTCCCTCTGGACTTTGGAGGTAACATATCTTTCGTTGTCTTGATCTGGGCTTTCGTCACTACTTTGCATAGGTGACTCATATGACGTGTTGCTATATCCGTTGCTGCTTTAAGTTCTCTTAGTGGGTACAATCCTTTGTCTTTACTAGCTTTCTTTTTTATTTCAGACAGGGTGGGTGGCCCAGAAGCCTCTTCACCCCCCTCTTTGCATATATTCAGTATCCAATCTAACAGCGGCTCCTCCACTCTTTCTTCTTGGTACATCTTCCAAAGTTCTAAACTAGCCAGGCGCTTGTCTAACTTTTTGCCAGTATACGTGGCATGTAAATATGTCATCATGTGCTGCAGGACCGTTTTAGATAGCGATCCACTTTGGGGCCATCTCATAAACATTTTGTCTGCGGTCCCTTTAACCCATTCCGTACTGTACTGTTTAAGCTTAGGTGCATGTTTTGGCAACTGTTTGCACATGTGTATTAACAGAGTAATGTCTTCCATGCTTAACTCGTTTATCCCTTATTCATATAACACTTGTTTCTTTTTTCACTTTACACTTTATTACAATTGCTTCTTAACAATCAACAATATGAGCAAGCACCAATCGTCGCAAGCTCCAATCCCATTATTTCAACAATTTTTTTGCTTTCATCTTCCTAAAAAACAACTATCAATCAATGTCATGCAACTGTTTCCCTTTACAATCGTGCACTTTTCATGCTCTTATTTCACAAAAACAGTTTTCGACTATGACATCACGAGTTAACTAAAACACATAAAACAAACAGACAAACTATGGCCAGCCACATGAACTTTATGCCATCTGCTCTCTCAGACGCATCTTACCCCTATGTTTATTCCGATATGGAAGTCAAGCCTATCTCTTTCAGATCATCTTTAATCGATATGGTCTACTACGTCATCCTATTAACAGGACCTTAGATAAGGGCTTCTGCTTGCGTTCTTTAAAACCTAGGCACTGGTCGTATACTCTTATTGCGGCCACACTCACAATAACTCTTTATATTGCTTGGCCACACTTGAGTCAATTTCTTTCCCCTTATACATATATTGCACTCATATTCTAACGTTATATTGTATCCCGCCTCCGTCCATTATCTTCCCTTTACTTGTTTTCTATGCATGCATGCTTTTGCCAAAGAATTCTATCTTTTTTACTCACTGTTCGCATGTCTTTCATCTACGGACACTCGGGATCACCGCCTTTGTTACCACTTCTCTGTGCCGCTCGTCTGAGTAGGAGGGTTTTTTGGGGGAAAGCAAGGAACCCGTCACACCTAACCTGCAGGGTTTTTTAGTTAATCTATCCGCTATCTACAGGGAGCTTCTCGTTCTATCAGCCAGATGGCAAAGGACGTGTGATATTGCAGAGGACCTGTAGTTACTTATGTCGAAGGTCGATGGGACTTTATCTAATCAAACCATCCTCTGCTACCAAGTGAACTGGATGATCTTTCAAAGAGCCCTTTAAGATGAGCAGCAGTACCCTCGAGGTAGATGGGGATGCAGATTCATACTCATGCATCAAATAACTATGACAACTCAATAGTTTGGCAAAGGGAGTCAAGTTCATAAAACGGGGAGTACAACAAACATAAGCAACCACTTGATCTTCTCGCACTCTTCACTTTTAGAAAAAACACAATATTTATAGCAAAAAAATCATCATTGCTGACGTACAACCTGCACATGTACTAATGTCATTCTACATGGAAATCTTAAAAACCTAACATGCAAAGTGATTGGTTATAGGAAGGTAACTTAACATAGGTACTATATCTGTATATGGTAACGGGGAGAGGGGACTGGATAATAAATGTCATGTGGGGCAACTAAGCCCTCCCTTCAAAAAATGGGCACTATGAACGTCACTAAAAGTACTACGTCCCATTGGCTCTACTCACCATAGGACCTTAGATTACATGGTCCACTATGATTGGGTTGGCATCGACCCACTCATACTTTTCCACCTACGTCTAGCAGGATGCAAAAAGAACATCCAGGTGTAGAGAAGCTTGCCTACACCCCATCTTCCCACCAATTGTGCTACAATCAATCATCACCTCAGTGGTCATGTGTCAATTACTGCTTTGTAGTTTGGCCCTGTGTCTGTTCTGTACTCTGAGAACTTTCAAGGAATATGGGCATGGCAGGGATTCATGCGTAGGTGTGAAAGTCTCCTTCTTCCAACCTGTCTTTCTCATCTGACTGAACACCGTGGAATCGGCTTTTCTCTGTGTCCTTTCGTATATTTGATTTAACTCTACCAGTCTTCTGACGTCTGTGGCTTATCTTGACCTTTCTGAAAAGGATCCTTTGTTCTCTTCTCTCCTTACTTGTATCCGATGTCGGCCTGTTCCAGTCAGATAAGACCTTGGTTTCTTGGCATGGTCATCCTTAGATGAGTTTTGTCCTGTCTTGATTCTCGATTTTTCTTGCTGTGACACACTCCATCTGAGGCCTTTTGTAACTTTTTTTCAATTCTGCTTATGTGTGTAGTGGACTTACATTCAACTGCTTTGAGGAAGTTCAGCAAAGATATCAGAGACTACACACACTCCCCATCCTCCCAGGAGAAGTAGCTATCTAGATCTTCAACGAGAAGCCTGCCTGGTTCATCTTCTTCGATATATTTAAGAAATAGATAAGTTGTGTGGATGTGCTGTTAAAAAGCAGATCATCTCAAGGTCACAATTTCTGCCTGATGATTGGCAGACACGTGACCAATTAGAGTTGTGGCGAGGTGCTAATGGAGAGAAGTGTAGGACCTTGTGGCATGGTCACTCTGAATATTGCCTGGCTATCTCTTAATGTTGTGACTTTTTCTATTTCCCATTGTAGATCACTGATCGAGTGCCCAAGGGTGATGAGCAGAGGTAGGCTGTAAGCTGCTGCATTGATTAATAACCTTTGGCACATGGAAGTGACCTGTTTCTACAGTGGCTCTAAGGACATTCTGCAGTGCTTTGATGGAAAGGTCCAGGGTGCTGAGTCAAAATGCTAATAGAAACTGTGGCTAGACAGGAGAGCAGCAGCGCAGACAGAGTCAAGACTGTAAAGTCCAATTGATCTTACACTTAGCATGAATGGTAACAGTCACTGGGCCTCATTCCGAGTATGGCGGTAAGGGATAGCGGCCACCGCTAACGAGAGCAGTGGCGGTAATCCCTTACCGCCATACTCCGAGTTCCCTTTGCGCCATGGAGGTTTTAACACCTGCTTTTAGCAGGTGTTAAAAACCATGGCGCTAAGGGACCTTGATGTTAATTACGCCACCGTAATTTACGGTGGCGTAATTGACGCCTTCCCCACTCCCATTATGCCCTATGGGGCAAGAATGGGAATGGGGAAGGGTAAATGGGGATTGGGGAATTACCGCCCCGCCAACCTTGGAATGGGGCGGTAATTCCGCCATCCACCAAGGCGCTGCCGGTCCGGGTACGGCGTCAACCAAGGCGTTAATAGCGCCATTGGTTAGCGCCGTACTCGGAATGAGGCCCACTGTGTGTGTGTGGGATGTAAGCTGCAGCATTGTTTGGGACCTTGTGGCAGGTGATGGTCCCTGCAGTGGCCCCAAGGCCTTTCTGCATCCCATTGGAATGCATACTTGCATTGCTTTGCATGGTGCTCACACGAAATGTTTCTCTTTAGTGTCCCTTTGTAGTAGTCAACTGGACTACTGAGCATGAGGAGTGGTAGGTGAAAATCCATGTTTGCCTCCTTTTTAGTGTCTTTGTTAGCCCTCTAAACCTTTTGCACACTTTATGCTGTCAAAGTCTTTTCTTTGCTCCTGTGAGTTTTAATCCAAAATCCCACTAGAGAATGAAACTCATTCTTTGACAGCTGGGTTGGGAGGATATAAAACTTCCAGGGCAGGGGTACTGAAACTGCCGTCCTTTTCAATGTGTATTTGTTTTACAGGATGCTGGCAGCTATAAACCTTTTATGTCGTTGCAACATGTTCTGTCCTTTTTACCCAAAGGGTGGGACTTGTATTAATGGAGTCTGGAGTGAACTCAGATTCTCTGTTGTGGGTATCTGGTTTCTGCGTGTGTGACACAATGAATGAGACAGCCCTGACTGAAACTGACATGAATGCAGTGTAGTGTGCTTAAGGGTTGAGTAGCTGCCCCAGTCCACATTCTTTGTTATGGGTGTCTGGGTGGGGTGAATGGCCTGAATGCCTGGGACCCTGATTGGCTGCTTGCCTGCTTAAATGCCCTTCTCCATGATTGGCTGACCGAGCCTGGCTCAGCCAGAGTGAATGAGGGACATTTGTGTATATCTGGGGACCTCTCACTTACCAATTCGTTCAGAAGCGGAAGTCCAAGATGAAGCAAGAAGTAGCTGTTCCTTGAAGCCAGCTGGAGGAGATGTCTGCTGCTGCAATTTCTTCAATGTAATCCGAAAGCTGTTGTGTCTCCCAAGGACTGATCCAGAGAGGACCTGCAAAGGAGACTTCTCCCCGAGCTACGAAGGACCATCATGCAAACTGCTACACTGCATCAAAGTATCCTGGAAGCCAGTCCTGTCTGCCTGCCATCCGGAGAAGTGGTCTTCGCGAGTCCTGAAAAGGAGTGCCCGGACATCTCAATTCGAAATAGTCCATTGGTGTCGCCCAGGTTCTGGAGGTGCTTCGACTCAAGACAATTGGTTACTCCTTTTCAGGACTTACAAAGACCCCTTTCTCCGGACAGCAGACACACAGGACTAACTTCCAGGGCACTTCAAATGAAGAGTAGCTGGTTGCACAATGGTCCCTCGTAGCTCGGGGAGTGTTTTCCTTCGGTGGTCCTCTCTGTATCAGTCATTGGAAGAACATGGCAACTTCTGGATTACACGAAGAAAATGTAGCATCCGACTTCTCCTCCAGCTGGGCTTCAGAAACAGCTTCTTCTTGCTTCAGCTTCGACTTCAGTTTCTGAACAAATGGGTGAGTGAGAGGTCCCCTGTAGTACACATTTGGTCCCCATTCATTCTGGCTGAGCCAGGCTCAGTGAACCAATCCCACAGAAGGGAATTCATGCAGACAGGCAGGCAGGAAGGAAGACAGCAATCAGGCTCACAGGCATTCAGGCCATTCACTCCACCCAGACACCCATAACAAGCAATGTGGATTGGGGTAAGTACCCAGCCTTTCAGCACACTATGAAAATAACTTTCACTCCAGTTTCATTAAGGGCTGTCTCAGGCTTTGTGTCACACACACCATACCCAGACACCCATAACACAGAATGTGAATTCACTTCAGACACCATTCACACAGGTCCCACCCCTAGGGTGTACCCACAACAGTCTAGGGTCACCACTGGGCCTAGTCCACCAGGAGCTGGGACACCAGTGGATGCTGCTGAAACAGCTGGAAGGGAAGGAACCCCTTCACAGAGGTGGTCTTCTTACTCTTCCTCTTAGCTCTGGGTTTCCCCTTTGGCTTGGGTAACTGGATGTCAGTCAGACCCTGTTTGACCTGTGACCAAGTGACTGCCTCAGTAGTTAGGTGTATCCCATCTGAAATTAACCCCATCTCTACTAAGTCATTCCCAACAAAATGTTGGCAGGTACATTGTACTGAACAAGGACAGGAAGTGTTGCTGTATTGTCATCAATCTGAATGGTGATTAGGGCTACAGGAGAATGTTTTGGAGGCCCACCAGCTAACCTTGTGGTTCTCAGCGGGGCACCTACACAGTCCTCTGGCCTGAGCAGGGTCTGTCAAGCTAGGCCCACTGTCTCTCAAACGAGTTGAAGGCTGCTCATTTATAAGGACACTTCACAAAATTCTATGTGTATTCTGTCTGATAGAAGCCAGTACCTCTGAGTACTGGCCACAGGCCCCAAGGGACACTCAGGACATTTCTGCAGGAGCACCCAACAGGTACCAGGAATGCGGGAAAATTAATTGGCTCCACTGGGAGCCTGCTTTGCAGCAGGAGCACCACTACTCTTACTTCCACCCCCATGAGACTTATCCCCACTAGATCTTTGGACCTTAGAGGGGGTTGTTTAGGGGGATGTTTAGATATATTCAGATGTGGCTACTTGACTCCTCAGCCTTCTCAGGGGTGCCTTTTTGTTTATCCTTTTCCTTCCCACTGGGATCCATAGTGGACAGCCTGTGGGAGACTCACGTATCAGCCAACTTGGACAACTTAAAGGGGTCCAGTATATTCTGGTCAACAATGGATTGACGAAGCTCCGGTGAGCAAGCGTCAGAAACATTTTCAAAAAATATGAGGTGAGACAATTCAACAAAAGACTTGGCTTTGTAACCATCAACCCATTTTATTTATATGTGCAGCACTCACCCAATCAACCTAGGATACATTTTCTCTCTTGTTATAATTCCAAACCTCTTAAGGTACTAGCCAAACTTGGCAATCATAGCAGCTTCCATACACCCATACTGGCTTCTTTCTTCCACACTCAGTTTCAGAATGCAGTCATAACCAGTTTGAGGTGATCTACTTAATGAACACTAAGCCCAATCTCTATGGTCAACATCATGGATACCAAAAGCCATCTCAAATGCTTCTATCCTTTGGAGGATATCAGAACTCTCCAAATACACACTAACCAAATCTTTCATACATGTTTTAGCAGGAGACCTGACACTCTCAACTGGTTTGGTTGAAGTCTACACCCCAGATTTCTCCAGTTGGATTCTTTGACATTTTGTGTTTCTGTCTTTGAGTGCTACTTGTTGTGCCAACTCCTCCTTCTTCAACTCAGCTTTGGTCTCTAACCTTTTGTATACAACAGCTAACATCATCCTTAATAACTCAAGTTCCAGGGCACTTCCCTGAGAAACAGGAGAGGCGTCAATCACATTGGGAGCATCTGTTACTTCACCAGGGGTAAGGGCCTCATCAGAGCCCCCCACCATATTTCATCATGAGTATCACAATCTGCCTGGAAATCCACGAGGGCAGCTATAAACTCTGCCCTAGACTTCAACATCTGTTTCTCTCACTTCACAAGCACTCTGGAGAGCATGTAAGCTCATGCTGGTCAATTTACCATTTGCAATAGTTTCCATTGTTTGTAGTGTAGTTATCAGTATACACCACTAGAACCATAAAATAGTTAAGAAGTGTGGATATGTTGTAGTAACTAGGTTAAACACTGTTTCTTAAAGCCAGTGATCTCACTGCTGTACCACCAGTGTAAAGAATGGAGGGGGTATCTCTACTTCTGTCATCTTTTTGGGGAACAAAGGCACAGAACACCCCAGCCAAGGTTCTCTATATGGTAGCTTGGAAGAGTAACCAAGACGTAAGCACTCAGGAGGTGATGCAGGCAGGTTCTTAAGTACAGTGAGTCCCCAAGCCCCACAAAGGAATGTCCACACACTATGTTAGGTGATAACACAGATTCTTTATATAAAATAAGATACAGTATATATATATATAACTATGCCTTCAATCCATTGATCCATTGATTCTGATGGCATTGCCTGGGTGTACCAAAAATGGAGGCCACTCAGAGTCACTTCCAAGTCAGCATGTACCTGGCACTGGCCCATACCCTGCTCTGTTGGCAACAAACAGTTGTCCAAAAACACACATAAAGGGTACAAAGGTGTACCTCCACCAATCGGTGCCATAAGTGTATCCCATGGGTGTTATTCACAAAAAGGCACACATGAAGAGCTGCACTGCCAGAGATCCAGGCTGGAGCTCAATGGCAGAACACATAAAAAAACACAGAGAAGTGGTAAATGTTAGGCGGAAACCTGTGCAGTTCCCTCTGGGACCACTGCAAAAGATTTAGGACTACAGGCGTTGGCGGTGAACCCACTTGGTAGCAGTCTGCACCACACAGATTCACGTGGTAGCTGTGGCTGAGCAGTCAGACTTCTCTCAAGAAAAGTTGAGCAGTATGTGGAGTATACAATATAGGACAATTCTTCACAGCAAGACAAGCAAACACGCAACGAGGCTTAGTGTAAAGATATTAAGGCATTTATTTATAACAGAACATCTACGAAAAACACTAAGGCAAATCACGGCAAACAAATCAAACACAATTACTCTACGAAGTCGAAAACGATCAATCCCCCTAGCAATATTTCGACAACTCTAGGTTCTACCGGTATCACTTATTTTCAGACAGAGGTGTCTACCTCAACCCAGATGAGACTCGAAGATTAGTTAGGACGGGAGAGAAAAAGATAGGCAGGTCATGAAATCAACACAGTTCAACCCTACGCGGATAATAGATCGTAAAGTTCAGAGGCCAGGCCAACTCGGAGAGAGGCAAGGCACGATGTCCCAAAAAGTCTCTAGTGGAGATGCATTCAAGTCTGTATAGCAAATTGTTATTGGCAGGTTGAACCAGTTCAGAACAAAGGATGAGAAAAGCTTCGAGGCGACCCAACGGAACGGAGAGGATTAAGACACCTCAATCGAACCGATCGGAAGGGAAGCCAGGCGGACACGGTACCTTGTTGTGGAGGGCAGCTCCGGCGGGGGCAGTTGTTCCTGGTGGTGGATGCATGGCGGGTCTTTGCCAAGAGTAGAGATGATCTCGTCGTCGAAGAAAATGAAGTCCGGTGCACCACCAGGGAAGAGACCAGCCGCGGAGTGCTCCGTCACAAGGCACCACCTTTTGGTCGCGGTTCAGGGGTAGTGGCTATCCGGTTGCCGGGGTGCTCTGCACGGGCAATTCGAGCACTGCGTCCTGAGACGAATAAAAAGCAAAGGAGACTGGTTGTTCCCACCAGCCAGGGGAAGAGACTCTCCGGCATGGAGATCTCCTCTGTCGTCGGGAAGTGGTGAGTCGGTTCCGCAGGGCTCCACCGGAGGTATCGTCGTGCAGGTCGGCTCAGCGTTACCCTCGTCGGATTCTTTAGGTCCTGTGGCGACTTCTGAAGATCCAGTCCCAAAAGCCCTGCTTTTATGCAGAAAACCCCCATTCATTCAGCCTAGCTGTCAATCAACACATGCTAAGTGGTGAGCGGGAACGCTCACCACTTGGGCCAATCACTCCAGAGTGCGACCTTAGTTGGCAAGGCAACTCGGTCCAGGGTGCCTAAACCCCCTCCCACACCCCTGAGGTAACCCAGACAGAATGGCACCACTTTGGAGGGTCTCTGTACAGAGGCCCGCCAAAAGTGGAACAAAGGGCTCAACCTTTGGTTTAGGAGTCACAGAGACGAACACAGACGCCATTTTACAAACCGAGTTCTGGCAGAAAATACCCTCCGATAAACTTATTTACGATAAGTAGATCGGTGGTACGTTAGAGATTAACGAGAAAAGTATCAATCTCCAACAATGGGACGAATCCCATAGGGTTATGCTCGGGGTCGAACATAACAAGTAGTTTCCACTGCCACCAGCCAAAACTCGACGAGGGGGGACGGGACAGTGCCCCCTCGAGTAACAGGTCTAGGAGTAATCCAATTACCCCTACTAGTACGTCCACAATAAGATGGTTTGTACTAGTCCTGTTAGTAAATTTAGGTCTAGTAAAGCCAATGGTGACTTTACATGCCCGGGGAGACAGTAGTCAGTCCCCGGGTATGGAGTCTATGTGGGGGCCTGCTAGGACGCCCCAGTGTTACGGCACGTAGGGTGGAGTGTAACACACATAGAAAAACATATGAGACCCTATGGAGTAAAAGACCCCATAGCCCATCGAACACATTGATATTTCAAAGGAATTACACACACATACATGTCCAAGAGTGGGAGAAAAGAGACTCACTCTTGGCAGGATGGAAAAAACAAATTCCAGAAATACAGCAAAGCTGCTAGGGGACTCACTAGGTTAGGAAATTCAGCCTAAACCGAGAATTCTCCCTAACAGTAAACAAGGACTGGGAGGCCCTGTCTCACCTAAAGACATTTCCAGCATCACAAGTACATCCTGGTAATCCTAGATTATGCTACCCCATATCCATAAGCATTTCCTTTAAAGACCAACATGTCCCAACACAACCTCAAACATTTGATTCCTTTCTTATCCCAGGTGGGATTTCTGAAACTGAAATTCTAACAGATCAGGGCAGTTGTTTATGTCCAAATTGATGGCAGACGTTAAACCCATCCTACAGATTAAGACCGTACACACTTCCCTATACCATCCACAGACATATGGTTTGGTGGCATGTTTTAAACAAACATTGGAAAACGTTCTAAAAAAGTTGGTGGAAGCGGAGGGACGTAACTGGGATACTATGATACCTAGGGCTCTTTTTGCCAATTGGCAATCCCCACAGGCTTCATTTGGCTGCTCCCCTTTTGAACTCCTTTATGGACATGATCCAAGACATGTCTTTTACATGCTCTGGGAAACGTCGGAATAAAGAGAAGAGGCTGTTCTCCCCTTGTCACAAGCAGCACAATGGCTAAAAGAACATATGACTTTTGAATGAGAATTGGTACAGAAACATCTGGGATGTGCATAGGAAAACTGAAAGGCTCAATGTAATCAGTAAGCAGTACATAAATCATTCTCTATTGGTCAAAATGTACCTGTAAATTTTCCCAGCTCAGAGCACAAGTTGCGCTCACGATGGTATGGGCCATATGAATTATTAGCAAGAACAGGTCCATGCAATGATAAGGTGGCTCAAACTGAGCGAAAGTCCAAAACTGAGATCTATCATGTGATCCTCTTTAAAGGGTTCAAGGAGGACCCAGTGGAATCCTCTTCCATTCTGATGGCCACATTATTATCAGAGGAATTCCCGTATGTCTTTAGCAGTGAGCATGGAAGGGTTCAAAGGTTCCTACACTATGTCCGTGAACCTCCTGGAACGGTGATTGACCTAAAGCCCTATAGGATCCTGGATGTGAGAAAACAGGCGTTTCTCCAGAAGTTGGAGAAGAGGCTAAAGGCAGACATAATATAACCATTGAAAAGTCCATGGTACTCTCCAAGAGTCCTCGTTTACAAACCAGATCAGTCGGGGGGATTTTGTTTAGACTTCATAAAACTGAATGCTATATCCCAGTTGGACAATTATCCGATGCCATGGATTTGCGATCTGATTGACAGACCGGGATCGTATGTCTTTATCTCAATGATTGATCTAACGAAGGGTATTGGTGGGCGCCATTGAATCCTGCCGACAAAGAGAAGACATCTTTCTCCACTCTCCAGGGATTATTCCAATTTAAAGTCCTTCCCTTTGGGCTTCATGGGGCCGCAGCAACATTTCAACGACTGATGGACAAGGTATTATGACCCTTTTCCCACTTCTGTGGCGCATAACTTGATGATGTATTGATCCACAGTCAAACCTCGGAAGAACATGTATAGCATTTGTATAAAGTCACACAAGCTGTTATACAAGCTGATTTGACCACCAACCCAAAAAATTGCCATTTGGCACAGTCAGCTGTGAAGTATTTAGGGTTCTTTGTGGGGAATGGTCTGATAAAACCACAAGATAGAAAGGTCAAGGCAGTTCTGGAGACGCCTTCCCTGAATACAAAGACAGCTCTTCTGATATTTTTGGCACTGACAGGATATTATAGAAGATTTATCCCCAACTATTTGTCTGTAACATCCTGCTTAGCCGATAAGTTGAAAAATGCAGAGCCCCAAAAGTTGTGTTGGAAGAAGCAAGATCAGGCCACCTTTGACACTTTAAAAAGCATTCTCTGAAGTGAGTGAGTGTTGAAAGTCCCTACATTCAACAAAGAATTTACACTACAGACTGATGCATCCAAGGTTGGTTTGGGGGCCCAGGAATATGATTGCGTGGAACATTCGGTTTTGGATATAAGCAGAAAGCTTTTTCCCAGAGAGAAAAACTGTGCCTCCATTGAACTGTAGCCCCTTGACATCAAATGGGCCATAGGATATTTATGATATTATCTAACTGGTCATAAATTCAAATTAGTAACAGACCATTCTACTCTAACATGGCTCAGGTTAAGAAAAGATACAAACCCCCGGATAAGCGTTTGTTCCTAAACCTTCAACCTTTCTGTTTCAGCATTGAGCATTGAAAAGGCAAGGAACATGGGAATGTTGACTTTCTATCTTGATTTCCCTTGGAGGGAGATGGGGAAGATGAAACCATTAGGGGGAGTGTGTATGTGATGATCCACCAGGTCTCCTCACTTCTCCTCAGAGTGGCATCCTTTCCTATGAGGCTAGAGAGGTTAGGCTCTACCCAATTAACCCCCTAGTGGTGGTGATATACAGGAGGACTTTATAGGGAGATACTCCTCTCCTGGGGATAATGACATCCACCTGGGAAAAGGTCTCCCTAAAACTCTGTCACCTAACCCTTTACCCTCACGGTCACCGTTTTCTCCTAACATTGATATTGGAATCATGTGTTATTGGAAATCCATGACTGTGCCAAATGCAAAATATATTGGAGCGAGGAAGAGCAAGGGAAGCATATGGAGTATGCAAATACCATCAAGTACTGTAACGAGGTGTCCCACAGGAGTCATGAAGAATACTAAAGAGACTCTAGTGAAAGGTGTTGATGTTACACAAGGGCAGAGTCAACGATATTAGGCAGAAAGCAAGAAAGGACCAGAAGAGTCTCATTGCAGAAAACTGCAGTACGTGAACCAAACCCAGGAAGTTCAAACTGGCAAGACCGAATGTGAAGTAGAAGCATCTCGCCAGCATGACAGGATGATGCCAAATCATCCTGGGAGATGACAGGGAGCCAACTCACTTGGTGGTGGTGTGACTGCAGAGAAGTGGACCGGCAGGTCCAAAAATCGACCCTGAGACCACCAGCATGCTGCAGAGCCACGCAGGAAGCAGGAAGAAGGAAGAGGGGCACCTGCCACCCTGTGAAGAACTGGAGCTGTGTCCCAAGTATTTCACAGGTAATGGGGATGGGGAAGACCGGGTGGGGTAAGGCAAGTGGCCCAAATAGAACAGATTGCAGTGAAAGTCATCTCTCTCTCCTCAGTGGCCCAACAAATACCACTGATAAAACAGAGTGCATCAAGAGTCATCTCCATCGGCGCAGTGGGCCAACAAGTACCACTGATACAACAGAGTGCACCAGTAGTCATTTCAATAGACGCAGTGCCCCAACAAATACCACTGTAAAAACAGAGTGCATCTGGTGTCATCTCAATCGATGCAGTGCCCCAACAAATACTACTGGTAAAACAGAGTGCGAGAGTCATCTCCATCGGCTCAGTGGCCCAACAAATACCACTTATACAACAGAGTGCCCCAGTAGTCATCTCCCTTGGCGAAGTGGCCCAACAAATAACATTGATAAAGCAGGGTGTATCGGGAGTCATCTCCCTCAAATCAGATGCCCAAGAAATACCACTCTTATAGCAGGGTGTCTCATGAGTCATCTCCCTCAATGCAGTGGCCCAACTAATACCACTGTAAAAACAAAGTGCATCTGCTGTAATCTCAATCGGTGCAGTGGCCCAACAAATACCACTGATAAAACAGAGTTTATCAAGAGTCCTCTCCATCAGCGCAGTGGCCCAACAAATACCACTTACACAACCGAGTGCATCTGTAGTCATCTCCCTTGGCACAGTGGCCGAACAAATAACATTGATAAAACAGCTTGTGTCAGGAGTCATCTCCTTCAACTCAGTGGCCCAACAAATAACATTGATAAAAAAGGGTGCCTCGAGAGTCATCTCCCTCGGCACAGTAGCCCAACAAATACCACTAATAAAGAAGGGTGCCTATGGAGCCAACTCCCTCTTCACAGTGGTCCATCTAATACCACTAAAAAGAATGAGTGTAATGGGTGCCCTCTCCCCCGTGGTAGTGGTACATCAAAAAAATCTAGAAAACCAAGAGACATGTTCCTCATCAAGACACTACTTTTGGAGAAACCAGTAAAGAGACATGTGAGAGAAATACAGAGAACCACAGGAACAGTATCCCTCACCAGAATGTCAACTTTAAGCCAAATAAGGATGTGAGCTTTTATTCTTTCTGGAAGGAATGAAAGAGATGAATTCAAGTTTTCTACTCAAGTCCTTAAAGAACACTTTGAGGCACTGTTACAGAAGTATCAGGTTAAGGGAGCCATTCCCCTGGTCTATTGTAGTTGAACATTGAAGGAATTAATCCTACATCTCTATACGCCTGAAGTGTTAACCAGGAAAAGGGAGTCATTCTCCTGGTGAAGGAAACATTCTGCCTCATTACAAATTTGGAGGTATTTCAGAGGTAAATCCAAATGGATTTACAGTTACCACCACTTGGTCCTGTGGATTTACCACAGGATTAAAAGTGGTGGTAGCTGGTGTAAATCCCCATTTTCTGGAGTCCATAGGACTCCATTGGGGATTGTTGGCGGAATTACAACCGGTGGAATGACAAGTGGTAATTCCGTCAAAATGCTTGGTGTTGAGTGCAAAGATTTACTTTCAGGGTTTTGCTGGTGGTAAATCTTCCACTCAACAGCAAAACACATAATTTGGCGTAGTGGTAAAATTGGAGGTATACATTTCTTTTGATGGATATTCTGGTGGACCACTGCGTAGTTTTAGGTTGAGGCAGGGCAAGCCCCTTAGACATGAGAAAAGATAGGTTTCTTTATATTACACAGCCAGGTTAGTTATGGTTAAGTTGCTCATCCCATAGGAAGAGCACTTTTTGGGTGGCTTATAACTTTGCTCTCCTTGGACGAATCCTCACCAAACTTTGGAAAAAATAGTATATGGCCCACTTGCAAAGATTGGTGAGGTTTGGTCCAGGCGGGGAAAAGTTGTAGGGGGGTGCCAACATTTCTTTTTTTCCCATAAACTGAATGGGGAAAAAACTTTGCGCATGCCTACAGCCCAAACCGCTGGATGGATTTTCACCAAATTTGCGGCAGGAGCAGCGGCTTGGTCCCAAAAGCGTGCTTTTATAAATTTGGTGAAAATTTGTCTGGTAGTTTTTTAAAAAACGATCAAAAAGTATGTCTCAAAAAATGTGTGATATCTATGTCCGCTCCGCAGACACACTTCCCTGTTCGCTCCGCGGGAAGGACACCGATTGGCTAATCGGCTCGCGTCATGTCTGCAGACATGTGACGCGTTCGCTGATTGGATAGTGAAGAGCGTGAAGTGCGTCAGATTGTTCCAATGCACCCGCCATCTTGGATCCGCTGACAGCGCGGTGGTGAACAGAGGCGAAATGCAGTTTTGGGGAGTGTTTTGGTGTGCAAGAGTGCTTGGGGAGGTTTGGGGAGTAAGAGATGGGTCAAATACTGTATTTGTTTAGGTGGTAGGTGCTAGTGAAAATGAGGGGCGTCCTAAGGATAGTATTCCCATCCGTGGTGTCCGCAGGCAATTTGAAACTGTTCTAAGGACAATCGGGGTGTCCGCAGACATAAAAATTGCCCATATGCCACAGTTAAAATGTTTGATTCTATGGGTGTGATGTGCTGCGGTGGTTGTGGCCAGGGCCTAGAGTCTTGGGTGCATGGTCGAAGGCCATGCACCCAAGACCGAAGTTATATGCACCGAAGTTATAAGGCACTCCCTGGATGAATCCTTACTAAACATTGTAAAAAGTGTGATATGGGTGGGCCCATATAGATGTTTGATTATATGGGTGTGATCTATGGGTGTGATATGCTGCAATGGTTGTGGCCAGGGACTAGAGTCTTGGATGCATGGCCGCAGGCCATAGGCCGTAGGCCATACACCATACACCCAAGACTCTAGGCCCTGGCCATTCTATGGGTGTGATCTATGGGTGTGATATGCTGCGGTGGCTGTGGCCATGGCCTATAGTCCTGGGTGCATGGCCACGGGCTGTAGGCCGTAGGCCATACACCCAAGACTCTAGGCCTTTGCCACAACCACCGCAGCATATCACATCCATAGATCACACCGATAGAATCAAAAATCTATAAAATATTTGCAAATCTATAGTTTGTGTACTGTTTGATTTGTATAGTTTGTATGTGAAGTTTTGGCTACGTCATGTCATTAAGATTGTAGAGTTTGGTAACAAGCACTGCAGTATAACATATCCATGGAAGTAAACTTTTTGTATTGTGGTGTATGGTTAGATGTTTGCTTCAATGGTTCTGTTATGCAGCAGTATTTATGTGTTCTATTAGAATATACTTACTGTTTGATTTTTTGAGATTGGATATATTTTGTTCATGAGTTGGGTAACTGGAGCACATATTCTTTTCCAATTTCTGTGATAAAAGAAAAGAACATGTTAGTGTATGTATTTATAAAGTCTTATTACATTGCATAATAGACATTTCAGATTTTTTTCGACCCTCCTATTTAGTAGTTTACAAACCAGTGTACTGTGCAATTTGCTCAGTTTCTGTGTTTGTTTTTCAAATCATTGGATCTGTGGGAAAAAAAATCCATGTCGGATTGTTATGCTACGGTCTATTTGTTTGTTTGTTTTCAATGTTCACTTGTTGTTTCTGGCTTATGTTCTATCTGTTGGATTGTTGCAGATTTCTGGAGCAGTTAGATACCTGTTGGCATATTCTAACTGTCTATTTTTTGTTATAATTTAGTGGTATTGATTTATCTGTTTGGTTGTTGCAAAATCTTGGGGCAGTTAGATACCTGTTGTTGTATTCTAACTGTTTATTTCTTGTTATAGTTTAGTGGTATTTATCTGTTTGGTTGTTATAGAATCTTGGGGCAGTTGGATACCTGTTGGCGTATTCTAACAGTTTATAGTTTTTTAATTGAAGTTTTGTTAATGTTTAAGTACAGATTAGTTATTACATTTTGGTTTTAAGAAGATTAAATAAGCGTTTGTAAGATTTGCTGGTAATCTCTGCTTTAGAGTAATGTTACTATCAATACATTCGAACCATCCACATTACTTTTTTTTTTATAAATGCAGTGTAGTGACCTGCATTGGTTGTGGCTCCTGTGTGGTAGATTATACCTATTGTTGTGAAGGTTTTCTTACCAAGCGATACTTGACTATGTGTGAATCCAGTCAGCTTGCAGTTGTTTTTGGTACCATCTGCATTGTAACATAGAAGCATTAGTATTATGTATTTACTATGTGTTTGTATTAGTAAGGTGGAGCGATTATCTGAATTGCAGGTAGTACATAATCTACCATGGTTTGCATTTTGTACAAGTTACTGAAATGGAGCGGATTCACAATTAGGTATGGATACATACATGAAGCGCTCATTGGGGATTTGTTCCTGTGCCACATTGTTGCAGAGAGTGCATGTATGTTTCCACATATATGAAATCTGGAAGATTTCATTTATAAGTATGTTTTTGTTTTCCAGTACTTGTAAGAAGTACTTAGAAATTCTTGTGAAGCTTCTTGAGAGTTTATAGTGAATTTCACCATTCCAGCACATTAGTCCAATTCTTGAACACGTGTTGTCAGGATTGTTTGTTGCGTTTCTATGAAGGACTAACATTTGCAAACACAATTGGTCTGTACTGTGTAAGTAAATGTTGTCAACAATTGGAGGCAATTGAAATAGAATATTCATTGCTACATTTGCGTAGCAACTTACACCAGTTATATTTGAAAATTTAAATGGACCAGTCATTTTTTCGGAGTGTGTGTTGCTTCTAGTTCCTGAGTTACTTTGAGTAATAGGTTCTTCTTTGGTTGTGGTAATTGATGAAGTATTAGCTTCTTTTACTCTCTTTGGAGGATTTGCAGTGAGATTGTGTTGCATTTCTGTTTTAATTAGTTTTCTATTACAACGTTTTCCTTTCGGTGGAACAGGATATGTTTTTAGATGGGGGTGTATAGTGAACGTAGTCTATTGTATTCTAAAATGCAAGGAATATCAGCATTTACTTTACTTGCATCAAAGTTGATTAGAAATAGACCGTCAAGTGTACGTAAGCGTAATAGTGTTACATAGCTCATGCCTTCTTTAAAGACTGTGTTCCCAATATCTATCAATGCTTTGTCTAGGGTAAGACCTTGTGATTTGGGAATGGTGACTGCATTTGCAAGAGTTAGGGAAAATTGTTCTCTGCGTACATACATGTCTTTGAAGAGAAGGAATCGAGCTGTTGAGCGCCCTTTCCTTTTTACTTCTGAAAGTTTGTCAAAGAGAATATTGACAAACTGAATGTTGTTGTCACGTGGGTATGTTTGAAAGCCAACAACTGTACCCAGTGCTCCATTAACTAGTCCTTGCTCCACGTCAAGGTTACGTTTAAGCATTACTCTACAGTTTAAGGATAATTTTAATATTTTCTCCAAACCAGCTGTGTTGGAGATAGAATTTTCTAAGGTATTTAGTCTTTTTGTGGCTTGTTGACACATGGGTAGTGTCATACCATGTACGTCCAGTTTGTCTGTGGAGCAAATTTCAATTATTGGTTGAATTTCTTTTTTCAACATTGTTTCATTGAATTTGGAACAGCTTGCAAGAGTTGGCATTAAGGACATACAATTGACATTTTTGTGTGCTAATTGTTCCATGACATCAGTAGCACATGAGTTATGGCCATAACGTTCATGGATGTGCCAGGTTTCTAATATTTCTTGTGCTTCTTGAGATAGTACACCAACTCTAATACTTTTTAAAATGTTGGCATAAGTGAGGTCTGCAGATTGCTGCATGTTTTCTGTTAATTCTCTGTATTGGAAATGTTGCCAAAGGTTGACATTTCCTATGCTGCCAACCGTTTTACGGCAGAGTTTGTGTCCTAAGGTTTTAAAAATAGGTTACCCTTTCACTGGTCTCAATTGAAGAAGATCTCCGAAAACAATAATGTGTTTTCCTCCAAAGAGCTATTCGTAGTTTGTTTTAAGTACTTCTTGCAATCTGAGGTCAATCAAAGCCAACATTAGGTTGGAGACCATGCTCACTTCATCTATTAGTAGCATTTTCATTTGTTTTTAATACTCTGCATAGTTCCATTGCAGCATCTGTAGAAAGTTTGTAATATTCTAATTTGTTTTGGTGTTCTACTGAAGGAGTAGACACTGCCTATGTTGTAGGCAGCTAAACCTGTGGGGGCAGTTACAACAGCTGACAGTTTTTTATTTGTCAATTGTTGAATGAACTTGCTGATGGTTTTGATTAAGAATGTTTTGCCTGAACCAGCTTCACCACTGAAGTATAGGTTTGTAATTTTGGCAGGTACATTCTTTATTTTCATGTTGTATACCATGTGCAATATCTTTTGTTACTTCTTGAAAAATGGTACGCTGCTCTTTGTTCAGTTTTGATTGTTGTACAGTTAAGTCTTTTGTATCTTCTTCATAGTGACACATGGTGTTCTCTACTTCTGTCATAGCTAATTCTGCCTCATTTGCTATTAGTGGGTGTCACAGTGGTTCTTGACTTCCTGTTACAGAAGGTTGACTACTGTCAGGAGTGTCCTTATCTAGTTGGGCCTGGAGTTCTTCTTCATGTTGCTGTTCATTGTGCAACATTGTTTTGTACTGCGTAATGTTTATATCGGTGATAGTGCTTTCATTTGCTTTGAAAGTGTCTTCATACGAGTCATAGTTTTCTAGTATCTCTTCTTCTTTTCTCCATGGTTTAAAAAGTTGTAGCATGGACATGTAATATATTTCTTTATTTTGAGGAGTTTTTAATGAAAATTTGATATGATTAATTAAGCTTTGTTTGGTAAGTTTCACTAAGCTGACTTCAGAATCTGTCACTCTATATCTACCTTTTTTCCATCGGGTTTTACATTATTTATGCATGTGAAGTTTTGGGCTATGTGGTATAGACACATGGTTTCCAAAGTGGTACTCCTGTTCGGGTAGTATGTGTCTAGTAAATTGTTTTTCAAAATGTCTTGGCTGTTGGGATAATTTTTGGCTATTGTTTCTATGTCGTCGTATGATTTGAGAACTCTTTTTTTAGATTTAGCAGGACCAAGACTTAGCCGTGCTATAATTTCAGATTTTCCATACAAAGCAGTACCGGTTAAATGATCTGCAGCTTCATAGGAGCCACATTCTCTATGAGAGAGCATTTTTATGCCTAAGCTGTACAATTTCTGAGATAGTGCTTTGTCCGATGATAGGGCATTCCAGAGGTCTTGAAGCTCTGTTTTTTCTACTTTTGTTAAGTAGGCTGTAACATATTGTGCAACTGCAGTGGAATTGCCTGCAATGTACTGCACATCTATGTTTGCATTCCATAAAAGGGCAATGATTGCATTGTAATCATTGATATATTTTGATTCTTCTGTTCTTTTTATGTAATACATGTTCTTAGGTGATTTACCTTTAACACTACGTCTAACTGAAAACATGAAGTTGTTTACTTCACCTGTTTCTGTTACTGGTCTATGGAAACCAAAGTGGCATTTGGTGTAGTATTTCCCTTTGTTTTTGTATTTGCGATGACAATATTTACCACATTCGTGTCTTTGAAATTGTACAATTTGTTCATGAAGATCACTATTTGTTGCTTCCGATGGAATTTCACAAGTGATAAACTGTAAAACAGTGGCATCACTGCCTTGACCAAATTTAGGAGCACCTTTAATCCATAAAAGCATGTGGATATGCGGTGCTCCTCTGGCTTGGTATTCTTTTCACCAAAAGAAGTGTTGCACTTCTCTGAGGGGAGGAACAGTTTTATTACAAATAAAGTGTAGCATAGCAATGAAACGATGATGGAAATATCTTGAAACATTAACAGGATCTACAGAGCAAAGTTCTCCAGGTGTTAGTATATCTATGTTTGTTTTGTTTTTGTTTGATATGCGTAGGAAATCATGTAAATCTTCCCATGCGTATTCTGCACAACTTAATGTAACAAACCAAATGAGTGGGCCAATGTTTCATATCATACAACGTAAATCTCTGTGACGTCGGAACCATTACTCTTTCGTACCACGCATGTTTGCTAACAGATTTGTAATGCTTGATTGTAAAACCTCATCTTTTTCTTGCACTTTTTGTATTAATTGCGTAGCTGACATATTTTGAAAGTGGGTTCCTGATTTCAATATGTGTGCAACTCCGTAACATAGAGTTGCTAGTTCACTTTCAAAGAATAGGTGGAATATGTATTCCACATTTTGTCTAAATCTGGGATCTTCAGAATACATTCGTAACGAGCGGTATTCTGATGCCGTTATCTGAGTGGGTCTATCATCGTACCTTCCTCCTTTGCCAGTAGGAAAGAGTAGAGGAAAAGCACGTGCTTCTATGCTTTTTTCCCATATGCTGATTGGTGATCCTTTGATTTGTCACATTTGGTACGTTTCTAGTGCACCATCTATGGAGTCATTAGAGTGTAATGGATGAATTGTATAATGGTCTAAAATATTGGATACTGTAGCAGGATCTAGAAGTTCAAATTGACCAGTTTCTGGTGACTCTTGAATTATTTCAGTTGTTTCCCGTTAGTTTTCTTCAATATTTATTTCTTTGTAGTGTTCATTATTGTCTTTTAGATTTTGTAAGGCTTGTCTAACTTTATGTAAATCTACGAGTTGATGCCAATTTTTTTTGTCTTTTGTTGGTACACCCTTTACTAAGACAATTAAAGATTGCTCTCTTGGACGTTGCACTCCCAGAGTGTGCACATGTTTTTTTCAGATCTAATGGTAAATAAACTACTTTGCCACAAATGCCTTTTACCAATTCAGAGGGAGGTAATTTTGCTGTTTTTGGTTGAAGGCATATTATTGCTTGAAATGGGTGCACTGTTTGAATTATGATGCTCTCATATAAATTGAGTTGTTGCAGGGGTTTTGGTAGTGAGAATAATCCCAAGTTATTTATCATAACACGTGAAGGAGTTTGGTTGTTGTCAAGTTTTGTAGTGCAGTAGCTGCAAAGTATTAAGGGGTCAATATGTATTTGTTTCTGCTATAAGGTAGAGAGCTAATTCAAACCATTTGCAGGGTAATTCATAGAATTTCGCAGAAAAGTGTCGCAATCGGCTGGCGCAGAGTGTCCGCGTGCGATTGACTGCGCCAGGCACGTGCGATAAAACCGATTTCCGCGCACAGCGTATTCATGGATTACATGCTCCCAAACCAGCCGTGGCGCAGAGTATCGCAGCGACCCTGCAGCAGCGCCAGTAACGCCCCCAAGAACGCCCTCTCGCAAGGAAAAGCCAGCAAAATCGCTAAATCATCGCAAAGGGCTGCGCTAACTCTGGACCAGTTTACAGGGCAGCCAAACAAGGAACGCAAAGCGGGTAACGTGCATATCAGGGGTACACGTGAAGTCATACACGCGATTAGCCAGGGTACGTGTATTACAGGGGTACGCGTGAAGTCATACACGCGATTAGCCAGGGTACGTGTATTACATGGGTACGCGGGAAGTTTAACACGCGATTGGCCAGGGTACGTGTATTACAGGGGTACGCGGGAGGTTTAACAGGCGATTAGCCAGGGTACGTGTATTACAGGGGTACGCGGGAAGTTTAAAACGCGATTGGCCAGGGTACGTGTATTACAGGGGTACGCGGGAAGTTCAACACGCGATTGGCCAGGGTACGTGTATTACAGGGGTACGCGGGAAGTTTAACACGCGATTAGCCAGGGTACGTGTATTACAGGGGTACGCGGGAACTTTAACACGCGATTAGCCAGGGTAAGTGTATTACAGGGGTACGCGGGAAGTTCAACACGCAATTAGCCAGGGTACGTGTATTACAGGGGTACGCGGGAAGTTTAAAACGCGATTGGCCAGGGTACGTGTATTACAGGGGTACGCGGGAAGTTCAACACGCGATTGGCCAGGGTACGTGTATTACAGGGGTACGCGGGAAGTTTAACACGCGATTAGCCAGGGTACGTGTATTACAGGGGTACGCGGGAACTTTAACACGCGATTAGCCAGGGTAAGTGTATTACAGGGGTACGCGGGAAGTTCAACACGCAATTAGCCAGGGTACGTGTATTACAGGGGTACGCGGGAAGTTTAACACGCGATTAGCCAGGGTACGTGTATTACAGGGGTACGCGGGAAGTTATACACGCGATTAGCCAGGGTACGTGTATTACAGGGGTGCGTGGGAATCATCACACGCGATTAGGCTGGGTGGGTCCTCACAGGTGTTCCCTGTACACCCTCCACGGCCCCTGCAGGCAGTCTACAAAACAGGGGACTACCCTGCACACCTGCTCATGTCCCCCTGCACCCCCACCCCCCCAGCAGTGCAGGGGCAGCCTCCACCAGGCCCCCACTCATGTCTCCCACCACCCCCACCCTCCCGCCACCAGGGGCAGCCTCCACCAGGCCCCCACCCATGTCTCCCACCACCCCCGCCACCAGGGGCACTCTCCACCAAGCCCCCACCCATGTCTCCCACCACCCCCACCAGTGCAGGGGCACCCTCCACCAGGCCCCCACCCATGTCTCCCAACACCCCCACCCACCAGCACTGTGGGGCACGTGGCCAGCAGGCAGTCAAGCAGCAGCAGATGGCAGGTGGGAGCGTGCTCAGGGCTCTGGGGGGCAGTAATTTCGCCTCCTGGCCAGGAGCGTGGTCTCTCGTGTGTGAACGCGTGGACAGCCTGATAGGTAGTGAAATCCCACACGTCAGCAAAGGCCCTTAGCGCGTAAACCCGTCAACAGCATATGCGCGCCTATAGTCACCTGCACGTGCAGGAAATTGTTACGTGACACGTCCCAGTGTCAAAGCGTGTGATTGGTGAAAATTGATGTACACGTAGAAGTGACAAAGCGTGTGATTGGTGAAAATGGATCTACACGCAGGAGTGACAAAGCGTGTGATTGGTGAACGTACACGCCGCGTAAGTGACGCTGTACGTGTGGGCCTGTATATAAGGTACATGTCGAACACCATTTCCTTGTACGTGCTTTTCGTGGAGAGCGAGTGGGTGAAATCTGTACTTCTTGTCGTTTCACACGCGATTTACTTCACGGCGTTTCCAGTTCGTATTCCCTGTTACCTCTGACAGCTTTTTCTCTTTTTTCTCTTTTACTGGTTTACCTGGGCCTGTTCCCTCAAACAGTGTCCCCTTCTACTGTTGTCCTGTCTTCTCAGACAGCGTACACATCTTCTTTTGGCGGGGGTTTAGCCAGCCAAACGCGCTCATTCTTCACGCTCTTTTACCTGGCAGACGGTGAGTCACGCACGTATCCAACTTCTGTGCTTGCCCCGTGTGTTGCCTACCCCTTCAGAGGTCATTCTAGGCTGCGTGTGACACGCATACGTTCATTCTTGTGTTACTGGGTGCCACAGCGTAGTGCAGGTTTTTCTTTCTGCACACGTGGTCTAGGAGGGGTTGCGTGCACGTCATCTCCCTTTTTTGGGCCTCCTGTGCGTTGCGTGACCCGTCATCTTTCCCCAGGGGTTACAATCAGCCGTGCTAGAGCACTAGGGTACAATTACCATCTGGTACCCAACCCCTTTGACCCCCAATTGCCCAGGACAATTGTCTACAGCCACTCCCATACGCACATTAATATCAGTGCCATGGCTGGGAGGCGAGGATTCCGTAAGGGTGGCAAAGGTGGAAGAGCCACAAGTGGTGGCCGTGGTGGATCCGGTAGGGGACGTGGTCGTAACTTGCAGGGTGAGCCTGTCCCCCCATGTGTGGAGGACCAGTCAAGGGCACCCATCATCCCCCCCCTCCCCCCCCTCCCCCCCTCCCGTTGAGGCTGAAGTGGCTGACACCATCCATGCTCAGCCCTTGTTGGACCAGCCCATTGTGGCACCAGACCTGGCTGACTCCATGGCTGACTTCCAGGTCAGCAGGGCTACGACACGTGCGCTGGTGCACGTTGATGCCATCATGCCACGTGGATCTGGGGCAGCAAGGTCATCTACTGCACCAAGGAGGCAGGGCGGAGTGGCTGCAGGGGCAGCTGCGGCTCCATCCACCCCAGCCCTCACACACCCAGCCAGGACAGTGTCGGTCCTAGTCCATGCTGCTGAGATTCCCCCTGACACCATCACACTCGAGCCAATGCCTGCACCAACTCCCATGCTGAGTGTGCAATCCCACACTCCTGATACAGAGTCCACCAGGGCTCCTGCCCCTAGTGTCCAGAGCGGCGCAGGACACTCAGGATCACCACCACCTTCCAAGCGGAAGAGGAAGAGTGCTCGTCCGGCACAGGCTGATGCCCCAGACACGGCTACACAGTCCGGCCCGTCCAGGAAGCCCAGCTTCACGGATGACGAACTGAATGCACTTGTCGAGTATGTGTCCGGACATGACAACGAGATGGTCATTGTTGCAGGATCCAAGACCACACCTGCACAACGCCAGGCACACTGGCAGACCGTTGCGGACATCGTAAGTGCCCTTGGAATCGTGAGGCGCACAGCCAATGATTGCTATAAGCGCTGGAATGACCTAAAGCGCAGGGCAAAGAGTAAGCTGGCCTCAAGTCATGCCGCAACTCTAGTGACTGGAGGTGGGTCTCCAGTAGTAGACATGGAACTCACTCCACATGAGTCAGTCGCTGGGACCTACGTCACGGAGGAACAGATCCAAGGCGTGGGAGATCTGGCTGATTACGAGGCATTGTCCGGTGAGTGCACATGCATGTGTGTGTCATACATGTGCATGGTGTGTGTGTGAGGGCTTCTGTTTGGGTGGCAGGAGAAAGTGTGTGCGCCTCAGTCGTATGGGTCAGCCATGTGCTTCATGCAATACTTCCTGCGCAGCTGCATTTGGCCATAGCAGTATCCCTTCTGCCAACAGTAGACATCTAGCACAACTGCACGCCAGTTGCCCTTGAAGTGTCACCTTGACACAACAGATTTGCTTATTTTTCACTGTTCATTCAGTCAGTTTGTTTGCATTCCACCACTTTCACTAGGCATGTCGCTGTCCACTAGTCACATGTCTGACATGGGTATGGTAAAGGGGAGTGACTTTGTTACCTGGATATCATTTGTACACACATGTCCCTGTGCAATTTGACCATTACAGACTGGCAGCTCCAGGTGAAAAATCTGACCTGTTAGAATCAGAAAAGCTATTACATGCGGGAACTGGACTGAATGAATAGGTGCTGCCCTCCTCTCCATCTTCACTCAATAGCAATGGTACATGCCATCTGTGTGATGGCATGTGTGTTTCACCTGCCAATCACAGGCCAATGTGTGATGCCACTGCCAGGCAGCATGCAGAAAATTTGTTCATCTTCCATCTTGGTGTCATCAGTGTGTGCCGTTTGCCTGCACTTCATACGCAGTGTGGGTGCATGCATGGGAGGGTTTTAGTCATGTGGGACATGTCAATCAAGTACTGGTTCTCTTGCTTCTCAGCCCTCAATGTGTGCCATGGTGCTAATGCCTGTTTCCATTACTTTGTTTTCATGTCTTTGCAGGGGAAGACGCACCTGATACTGCTGGGGTTGTGGAGATGGTGCAGACCCAGGAGGTGTCCCAGGGCCGACCAACCACCAGTGAGGGACGTGGTGTGGTGGTGGGGGAGAACCCACAAGTGCTGCAGGTCGTGCTCTCAAGGGGTGTCTCTGGCTGCACCTCCCCCGAGCTGTACTCAGGTGTTGATTCGGATGAGACCTACGTGCCGTCGCAGGTGAGTGTTCCAGGGAGGGATTCTGTTCTGTCTCACCCACCTGCACCAGGGTCAGTACCCTCCATGGGGATGTCAGTGTTGGCAGCTACGCCTTCGGTGGTTACGGATGCAGGGTCACACTCCGCGACATCTGATCCTGTTCCTGGGCCAGCAGATCAGAGGGGGAATGCAGTCCTGCAGCCTCAGGCAGTGCCGGCACAGCAAGGCGCAGTTCGCCTTGCCCCAGACAGGTGTGGTGCCCGCCGACGTGGTGGCCGTACGCCACCTGGCAATACCGCATGGGAGCAATCCATTTACGGTATGGCTACCCAACAGGCTGCATCATCCGAGATGATGGCTCAGGCCATGGATAGGGTGGCCACTTCCATTGTCCCCCCAGAAAGGCTGATGGAGCGACTAGAGCAGGCAACTGACTCCATCTGCCAGTCACACAGGGAGGACATGTTGGGGTCCAACAGGGACAGGCGGGCGGCACTGGCGACTCTGCAGGAGGCCATCTCCATTGAGTCCCAGGGCCACAGGGAAGCCCTGAGGCAGGAGCTCCTACACCTCAGGACGACTCTTGTTGAGCTTGAGGCTTCAACACACCAAAGGACAGAACAGCAGCTGGAGCGTCTCACCCGTACGCTCTCAGCTGAGATGCAGGCAACGAGGGCGGAGGTCCGGGCATCCCGTGAGTTGTTGCATGGGGACCTCCGCACACTCATCCTCCAGAACCAGACCTACCACACCCGCATGCTTGCAGCCATGGAGGAGCAGACTAGGGCCTTGCGTGGGCTGCCTCCCATAGTGCAACCACCTCCGGATGCAGCTGCACAGGGTGATAATAGCGACAGCAGTGACACTCCCACAATAGGGTAGCCGTGTGGGCCATGAGCCCATGGAGGTGTTTTATTTTCCCAGGATCCACGCAGGTGGGTTCTGGTGTGCATCCTGTCCTCGGACCTCCTGGGTGGCCTCCCCAACCCCCCCGGGCCCATCAATGGCCATTTTTGATTTTTTCTTATTTTTATTTTTATTTTGATTTCTTTTATTCCCAATTTTTTTGGGAGGATCTGTTGGCTCCGATCTGTTGGCTCCGATCTGTTGGCTCCGATCTGTTGGCTCCGATCTGTTGGCTCCGATCTGTTGGCTCCGATCTGTTGGCTCCGATCTGTTGGCTCCGATCTGTTGGCTCCGATCTGTTGGCTCCGATCTGTTGGCTTCCGTGGTTCCTGTGGGCATACGCTGCATTGTGGCTGGGCACATGCAGGCTTGTAATGTATTTGGTTCAGATGCTTGGGTTTGAGTCACACACACCCCTCCTGCTTCCCGTTTCCATGGGCTTGCAAAGGGTGTGCCCAAGTGACAGTGAATTACACAGTGACGTTGGACTCCCATGACCTGTGTGGCCAGTCTGTAGTCAATACTGTGTATACATTCCTAGTGCATATTGCTGTTGTGTTGTACACTGCATGTTGCATTGATGTGTAACTCTTCTTCTGTGTCTACCTCCCAATTTGCAGGTCACTTCCTCAAGTCCACACAAGGACCTCTAGTCTGGCGATGGGGACCATGTTGGCAGCAGTGCACCTACAACTCTACATGGCGCCAACACTGCACAGTTGGTAGTGGTGGGAGTGCAGGCATTTCCAGGTGGTGAGACTACTAATATGTTACATTTTTGATGTCATGTTAATGGTACTACGTGCTCAAGTATGTTGTTGGTCCGGCATTGCTGTGAGCATTTCAGGTGTTGCAGGTTTCTAATAGTGCCACTGTACATAGTGAGAGTGATGTCATGTTGTGGGGATTACTTTGTTTACCTGCAATTAGCATGACATGGCACGGTGTGTCGTGTGGCAGTGCTGGGGTTGGGTTGGCTGACATGCCACTGTCCTCTTGTTGCATTTTGCAAGTGGGTATTCATTTTAGCTGCTTCAATGTGTAACTTCACAAAACTGCATTGGTGGTGTCTGTGTGGGTAGGGATGCACACATTGTGACACTTCCAGGTGAACAATCTCAGGCTGACATGGAATTCCCCGTTCATTCTCCACACATTCAGGATCAGTGTCAGGTTGAGTCATCATTGATTGTCAGATGGAATGTGCCAGGGCAGTGTGCACTCCACAGGGGTGTGATTTCTATGTGAAGTAATTAGCCACTAGCTGTGTACGGGCTGCCTCCCCCCGTGCCCTTTCCCCTCCCATGCGCAGCGGCTGTGCATGTGGTTGGGGATGTGGGGCCACCACCATGTCCACGGCCAGGCCCCGGCGTGTTGCAACGTTGTGCAGGACACATGCTGCCACTATGATCCTGCACACTACTGGGGGAGCGTATAACAGCTGCCCGCCAGAACGGTCAAGGGAGCGAAAGCGTGACTTCAGCACTCCGAATGTGCGCTCCACTATGCCCCTGGTTGTAATGTGGGCTGTGTTAAATCTTACCTGGGGTGGCGTGGTGGGGTTCCGAATTGGCGTCATCATGTGGGGGCTGAGAGGGTAGGCACTGTCCCCTGTGGAGGTGGGGATTGGTATCATTGGTGAGGTTGTGACCTTGCTCAGTATCCAACATGCATGCATGTGCAGTGGCATACATACTCACCAAGCAGCCATGTATCGCCATGCCGCCCAGCTTCTAGGTCCCGGCTTAGGGTGGACATTCGGTAAATGAAGCTGTCGTGGGTGGAGCCGGGATAGTTGGCATATACTGAGGTGATGATTCCCTTGGCATTACATGCTACCTGCACGTTGATGGAATGCCAGTGCTTGCGGTTCCTATAGATGTGCTCAGATGCCCTGGGGGGACGTAGAGCCACATGGGTGCAGTCGATGGCACCTAGCACTTTGGGGAATCGTGCCACTGCGTAAAAATCCAGGGCGGCAGCATGCCTTTCTGCAGGTGTTCTGGGCAGGTATATGTGCCTGCGGACTGATGGGCGTGCAGTCATGATGTTCAAGACCTGGTGTAGGCAGCGTGACTGGGTGGCCTGTGACACCCCACCCACTATGGCACTTGTCCGCTGAAATGATCCAGTGGCTAAGAAGTGCAGTACATTGAGGACCTTCTCCAGGGGGCTGAGTGCTTGGGAGCACAGGGTGGGTGATGTGAGGTCATCCTCCCACTCAGTCACCAGGTCCAGTATGATGTGTGGTGGAAACCTGTACCTCCCATACACCTGGTCATCAGGCATCCCGAAAAGGCTGGTTCTGGGTGTGAATATTCTGGCCCTGACTATCCTCCTCCTCCTCCTTTGGTAGCCCACTGCCACTGCTGCTAGGAACGGTATGTTCATCCTGGCGTCTGAGCTTGTTATTGTTAAAGTCCGCAATTTATGCTTAGCGCGTGTTCTAGGCGAGCGTGTGACCCGCGCAGCCCTGGAATCCTGTTGCCAGTCCAATAGCGTGTGGAAATTCACACGCACCACGGGATACAGCGTGTGACCCGCGCAGCCCTGGAATCCTGTTGCCAGTCCAATAGCGTGTGGAAATTCACACGCACCACGGGATACAGCGTGTGACCCGCGCAGCCCTGGAATCCAGTTCCCAGTCCAATAGCGTGTGGAAATTCACACGCACCACGGGATACAGCGTGTGACCCGCGCAGCCCTGGAATCCAGTTCCCAGTCCAATAGCGTGTGGAAATTCACACGCACCACGGGATACAGGTTCGCTGACGTACTTGCGTGTGTAAGTGGCCGCGCACCCATTAAATACACGTGCATAGGCCAATCGCGTGTACGCGCACTTTTGTCCAATTACACGCGATGACACTCTGACGTGCAGTATCTCCACGTGTGCCCCGTCATCACGTCCTGAGTGGGGAACACCCGTGCGGGTCACGTCACAGACGCGCTTACGCGCTGAGGGACTCTGGTCCAATAGAATCGCGTATGCGTGCTGACGCGCTTACGCGCTATGGGCCTTTCCTCGGATTTCACGCTGACGTGCAGGATTTTCACGTGCCAAATCACTCCGTATCAAGCTGGCCACGCGAAAACACACGGAAGCCCACGCTCCTGCCCAGAAGGCCGAGTTACTGCCCCCCAGTGCCCCGAGCAGCCTCCCACGTGCCATCTGCTGCTGCCTGCCTGCCTGCCTGCCTGCTGCCACCGTGCCCTGCCATTTGGTGCCTGCACATCAGCCATCTGCAGGGGTCCAGTTGCTGTGTCCACCCCTGCTGGAACTGAAGACTCCCGACTGGTATTACATCGCTCCACAGCCCA
Organism: Ambystoma mexicanum; assembly: GCF_040938575.1. Classification (NCBI taxonomy): domain Eukaryota; kingdom Metazoa; phylum Chordata; class Amphibia; order Caudata; family Ambystomatidae; genus Ambystoma; species Ambystoma mexicanum. The sequence continues at coordinate 327,919,197 of NC_090939.1, forward strand.
GCCCCAGGACCCAGTTGCCCACCCACACCTGCCTCTGGGGTTGCCATGTCGGGCACTTCCACATCTGGCACCAGTGGCAACCCCAGGCCAGAGGGGCAGAGGGGCACCAGCTTCACTGTCACCGAAGTTGGTGTCCTGGTGGAGCATGTCCTGGGGCAGTATGATGCCCTCTTTGGATCGTCCCGCGCCAGCAAGGAAGGACGGCAGAGGATCTGGGCCGACTGTGTGGTTGCCATCAACGCGGAGGGGGTGGCAACCCGCGACGTCCTGAAGATCAAGAAGCGCTGGGAGGACTTGAGGTCCAGGACCCTTGTGAAGGCCCGGCGCCTCGTGGAGGGGGGCCGGGGCCGCATGAGTACCATCCAGATGAGGGTCCTGGAACGCGTACGCCCAGCGCTCCACGCCCAGATCCTTGAGAGGGAGGCCCGTCTGGAGTTGAGCGGTAAGTGTCCATGCATTACTGTGTGAGACAGGGCATGTTGCGGTGTGCTGGTTCTATGATACTTGCCTGTATGTGTGCCATAGCCCATGTATGCATGTATGTGTGCAGGGACATCATGGTAATGCATGTGCGACCAGTGATGTGTGATGCACATGGTTGTTGCATGTGTTGAAATGCCGCATGGGGAGCCCTAATCAGATTATGAACATGAGAGCATGCCAGTCTCTGTACCTGAACATGGGTGGGGGTGAGGGATGGGTGCTGATGCCAGGTACATATATGGTAGCCATGTCTGTGTGCCTGACCTGCGTGTCTGTGACTTGTGCATGCCATGGATGCATGACACATGTGTGTGACAATGCAGAGATTCAGTAAAGCAGCAAAATGACCCTTGTATCCGCTGTGTTTGGTGTGTTTGGGGCCAGATGGATGTGACTGAGGTGATGTGTGTGCATGTGATGGGCATGAGCCATGATGCATGTGAGTTACATATCATTGAATGTTTCAAGAGTCCATTGGACATGCATGGAAATGTCCATGGCATGCACCATGCCTGTTACTGTGTGTGTTTTGCCTGGACTGGCCCATGTGTTGTGGAGGGACATGATGGAAGTGTACTTTGACAGTGGTGCTCATCTGCTATTGCTTCCTGTCTAGGGGACCATTGTACAGTGCCCTGATGCTTGTGTTCTTTGTCTCCCTCTACGCAGCGGCTAGTGAAGAAGAGGGCGGAGACGGCGCTGTGGAGCAAGGCGGCGGGGATGCCCCCACGGCTGCAGCGGAAGGGGTGGGTGAGCCCCCACAGGGGCCTGCTACGGTGGGAGACGGTGAGGAGCCATCCAGGTTGGTGGTTTGCACAGAGGAGGAGGAGGCCGCCACTGGGGCACACATGGGGCCTGGTGGGGGCATCCCTGCTGGTGCAAGTGGTGCAGTCCAGGGCCAGGGGCAGGAGGCAGCACAGGTCACCGTGGAGGGGCCTGTGCATGTCGCTGTCCCTGACCCTGTGAGTGCACCACCATGCACCAGCAGGGATGCCCCGTCCCAGGCCTGTCCGCAGGTAGAGGGGATGTCCATGTCACCTGACTCCCCTCCACCTGCGGACGTGGGAACCCCTGGCCGTGCGGAGAAGGTCCTGATTGGGGTCGCGTTGCGCACGGCTGCGATTCGTGATGCCGTGCGTGCTTCCCGGGAGGAGCACGCACGTCATCACGAAGTGCACCGTGCCGACGTGGCCCAATTGGGATCGGCCATGTTCGGGGGTTTCCTGCATGTGTTGGCCAATGTGGCGGCCCTCTCCTCCTCTGTGCAGGCTATCCACCAGTCGTTCTCCTTGCTGTCTTCCAGCCCAGATGCCACCAGGGCCCCCTGTGGACCTGCCCCGACCAATGCAGCCAGCTCGGTGGGGATCCCATCCCTGCCACAGTCGGGAGTCAGAGATCCAGCAGGGGTGGACACCAGAGCAACTGGACCCCAGCAGATGGAGGATGTGACGGCATCATCGGGCAGGGCACGTGCACGACGGCGTCGGTGGTTTCCATCAGCCTGGATGCCGTCGTGCTGGCACAGGCAGTTGCGTCGGAGGCAGCAGCAGGCTCAACGTGGGAGGCATCATGGCTCGGGGCCATCAACATCAGGGGTGCAGGCATCGGCCGGAGGGCAGGAGAACCCTGGAATGGGAGTGGCTTCCGTGTGGGAGAGGTTGTGCCAGCGGATAGGTGCGGAGCGGCAGCGGGCAGAGGAGGAACGGCTCACGATGGTCAGGGCGGAGGACTCCATGCGGAGGGCGCTGAGGCGGGCTGAGTGCCTCGAGGGTCTTCGCAGGGAGTTTGAGCTTGACACTGCGTTATCCCTGCGGGACCTCGGGGCCAGGGAACATGCCCGCCTCCAAGCCATTGAGCAGGAGTTCGAGGATGCCCTGGCCCATGACAACAACCAGTGAGCCGTCCGAATAGCCCGCTGCCTTTGTATATAGTTGTATAGTTAGGGTTAGGTTTCCTTTGTTTTTTTGAATTTTTTTTGGGTTGCGATTGGACAATGCACCACTTTTTTGTATATAGTTCCCTTTTTAGTTAGTAGTCAGTTAGGTTTAATTTGGTAGGGCTCATGGACCCAGGATTATCTTCTTGATTGGCTTATTTTATTTTTTCATAATTTTTTCATGGACATTCATCTTGTTTTGTTTGATTTGCTTTGTGTTTTTTCTTATTTGCTGTTCAATACATATTATTTTTTTAATCTTCAATGTGTCGTATCATCTCATTGCTTTCAGGCATGTCATGTTGGGTGTTTTGTCATTCACTTGCAGCCATTGTGTGTGACAGACATGTGTTAAATTGCATTATTTACATTGGGGGTGTAACATGTAATTGCCTTTGATATGTGGGTGGGTGTGATAGTTGGTTGGGCCTTTTGGCAGGGGAGGATGGGCATTACGGACATGATTGGGGAATGTTGGGACCCAGGTGCAGGGGGGCATGGATTGGACATGGGTGGGGGCCTGCTGGCAGGTGCCCCACAGTGCTGGGGGGTGGGGGTGGTGAGAGACATGAGTTGGACATGGGTGGGGGCCTGCTGGCAGGTGCCCCACAGTGCTGGGGGGTGGGGGTGGTGGGAGACATGAGTGGGGCCCTGGTGGAGGGTGACCCTGGTGGCTGGGGTTTGGGGGTGGTGGGAGACATCAGTTGGACATGGGTGGGGGCCTGCTGGCAGGTGCCCCACAGTGCTGGGGGGTGGGGGTGGTGGGAGACATGAGTGGGGCCCTGGTGGAGGGTGACCCTGGTGGCTGGGGTTTGGGGGTGGTGGGAGACATGAGTTGGACATGGGTGGGGGCCTGCTGGCAGGTGCCCCACAGTGCTGGGGGGTGGGGGTGGTGGGAGACATGAGTGGGGCCCTGGTGGAGGGTGACCCTGGTGGCTGGGGTTTGGGGGTGGTGGGAGACATGAGTTGGACATGGGTGGGGGCCTGCTGGCAGGTGCCCCACAGTGCTGGGGGGTGGGGGTGGTGGGAGACATGAGTGGGGCCCTGGTGGAGGGTGACCCTGGTGGCTGGGGTTTGGGGGTGGTGGGTGACATGAGTTGGACATGGGTGGGGGCCTGCTGGCAGGTGCCCCACAGTGCTGGGGGGTGGGGGTGGTGGGAGACATGAGTGGGGCCCTGGTGGAGGGTGACCCTGGTGGCTGGGGTTTGGGGGTGGTGGGAGACATGAGTTGGACATGGGTGGGGGCCTGCTGGCAGGTGCCCCACAGTGCTGGGGGGTGGGGGTGGTGGGAGACATGAGTGGGGCCCTGGTGGAGGGTGACCCTGGTGGCTGGGGTTTGGGGGTGGTGGGTGACATGAGTTGCACATGGGTGGGGGCCTGCTGGCAGGTGCCCCACAGTGCTGGGGGGTGGGGGTGGTGGGAGACATGAGTGGGGCCCTGGTGGAGGGTGACCCTGGTGGCTGGGGTTTGGGGGTGGTGGGAGACATGAGTTGGACATGGGTGGGGGCCTGCTGGCAGGTGCCCCACAGTGCTGGGGGGTGGGGGTGGTGGGAGACATGAGTGGGGCCCTGGTGGAGGGTGACCCTGGTGGCTGGGGTTTGGGGGTGGTGGGTGACATGAGTTGGACATGGGTGGGGGCCTGCTGGCAGGTGCCCCACAGTGCTGGGGGGTGGGGGTGCAAGGGGACATGTGTTGGTGTTCATTAGTTCAAGGAGACATGTGCCTTTGCTGGGGGGCATGCCCATGTTGGGTGGGCTGCCTGCGGGACATGACCAGGGATGCAGGGTAGTCCCCTGTGGTGTGGGCTGCCTGCAGGGGCCGTGGAGGGTGTACAGGGTACACCTGGGAGGAGCCACACTGTCAAATCACATGTGGAACTTCCCGCGCACCCCTGAAATACACGCGCCCAGGCTATTCGCGTGTGGAACTTCCCGCGCACCCCTGAAATACACGCGGCCAGGCTATTCGCGTGTGGAACTTCCCGCGCACCCCTGAAATACACGCGCCCAGGCTATTCGCGTGTGGAACTTCCCGCGCACCCCTGAAATACACGCGCCCAGGCTATTCGCGTGTGGAACTTCCCGCGAACCCCTGAAATACACGCGCCCAGGCTATTCGCGTGTGGAACTTCCCGCGAACCCCTGAAATACACGCGCCCAGGCTATTCGCGTGTGGAACTTCCCGCGAACCCCTGAAATACACGCGCCCAGGCTATTCGCGTGTGGAACTTCCCGCGCACCCCTGAAATACACGCGCCCAGGCTATTCGCGTGTGGAACTTCCCGCGCACCCCTGAAATACACGCGCCCAGCCTATTCACGTGTGGAACTTCCCGCGAACCCCTGAAATATACGTAGCACGCTCCCCCAGGCCCGATCGCGTGTGGAACTTCACGCGAACCCCTGTAATACACGAAGCCCGCTCCCCCAGGCCCGATCGCGTGAGGAACTTCACGCGAACCCCTGTTATACACGTAGCCCGCTCCCCCAGGCCCGATCGCGTGAGGAACTTCACGCGAACCCCTGTTATACACGTAGCCCGCTCCCCCAGGCCCGATCGCGTGAGGAACTTCCCGCGCACCCCTGAAATACACGCGCCCAGCCTATTCGCGTGTGGAACTTCCCGCGAACCCCTGTAATACACGTAGCCCGCTCCCCCAGGCCCGATCGCGTGAGGAACTTCCCGCGCACCCCTCAAATTCACGCGCCCAGGCTATTCGCGTGTGAAACTTCACACGAACCCCTGAAATATACGTAGCACGCTCCCCCAGGCCCGATCGCGTGTGGAACTTCACGCGAACCCCTGTAATACACGAAGCCCGCTCCCCCAGGCCCGATCGCGTGTGGAACTTCCCGCGCACCCCTGAAATTCACGCGCCCAGGCTATTCGCGTGTGGAACTTCCCGCGCACCCCTGAAATACACGCGGCCAGGCTATTCGCGTGTGGAACTTCCCGCGCACCCCTGAAATACACGCGCCCAGGCTATTCGCGTGTGGAACTTCCCGCGCACCCCTGAAATACACGCGGCCAGGCTATTCGCGTGTGGAACTTCCCGCGCACCCCTGAAATACACGCGCCCAGGCTATTCGCGTGTGGAACTTCCCGCGAACCCCTGAAATACACACGCCCAGGCTATTCGCGTGTGGAACTTCCCGCGAACCCCTGAAATACACGCGCCCAGGCTATTCGCGTGTGGAACTTCCCGCAAACCTCTGAAATACACGCGCCCAGGCTATTCGCGTGTGGAACTTCCCGCGAACCCCTGAAATACACGCGCCCAGGCTATTCGCGTGTGGAACTTCCCGCGCACCCCTGAAATACACGCGCCCAGGCTATTCGCGTGTGGAACTTCCCGCGCACCCCTGAAATACACGCGCCCAGCCTATTCGCGTGTGGAACTTCCCGCGAACCCCTGAAATATACGTAGCACGCTCCCCCAGGCCCGATCGCGTGTGGAACTTCACGCGAACCCCTGTAATACACGAAGCCCGCTCCCCCAGGCCCGATCGCGTGAGGAACTTCACGCGAACCCCTGTTATACACGTAGCCCGCTCCCCCAGGCCCGATCGCGTGAGGAACTTCCCGCGCACCCCTGAAATACACGCGCCCAGCCTATTCGCGTGTGGAACTTCCCGCGAACCCCTGTAATACACGTAGCCCGCTCCCCCAGGCCCGATCGCGTGAGGAACTTCCCGCGCACCCCTCAAATTCACGCGCCCAGGCTATTCGCGTGTGAAACTTCACGCGAACCCCTGAAATATACGTAGCACGCTCCCCCAGGCCCGATCGCGTGTGGAACTTCACGCGAACCCCTGTAATACACGAAGCCCGCTCCCCCAGGCCCGATCGCGTGAGGAACTTCACGCGAACCCCTGTAATACACGTAGCCCGCTCCCCCAGGCCCGATCGCGTGAGGAACTTCCCGCGAACCCCTGTAATACACGTAGCCCGCTCCCCCAGGCCCGATCGCGTGAGGAACTTCCCGCGCACCCCTCAAATTCACGCGCCCAGGCTATTCGCGTGTGAAACTTCACGCGAACCCCTGAAATATACGTAGCACGCTCCCCCAGGCCCGATCGCGTGTGGAACTTCACGCGAACCCCTGTAATAGACGAAGCCCGCTCCCCCAGGCCCGATCGCGTGAGGAACTTCACGCGAACCCCTGTTATACACGTAGCCCGCTCCCCCAGGCCCGATCGCGTGAGGAACTTCACGCGAACCCCTGTAATACACGAAGCCCGCTCCCCCAGGCCCGATCGCGTGTGGAACTTCACGCGAACCCCTGTAATACACGTAGCCCGCTCCCCCAGGCCCGATCGCGTGAGGAACTTCACGCGAACCCCTGTAATACACGAAGCCCGCTCCCCCAGGCCCGATCGCGTGAGGAACTTCACGCGAACCCCTGTAATACACGTAGCCCGCTCCCCCAGGCCCGATCGCGTGAATAACTTCACGCGAACCCCTGTGATGCACGTACCCTGCAAATCGCGTGTGACACTTCCCGCGCACCCCGGTATACATGCACACGTATTTTTTGTCAGCGGGTGTCCGTGTTTGTGGGTACCCCTTTGCACGTCATTTTTCCTGGAGGGCCACAGTATGGGACATTCATCATGGCAGTATATAGGTGCTATTTGTTGGCGCACCTTTTGGCGCACATTTCTTACAGCCGCAGAGACGCTACCGCCTCCTTTCTTGTGGCGGTCGTGTTTGTGCCTGTGCGCTGGTTTGAGCGTGCGCTTTTTTCCCCTATTCTATTCCATGAATACGTGTTGTAGGCGAGCGTGTGGGCGTTCCGCGCACTTGTGCCCTGTACTTCCCCCGTGACGCCCACGTTTTGGCAAGTTGTTCCCCATTCCGAGTGTTACGCCCGTGTTCCGCCTACTTTTATTGCGTGCGCCGCGCTATGTGCGATTTTCGCTGTGGCCTGTGCGATTTTCGCTGTGATCTGGCGCACGCTGTTAGATGGCCTGTGCGCTAACGTGCGCCGCGCACTTTTTATCGCACATCCGCTGGTTTTCTCGCGCACGGACTTCCATGAATCGACGTGCGCTGCTTTTCGTGCGATTTTCGCACGTTCACTGCGATTTTCGCTATTCCACTGCGATTCGCACGTTTTTGCCCACTTGCGCTGCGCTAATTATTTCATGAATCGGCCTGATTTGTCTTCTATTTTGTATGTTATGTCTACAGTTTTTGTGTTACTTTTATAAAAAGTTCTGCGGCAACACACACACACATGGTTTGGTACTTCAGCGGATGTATTTTTAAATTTTAGTATTTCTTTTTTATATGTGTGTAATAGAAGGTTGCCATGTGCAGAATTGTTCTTAGTCTGTTGTATAGCTATTGCATTTTGTAAGTGGCTTTCACTTAAAAAATATTTTCTCTGGATATGGTTGATATCTTCGAGTAGGTATTTGGGTGTACCATGTAGAGGAGTGTTATTGAAATTGGCTAGTGCTAAAGCAGGACGTTTAGCATAGTACAGTTTATAGACTAGATTTCTTATAGTTAAATGATGTGTTGATATCATTTTGATATGATGGGAGGTGCTTTTGCAAATAGGTCCTTAAATGCAGGCCAATGAATGTCCTTGTAGTCTTGTGTATTTGCGCACTGGACAGGTATCCATATTTTGCAGCACTTTAATTGTGATTTTGTCTTGGCCTTTCACATACTGATTGAGGAACTGGTGCAAAGATTTGAAAGATTTTTTGGGAATGTTACATATGGACGTGCATGGCCATTTGCATACTGGATGTTCTGGTTCAGTCGAATGGAGAGGTAATTCTGAGTTTTCTGGGGATATTTTTATAAGCAGTATTTCTTGTTCCATTATGGTATTATTCATTTTTTCATAAACTCGTCCACTGCTATGTATGGCAATTGTGTTTGTTTGATTTTGTTTGTATGCTCTTCATTAAAATATGGTTCTGAAGTTATTTTTGTTGACATTCCGTTTTTTGAGAAGTATTTTTTGTAATTTAGTAGCTAGTTTTGTTAGTGCTTTCATTCTGTTTAACACTAAAATGAATAACTTTCTTTTGAGAAGGATTGCACTGCCTATCAAAGCTTCTAAGATTAATTTTCTATGGTAGGTTTGAAGGGTTGTGGATGATTTGTCTCCCATTTTTATAAGATTCTGAAGGACTCTGTGGCGGAACATTTTTGCTAAAATACTTTTTTTGGTATGGTTACTTTCTAGTATATCAAGATTTATAGGAGCAGTTTTAGCAGTAGTGTTAGCCGAATTCTTGTTAATCATTTCCTGTTTTGTTTTACATTTTGATAGAGGTGGCAAAGTTTCTGTACTGGAAGCTTGTTTTGTTTAGCTAAATGACTGTATTAGCTGTTTTGTTTGAACTTTTTGTACAAACTCTGGTAGAGATGGATGCTTATTTTGGACACTTTTATTTTCATTTGCTCTATTTCTGCGTTGCTTTCTACGGACGTGCTTTTTGGTAGGCATTCTTTGGGGTCTGTTGAAAAAAAAAAGAAGGTATGGGTTGGGCCGTTCTGGAATGTATGTGTGCTGTGTGCATGAGTGTCTGAGTATGATGGGAAAGATGTATGTGGGGGTGTGTGATTGTGCATTGGGCAGCTACAGTTAGTTGGAACGGCTATTCCTCTATTTGTGTGTTACTAAACTGCAGTTCAGATGAGAGTAGAAAGTGAGCTAGTGGTGAGGAAAAGCATTAATAGTAAACCTAATGGTATAAAATTAAAACAGTTCTTTGTTTTGTAATACTAACATTTAAGGGGTTGAGTATGTTATTTGTGTTCCAAAAAATGGGTATTTGTGTGCCATTCTGCCTGCTAATCCCTGTTTAATAAATGGGGATTTGTGGGCAGAATGGTTCAGAAATCTCTGCTTTTTTTGGTGCACAAATTACATGAATGAACCACTTAGTGTGTTTGAGGAACAGTAAGAATATTAAGGTAGTATTGCACTTACTCTTTTTTTGTGGAATGAGCAGTTTTCATCGGATATGTTGCTTGTAGTTCAGATGCTGCTGATTTTCAGGAGAGTGGTCTTCACTGCAATTGTAAAAGAAAGAAGTTAGTAATTGTGTGTGTTTATAGCCCTGATGTTAATGTAGACGTTGATTTTTATGTTTTTGTAGTAGTATTCTTGTTTGATATCTGCACATAGTGTATGCATGCATTTCATTTGACTATGTGCAGCCTTTATATTTTATTTACAATATGTTAGTTCAACTTGCTTTGCAAATGAGTAGAATTTTAAATGTATGAAATTCACTTGGTTTTTTAAAGGTGTGTTGTAGATAGCAGACCGGTTTGGAAGTGAGAGTTGATTATACTAGATGGGAAAAATTTCAATAAGTTCATTTTACAGGCAGACATGCCAACAATCGGGAGCCCCTGAGAGGGAGATTTCACCAGAGAAATCTGGAACATTTATTTTTCCCATAGGATTGAATTGGCAGTAGCATTAATTTAGGCGCGATAGTGTGATTTTTCAATGAAAAATGAGGAGTCTCGCACCTAATTCGGGAGGGTTGGCATGTATGTATAGGTTATGCGGGAGACAGTAAAAAATAGTGTGAGTTTTCAATGAAAAATCGGGAGTCTCGTGCCTAAATCAGGAAGGTTGGCATGTATGTATAGGTTATGCAGGTTTAGTGGCATTACTCTGTTTATATGTATTCATAAGAGTTGTACATGTACTGTGAATAAAATATGCATACCTGTAGTTTGTATTCATTCATGTGGATATGAATGCAGCTGTAAGTAGAAATCTTGGAGACTTGTAAAGTAGTTTTTGTAGTAGGTGCTTTCCAATGATATGAGACTTGTACTCAGAGTGATCAACAGAACATTTGAAGTGCAGAACTCTGATGATGGAGTTAGATGTAGAGGTCTTGGATGTGATTGGTGGATGGTTGTGTGACTTCTTAGCTGTATCCAATGAGGCAATGGCACAGAGAGTGAAGTGGAAAGGGTAGAAGGGTTGGCTAAGAGTTACGCGCCGCACGGACACTACGGCTGTCCACGGATACGGCGTGCCACATCCATGGTTTTCCAGCAAATTCAGTATGGAAAGGGGACTGTAGGGATCAGCCAATCAGATGTTGACGTTGTGGATTTGTGTAGAAAGAGACTGTGTGTAGTGAAGATGGCAGAGGTGGAGAAAGTCAGGGTGTTGGTACTCGGAGATATGTTTGTGCATGCTTTACAGCAGTATGCTCAATGCAGGCATGTGGCAAACAATTTAGATGTTAAAGGAGTGGAGGTGTTGTGGAGCGCTGTGCCTGATTGCAATGTAGAGCGAATTCTACAAGTTTGTGAAGATATGGGCAGGATGAACAGTCCCCATCTGGTAGTTTTGCACTATGGTGCTTTCCATGTGGGCTACGTCAGTGCCCCTACTTTGTTGGCAGATCTGGAACAGTTGGTTCAAGCAGTAATGAACATCCTTCCAAATGCGAAAGTAATTTTTTCTGGATACTACCTCGGGCAATATGGGACAATAGTTCTGTTTTTTGTCCTCAGCAAAACATTGCTAGGTGTGCAATCAACAGAGGCATGTGTGATGTCATGCTTAGAGCTGATATGTTTTTCTGTAATAATGAGAATATTGATTCGAGTAATGCTGTTTATTTTGAAGAAGATGGCATTTCCTCATCTTTTTTGGGAAATGCCATGCTGTTTTGGAATGTAAGGGTTGCTTTGGAGAAGGTTATGTGAAGATTTTAGTATTAAAGTAAGTAGAAAAAAAATAAATAAATACAAAATAACTGGTGTCTGTCAGGCATCTGCAAAAATCCCCCAAAAAAACAGCTCTTTTCAGAGCCAACCTCAAAGGGGAAATGGGGCACACTATTTAAATTTACATTAACTATGCTCAGATTTTCGATAAGTCAGCGGACATGGCAGTAGTCCGCAGACAGCGCGTATTACATACGTGGATTCTGGGGTGGAGACGCATGCAAATGAGAATGAGCGGAGCTAGGGATTGGTCAGGAAAGTTTACTGGGTGTGTTGTGTAAGGAGAGATTTTGTCAGAACGTATTTTTCCTGAGAGAAGAACAGATAGCTATGGCTGTGTGTTTCCGAAAACAGATTATCTGGATTTTGGGAGACTCATGGATTCATTGGTTGGAGGTGCATGCAGAACATTGTGGAGTAGCTGCAGATCTTGGATTCCCTCATGTGGAAGTGCACTGGCATGGAGTGCGTGGAATGAAGTGGCTGGACTTGGTACCTCTCTGTGCTACTTTAGAGACAGAGCATCATCCAGACATAATTATAATTCATTGGGGAGGGAACAGTTTAGGACATGTGTCTGGAATTTCTTTGCAATTTGCAATGAAAGAAGGACTTGGCAAGGTAATGGAAATGTTTCCAAATTCCCAAGTAATTTTTTCTCGTATTGCGCAAAGACAAATGTGGCTGCGTTCTTCTTCATTTGGTCCACAAATGGAGAAAGCGAGGCGCAATGTCAATAAGGCTGTTTGTGCCTTACTAAGATATGTTGGCATGTCCTCTTTTCAAAATGAAAATATTATGTTTCGTAGCACATACATTTTTCGCAGAGATGGAGTCCATCTTACCTATGCTGGCAATCAGATTTTTCTGAGAAATGTTAAAAATACATTGCAACCTTTTTTGGAATTACAGTCATCTATTTTGCAGTAGATGTTGACTATTTCAAGTTTTTTTCAAACACACAAAACCACTACGAAAAGTCTCTTTTCAGAGCCACCACTTCCTCCCAGAGAAAAGTGCATTGGTTTTGCCAGGGCAGCACCCATAAACTTTATGGCCCTCATTACAAGTCAGGCGTTAAGGGTTTAACGGCGCCGTCGGCCCCGTTAACCCTTAATGCCTGATTCACACTTTGACGCCTGCTTTTTGCAGGCGTTAAAGTCCAAGGCGCTAAGCGACATTGGTGCTAATTACGGCACCGTAATTTACGGTGACGTAATTAGAGCCTTCCCCATCCCCATTATGCCCTATGGGGCAAAAATGGGAATGGGGAAGGGCAAATGGGGAATTACCACCCCACTCACCTTGGAATGGGGTGGTAATTCCACCATCCACCATGGCGGAATCCGGCATGGACCATGGTGCCAATAGCACCATGGTCCACCGCCTGACTTGTAAAGAGGGCCTATATGTCCTAGGACTTTCCGCGGACTTCCAAAAAATGCATAGGGCCCTGCACTCTTTATTTGCCACTTCTATTTTTAAACTGTGAAAGGCAGCTCTGAAAAGAGCCCTTTTTTGGATTTTTTTTCTTTTATATTTTTTTGGGTTTTTTACACAGGACACACTAAGAGAGGAGGGGAAAGGAGGGTAAGGAAGGGACACCAACCACGGGGATAAGAAAGGGCAGGTGGAGAGAGGAAGATGTAGGGTGGGCCTTACTTGGGTAGGTAGCAGGTCTTCTAGTGCTCGGTGACTGTAGTCTTGAAAGCACTTCGAAGACTCTCCCCCCTGCAGAGTACTGTGTCGCAGTACATAGACATTATTGTGACCATCGAAAGGTAAGGGTCAACAGCATTGAGAATGGCCTGTGAAGCAGCTGGAGGGATGCGCTGTCCCACAGAAGTGTCTCTTGTGGTGAGAGGAGCAGAAACGGAGGATGCTGTAGAGGAACTAAACCTACTACATTTATCACAAGTTACAACCTTGTGAATGTCCCCACTGTGGAACTACCTTAGGTGTCGCTTCATGGATGTCGTACCAAAGCTGTACGAACCACGTCTCCCACGACTCAGTACCATTTTGCACTGTTTGCAGGTGACATTGTTCGCACGTGCTTTTGGTACGTTACCATGAATGGTAAACAACCGCCACACCCAAGACTCCTGGCGAGTGCTGGTAGTAGGGAGTTCCTCGACCTCATTCTCTTCATCCTCTTCATCCTCGTTCTCTACATCCTCACGCCTGTTCCCCTCTGCAGGTCCTTGGGGAGGTGGTGGTGGTGGAGGGTTTGGGGGTGTTGCTGAGGCAGATGTAGCAACAGCAGCCATGGATGCCATCAGGGTTGATGAGATAATCTAAACAAGAGCAGCAAAGGCAGCAAAAGTCAATTTGCAATAGCCAGAAGTACAATGAAGATCAACTCTGGGGTGTGGCCTTTTATAGGGGCAGAGGGGTGCGCTTCACAAACAGATCGAACACCCAAAAAGGTTCAAAAATTCGCAAAAAGTATGTGGAAAGCCAAGGTCATTGTATGGGACATGTGCAATGGTGAATTTTTACTGTAAAATAATTTGGATTGTCTGAAAAGTTCTATTAAAATGTTGGGGAACCGGACAGTGTCCGCAAATTAGGACACATGCTCAGTGTGGGTGCATTCACATGATGACGTTGGGAACATGTCCGCAAAGGGAACTGATGACCGCAGGACAACAAATGCATGGGAACGGTCGTGCGCACGGACAGTGTTTGGGTCCTCAAACAAATTAAAAGTGCGACACAAGTGAGACGGACAGTTACGGACAGGCGCAATGTTCGCAGGACTTACGGGTGTGGTGCACATGTGTGTAGATGTTCTGCAGACTGTACGGACAGGTATAGTGTCCTTAGGACACTCCCATTTTGTTTGACTACGGACATCCCGGACACTGCGCGTGTTCTTGGGACAGTTTCAACTTGGCTGCAGACAGTACGGACAGGTATAGTGTCCTTAGGATTCCTCCATTTTGTTCAGTTACGGACATCCCGGACACCGGTTGTGTTCTTAGAACAGTTCCATCTTGGTTGCGAATGGTACAGAGAGGTATAGCGTCCTTAGCACACCCCCATTTTGCTAATTACGGGCATTCCGGACAGGTGCGCTGTCCGTGAACATTTTAACTGCTTTTCAGGAAAAATAAGACACAAAGGAATACATTAAAAGAAACATAATATTTTTTTTTATTATATACAGATACACAATTTATGAAAGAGAGGGGGAAGCAGAAACGTATATAAATTCAGGGAAATCAGGGGTTTGGGGAGGATGGATGGGAGGGGATGAAGGGAGGAAGTCTAATCAATATGTTTTTCTTGGTGTTGAGGGTTTGGGGATAGTTGACTGGGACATGGAGATGGGGAACAGGTACATGTGGGACAATGGTGCTACTTACCCTATGTATGTGTATCACTTGATGTGACTGTACCCCTGTGAGTACAATGTATACAAATATGAGCATATACACAAAACAGGAGACCAGCTTTTATCTTACAAAAGCATTGCAAGTACAGAAAATGCATGTATTTAAACAGAATGCCATACACTTGCCATACTTGCAAAACCAAACAAATACAAGTGTACATTCAGAACAGTGCGAATAGGAATGTGGATAACAAAGTCAATGAACTGAAAGGTTTCCAGCACTCATGTAGGAAACATTTATGCACAAAATAAATTAATGGAATTGCACACACTAAAACATTCTCCCTTTCAATCTGTAAAATTTTCCAAGCGTTTCTTCTCACCCTACTACAACGTCCGCTAATCTATTACCACACTAAACAGTGCAACAGCAACACATACTTTCAAAAATGCACCCCATATGACACACCTATAAATACTCCACTAACCCCCTTAGCAATGAAGCTGATGCTCCAAAATCCCCATTCATATACAAAGCTATGCAATTTAACACATACAGTACCTCTTCCTAGAAAGAGTTCCATTTGCAAATGTAAGTAATCTATTCTTCAAGTGAAATTACTATGACATTAACACACACATATGTACTAACTTCCTTCTTTCACAATTGCAGTGAAGACCACACTCCTGAAAACCAGCACCGTGTGAGGTACAAGACAGAACCCAGAAAAAACCTACTCTTTGCATCCAACAAAGTATGTGCAATACTCTGGTAGTGTTCTAACTGTTACTCAAACACTGTAGTATTCTAGTATTGTAGAACAAACATTGTATCAACCCCACAGCATAAGATTCAGTATTACTGATTGCACCTCAGCAGGTGCACACTTTGTTTTGTCATCTGAGCACCAGTATAGTAACACACAAATACGAAAATAGCCTTCCCAACTTGAAGTAACAGCCCATTCCACAATCACACACCTCTACATACATGCCTACCATCATACTCAGACACTCATGCACAATGCACAGATACATTGCACAGCGTCCCAAACCACACTTTCTTTTTTCTCCAACAGACACCAAAGAATGCCTACCAAAAAGCCACTCAGTAGAAAGCAACGCAGAAATAGAGCATATGAAAACAAGCATTCACCTCTAGCAGAATGTATACAAACAATTCAAACAAAACAGCTAATACAGTCACTAAGTGAAACTAAAACAGCTTTCAGTAAAGAAACTTTGACTCCTCTTTCAAAATGTAAAACTAAACCGAACGGTATTGAAAAGACTGCAGCTACCACTAGTGCTAATACTGCACCTTTAAATCTTGATGTAGCCACAAGTAAGCATACCAAAATAATTATTGTACAAATATGTTCTGACACAGAGTCCTTCAGAACCTTATAAAAACAGGTGAGAAATTATGCTCACCCCTTAAAACCTACCGCAGAAAACTAATCCTGGAATCTCTCATAGATAGTGCAATCCTTCTTAAAAGGAAATTATTTATATTAGTTTTAAACAGAATGAAACCACTAACAAAGCTAACTACTAAACTACAAAAAGGACTTCTCAACAAATGGAATATCAACAAAGATAGCTTTGCAAACATCTGTGCAGGTGAGTGGAGTCACACCACCAGCACAGAACCATATTTCAATGAAGAAACATACAAACAAAAGCAAACAAACCCAATTGCCATACATAGAACGGGACGAGGGTATGAAAAGTTTAATAACACCATCATGGAACAAGAAATGCTGCTCACAGAAATATCTCCAGCAAACTTAGCATCAACTCTCCATTCCACTGCGTCCAGCCTACAAATGGCTGTGCACATCAATGTGTAGCATAGGCAAAAAATCGTTCACATCTTTACACCAGTTCCTCAATCAATATGTGAAAAGCAAAGACAAATTGAAAATAAAGCTATTACAAACTATGGACTCCTGTCCAGTGCAAAATAGACATTGAAGAAAACCTGAGGGAAACCACCGAAATAATTCAAGACTCGTCAGGAACTGGCCAATTTCAACTTCCAGATCCTACGACAGAATCCAATATTTTAGACCATTATGCAATTCACCCATTGCACTCTAAAGACACCCTAAATGATGCACTGGAAACTTACCAAATGCCGCAAGCCAACGGATCTCCAATCCGCATACGGGAAAAAAGTGTAGAAGCACAGGCCTTTCCTCTACTCTTTCCTACTGGAAAAGGAGGAAGGTACGATGAAAGCCCACAGAAATAACAGCATCAGAATACCACTCTTCACAAATGTGTTCTGAAGACCCCAGATTCAGACAAAACGTGGAATACATATTCCACCTTCTCTTTGAAAATGAACTAGGAACTCTATGCTCTGGAGTTCGACACACATTCAAATCAGGTACCAATTTTCAAAATATGTCTGCTACACAATTACTACAAAAAGTGCAAGAAAAAGAGGAAGTTGTACAGTTGTGCATTACAAAACTTTTAGCAAACATGTGTGGTGCAAAAGAATACTGGTTCCGAAGACACGCAGAAGTACAGTGTATGATAGGAAACCTTGGCCCAACCACATGTTTTGTGACATTAAGTTTTGCAAAATATGCATGGGAAGATTTGCACAATTTCCTAACCATAGCAAACAAAAACAAAACAAATATAGATATAAAAACACCAGGAGAACTCTGCTCTCTAGATCCTGTAAACGTATCAAGATATTTCCATAATCGCTTTATTGCCATGCTACACTTCATTTGAAATAAAACAGTGCCTCCCCTTGGAGAAGTGCAACACTTCCTCTGGAGAAAAGAATGCCAAGCCAAAGGAGCACCACACATCCACATGCTTTTGTGGATTAAAGATGCTCCTAAATTTGGTCAGGGTAGTGATGCCACTGTTTTGCAGTTCATTCAGAAATATGTCACTTGTGAAATTCCTTCACAAATTACACATAGTGACCTACATGCACACATTTTACTTTTTCATAGCCACAGGTGTGGGAAGTATTGTCAGCACAAATATAAAAACAACGGAAAATACTATACTAAATGCCGCTTTGGTTTCCCTAGACCAGTTTCAACAACAGGTCAAGTGGACAACTTCATGTCTTCAGTTGACATAGTGTCAAAGGTAAATCACCTAAGAAAACATACTTCATAAAAAGAACAGAAGAATCAAAGTACATCAATGATTACAATGCAATCATTGCCCTCCAATGGAATGCAAATATAGATGTGCAATACATTGCAGACAATTCCACTGCAGTTGCACGATATGTCACAGCCTGCTTAACCAAAGCAGAAAAAATAGAGCTCAAAGACATCAGGGATGGCATTTCAACTGACAAAACACTGTCACAGAAATGGTACAGCATAGGCATAAAAATGCTCTCCTATAGAGAATGTGGCTGCTACAAAGCTGCAGACCATTTAACAGGAACTGCCTTGTATAGAGAATCTGAAAATATAGTATGGCTAAGCCTTGGTCCTGCTAAATCCAGACAAAAGAGTTCTCAAATCATATGACGACATAGAAACAATAGCCAAAAATTATCCCAACAGCTAAGACATTTTGAAAAACAATGTACTCAACACATACTACCCAAACAGGAGTACCACTTTGGAAACCATGTGTCTATACCACGTAGCCCAGAACTTCACATACAAAAATTATATTAAAACATATGAGAAGAAAGGTACAGAGTCGCAGATTGTGAATGCACCCTAGTGAAACTTACCAAACAAAGCTTTATTAATCAGATCAAATTGTCATTAAAAACTACTCAACATAAAGAACTGTATTACATGTCCCTACTACAACTTTTTAAACCATGGAGAAAGAAGAAGATTTATTAGATACCCATGAATCCTATGAAGATGCTTTCACAGCAAATGAAAGCACTATAACAGACATAAACTTTATGTGGTACAAAACAATGTTAGACAATGAACAGCAACAAGAAGAAGAACTCCAGGCACAACTAAATGTAGAAACTCCTGACAGCAGTCAACCTTCTCTAACAGGAGGCCAAGAACCACTTGGACAGCCACTCATAGCAGAAAAGGCTGAATTAGCCATGACTGAATTAGAAAACACCACGTACCAGTATGAAGGGTCTACAGAAGACTTTGCTGTACTCAAATCACAATTAAACAATGAACAGCGTAGCATTTTCCTAGAAATAACAAAACAAATTGAACATGGTATACAGCACGAAACTAAAACTTGTACCTGCCAAGACTAAAAATCTATACTGCTATATGCGAGTGGTCAAGGTGGTTCAGGGAAAACAATCTTAATAAAAATCATCATCAAGTTCATCCAACAATTGACAAACAACAAACTGTCAGCTGTTGTAACTGGCCCCACATGTTTAGCTGCCTACAACATAGGCGGTGTCACTTTAAACAGATTACTACTCCTTCCAGTAGATCACCAAAACACCAAAACAAATTAGACTACTACAAACTTTCTCCAGAAGCTGCAATGGAACTACACAGAGTTTTGAAACAAATGAAAATGCTGGTAATAGATGAGGTTAGCATGGTCTCCAACCTAATGTTGGCTTTCCACCTAAGATTATGAGAGGACCTCAAAACAGACTACGAAGAGCTCTTTGGAGGAAAACACATTATTGTTTTCAGTGATCTTCTTCAATTAACACCAGTTAAAGGTGAACCTATCTTTAAAACCTTGGGGCACAAACCATGCTGTAAAACTCTTGGCAGCATAGAAAATGACCTGGGAGGGGCAGTCCAAGAGAAAGGAGGTCAACCATTCCAGGGCCTGATCCTTGATGCCCAGGTTCTCACAGAGTCGACTGATCAGGATGGCGTGGTTGACCATGTCAAAAGCAGAGGAAGGATCAAGGAGGATGAGGACAGAACGAATGCTGGAATCAAGGTTAGAGAGCAGATATTCACAGGTGATCAGGAGAGCAATTTTCATGCCTCTGGCAGCTATGAAGCCAGACTGATGGTCATGGAGACAACCAACAGATTCAGTGTGGATAGTAAGCTGGGAGAAGGCCAGATTTTTCAAGAGTTTGCCCAGCAAAGGGGTGATGGAGATTAGGCAATAGTTTGCCGGACAGGTAGGATTGGCAGACGGCTTCTTTAGGAGGGGGTGCACAAGTGAGTGCTTAAGGGGATACGGGAAGGTTGCACTGGCAAAAGAGTGATTAGGGTGTCAATATGTTCCTGGAGGTTCTGGAGGCGCAGGAAAGCCCCTGTTTGGATGACACTCTCATAGATCAGACGTGTCTAGAAACCTTGTCAGGTGTTGTCAGAGAGAAAGAGGAGAAAGGAGGAGGAGAGGGAGAGATGGCCAAAGGGGGATCGGGGCAAAAGAGAAAGAGGGAGAGGAAGGGTTGATAGAGGGCAGGATGTCCTGAGTTTTAGTGGAGAAGTGAAAGATCAGAGCCATACAGAGGGCCTGAGAGGGAACAGGAGTTAGAGACTGTAGCAGGATTGGCCAGTTCCTTGCTGATTTGAAAGACTTCAGCCATATTGTTGGAGGCCGAAGAGACACATGCTTGAATGTGTGCTGTCTTCTTGGACAGAACAGAGAGTCCATATTACCTTTGGAGCAGGCAGCAGACCAGTTTATCAGAGGATGCGCCCGAATCCATCCACTTCCTCTAAGCTACCCTGCACTTATGTTTGAGGAAGGTGAGGTCAGAATCATACCAAGAGTTACACTTGAAGGTAGGCTTCAGCAGGATTCTCATGACAGGGGCAAGGATGTCTAGGGTGTTGGAAATAGAAAGATGCAGATTTTGAAAGGGCTGTGTAAGGGTGTGAGTCATCAGCAGGAGTAGGAGGAGCAGAGAAAGTAGATGCAAACACTGAAACATGCTTCGTGGGCCAAATGACTGCGAAGGTAGGTGGCACACCTGGGGAGGCCTATGTCTGTCGGATAGAGAGTTTCAGCTGAGAGGAGAGTAGAAAGTGGTCAGTCCAAGAGAGAGGAGTGGTTAGAGGGTTAGAGGGGGGTATGAGGTGATGAGAACATCCAGAGTATGCCCGGCAGAGTGTGTCGGCCAGACGGCAAAATGGAAAGAGAGAGAGTGTTGCAGATGTTGGCAAAAAGCCAAGAGAGGGATAAGAAACACCCATGTGGATGTCGAGGTCTCAGAGAAGGAGAAGTTAAGAAGTAGAGGCAAGGAGAGAAGGGGAGAGGTCAGCCCATTCAGAGAGGAAGAGGGCAAACTGGCCAGTGGGCCTGTAGATGGTGGCCAAAGTTAGAGAGAGGCCAGGGGAGATAGAGAGCCTGCAGACTAGGCATTCAAAGGTCTGAGAAGGCCTGCGTAGGTTTGACAGATGCAAGGGCCCACTCTGGAAATATCAGGGCTACTGAACCACCGGGATGGTTGGTTCTGGGTCTGGAGAGAATCTTGTAACCCACAGGGTCAAGAGTGTCAAAACTCATGACCGAACTGACCATAAACCATGTCTCTCTGAGAGCAAGGGCCTCTAGGTCGAGTTCTTCTAGGAGGTGACAGATGTCAGAGGAGTGTTTGACAGCAGAACGAGAGTTGACACTAGAGACGTGGATCAGGTTGCCCCATTTGAAAGACCTCCGCTGAGGGGAACAGACTTGAGGTACACCATGGGGAGGTGGTAGAGGGGCCTAAGGCAGACAGAGGAGGAAAAAGAGGGTGCCAGAGAGGTGGCAGAAGAAGTAGCAGGAGAAGGGAGGAAGGTGATAAGATACAGGAAACACCTATCAAAAAGGACAAAAATGGGCTGAGGGCCCTGAACCAGGACAGTCCCATTCAGATATACATTAATGATGGTTGTGGAGGAGCGGAAGGGGGCCAAGAGGTCCTCCCACCTAGTGTCACCGTTAATGGGAGAGGAAGAAAAAGGAGAGAGAACAGAGACCATATGAAGGGTCCATAGTTCTGGAGAGGGGACGACAAAGTCTTATAGTGGTATAGGAGTAATTCCTTCAATGTTCAACTACAATGTACAAGGGGAATGACTCTCTTCTCCTGGTCCTTCTGTAAAAGCTCCACACAATGGTCTTTCAGGACTTCAGTAGAAAACTTGAATTAGTCTCTTTAATTCCTTCAAAGAAGTATAGAAGCTCACAACCTTATTTGGCTTACAATTGACATGCTGGTGAGGAATATACTCCTGGGGTTCTCTGTATTTCTCCCATATGTCTCCTTACACGTTTCTCCAAAAGTAGTGTCTTGATGAGGGAGATGCCTTCTGAAGGTTTTCAAGCTGTATTTGATGCACCGGTACCATGAGGGAGCGTACTCCCATTGTACTTAGTCGTATTAGTGGTATAAGATGGACAACTGCAACGAGGGAGATGACTCCCGATGCACTCTGTTTTATCAGTGGTATTTGTTGGGCCACTGCGCCAAGGGAGGTGACTCCCGATGTGCTCTGTTTTATCAGTGGTATTTGTTGGCCCACTGCGCCAAGGGAGATGACTCTCGATGCACACTGTTTTATAAATGGTATTTGTTGGGCCACTGCGCCAAGGCAGATGACTCCTGATGCACTCTGTTTTATCAGTGGTATTTGTTGGGCCACTGCACTGAGATGATGACTCCTGATGCACACTGTTTTATCAATGGTATTTGTTGGACCACCGCCCCAAGCGAGTTGACACCTGATGCACTCTGTTTTATCAGTGGTATTTGTTGAGCCACTGTGCCGAAGAAGATGATGCCCGATGCACTCTGCGTTATCACTGGAATTTGTTGGGCTACTGCGCTGAGGGAAATGACTCCTAATGCCCTCTGTTTTTACAATGGTATTTGTTGTGCCACTGCGCCAAGGAGATGACTCTGATTGCACTCAGTTTGCACAGTGGTATTTGTTGGGCCACTGCGCCGAGTGAGATGTCTGCTGCTGCAATTTGTTGTATTCTGGCCACTTCCCAGACCCCACCCGATCTTCCCACCATTCACACTACCTGCAGAATTCTTGGACACGACTCTTCACAGGGTTGCAGGCACCTCTCTTCCTTCTTCCTGATTCACTGCATCCTTTCTGGAACGGACGGTACACCTCTCTGAGGTCTTGCCATTACCAATTCAGTTGGCTCCCTGCCGGCTCCCCGGGATAATTCAGCAGCATCCTACCATTCTGGTGAGATGCTTCTGCTTCTGCTTAACCTTCGGTCTACCCAGTTTTTACTTTGCAGGTTTGGTTGGCATACAGCAGTCTATCACAATGAGACACTCCTGGTCCTCTCTTGCTTTCTGCCTTATATGGTTGACTCCGCCCTTGTGTAATGTCAACACCATTCACTAAAGTATTATCAGTATTCTTCATTCCTCCCGTGGGCCACTTCATTACAGTACTTGATTGTATTTGCATACTGATATTCCACATGCTTCCCTTGCTCGTCCTTGCCCCAGTATATTAAACATTTGGCACAGTAATGGCTTTACAACAACACAATATGCTGAAGGGCACCTGGTTAATGCCTTGCTCTGCCCAGGCGGGTATAATAATATCAAACAATGCAGGTGAGCAAGGTCATGGAGATCTGCCTGCTGAGAATCGAACAACACAATCCTGAATTTGTCACCATATGTTTTGGTAGACACAGAGTTATCACACAATCTGTACACAGCAGTTCAAATTTATTTTGAGTGAAGTAAGTGTCACTTGATTTTTTTTGGAACATAGAACATTCGACAATTAAGATGTACAGGGTATAGCACCCGAGTCTGAACTATTCAAATGGTAAATATTTGAAAAACCAAATTCTAGCGTTTGAACATTCTCTAAAGGTTCCTTGGGAAGGAAGCTAGAGAATTTAGTGGAGTCATAATCAAGTGTATTATAGCCCATGCAGTGTGGGCACAATCAAGAGTTGAGCAACAACATATATAACATGTCAACACAATAGTGTTTCAGCCATTTTGTGGTGAGCTAGGTGAGCTCTACTGGTGTAGGCCTTCATCAGGACGAGAGTTTCTTGGGAGAGGAGTGTCCTATGTGGTCTGTTGGAGTAAAACAGACGGAGAGTATGTCAGGATTTGGTTTGTCAAATAATCTAACAGTAGACATGTAAATCAATACCTAAACAAGGGGGTGCCGGTGCTTACCGGATCCAAGGAGCACATTGGCTTGGGGCGTGGAAATGTCCAAGTACACTTCATGAAGATGAAGCCTTCATCTTTAAGAAAACGCGGTAATTCCTGTCAAAAACAGATAGAGGATGATCAGTGGGGCTGGACATAGTCTCAGTACTAGGTAGAAGTAGTGTCAGCCAGTGTCTTACCTCATGGACCTGTGGCGGTGTGTCAACATGTCGTGGTAAGAGTGTCAGGGGAAGTCCAAATGGGATCCTTCCTGTTGATAAAAAAAGAAATAAAATACTAAATGGTGGTGAGCGTTGCCACTGTGGTGGCGTGTGCTCAAATTGAGTCAAAATGCGTAAATTCCCAAGGTGACTACATGGGGTAGAGAAAGATGAGACATAATAGGATGTTGTATTAGCCTATACCGTGCATTTGTGGCGGCTAGTGCTGTCCCTCAGGTGGTCTATGATTTTGTGTGCTCGTAAGGAGTGACAGTGTGAGTCAGCCAAAAACCGGATTAAGGTTGTATGAGGACAACGGAGTGCGCCCGATAAGATACTAATACTAATATCAGTGGGGATCCGTGAGAGGCTGAGTGCATCGTGTGGTGGCTAGGGAAGTCATAACAGCCATTTACATGCTGAACATCTAGCGTGGTTGATTCCAGCATGGCTGGTGTGAGAGAATGCGCAATGCGTGTGCTGCGAACGGGCTTACCTGTTGTGATCGCGAGGGGCCGTAGAGAAGGAGCTACCGGCGGTGCGGATTGTCTTGTGATTGAAAAGACAGACAAGGTGTAGCATCATGTGACAGTCATGAGTAAAACACAACATATAATGGACCCAATGTGTAGCTGTGGTGCAACAACAATTTACAAAAAATGCTTCCACTCTACAGTGATGTTTAAACCTTCCTTTACAGTACGCAGTTTATGGACCCACTTCTGTTCTAGTTGGGTGAGAGTTTTATCAATGTCCCCACCTCTTTTGGTGGTGCTCACCTTCTGAACAACACACCATTTCAAGTCCATGTTGGTGTGGTTTTTCTTGATGTAATGTTCAACTAGTGGTTTATCTGGAACCTCGTTTTTTATACATGATCGGTGTTTGCAGATTCTCGTTTTCACTGCTCGCATGGTCTTCCCCACGTATAATAAGCCAGAGGGGCATGTGATGGTGTAAATTACTTGCTTCGTGTTGCAGTTGGTGTGGTCTTGTAAGGTCCAGGTGATTTCTTTGTGTGTGAACACTTTCGTAGTCTCTGTAAACTGGCAGGCTGTGCATTTCCCACAGCGATAGAGGCCTTGAACCGGCGGCACGTTCCATAGAGTGTTGGGTTGCTTAGGTGGTTCTAGGAAGGTGTGCACCAGTGACTCCTTGATGTTTTGTTTTTTCTTGAAAGCAAAGAGCAGCACTTTCTGGACGGATCCAGTGTTTTTAATCAGAGGCCAATGTTGTTTGATTGTCTTCTTGAGGAAGTTGCTGAGGGGACTGTAGGTTGTTACACAAATAAATCTGTCTAGTTGTTTCTTGGTAGTTTTGGTCAGGCAGATGGTGCGATCGGTGTTAGCTGCTCGTTTGTTGGCATGTCTGATGGATTTCCTCGGGTATCCCCTATCGAGCAGACGGTTTTGCAGATCTACGGCGTGTTTGTCGTATGTGTCAAGATTGGTGCAGTTCCTCCTGATCCTCAGGAATTCCCCGTAGGGTAGGTTGTACTTCAAGCTTTCTGGGTGATAGCTTCCAAAGTGTAACAAGGTGTTACGATCAGTGGGTTTGCGAAATAATTCAGTTTGTAGGTGGTCACCTGACCTATAGATATGTAGATCGAGTAAGTCAATGCCATGGAAGTCCCAATGCATGGTGAATTTGATATGTGGGTTGCATTAGTTGAACCATTCCTGGAAAGCCAACAGGTCTTGTTGATCAACACACCAGATTAAAAGAACATCGTCGATGTACCTTTTCCAAAGTATGATGTTGCCTTTGTAGGGATTAGTTGCTGCCACAATGTTTTCTGTTTCATAATGTGCCATGTTGAGGTTAGCAATATCAGGTGCAAAGGTGGCCCCCATGCTAACCCCTTTGATTTGTTTGTAGAGTTGGTATCTGAATAGAAAGAAATGTTCTCTCATCGCCAATCTCACACACTCTAGTATAAAGTTGGTGGGAACGCTTTCGATGTTGTTTCTTTTGTCGAGGAACAGTCTCAGTACTTCCAATGCTTCTTGTTGAGGTATCGAGGTGTAGAGGGCCTCAACATCTAAGGTGGCTAAATGTAATCTGGTTCCATGTTGATTTCTCCCAGCACCAGGATGGTGTCAGCACTGTCCTTCAGGTACAAGTTCATTTGGTTAACAATGGTAGGCGAAAAGTGTAAGTGACAAGATTTTAGGGAGGCTTTTCCTGAGGTGCATGTCCTTATCCCCAGGAGGGTAGTCCCTCCCTATGAGGTGTTCCGGCATATTACAAATCCTAGGGGGACTATCGGGTAGCAACCTCACCTCCCTAGCCTCATAGGAAATGGTTCCTCTCTGCAGAGAAGTGACAAGACCTGGTGAATCATCACATACCATTCACCTAATGGTTTAGGCTTAAAGATCTCCCTCCAAGGGAAATGGAGATAGAAAGTCAACATTCCGCTATTCCTTGCCATTTCTATGCTCAACGATTAAACAAAAAGGTTGACTGCCTAGGAACATATGCATTATTTGGGGATTTGTATCCTTTCTTAAGCTAAGCTATGTTAGAGAAGAATGGTCCGTCAGTAATTTGAATGTATAACCCTGTTAGATAATATCATGAATATCCTGTGGTCCATTTGATGGAAAGGGCCTCCAGTTCAATGGTGGCGTAGTTTTTCTCTCATGGAAAATGCTTTCTGCTTATATACAAAACCTGATGTTCCACGCCATCATATTCCTCCCGCCGACCCCGTAACACTGTTTCTGCTGCCTGACATTCCGGTGCCACTGGGATATCATAAGCGGTAGCAGAACAGTAAATTCCTATTCCCATGGAGTACTGTACAACTCCATGGGAATGGGGACACTGAAGCACCGACACTGTTGCTAATGGTGTTGGTGCCTCAGTGAAATCACTTCCAGTAGGGTCCTGAACTTCCGGCAGGTCAGGGATGCCAGGAGTACCATGCCACTGCCGGCAGACTTGCAGTTTGGCAATCCAGAAAGGGTGCCGGTACGTTGCTACCAGCACCCTTATTTCCGGACCGCCAAAGTTGAATGATGCCAAATGTGTTTTGAAGTGTCAAAGCTGGCCTAATCTTGTTTCTGGCAATGTAACTTTTGGGGCTTTGCATTTTTCATCTTATCAATTAAGCAGGATGTTACAGCTGAATAGTTGTATGTAAATCTTCTATAATAGCCTGTAAGCCCCAGAAATGTCACAAGATCTCTGTTTGTTTTCAGAGGAGAGGTCTCCTGAACCGCCTTGACCTTTTCAAGTTAGGGTTGTACCAGACGGATCCCTGGTTACACTCAAAGAACCCTAAGGACTTCACAGATGACCATGCCAAATGGAATCTTTTTTGGGGTTGGCGGTCAAACTGGTTTGTCTAAGGGCTCGTTTGATTTCATACAAATGGAAGACATGTTCCTACCAGGTTTAACTGTGGATTAATATGTCATCAAGGTATGCGACAGAGAAGTGGAAAAAGGGTCGCAATAGCTTGTCCATCAGTCTTTGTAATGTTGCTGGTGCCCCATGAATCCGGAAGGACAGGAGTTTAAATTGGAATAGTCCCTGGGGAGTGGAGAAAATGGTTTTCTCGCTGTCAGCGGGATTCAATGGCACCTGCCAATTAATCCTTCATCAGATCCATTGTGGAAATATAGACAGCAGATCCCAGTATGTCAATCAGTTTGTCAACCTGTGGCATCGGATAATTGTAAAAGTGGGATATGGCATTCTGAAGTCTATTGAAAATCTCCACGACTGATCTGGCTTTGAAACGAGGACCATGGACTGTCCGTTGGTACTATTATGCCCATATATAGTCTCTTCTCCACCTCCTGAAGGATTACCTCTTTTTGCACCTCAGGGATTCTATAGCGCTTTAGGTTAATTACCTTTCAGGGGATGTATGGATATAGTGTAGACACGCTTGAACCCTTGCAGGCTCACTGCTTGTTAGGGATAAATCTTCTATAATATCCCATGAGCCCCAAAAATACTCAAAGATCTCTCTTAATTTTCAGAGGAGGCATCTCCTGAACCGCCTTGACCATTTTAAGTTACAGTTGTACCAGACCATTCCCCTCAAAGAACCCTAAGTACTTCACAGCTGACTGTGCCAAATGCCAATTCTTTGGGCTGGTGGTTGTTAAGATGGATTTCTGAACTCTGACCTGGAGGGGCAGAGGTTCAGAAGACCAGCCTAGTTTCTTGGAACAGGGTAACCTCTGGACAATCCAGACCAATCAGGGTATCGATGGCGGCGGTCAAGATAAGTCTCAAGAGGGGTGAGGGTGATGGAAAGACCTCAATGAGCACACACAGCAAGGACCCTTACAAATTACTCCAGACAGGTGTTATATTAAAAATATAGACACATTTATTACAAGGCCTTTGTAACATCGACCATAGCAAAGAATCACAATAATACGAAAGCAAACCAACACATCACAATCAATACAATATATATCCAAGACTGAGGGATGTAAGGAGTCATGAGCACGTAATATGTAGACTACCTAGATGGGGAGGAAAACAGGCAGTGCAAGTAATCATTAGACCCAGTTCGACATCAGAAACACACCTAACTAGGAGGAAGTCCGAGCCCTACGAAGAGAGGAGCCTTATGCTCAAAAGTACCTGCACGCGCTTGTGCCAATGGACAAAATAGGGTCTCTTCAAGGATCTCAGGCACTTCAGGAAGGTGAATGAAGTGATGAAGAACAAGTCCCCACTACTCAAGCAAGGCCTCCACTTGTGGGCAGAGGCAGGGTGAGAGTGCGGGATAGAGTCGCTATTTCGCAACAGCGGTAGAAAAGAAACAGGCTCCTGCGCGAGGTGCCACTGGTTGGGGTATGGACTACTCACTGGTCCCCGACGAAGGCAGACCCAGACTTCTCCAGTTCAGTTCACGTTGCTGGCAGGTTCAGCTGCGATGAGCAGGACGTCTCGACACTGGGTAGATTCTGTGTAGCAGGATGCAGGGTCGAGTGTGTCCCAAATGTAGCGGACGTGCACAGGTTGTTACCGCAGCAGGGCAACACGGCAACCACGTTTACTCTGGTCTGGGCGCACTCGTCTCATTTCAGACCTGGGAATGCCAAGTGTACGAAATTCGGTGTGAGTGTGCCGTGGAGGCAGAGCAAGCAGTAGACCAAGTTTCGAGGGCTTCCCCGAAACAGCGGCGGTGACAGAGCAAAGCGTCCTGCGTAAGCTGGTCAGCCCACTGGTTGGCCCAGGGACACTTCCGAAGAGGCTTGCTTGCAGGGTTTGATGAAGGTGTCGGGAATAGTTGATCCCACTATTCCAATGGGTTGAAGCACCTTCGCAGACCTTCTAGGACGATCAGATGCAGAGGGGTCTCGCAGGGCGACAGCAGTTCAGGGTTCCAAACCTTCAGCGGGTCACCAGTGGTTCCTCGACTCAGCTTCTTTTTGCAGGATACTTTGCTCCTTATCCCTTGTCCGGTGTGAACTCAAGAGATCGACATGGTAGTGGTGTTTTCAGCCTCCTCTTATCCAAAGTTCCCTTCACGCCAAAACGGAGATCACCCAATGGGAGATCTGCTCACAAACACTCACACCATACGTGGACCTATCACGGACCATGGTGGTCCCAGGCATTCAGGACACTCCAGACTCTCAGGCACCCAGGATGTGTATTGGGAACAGACATCCCAGCCCACATCTTGGAGCCACACACAAGGCATGCAGAAGCCCACGAAAGTGTTGGGTTTCGCAGGAAAGTGCATGACCAAATAAGGACGCACCCGGGTCGGCTCGACCTGGGGAAGGTGAAGGGGCAAGACGGTCAGCGGACAGGACAAAGAACCTCGTGGCATGACAATTTTGGGAGCCAGGCCACCTATTCGTGCCAAATGCTGGAAGCGCGGATAACATGGCAAAAAAGGTTTCAAAACACAAGAGAAACGATAGCTGCCACCAGTCTGGTCCGTGACACACTTGCACAGTTCATAATAAGACCAGCGAGAGTTTCTAGGGCCTTTCGAATGACTAGAGACCCAAGAGCACGGTAAAGTAAGTTACAGTGCACTCTTGTTTCATGTTGCACAAAACCTGTAACATGACGAAAGGACTAAGGGAAACAAAGTCTCCCAGTACTGACTGTCTTAAGGGCATGTCAGTTTCCCCTTAAGAATTGAGCGAAAGCCCAGAAGAATGCGGCAGAAGGCTGCGCTTCTCTGGCAAAGTCTAGGTACAAGTGTTACGATCGGTGGGTATGCGAAATAATTCAGTTTGTAGGTGGTCACCTGACCTATAGATATGTAGATCGAGGAAGTCAATGCCATGGAAGTACCAATGCATGGTGAATTTGATATGTGGGTTGCATTGGTTGAACCATTCCTGGAAAGCCGACAGGTCTTGTTGATCAACACACCAGATTAAAAGAACATCGTCGATATACCTTTTCCAAAGTATGATGTTGTCTTTGTAGGGATTAGTTGCTGCCGCAATGTTTTCTGTTTCATAGTGTGCCATGTAGAGGTTAGCAATATCAGGTGCAAAGGTGGCCACCATGCTGACCCCTTTGACTTGTTTGTAGAGTTGGTCTCTGAATAGAAAGACATTTTCTGTCATCGCCATTCTCACACACTCTAGTATAAAGTTGGTGGGAAAGGTTTTGATGTTGTTTCTTTTGTCGAGGAACAGTCTCAGTACTTCCAATGCTTCTTGTTGAGGTATCGAGGTGTAGAGGGCCTCAACATCTAAGGTGGCTAAGGTTCCATGTTGATTTCTCCCAGCACCAGGATGGTGACAGTGCTGTCCTTCAGGTATGAGTTCATTTGGTAAGAAATGGTTTGAGGAAGAAATCTGTATAAATGGACTGTGGTTTGAAGATGGAATCACATGCCGATACAATGGGTCTTTTATGCGGATTCTGTAGGCTTTTGTGAATCTTTGGCAGTATGTAAAATGCCGGAATCCGCTTATGAGCTTTATTCAAAAAAAGGTGTTCCTCGTCGCAGATCCATGCTTCCTGTCGAGCGTGGTCAGGCATCAAATTTCTTCTTGTAGATCCTTGGTGGGGTCCACTCGTAGGGGCAGATAGGCGTTGGTGTCACTCAATAAACGTACACATTCATTATCGTAATCTTGGTATTCAGGATAACGATGCCTCCCCCTTTGTCCGCGGGTTTGATCGTGATGTTGTGGTTGTCTCTCAATTAATTAAGCGCAGTTATTTCATCTGTCTGCAGATTGTCTAAGTAGTAGTTATGTTGTGAGAGTCCCTTCTGGATGGCCCTGGTGACCATTTTCTCATAGGTGTCGAACTCGCAGGGAATGGTGTTTGGAGCGGGCATAAATGTTGATTTAATTTTGAGTCCTGTGATGTTGTCTTTTGTCTTGTCGGGACGCTCTGTGTCGATCCGTGAGTGTTCCGGTAAGTATACTTTGAAAAAATATTTTAGACGAATGTTCCGAAAAAATAGTTTGAGTTCAACTTCTGTGTTGAAGACATGGGCTTTAGCAGTGGGTACAAAAGAAAGACCTTTTTCAAGGAGGTTCTGTTCAGAATGAGTGGTTATGTGGTCGGATACGTTGAAGACTGAAATCCTCTCTGCTGTCCTTGGTTGTGGTACCACTGCCGGGTCTTCATTTGTTGCCACTGTGATGTTGGTCTTTGTTAGGCAGAAACCTGTGCAGTTCCCTTAGGGACCACTGCAAAAGATTTAAGACTACAGGTGTTTGGCAGTAAACCCACTTGGTAGCAGTCTGTACCACACAGATTCACTTGGTAGCTGTGGCTGAGCAGTCAGACTTCCCTCAAGAAGAGTTAGGCAGTATACAGAGGATACAAAATAGGTACAGAAATACAGTAGCACAAGCAAACACTGACCAGAGCTTGGGTGTAAAAGTATATAATTATTTATTTAACACACACTTATAATACACACTAGCACTAAATTGGTAAGATAAGTTCAAAACACAATCACTATTATCATATGTACATGCCTGATTACTTGTTGGACAAGTCTTAGTTAACACCACTTATTTCCAGACAGAGGTGAGCGCTTAACGTTCGATGGCACTCCAACAAGTTAAATATGAAGGGAGGGAAAAGCAGAATTATGGAAGCATACATACTAAACACTTTTTAAAGAAGCACAGCAAGTTGGAAGGCACAGTCTACTGGTGTGCAAGGAAGTTTAGGTGCCAGGCCCACTTTCAAGGGAGCCAGGCGGAAGATGCCCAAGATCAGACAGTTATACAGAGTCTTCGAAGTTTGTGGAGGTAGTTCGAAAAGGGTTTAGTTCAGTTCAGAAAAGTTAGCTAAGGTGTCCCAGGCTAACCCAGGTTCGAGAGACGAGGATTTAATACACCCCGTTCAATCGGTTGCAAGGGAAGCCAGGCGGAACACGGTACCTTAAATGGAGAGGATCCTCCAGCGGGGGCAGTTGTTCCTGGCAGCGAGTGCAAGTCGCAGCGTCGTCCAGAGGAAGAGAAGATCTCGTCGCGGAGGAAAGATGAAGGTCGTTGCACTGCCAGGGAAGGAACCAGCCACGGAGTTCTCCGGTACAAAGTTATTACCCTTTTGGTTTCGGGGTGCTTGGCACAGGCAAGGTGGCCATGAGATGCTCCAGGAAGGCGAAAAGAAGGTAGACTGGTTATCCCCACCAGTCGAAGGAAGAAGACTCTCCGGGCTGGAGATCTCCTCTGTCGTTGGGAAAAGTGGTGAGACGGTTCATCAGGGCTCCACCGGTGGTGTCATCGTTGCAGGCCGGCTCAGCTTCTCCCTCCTCAGATTCTTTAGGTCCAATGGTGACGTCTGAAGTTCCAGTCCCCAAAGCCATGCTTTTATGCAGCCACCCCCATTCACTCAGCCTAGCTCTCATTCAAACATGCTAAGTAGTGAGCCGGCCGGCTCACCACTTGGGCCAATCACACAAGAGTGCGACTTGAGTTACCAAGGTAACTCAGTCCAGGGTGCCTAAACCCCCTCCCACACCCTCGGTGGTACCCAGACAGAGTGGCACCACGTTTGGAGGCTTCTGTGGAGAAGCCCGCCAAAAAGTGGAACAAAGGGCTCGACTTGGGTTGGAGTCACAGAAGAGAACACAAACGCCATTTTAGAATCGAGTTCTGGCAAAAAATACCAACCGGCGAATTAATATTAAATAAATAAACCAGCGGTATGTTCGAGGCTATAAGAATTAAATAATTAAAGTTGGTAGCCTCGAACAATGGGAAAATCCCATAGAGATATATTCGCGGTCGAATATAAAAAGAAATATCCACTGCCACCAGCCAAAACTCGACCAGGGGGGACAGAGACATGCCCCCTCGAACAACAGAGCCCGGGGCAATCGAATTGCCCCGACCAGTACGTCCACAATATGATGGTTTTTACTGGTTTCTGTTCATAATTTGGGACTAGCAAAGCCAATGGTGACTTTACATGCCCTGGGAGACAGTAGTCAGTCCCAGGGTATGGAGTCTATGTTGGGGGGTTGCTACGACACCCCTGGGTTATGGCACGGAGGGTGCTGTGTAACCCACATCAAAAAAACACATGAGACCCTATGGAGTAAAAGACCCCATAGCCCATAAAACACATGGAAAGTTAAAGGAACACCTCAAAGAGTGGGAGCAAAAAGAATCTCACTCTTAGCAGGAGAGAAAAAAATAAACCCCAAAAATCCAGCAAAGCTGCTGGGGGATTCACAAGGTTTGGGAAATTAGCCTTACAGAGAATTCTCCCTAACAGTCACCCCCCCCCCAGACTAATTGACTGTATTGTGGCATCGTCTTCAAATTTCTTCTCAATTTCTAGTAGTTTGGCTCCTTGCTTTTTGCATTCTTCGTCTGCCGTGTCTATGACTAGGATCAGCCAGCCACGGCTACACTTGTTTCCAACCCCGCTAAAGTTTTTTGTGAATTTAGGGTTGTCTGTGAATACCCGTGGGACGTTTTTCACCTGTAATCCTTCAGGAATAATCCCTGCCTTGAGGTATTCTAGCATAATCCTGCCGTGCATTTCCGTTCGTACCAGTTTTTTCTTTTTCTGGTTGATGTTTTTAGTAAATTTAAAGCAATTACAATCGAAAGAAAAGTCCAACAATTCAAAAAGGATCTCCAAAACAATGCATAGGAAAAGACCTATCTCTACCTGCGGGACAATTACTATACTGAACTACAACAGCAAGGAAATTACAACAGAAGAAATAGAGGAGTCACCTTTTCGGGCACCTCTTCAAGCAGCAGTGGTAGCACATCAGGAGTGCCGGGTAACCAACAACAACAACAACCTTTTTTTCACCAGGGCATGCAACGAGGGCACCCGAAAAGAAGACCAACAGCACAGGGGCAACAAATGAGGACCCGGCAGTGGTACCACAACCAAGGACAGCAGAGAGGATTTCAGTCTTCAACTTATCTGACCACATAACCACTCATTCTGAACAAAACCTCCTTGAAAAAGGTCTTTCTTTTGTACCCGCTGCTAAAACGCATGCCTTAAACACATAAGTTGAACTCAAACTATTTTTTCGGAACATTCGTCTAAAATATTTTTTCAAAGTATACCTACCGGAACACTCACGGATCGACATAGAGCTTCCCGACAAGACAAAAGACAACATCACAGGACTCAAAATGAAATCAACATTTATGCCCTCTCCAAACACCATTCCGTGCGAGTTCGACACCTACGAGAAAATGATCACCAGGGCCGTCCAGAAGGGACTCTCGAAACATAACTACTACTTAGACAATCTGCAGACAGATGAAAGAACTGCGCTTAATTCATTGAGACACAACCACAACATCACTATCAAACCCGCGGACAAAGGGGGAGGCATCGTTATCCTGAATACCACAGATTACGATAATGAATGTCTAAGTTTATTGACACCAACACCTATCTGCCCTTACGAGTGGACCCCACCACAGATCTATAAGAAGAAATTCGAAGCCTGACTGATCATGCTCGACAGGAAGCATGGATCTGCGACGATGAACACCTTTTTTTTAATAAAGCTCATCCGTGGATTCCGGCATTTTACATACTGCCAAAGATTCACAAAAGACAACAGAATCCGCCTGGAAGGACCATTGTATCGGCATGTGATTCCATCTTCGAACCACTGTCCGTTTATACAGATTTCTTCCTCAAACTGTTTGTTAACCAAATGAACTCGTACCTGAAGGACAGTACTGACACCCTCCTGGTGCTGGGAGAAATCAACATGGAACCAGATTACATCTTAGCCACCTTAGATGTTGAGGCCCTCTACACCTCGATACCTCAACAAGAAGCATTGGAAGTACTGAGACTGTTCCTCGACAAAAGAAACAACATCGAAACCGTTCCCACCAACTTTATACTAGAGTGTGTGAGATTGGCGATGACAGAACATTTCTTTCTATTCAGAGACCAACTCTACAAACAAGTCAAAGGGGTCAGCATGGGCCCACTTTTACACCTGATATTGCTAACCTCTACATGGCACATTATGAAACAGAAAACAATGCGGCAGCAACTAATCCCTACAAAGACAACATCATACTTTGGAAAAGGTACATTGACGATGTTCTTTTAATTTGGCGTGGAAGACCTGTCGCCTTTCCAAGAATGGCTCAACCAATGCAACCCACATATCAAATTCACCACGCATTGGGACTTCCATGGCATTGACTTCCTCGATCTACATATCTATAGGTCAGGTGACCACTTACAAACTGAATTATTTCGCAAACCCACCGATCGTAACACCTTGTTACACTTCGGAAGCTATCGCCCAGAAAGCTTTAAGTACAACCTACCCTACGGGCAATTCCTGAGGATCAGGAGGAACTGCACCAATCGTGACACATACGACAAACACGCCGTAGATCTGCAAAACCGTCTACTCGAAAGGGGATACCCGACGAAATCCATCAGACATGCCAACAAACGAGCAGCTAACACTGATCGCACCATCTGCCTGACCAAAACTACCAAGAAACAACTAGATAGATTGGTTTGCGTAACAACCTACAGTCCCCTCAGCAACTTGATTAAGAAGACAATGAAACAACATTGGCCTATGATTAAAAACACTGGATCCCTCCAGAAAGTGCCGCTCTTTGCTTTCAAGAAAAACTGATACATCAAGGAGTCACTGGAGCACACCTTCCTAGAACCACCGAAGCAACCCAACACTCTATGGAACGTGCCGCCGGTTTAAGGCCTCTATCGCTGTGGGAAATGCACAGCCTGCCAGTTTACAGCGACTACGAAAGTGTTCACACACAAAGAAATCACCTGGACCTTACGAGACCATACCAACTGCAACACGAAGCAAGTAATTTACACCATCACATGCCCCTCTGGATTATTATACGTGGGGAAGACCATGCGAGCAGTGAAAATGAGAATCTGCAAACACTGATCATGTATAAAAACGAGGTTCCAGATAAACCACTAGTTGAACATTACATCAAGAAAAACCACACCAACATGGACTTGAAATAGTGTGTTATTCAGAAGGTGAGCACCACCAAAAGAGGTGGGGACATTGATACAACTCTCACCCAACTAGAGCAGAGTGTACTGTAAAGGACGGTTTAAACATCACCGTAGAGTGGAAGCATTTTTTGTAAATTGTTGTTGCACCACAGCTACATATTGGGTCCATTATATGCTGTGTTTTACTCATGACTGTCACATTATGCTACACCGTGTCTGTCTTTTCAATCAAGAGACAATCTGTAATTCATGCGTGTATGGAGTCACCATGGTGCGCCTGAGATCATAATAAAATCTGTTGAGAGTGACCATTCAAACTCTGCGGTGACATACCACACTGGTCACATGCATGCACGCCATCAGCATGACAGTACGCCCACCCTGGCTGCCTGTGCATCTTTCTCTGATTAGGCACCTTTATGGCCTTTGATCCAGATGATGCCACGGTGCACTTACCCCCCTCAATTATTTTGAAATACTTTGTAATACCCTTGGTTTAGTGCATTCCGCTCAGACTTGGCACCGGCACTCCCTCGGGCACCTACCGAAATGACCGCCGCAAGTATAAACTTGACCGTTGCCACGACAACGGCACGCACTTGCAGCTGCGCTGCCCTGAGAATCCACATAGCCGGCAGCTCCTTCTCTACAGTCCCTCGCGATCACAACAGGTAAACCCATTCGCAGCACGCACATCGCGCCCTCTCTCACACTAGCCACACTGGAGTCAACTACGCTAGATGTTCAGCATGTAAATGCCTTTTATGAATTGCCTAGCCACCACACGGTGCACTCAGCCTCTCACGGATCCACAATGATATTAGTATTTGTATCTTATCCGTTGTCCTCATACAACCTTAATCTTGTTTTTGGCTGACTCACACTGTCACTCCTTACGAGCACACATAAACATAGACCACCTAAGGGACACCACTAGCCACCACAAATGCATGGTATAGGCTAATACAACAGCCTATTATATCTCATCTTTCTCTACCCCATGTAGTCACCTTGGTAATTTACGCATTTTGACTCAATTTGAGCACACGCCACCACAGTGGCCCCTTTTACCACCATTTAGTCTTTTATTTATATTTTTATCAACAGGAAGGATTCCATTTGGACCTCCTCTGACACTCTTACCACGACTTGTTGACACACTGCCACCGGTCCATGAGGTAAGACACTGGCTGACACTACTTCTATCTAGTACTGAGACTATGTCCAGCCCCACTGATCATCCCCTATCTGTTTTGACAGGAATTACTGCGTTTTCTTAAAGATGAAGGCTTCATCTTCATGAAGTGTACTTGGACATTTCCACGCCCCAAGCCAATGTGATCCTTGGATCCGGTAAGCACTGGCACCCCCTTGTTTAAGTATTGATTTACATGTCTACTGTTAGATTGTTTGACAAACCAAATCCTGACATACTCTCCGTTTGTCTTACTCCAACAGACCACATAGGACACTCCGCTCCCAAGAAACTCTTGTCCTGATGAAGGCCTAAACCAATAGAGCTCACTTAGCTCACCACAAAATGGCTGAAACACTGTTGTGTTGACATGTTATATATGTTGTTGTTCAACTCTTGATTGTGCCCACACTGCATGGGCTATACACTTGATTATGACTCCACTAAATTCTCTAGCTTCCCTCCCAAGGAACCTTCACAGCATGTTCAAACGCTAGAATTTCTTTTTCAAATATTTACCATTTGAATCGTTCAGACTCAGGTACTATACACTGTACATTTTAATTGTCGAATGTTCTATGTTCCAAAAAAATTCAAGTGTATTGTGACACTGCACTCAAAATAAATTCGAATTGCAGTGTACAGCTTGTGTTATAACTCTGTGTCTACCAAAGCATATGGTGACAAATTCAGGAATGTGTTGTTCGATTCTCAGCAGGCAGATCTCCATGACCTTGCTCACCTGCATTGTTTGATTTTACAATAACACATGTGGCCACTATCAATGGTAGGCGAAAAGTGTAACCATGAGGATAGGGGTTTAAGGGACTAGATTTTAGGGAGGCTTTTCCTGAGGTGCATGTCCTTATCCCCAGGAGGGTAGTCCCTCCCTATGAGGTCTTCCGGCATATTACAAATCCTAGGGGGACTATCGGGTAGCAACCTCACCTCCCTAGCCTCATAGGAAATGGTTCCTCTCTGCGGAGAAGTGACAAGACCTGGTGAATCATCACATACCCTTCCCCTAATGGTTTAGGCTTAAAGATCTCCCTCCAAGGGAAATGGAGATAGAAAGTCAACATTCCGCTATTCCTTGCCATTTCTATGCTCGACGATTAAACAAAAAGGTTGACTGCCTAGGAACACATGCATTATCTGGGGATTTGTATCTTTCCTTAAGCTAAGCTATGTTAGAGGAGAATGGTCCGTCAGTAATTTGAATGTATAACCCTGTTAGATAACATCATGAATATCCTGTGGTCCATTTGATGGCAAGGGCTTCAAATTCAATTGTGGCGTAGTTTTTCTCTCGGGGAAAATGCTTTCTGCTTATATACAAAACCTGATGTTCCACGCCATCATATTCCTCCCGCCGACCCCGTAACACTGTTTCTGCTGCCTGACATTCCGGTGCCACTGGGATATCATAAGCGGTAGCAGAACAGTAAATTCCTATTCCCATGGAGTACTGTAGAACTCCATGGGAATGGGGTCACTGAAGCACCAACACTGTTGCTAATGGTGTTGGTGCTTCAGTGAAATCACTTCCAGTAGGGGCCTGAACTTCCGGCAGGTCAGGGATGCCAGGAGTACCATGCCACTGCCGGCAGACTCACAGTTTGGCAGTCCACAAAGGGTGCCAGTACGTTGCTACCAGCACCCTTATTTCCGGACCGCCAAATTTGAATGATGCCAAATGCGTTTTGAAGTGTCAAAGCTGGCCTGATCTTGTTTCTGGCAATGCAACTTTTGGGGTTTGCATTTTTCATTTTATCAATTAAACAGGATATTACAGCTGAATAGTTGTATGTAAATATTCTATAATAGCCTGTAAGCCCCAAAAATGTCACAAGATCTCTGTTTGTTTTCATAGGGGAGGTCTCCTGAACCGCCTTGACCTTTTCAAGTTAGGGTTGTACCAGACTGATCCCTGGTTACCCTCAAAGAACCCTAAGCACTTCACAGATGACCATGCCAAATGGAATTTTTTTTGGGGTTGGCGGTCAAACCGGTTTGTCTAAGGGCTCGTTTGACTTCATACAAATTGAAGACATGTTCCTACCAGGTTTAACTGTGGATTAATATATCATCAAGGTATGCACCAGAGAAGTGGAAAAAGGGTTGCAATAGCTTGTCCATCAGTCTTTGTAATGTTGCTGGTGCCCCATGAATCCGGAAGGACAGGAGTTTAAATTGGAATAGTCCCTGGGGAGTGGAGAAAATAGTTTTCTCCCTGTCAGCGGGATTCAATGGCACCTGCCAATTAACCCTTCATTAGATCCATTGTGGAAATATAGACAGCAGATCCCAGTATGTTAATCAGATTGTCAACCTGTGGCATCGGATAATTGTAAAAGTGGGATATGGCATTCTGAAGTCTTTTGAAAATCTCCATGACTGATCTGGCTTTGAAATGAGGACCATTGGAGAAGACCATGCACTGTCCGATGGTACTATTATGCCCACATCTAGTCTCTTCTCCACCTCCTGAAGGATTACCTCTTTTTGCACCTCAGGGATTCTATAGGGCTTTAGGTTAATTACCTTTCAGGGGATGTATGGATATAGCGTAGACACCCTTGTACCCTTGCAGGCTCACTGCTTGTTGGGGATAAATCTTCTATAATATCCCATGAGCCCCAAATATACTCAAAGATCTCTCTTAATTTTCAGAGGCAGCATCTCCTGAACCGCCTTGACCATTTTAAGTTAGAGTTGTACCAGACCATTCCCCTCAAAGAACCCTAAGTACTTCACAGCTGACTGTGCCAAATGGCAATTCTTTGGGCTGGTGGTTGTTAAGATGGATTTCTGAACTCTGACCTGGAGGGGCAGAGGTTCAGAAGGCCAGCCTAGTTTCTTGGAACAGGGTAACCTCTGGACAAGCCAGACCAATCAGGGTAGCGATGGCGGCGGTAAAGATAAGTCTCAAGAGGGATGAGGGTGATGGAAAGACCTCAATGAGCACACAAAGCAAGGACACTTACAAATTACTCCAGACAGGTGTTAGATTAAAAATATAGACACATTTATTACAAGGCCTTTGTAACATCGACCATAGCAAAGAATCACAATAATACGAAAGCAAACCAACACATCACAATCAATACAATATATATACAAGACCGAGGGGTCTAAGGAGTTATGAGCACGTCGTATGTAGACTACCTAGATGGGTAGGAAAACAGGCACTGCAAGTAATCATTAGACCCAGTTCGACATCAGAAACACACCTAACTAGGAGGAAGTCCGAGCCCTACGAAGAGAGGAGCGTTATGCTCAAAAGTACCTGCACGCGCTTGTGCCAATGGACAAAATAGGGTCTCTTCAAGGATCTCAGGCACTTCAGGAAGGTGAATGAAGCGATGAAGAACAAGTCCCCATTACTCAAGCAAGGCCTCCACTTGTGGGCAGAGGCAGGGTGAGAGTGCTGGATAGAGTAGCTATTTCTCAACAGTGGTAGAAAAGAAACGGCTCCTGCGCGAGGGGCGACCGGTTGGGGTATGGACTACTCACTGGTCCCCGACGCAGGCAGACCCAGACTTCTCCAGTTCAATTCACGTTGCTGGCAGGTTCAGCTGCGATGAGCAGGACGTTTCGACACCATGTAAATTCTCTGTAGCAGGATGCAGGGTCGAGGGTGTCCCAAATGCAGCGGACGTGCACAGGTTGTTACCGCAGCAGGGCAACACGGCAACCGTGTTTACTCTGGTCCGGGCGCACTCGTCTCATTTCAGACCTGGGAATGCCAAGTGTACGAAATTCGGTGTGAGGGTGCCATGGACGCAGAGCAAGCAGTAGACCAAGTTTCGAGGGCTTCCCCGAAACGGCAGCGTTGACAGAGCAAAGCGTCCTGCGTAAACTGGTCAGCCCACTGGTTGGCCCATGGACACTTCCGAAGATGCTTACTTGCACGGTTTGATGAAGGTGCCGGGAATAGTTGATCCCACTATTCCAATGGGTCAAAGCGCCTTCGCAGACCTTCTAGGACGATCAGATGCAGAGGGGTCTCGCAGGACGACAGCAGTTCAGGGTGCCAAACCTTCAACGGGTCACCAGTGGTTCCTCGATTCAGCTTCTTGTTGCAGGATACTTGGCTCATTATCCCTTGTTTGGTGTGAACTCAAGAGATCGACAAGGTAGTGGTGTTTTCAGCCTCCTCTTATCCAAAGTTCCCTTCACGCCAAAACGGAGAGGACCCAATGGGAGATCTGCTCACAAACACTCACACCATACGTGGACCTATCACGGACCATGGTGGTCCCAGGCATTCAGGACACTCCAGACTCTCTGGCACCCAAGATGTGTATTGGTGTGCCGCCAATGACCTCTGCCTTAATGCCAGTAAGACTGAGATTCTACTCATCGGCACACCCACTCCCTCCTTCCCTGCAGCTCTCTGGCCGGCCTCTCTTGGCCCTCTTCCTGCTCCTACCTGCAAGGCTAAAAACCTCGGGGTCATCTTCGACTCTACACTCTCTTTCTCTCCTCTCATATCTGACGTCTCTAAGAAGTCACACTACCAGCTGCACCTCCTCAGAGGTATTCTTCCCTTCCTCTCCTTCCCCCAGAAGCTCACTGTCTCCCGAGCCCTGGTTCTCTCGAAGCTGGACTACTGTAACAGCCTCTATCTTAATCTGCCTGCCTCCACTCTCTGCCCTCTGAAACTCATCCAGAACAGAACTGCGCAACTTGTCCTTGGCCTCAAGCCCAGGGACCGTATCTCTCCAGGACTGAAATCTCTACACTGGCTCCCAGTGGCTGCGAGGATTAAGTTCAAAACCCTCTGCATTATCCACAAGGCCTTCTGGGGCCTGGGGCCAAAACACCTTCAACTCTCTCTTCCTAAATATCTTGCTTCTCGAGCCCTTCGCTCATCCGTCTCCAACTCCCTCAGAGTCAGCCGCTTCTCAAAGCAACGAGCTGGGGGTAGATCTCTCTCTGCGGCATGGGCCTCCCTCTGGAACAGCCTTCCTGCCTCCCTGAAACTTGAGGAGAACCATCTTCGGTTCCGGAAGCACCTCAAAACCTTCCTCTTTGCTTCTGCTTTCTCTGTCCCTCTCCCCTGCTAAATTCTACACTGAAATTGCACTGAATCTGCAACTGGGCCACTCTAACCGACCTCGGTCCTGGGCCCAGCCACTCTCCACTTGCACTGCCTCCCTGGCATCCCCTGCACTGCGGGACTATCCCTACAGCCCCCCCTTCCCAGCACTTGTCTGCACTTACCTTGCACTTGCCACCAGCTAGCCCTATTTATTTATTTATTTTTATTCTACTTACTTGTACTGCACTTCCCCCTCCCCTTTCCCTTGCACTTTTCCCTTCCCCTACCCCTGCACTTGCGCGGTCTGAATGATACCTGGCCTAGTAGGATCGTTGTCTGTCTTCCCCTTGTTCCCCCCTCCCTGCCTCGTCATGCCTTGAAACACTTGTGTATAGGCGCGTTACAAATGCCATATCATATCATATCATATCATATCATTGGGAACAGACATCCCAGCCCACTTCCTGGAGGCACACACAAGGCATGCAGAAGCCCACGAAAGCGTTGGGTTTCGCGGGAAAGTGCATGACCAAATAAGGACGGACCCGGGTCGGCTCGACCTGGGGAAGGTAAAGAGGCAAGACGGTCACCGGACAGGACAAAGAACCTCGTGGCATGGCCAGTTTGGGAGCCAGGCCACCTATTCATGCCAAACGCGGGAAGCGCGGATAACATGGCAAAAAAGGGTTCAAAACACAAGAGAAATGATAGCTGCCACCTGTCCGGTCCGTGACGCACTTGCACAGTTCATAATAAGTCCAGCGAGAGTTTCTACGGCCTTTCGAATGACTAGAGACCCAAGAGCACAGTAAAGTAAGTTACAGTGCACTCTTGTTTCATGTTGCACAAAAGCTGCAACATGAAGAAAGGACTAAGGGAAACAAAGTCTCCCAGTACTGACTGTCTTAAGGGCATGTCAGTTTCCCCATAAGAATTGAGCGAAAGCCCAGAAGAGTGCGGCAGAAGGCTGCGCTTCTCTGGCAAAGTCTAGATCAGGGTGTAAAACAACAGCAAAAAGTTTGGGGGTTGCCACATGGAGGGAAAATTACATACAATTATGAAATCTATCCTAACAGTGGTCCAACCGGCTTGTCTAAGGACTTGTGTGACTTCATGCAAATGGAAAACATGTTCGTCCCAGTTTTGACTGTGGATCAATATATCCTCAAGGTATGCGCCACAGAAGTGGGAAAAGGGTGGCAATACCTTGTCCATCAGCCTTTGAAATGTTGCTGGTGCCCCATGAAGTCCGTGGGAACACCACACACAATTAAGACAATAAGTAGCAGTACAAATTCACCTTTGGTACAAGCCTGGACTACACAGTAAAGTGTTAGCAATGGCTGA
This sequence comes from Ambystoma mexicanum, assembly GCF_040938575.1. Classification (NCBI taxonomy): domain Eukaryota; kingdom Metazoa; phylum Chordata; class Amphibia; order Caudata; family Ambystomatidae; genus Ambystoma; species Ambystoma mexicanum. The sequence goes on from NC_090939.1 coordinate 327,962,991, forward strand.
GCAGCCAGACTTATCTCAAGAGTAAAGTGAGCATTACCAATAGTTACACAAAGGACAGCAATTACTATGGTTCAAACAAACACTGACTCAAGGTTTCTGAGTAAAAGAATATACATTTATTTACACATCAGTATATAAAATATTTCACTATTATCAAGCAGTTGAAAAATTACAATCTTAATACACTTCACCGCACTCAATAGATTTTGGACAAGTTAAGCTCAAAATGAAGTGTGAGCAAAATGGCACTCCAGTAATTAAAAAGGGAGGGAAAGAAAAAGTTAGACAAAGTTAGAGCAGCACCAACAAGTAAGTAAGCAGGGCAATCTAGAAAAAGAAACTACAGTGAGTAAATCAAATCAAGAGGCCTGGGCCAAAGTCAATGGACCAAAGTCTTTGCAGAGGATCACACAGTTCAGAGTAGTTTGCGTTTAAGTCTTTGCCAAGAGTTCAGAATGAAGTAGGTCAGACGAAAAGTTACTTTAAAGAATAGAGAAGGACAAGCCCTCGGATTGGCAAAAGATTTCAAACACTTTTACTGTGGTCGGATGGAACGAACGACCGGATTTGAACAGTACCTTAAATGGAGAAGAAGACTGTAGCTGAGGCGGACGTTCCTGGCAGGTCCTGCAGGCTCACGCTTCCTGGAGCAACTGTCGGACTGACATGAAGTAGGAAGACTGGAGGGTCCTGCACTGCCCAGGGAAGAAACCAGCAGCAGAGCAAAGCAAAGAATAAAAGGTGCACTACTTAAAACCAAAGCAGGGTCCGTTCCTCCTGGCTATCCGGTTCACTTTAGCTGTGCACAGCAAATTCGACCAGAGGAGAGGCCTGGTTTGCAGTTTGGTACCAACAGCTCAAGGGGAGAAGATTCCTTGCAGATCTTTCCTGTCATCGAAGTTTGAAGGTTCAGACCCGCAGCAGGGCTTCACCGGAAGGTTCAGTCGTGGCAGAGGTCCTTTTCTGTCAGCTTCTCTTTGGTTCTCTCGAACAAGTGGCGACTCTGCCTTCTCAGTCCCAGAGACCTGCTTTTTATGCAGTTTTCCCCCATTTCCTGGCTGTCAATCACACAACAGGGTGGCTGGAACAGTCACCACATCCAATCATACCAGAGTACGAAATGGGTCTCCAAGGAGACACTGTGCAGGGTGTCTCAACCCCCTCCCTCACATCCTGTCCCCATCAGACATTCAGGTGCCTAAGGAGAGCTTCTGTGCAGACACCCGCCAAAGGTCGGCAAACAAAGGAATCTAACCTGGTTTGGCGCGCAGAGTAAAACACGAGAAAGACTTTCACAAAAAGAAATGTTGAATAAATCCAGCCGGAACCGTATAAAAGTAAATATGGTCCAGCGGGTTTAAGTTTGAGGATACTAAGATAGCCTAAAACAATACCAAGGCTATTTAAAATAACCACGGTAGGAAAAATAGGGTACTTACTGTTTCATTTTGGTAGTGAAAAGGGTGTTTCAAGGGAAGGACTGTCGTGTGGAATTAGTAGCAACATCAGAGTCTGAAGTGCATTTCACTGTTCGTACAGACATTAAGCAGTTTACTGTTTTCTTGCCAGCTACAGAGAGAAGGACGCTACAGGTGTATGTTGAGATTTTAAAGGGATGGCCTAAGTTAGTGCCACATAGATTTCAGGAATTAGAGGAAGTAGAAGAACCAGTAAGACATGTAACATATGTGACAAAGAGTCTGTAGGTGTTGGAGAAGATGTTCAATGAAGGGAAACAGGCATTTGAAGTGGCTAATCGTACAGCCATGGTATGTACTGCAGGAGATGTTTTGTGTGCAGTAAATCAGGCAGTGTCTGAACTGCCCTAAATTACCACCGCAGTATGTGTGACAGCATTTTCTCTTATATTGGCAAGGGTACTCTGGTGTTGTATGAGGTGCTGCCACCATTCAGGAGCCGTGTTGATGAAAAATGGACCCTCCAGCTCACATCCTCTTCGGTCGGCCCCTGACCGTAGCCCCTCCTTCACCATGCTAGAAGTACATTAGGAAACTGTGATGTTACAGATGGAATTGAGGAATTTGTTGCAAACCCATGAGTATTACTGTATGCATTGGAAAGTGTAGTACTTATAGTGGTAGATGGTTTTCCTGCACAAATGAAAAGCAGGAGTGGACCATAGTTAGGGGAGGAATAGAATAGAATTCCATGTGCAAAGGAAAACAGGTGAATTTGGATTTAGTGCAATGGTTTGAGAACTTTAGTTAGATTAGTTGAGCAGTAAGGGCAAAAGGGGGTCTGTGAATATTGATGACCCCCGGGTGGAGGGGGAACAAGATTTATGTTATGATGATGACATTAAGGCATAAGTGATCATAAATGTGAGTAGGAGGAATTTGGGAATATATTTGAATACCTGAAGTGTCACACCTTTTATATATGCCAGAGTGTTTATGATTTTTCTTTTAAATTTTAGGGGAAATTGGATAAGGAAATCACCATTTATTGGCTTGAGGTAATGCTAAAGGGACATGTGCTGTAGGACTGATGAGGCAGAGCTTTCAGTAGCGCTTGGGGGGACTAGGTGAAGGCCATCTTGCTGCCATTTCTTTTATGCTGGTTCATACCAGTTCAGACAATGGAGCCCTATTATATGCATCAGGGGTGGGTGTGGTGGGCCTATGCCCCTCGCCTGAGGAGTGTAAGGGAGGCATGGTATCAAAGCAAGACAGACACAAGTGATCACAATTCAAGGGTGTTTATTGAACTGATAAAATGTGTGAGATAAATGCCTAATCTAAACCTAAATCTAAGATGGGAGCAAGATACGACCATCAAATAATAATAATACAGTCCTAGTGGAGTCTAGTCAAATAAAAAGGGCCGATACTAAGAAACACCTATTCCCAGTCCTTACATCTAAATACAAAATATTGTTGGATAATGTTCACAAAGGAAGAAAGAAGTATTCTCAAAAGGATAAGTCAGGATGTTATTTCCGGTGCCTCCCTTCCCCAGGTTTGAAGCACAGGACTCTCAAGCACACCACAATTCTGGGGCTTCTCTGGCCTGAATTTACAGTTCTTATCCAATATCAAGGCATTCTGTGCCCAGGTCTCTTTATGCAAAGTCTCTTGCTTCCGAGGGCCTGATGTATCACAAACAACAAACAAAATGTTCATTCTATAGATCTTCAGGTCGGGCGACTTTTCTTCACCCGAGGATCCCCCTCAGCTGGGCTCCAACCCCTTTCACAATGTCAGCCTCGCTAAATTGGGCTCAGACCAACGTCACACTGTGGACGTCCCTCAGTCTGGTTCACATTTGTGGACACAATGTTCACTATTTTTCAATCTCATCAAAAAGCGGGGTTTCCCTTACCCTAGCTTTCTCTCGGCATCCCTCCTTCGCGTTCACATTTTCCATAGTTCACCGTTCAACAAAAAGTCATTCTATAACCCTGAGGCTCTTCCCTTTTCCTAATTCTGGGTCTCAGCCCCCAGTCAGGCTTTCTCTTTAAGCCCCCAGACAGGCTTCACACAGTTGATTCACCACAATGTTCAGGGGTGTGTTAGGGTTCACCCCAATCAGCAGGCATCCCTCAGTCGGGTTAACATTTGCCTCCTAAAACATGTCAACGGCTTTCAACTGTACAAGCAGTTTGGTTTCACCATCGCATGACCCATTGGCACTTCATACCAGCCTCTCCTAGGGCCTCTTGGTTCTTGTACTTTTCTCAGTTCTGTATATTCTCCTTGTTGAGGAGCGGGGCATTTCTTGGAGTCTTTCGAAAGAGCTCTCACCCGGCACCGGACCACTCTAACCCTTACAGGAAACACAAGGGGATCCCAACAAGCTACCTTTCAATGTCTACACCAGAGGTGACAAAACTAGGTCTCACTCCACATCCATTTGTGGGAACATCTTTTTTAGAAAATATAAAAAGATGATGGGCTCAGGTTTATACAAAAAATATATCATATATTTATTATTCTATGATAGATAAAAAAGACCAAGAGGTCAAGTTTGCAAATCAAAACAACATAAAACAGGTTATTATAGAGACACTTGTGCAACAATTTTTGTCCTTGTGTTCATTCATGGAGTACATTATATATTAAGTGATGTTAGTAACACATGGGTGACTTTAGAATAGCCCATGCATGTTTGCTTTTATAAAAAATCCCCATCCTAATTGTGTCGACAGGAGTAGATCTGTTTCCAGCCTTAATATTACACAGGCACATAGACTGTCGCTTGTTCTTGTACTGATTAGTCGTATGTGTAAGGCTTTCCTCTGTGAAAGCAAAAAGAAGATATCGAGGCTGATTACCCCAAAAGGAAATACACCAAACGCGGGTTCAAAAGATACACAGTTCGTTATTGTACAACTGAACAGTTTCAAAGGACAAAGCAACAGATAGCTATCAGGCCCTCAGTACAACACAGCGAATACCAGCCCTGTTCGGTGTGTTTAGTGAGTGGGGCTGTACATCAGAATAGTCACACCTTTTATACAATCCAAAACATGATGTCCAACCCACTTGTAAGTTAATGAATCTCGGATCTAGGGTTCGTGCCGAGTTTGTTCCTAATTTATGCATCTATACATTTACGGATTTTCCTTAATACATTCGCCAACAAGTTACAATAGCAACAGTATATTCTTGGATCTAACATAAGCCTTAGTCCATATCTTAATACAATGCAGTCCAACAAGTGTTCACGTTAGATGCTCGAACAGTATTGTGCACAATATATGTTCATGGATTAGTATCGTTGGTACAGGTAATCCTCTATACACAGGCCAATGAAGGATAAGGTCTCAGTACATGACCCCAACATTTGGCCTGCGGGCAGTTTACACATTAACTTGTACACAGAGGTCAAGACGGCCATGTTACATTCAAAACGACACTGTCCACCATTTTAGGACACAGGGTGACTTTAGAGTGAGAATCTAACATGGCGGATGAACCTAAAATGGCGGCTAACACAGATCTAAAGTCAGGACCTTGCAACGTGGATTTCTTCGCAGAGCAACTTGGCCTAGGCCAATATATATAAATACGATCTAGAGGGTATAATATGATTTCTCGTTTGACAAACCCTCCTTTTGGCCGATGCCAAGCGCTAAACTACTTCTAATCACTTTACGAATAACTCCACGTCTCAATGTCCATACACCCTGAATCACCATTGGAGATATCTATTGCCATTAGATCAGTCACCAGAATTTCTTTCAGCACATATTCATTGGAGTTCTTGTCTGGGGCATATACCTTACGTCCTGATGTACCCATCGCCTGCGCGCAACATCCTCCTAACATCGAACATATACCTGGAAGGCATTGTATACAGCAACAAAGGAACAACAGAATTCCTAAAATGATCAGCAAGACCGAAAGTACCTTCCAACCCCAAGATCGCAAGAAGTCCCAGAACCAAGCGCTAAAATCCCAGTTTCCCTCGGAAACATGCACTTCTGAATTTAGGACATGCAGATTCTGTATTGTCTTGAAGATAGTTGGGGAGGAATTTTTCACAAAAACACAACAAGCGGGCCCCACTAATTTACATACCCCTCCACGTTCAGCCAGGATGACATATAATGCCATCCGGTTCTGAAGTGCTACTAACCTTATTGCTTTCTGTTCTAAAGTCATATTATAGAGTATATTTCAGTGGTCCGGTTGATGGTTCTCTCCAGTACTCTCGCTAGTCTCCTGATATCTTCAGAGTTCATTATTTGTCCCCAAAATGGCACAAAGGACTTAGCTACATCACCCAGAATTTGCGCTGAAGTGTCACCATCCTCGTCCCGCCGTGGACGAGCCTTTGAAACCTCTACAGTACTGGCTATGAATACCCTGGGTAACAGGATCCCTAAATAACAAGTTCCCTGCCAATCCCTGGGTAACCATGGAAATGCTACATTACCACAAACAAAGTAGACAGGTTCGCCTACATACAAAGGTCGGTCTTCCCCAGTCAAATTCGCAACGTTGGCGCAACCTTTAAAATCACCCATTGACTGAGTACCATTCCTCTGCATGCAGAAAGAAACTGAATCAGGCTATGGTTAATAGTGTAAGACGGAGGCGTGGCATCCTTATTGCCTATAGGAGCCATTTTAAAAGAAATCAAAGATTGAAAAGGACGAGACAGTCTATCAGCAGGCCGAATAGAAGCAATGTTAGGCTTACTCCTATTTGCAAAGAGCGAGCATCCCAAGGGAGTCAAAACACGTTTTTCAAACGGATTCAAATTAGTCCGATCAAAGTTCCCTGAGATACTGTCGTTCCAGCGACCAAAGAATAGCGCTCTAAGAGAAGCATAGCATGCATTTGTCAAAGGTAAAGGATGAAGATACCAACCTAGCCCCTTATCCCCATGTTGCGGTAAATGTGAGCAGACCCAACAGTCGGACTTATTAAAGATGGCATGTGTAGCATTCATGATAAGCAATAATGTGTTATTATGATATCTCTGTCTGTGCTGAGAATCCCTAGGAGATAGAGTGTGCAGATGCACGAAAGCAGTAGAAACAGTAGGTACATTTTCAGTCGGCAACAAATTCTCCAGTGGATGTACTTCTTCTAGGTACCAGAAGCCTAAAACAATGACTATTATTAAACCAATTGACATTATCACAAAGCAGCAGTACTTTTTCGGGGCCCACATAGTTAAATGTTCGTTTCCGTAGCTGGTCACACAGTCTTTTCCCTTTTCCATATGAGCGGAAGCGGTTGCAGGCATTGTAGTCTTCAAACAAAAAAACACCAATGTTTTTAGCTGGCGACCTCCAGGCCGAGCGCCTTCTTAGTCCTTCCACAAACCCTAGCCAACAGAATCCCTTTTTTCAAATAATTAATCGGGCCAAAAGTAAGCCCTTGATGACTTTCTTCTTCTTCGAGCGCACAGCCGAACCGTGCAGTAAGTCTATTTCTTTGGACGTAGATCGTACCTCGTGATCCCTGCTACTGATTGATAAATGAACAACGTGTCATCACTTCCCACTGGAAGCGGCGAATAAACGGAAGTAAGGTTAGAGGCACAATTGGGGGTCGCCTCTGGAAACAAAATGGTTGGAGAGCGTGGGGGTGAAATAGCTGTTTCCCCAGACCTCACAGGATCAGGGAGAATCCCCGTCACACTTTTGATGCCAATTACTGCTTCAGGATCGTTGGTTGCAGTACTGATGAGGGGTTCTGCTTCTTCTGTATCGTATGGCACTGGGTGTGGAATTTTCTTGGTGTGCGTCGCATGGATCCAATTTTTCCGGCCTGACACCCGCACCGCCGTCTGTGTGACCAGTAGGACCTGTAAGGGGCCCCGCCAACGAGGTGCAATTCAAGACGATCACTCAAAGGATTTTACGAGGACCCTCTCCCCAGGTCGTATACTGTGACCGGGTCCCTCGTATCGTACAGGTAAAGCCTCTCGCACCTGGTGATAAATCAAATACAAGTTTTTAGTCAAATGGCTACAGTAATCTGAAAGAAGTACATTTTTAACATTTCTCAAGGAACAACATTTTGGAATGTTCCAGATATTAGCAGGCCTCCCCATTACCACCTCAAAGCGAGAGAGCCCAGTCTTAGTTTGAGGGGTTGTACGCATTGATAACAATACGATAGGTAAGGCGTCCGGCCATTTTAGTTTGGTGCCGGCACAGGTCTTAGCGAGCTTGTTTTTGATGATGCCGTTGTGTCTTTCCACTAGTCCGGCACACTAGTCCGGCACTGTGAGCATGTCTGGCCGAATGGAACTGTTTATTGATCTGTAATCCCGCGCATATCTGCAGAATTACTGCAGCGATAAAATGTGGACCATTGTCCGACCAGATGACTCTTGGTAGCCCGAACCTTGGGAAGTATTCTTTTAACATAGTCTTTGCAGTAGTCATGGCTGTAGCATCTTTAACAAGAAAAGCCTCAACCCATTTGTTGAAAGCGCCGATGACAACTAACACATAATTCAGATTATTACACCGTTCCATCTCAATAAAATCAAAGTGTGTAACCTCGAAAAGGACAGAAGGTGGACCAAAACTTCCCCTAGGAGTTATTATGCTGTAAACAGTTCATGCAGTCTTGAACAAAGCGTTCAGCTACCTTAGAGATTTTGTCATTTACCCATACTTTTCCCAACATTTTTGTGATTTTACGGGCACATATATGTGTGGGACCATGGGCCATAACAACCATCATCATAATGTATGCGTCAGGAAGTAGCCAATGCCCTTCAACTCTGTCCACCCAACACCCATCATCATCAAGTTTCCCCAACCCCTCAGCCCATTTCCTAGACTCTTCTAATGTGGCATCGGCTTGGATATCTCTTACGGAATCAATACCCTCATCCATTGTACAGGCATTTGTGGCTTCCCTCAAAGTATACATGTCTGAAGAGAGATCAGCGGCAGTCTGTTTAGCTATCTGATCAGCAAAAGCGTTCCCTTTTCCTACATCATCTACAATCTTTTGATGCGCTGTGCATTTTACGATAGCCAGCTGAGTAGGGAGTGCAAGCGCTGAGAGTAGCCGTACTATCAGGGAGCCATGCTGGATCTTTGTACCATGTGAAGTCAAGAACCCTCTTTCTGACCAAAGTCTCCCAAAGTTGTGAACCACCCCAAAGGCATACTGACTGTCAGTGTATATATTCACGGTAAGCCCTTCGGAAAGTTTGCAAACTCGGGTCAATGCTATAATCTCTGCGGCCTGCGCAGAGTTATGCGTGATTCTCTTGGTTTCCACGACCGTGCTCAATGTAGTAATTGCATAAGCAGCTGTGGATGTACCATCCGGCAGTTTGAAGCAGGAGCCATCGCAAAACAGCTCCCCTTGTGGACTGTTGAAAGGAGTATCATTGAGATCAATTCTACCCCTTGTCTCTTGTTCGGTAGTGTAAAGGCAGTCATGTGACTCTTCATCACTGCAAGCAGTACCTTGCGGGAAAGGTAAGAGTTCAGCCGGATTAAGAACACAACACCTCTTAATTTGAATGTGTGGTGCAAACAAGATCAATTCATATCTCGTGAACCGTGCGGAAGTGATGTGTTGCGTTTGAGTTCTGTTCAGTAGAACATCTACAAAGTGAGGTACCATCAGGGTTAAAGCAAGGCATAGGACCATTCCCTCACTCTGCTTTACAGACGCAGCAACAGCAGTGACAGCTCGCAAAAATCTTGGCAAAGCACATGCTACAGTATCGAGGGCGGAAGAAAAGTAACTGCATGGCCTATTCTTCCCTCCATGTTCCTGTGTTAATACAGCCAAAGCACATCCATCACAATCACATTCATGCACAAACAACACAAAGGCCTTTTCATAATTTGGTGTGCCGAAAACCAGTGCCGAGCACAATGCAGTCTTGAGCAAATCAAATGTACGCTGGTGCTCCATGTTCCACGGCAATGGCGAAGAAATGCCCTTCTTCGTCAGAGCCAACATCGGCTTAATCGTTAACGAAAAATTAGGGATCCACTGCCTACAGTAAGAAGCCATTCCTATCAAGGCTCTAACTTCTTTATGTGTATTTGGAACAGACATGCTAGAAATGAATGTTATCCGTTCAGGCGTCAATCTTCTTCCCTCCTTTGACAGGAGATAGCCTAAATAGGCAACCTCCTGGCAACAATATTGAAATTTTTTAAGCGAAGCTTTATGTCCATGTTTAGCCAGGTGAATAAGTAACAACACAGTGCCCTCCTTACAAGCGCTTTCTGAGTCGGCAGCTAAAAGCGAGTCATCAACATATTGACGCAGTGTACAAGTAGAGGGCAGCTCAAGGGTATCGAGCTGTTCTTTCAAAGCCCTACTGTTAATGCTAGGACTTTCCGTGTAACCTTGTGGTGCACGGGTAAATGTGAAGGAGCGTCCCCTTAAGGTGAACGCGAACAAGTATCTACTGTCCTTGTGTATAGGAATACTAAAGAAAGCATTCTTTTAATCCACAACACTAAAGTGAGTAGCTGAAGCCGGAATCATAGTCAATATCGTCGTCAGATCAGGCACAATTGGAAATTGTGGAGCGACGATCTTATTGATGGCAAGCAAATCAATTATGAAACTAAAAGGAATTGCATTATCGCCTTTTTTGTACAAGGGCAAAATCGGACTATTGCACAAACTACCTGCAATTTCCTCAATCACCCCTCAATGCACAAAATCGGAGCTGATGCATTTCAAAGCTTGCTCACCATCGATCGAGATCTTATGCTGTGGAATACGTGGCAGCTTTACTCCATGCTTCAAGACGATTTTAACAGGCTCAATTTGCAAAACATCTGCATCATTGTCGTCAATTGCCCACAAACACTCCAGAACATCACTAAATTCCGGCGGCAAAGGTCTAGTCAAGAATTGAGAGACAGAAAGTTGCTGTGGTGAAATCGTCAAACGCACTCCATCAGAGGAACAATGAATTACGGCATTTAATTCCTTCAGCAGATTCAACCCCAGCAAATTTCTCCGCAATTCGAAGTCAAAAGGAATGGACAATGGTCCGTAAAGGGACCCAAAGAAATAGGTACCGGCGAAGAAACCGGACAGACAACTGGTGTGCCAGAAAACCCTACAGAAACATTAGTTTGCCCTGACAGTGGAATGTTTGGAACCCGAGAATGATCAATGGAACACTTCTGTGCCCCTGTATATATCAAGAATAGATGTTTCCTATTTCCTACTATCATTTCAACATAGGGACCTTTCTGATTAACGGGAATAGGAGTCGGTTCCAAACCCTCCTCCGGGCAATCCTAACAAAACAGAATGTAATCAAAAGGAAGTTCTTCAGAGAGGTAAGTGGCAGAAGGATGGTCAAAAATGTTTCTAGTATCCACACTTGGTGCCTGATTATCCTGTGAAAAAGGTTGCTGTGAATCCTGTGCAAACTGACCTCTACCAGGGCCCCCTACACCCGAGCGACCTCTGGATCATCTACCCATATTCCCAAATGTGTTATTTGACCTCTGTCGGAGGATCGTCAATTGTGCACGCCAATGACCCTGTTGCCTACAATAGTTTGGTTTAATGTTTACAGGACCTAAGGGCACATTTCCTTGTGGAACATACTGACCTCTAATTTGTGAATGACCCCCTCTAGGGCCTCTAACTATTTGCTGTAACAATACTTTTGTCTTCAAATCACCTTTTCTCTTTTCGACTCTTTCCTTTTCGTTATTGACATGATTCTCATAGTACTGAGCCATGTGTAGTACTTCTGATTGAGACTTCGCTTGCCAAGCGCTCTTGGAAGACATGATTTGCGACTGGATGTCAGGCAGCAATCCACACACAAATTTGTCTACAAATAATCTTTTCCCAGACTCTGTGCTTAAGTCTTGTCCACTGAAATCTGAGAATACCTGTCCAAACCGATTGTCCCAAATAATTCTCTTTTCAGGAATTATAGTTTTCAATTTCGCAACTATTCTGTCAGGCAAAGTTAGTATCATCTGAGGCAGTCTTTTGCCAGCTGGCATTTCTCCATCGAGTCTGATTATGTTAGCCCATGTATCTCCTAACCCTGCTACATCGTCTATAGTTCTAACCAGTTTCCACAAATCTACGGGCAGGAGTATGGGAAATAACAGATCAATATCACTTAAAGTGAATACTGAGGATTGCAAAACAGACTCTATTTCTTTATAGAACCCTGTCGGATTTTTCCTAATGTTGGGAATAGATTGCCTAATGGTGTTCACTTCCTGTCTCGAGAATGGGACGTGAACGAACGGCGACACATAGTGTGCAGGGATTTCCTGAGCAACTGTACCCGCTACCACATTAGCGGGGATCTCAACTTTTGGGAAGAATGTCGGAGGAACCTCTCGCATAGGCAGCTGAGAAATAGGCAGCTCCGAACGCTTAGTAAGCAATAGAGCTAAAGCGAGCGCTAAAGCAGCCGAATAAGTGTCAAATGAAAAAGCTCTCTTGTAAATACTCAATAACTCTGCGGGACAACAAATCTTTCTTTTTACACACTCATCCTGTAGGTATTCTACCATTACCTGTATCACATTCCTCTTCATTTCTGGCGTATACTGGCTATATGTGTGTCGGGGGGAAATTCTGCCGGGGTCGGCCGGGCCGTCCGCAGACCTCCGGGCAGGGAGGCCCCAACTCCTCCCGTATATCCCAGATGAGATAGAGTATGAGACACACACAAGGAGCAAGGCGACTCTGCTGTTTATTTATACAAAACGGCAGGGATGGGTCAAGGAGCGTACGCGTCCGTCCTGACACACACATAATCGTGGGGCTCGCAGGCCCTTTTTACTGCATTATGACGCGCTACTTGCGTCACTTCAGAAAGTTAACAAAAAACCTATCGCCACTCTTAATTGGTTGCTCGAGTGGTAGGGTTAGTATAGTACACATATAGAGAATGATATTAGTGGACAAGGTGTAGTCAGGTGGTATATCTGGGTTGTCCCTATAATTGGATACATAAGAATTGTTACATGAAGGCTCCTGAGGATTGGCTAATGTTACTGACGTCTGAGATAAGAGCCCCATGTTCTGATTGGTGCATCCGTGAGCTCCCCAGCCTGGGACCACCGTTGTTCCCAGCTCTCGGTGTACCTGTGTTTGCAACAATGTTTCAATATGGGTACGTGCAGACAATGTGAGGATTTATTCATAGGTGGAAGGCTGACCGCTCCCACTGTAGCAGGTGTCCATTGAGCCTTTCAAGTGTCTCGGCCTGTGTCTCGTAGTGAGGGACCCAGACGCCTTTTCTCTCCTGGGTTTTGGCATCTCGTCAGATTCGGCTTGGTCACGTGAGGCGGGACCGTGTTTGAGGCAGAATTCTGCACAATTAATATTGCTTTTCCACTGTGTGTCTGGTTTAATTTGTAGATATGACTTTAACGTTGGTACGCGGAGTGCGAGGTTGCAACATCGTGCCTTTGATGATTTGTTCTTGGATGTGGGCTTGCAACATTGCGACCTTGGCTGGTTGCTCCATCGGGTTCTTTCTGCAGGATCAGCAACCTGACTCTTGCTTTGTTAATGTCCACGGGAGCTCTTGTTTGCGGCCTACTCGGGCCTGGTGCTTAAGTAGTCTGTTTGGTTCATAGGTGCTTTAGATTATAGTAGCATACATTTCCATGACCAGTATCGTGTTTCCATTATACCTCTCATGGTGGTAACGGGTTTCAAGGGAAGCGTGAGCAAGCGTTATAGATGAGTTCATGATGCATCTTGCGTTTCTGCATTCTGAAAGCCTATATAAAAATAATAAAGATGCACGTCCGTGAATATGCCTGTCGCCTACGTCAGAGCACTGAGTATGTTCTTCGTGTAGATTGGTGTGGAAATGTTAAGTGTGTATACTTGTACAGATGTGCTTCCCGTTGTCTAGGTCGTCATGGCATCTCTAACGACGTGTGGTTTTTAGTCTAGCTGATCCGAGCCGCAGGGGTCGGCATGGCCAGTGCGGGCTGTTGGGCAGGCAGGTGGACACATCCGTATGTTCCTGTACCAGGGTACCTGGTCGTCTGGTAAATGGACAAACTCTTCTCGCGGCGGGTGTCTGGGCCGTGACCCTCTAGGCCAAGCGCGAGAGGTGAAGGACGGGAGCCTGTTCTTCCATTCTCCCACTTCAGTCCCCCCTCTGGTCGACCTGTCGACCACAAACATATCCTTCTCGTTATCTCCTCTTACCCTCCATATCTTAGTTATCCCTCCGAGATGTCCATAATGGTTTACATGATCTTCAAATGACCAATACATGTATCCACATGTTCCTCCAGGAGTACAGTATACCCATCTTCCTATGTAGCTCCTGGGGTTCCTTGGGTTCTCAATCTTCACTGATGGTGGGTCTAGATGATTGGTGATGATTTGGGTGCGCAACTTCTCCCTTTCTTGTATTATCACACCTGTATGCTGGCCGTCATCTGCTGGCATTAAGGGGTGCATTCCCACCATTTCCAGCAACTCGTCAGTCGTGCGTGCTTTCCGGGCCTTCCAAAATCTAATTATGATCAGGGTAGCTCCAGCCAAAATAGCACATCCCACTATTATTTTCAGTCCATCTGACAGCCAAGATGGCATCCATGACCATAATAGTGAAAACCAGCTCTTATCCTTGTTTACACCGTTACTTTCGTCCATCATTTTGGAGTGCATCTGGGCCAATTGTGAAACTGCTTCTGTCAGTGTACCATTGTCAGCATCGTTGGCAGGTATGAACGTGCAGCAAGATTGTCCTATTTTTGCACAAACTCCTCCTTCCATTGCTGTGAGAAGGTCCAATACATATCTGTTCTGGAGTGCTACCATCCTTACAGCTCGCAGCTCCTCTTTAATTGCGTTGAACCCATTTACTGTTGAATTGATGGTCATCATTAGTTCCCACCTTGTTATTTGGAGCCATTTTGCGTTTGCGTATGCCTGCAGTCCCGGATGTATTATTGAGGAGAAGAACATTGCTGCTCTGCTGAATAGTCTGTGTTCTGGCGGTATTGATGTTAGTTCCGTTTCCGACCTTCCCCACAGGTAATTTCCTGTCAATGGCTCTCCTTGTCTTTTTCTCCTGTTTAGGACAGTATCATTGCTGTTGGTCCTGTTTCCTTGCTCCTTCTGAAGTGGTGCAGATCTCTTTCTTCTCTTATCCCCTTCATCCATTTTAGGAAATTTCGCCACATCGACATGCTTCTTAGGTACCACTAGTGATGGTACATTGACGTGTACCATTGTGCACACACCATTCCACAGGGGAGGCAGTGTATGATATGCCTTTTCTCCACAGGCCCAATAATGGTCCATTATTACTGCTGTTCCCGCTCCCCCCTCAGGCAACTCCATCACGCTTGCACAATTGGTGTTATATCCTACGTCCACCTCTCCTTTATGCTGGTAGCATACTTTAGGCGCAGTCAATGGTAGTATAGTTATCGGGTCTTCATCTTCTTCTACCCACGTGAGCATTGGTACATACTTGATCCACGTCGTCCAACATCGATGATTGTGTGTCTCGATAGTTGAGATAGTTTCTTTTGTTACCATGTGGCTGCCAATCACTCCTATCTCCCAGCTGTTGCCCAGGAACACCTTTCCTGTTATCGTCAGTAGCGGCCTCTCCCAGCATCCTTGTTTACCCGGAACTTCAGTTGCGTACCAATCACATGGTAGATACTGCAGTGTTACCTTCTTTGTTTCTCCTTTTGCAGGGCCACTGGTTATGTACCTGAATGCTTCAGCATGTAAACTGGTCTTGTGATAACTCAGATAGGTCTTGAGGAAGTTGTTTTCATATGGGTATGAGTCTCGTGTTTTCCATGTCATGTGCACTACTGTTCCTTGAAATCTTCCTTTCGTTTGGAACAGGGCCAAATATATTATGCACTGTGCTGTTTTTTCATCTATTTCTGTGGCAACAAATGTTCGTGAAGCGCTCATGACGTATGGTATTAATGAGCAAACGTAACAGCTATCCTCAGTTGTCTGCTTACCAATGCGGGTCATGTGTTGGTACCATATGTTGTTTGTGACGTGTGCTGAATCTTGTACATAATTATCAATACCTTTATTGTCTGAGTACGTGCTGCGTTTAACTCTATTTTGCTTGGGTGCAAAATTACGATTACCACCTGACGTAACACCTGTTGCAGCAGGGGACGGGGGTATATTAAGTTTGGGTGCAGCAATAAAATCAATAGCATAGCTGTACTGCCAGACAGAGGCAGCCAAGAATCCGGTGATCATAAAAATCCCTATTATTTTTATTACATATGCTAATTTCACCGGCATTTTGCTCTTACCTTGCTGCGGTCCTGGCAGCTTATTCTTGCGACGTTACAGTTGCCCGCCTAAAAATTCTCAAAAGTGCTCGTTATTAAATGTTAGTTTTGTTTCCTTTAAGCTCTCCCTATCAAGTGGTCATTCAGTGCCCAGGCGAAGAGCTGCTCCCACGCTACTCTAAGTGATGGGTCTCTTAGGACCGGCAAGTATGGGCGGAGGTGGGGCATGTAATATTCTATGGCCAGGAGGAAGGCTGTGTAGTATACACGTACCCTTCTCCTTTTTAAGTATGTTGGCCTCTTTATTTCGTATACAAATTGGTGTGACAATTCTTCTGGGTAGTTATCGTCTGGCAGCACCATCTACACCTGCACACTGAACTTGTTAATTAGCTTTTCTTAACAATACAATATTACGCAGTTCCTGTATGTGCGAGAGAAAAAGAGAACATTCACGTGTTTACATGTGTATTGGTGCAAGCAATGTCCTTCAATTTTAGTTACAACTGTACTTAGCAGTCAATGGGGGGGGGTTTGCGCTCAGATGGCGGAAGTATTTTTACTCTTTGAGCGAGTGATCATGGGGTGGGCAGTATGGGGGTCACCCCCTTCTTCGTCAGTTATTGTCTCCGAGGGAACAATTGGGTCGTTGTCTGTGGTGGAACTTTCTTCCGCTGTCGGCGATGTTGTTGCTGTTCTTCCAATGGACCTGTCGTTGGCGCTGGGGCGGGTCTGCAGTTTGTAGATCTTTACGTCATGTAGGTGGTTCCAGGCACGCTTATCCTTTAGTTTTACTGCTCTTGTTGATACGTCCTCTACCAGATGGGGGCCAGTGAACCTCTTCTCGTGCCACCTTCTATTGAAATTGCGAAGTAGTACGTGGTCACCTTTGGCAAGTTTGCACGAGTTCTCCTTTCCCAATTCCGTACTTTCGTCTTTTTCTTGATTGCTGGTAGACCCGCCCCGTGTGCGCTCGAGCTGTTGAGACACAAACACGACACTAGTAATCAAAGAAGACACATATTGATACATTTCATCTCCTAACACATTCGCTGAACTTTCGTTATCGGTGAATGCCCTTGACGTTGGTGTTAGGGGAAGGCGCATTTGACGTCCAGTAACCACTTCGTGAGGGGTGAGGTGGTGGTCGGACCCTGGCCTGTTTCTAAGTTCAAACAATGCTAACGGAAGGCAATACAACCAACTTTTCTTTGTTGTTTGTTGTATTTTAGCAATTGCCTCCTTCAATAGGCCATTCAGGCGTTCACATACACCATTAGCCTGTGGGTGGTATGCACATGCAAATTTGTGTTTAATGTTCAGCAGGGATGTAATATGCTGGAACATTTCATTTGCGAAATGGGGGCCGTTGTCTGATCTTAACACCTCGCACACTCCCCACCTGGGGAAGACCTCCCTTACTATGAATTTGGCTGCTCTAAACGCATCAGGGTGTGAACAGGGCCCTGCTTCAATCCACCTAGAAAATGGACATACTACTACAATCATATACCTATTGCCTTGACAGATGTTGATCATATCAACATAGTCAATGTGAAGGTGCCGAAAAGGTCCTTCTGGCCGGGGTATTGTACCTCTTATCACTTTTAGAGTATGACCGGCCGTAAACTGTTGACATGTGAGGCAATTGCTGATAAAATTTGACACATGGGAGGTTAACTCGGGACAAAACCAATCTTGTCTAATTCGTGCTGCAATTATTTCCTTGCCTGTATGGGCAGGGTGATGTAATTGGCTTAAGGCGGTATTTAACAGTGCCAACGGTATTACAACTTTCCCAGTGCCACCCTGGCGCCATAGTGCGTCGGTTGGTGACATTGTGCATCCTCTTTTCACCCATACTTCTTTTTCGGCCATTGGTGCAGCCGCTTGTAGCTCCATAATCTGTGTGGCTGGGAGATGGGTGTACCCTTCTCTTATTAACATCTCCCTCGCTATTCCCCTCCCTCTCCCTCTCTGTGAGTCTGTGGGGTTCCATATCTCACCAAAATATGCAGCATATTTCGCATGTGCGTCTGCTGCTGCATTTCCTTTTGAAACGTAGTCTTCTCCATTGGTGTGTGCGGTGCATTTTACTAGGGCTAGTTCTTGGGGGTCGTTTATTACTTCAATTAGTTCAGCCAACAAGAGGGCATGTTGTACTGGAGTGCCATCAGCTCTCCTAAACCCTCTCCTTCTCCATTTTGATAGCCCTGAGTGGACAGTGGATGTAACATATGCACTGTCGGAATATATAGTTACTCTTTTATTAAAACTTTCCTTTAATGCCAATATTAGTGCAACGAGTTCCGCCGCTTGAGCAGAGTAATGCTGTGGTAATTGTACACACTTCATAGCCACACACACCGGCGCCTCCATCATTTTTACTACTGCTGCCCCAGTCCTTCGTATCCCATCTCCTTGATCAATAGTTGATGACCCATCAATAAACAAAAGCTCACCTCCCTCTAGTGCGTTTTCTTCAACTTTCCTAGTACATGAGTATATTTCAGTTACTTGGGTGCAGTCGTGGGCGTAATCTCCCTCTTCAATTACTTCTGCTAGGAACCTTGCAGGGTTAACCGTGCTACATCTAACAATTGCCAGTTCAGCTTTAGACAAAATAATCTCATAACCTGATGCCCTCTGTGTCGTTAATGTGGACTTAGGTTTATTCAATATCGCAAATAGTGCATGTTCCACAAATAGTGTAGTTGGACACCCCATAGTTATTGCTGATGCTTTTTCTACTGCAAAAGCAGCTGCAGCAAGACCTTGTTCACAAGAGAAGTGGCCTAACATTATAGGGTCTAAGTGACCGCTGTAAAATGCTACTGGTTTATAGCCCATGCTAGTTTTTTGGGCCAATACTGCTTTCATCACTGCTGAGTCGCAATGTGAAAATATAAAGAAGCGCCGCTCATAGTCTGGGGATGCAAGTACTGGAGCAGTTGATATCGCGTCTTTTAATTCGTCAAATGCCTCCCTCATTTCCATAGTCCATCCCAACTTTTTCTCCCCTTTATTTGCTTCCTTCAAACCCTCAAGCAGGGGTCCTATGTATGAGCTGTAATCAAATACCCATGCTCTACAGTAGTTGCACAGCCCCAGAAATTGCTGCAGTTCTCTCACAGTCTGTGGCACGGGAGTGCTTGAGATGGCCTGTGCTCTTTGTGGTGCAATCCTTCTTCCATGTTGGGATATCAGTTGACCAATGTAAAGTACCTGTTCCTGACAGTATTGTATCTTTTCCATGTCTACCTTGTACCCCTTTTCTGCCAGTATCGTCAACATTTTTAAGGAGTCCTCTCTACATTTACTTTCGTTTGCACTGCAAATTATTATGTCATCCACATACTGTAACACTGTGCTTTCCACCTCAACGTTACCCAAATCCATCTGTATTACTCTATTGAAAATTGAGGGTGATTCACAATACCCCTGTGGTAATCTGGTATGTTTCCACTTTGTATTTCGGTAAGTGAAGCTTGTCAAATCTTGTGAGTCTGGGTGTAATGGTATTGAGAAGAAAGCATTTTTAAGGTCAATCACTGTAAATCGTGATGCTTCTGCTGGAATGCCACACAATATTGTGGCCGGGTTTGCTGTTACTGGATACTCTGCTTCTACTATGTTGTTCAAGGGTCTGAGGTCCTGTATGAAGCGCCAAGACCCCCCTTTAGCCTTGCGCACCGGGTACACAGCTGTGTTACATGGTGATTCTGAGGGGACCAATATGCCATTGTTTATAAGGGCCGTTATGGTTTCATATATGCCCTCATCTGCCTCTTTTGACAATGGGTACTGTTTAACTCTTGGTAGTATGGCACCTTTTTTCAATTTTATCCTTACACCCCCTATGCTTTTTATGCATCCCACGTCATAAGGGCTAATAGTCCATAATGATTTGGGCACCTTTGACATATCCTCCTTAAAAAATGGGACTGGGGTGCCTGCGGGTGCCTCAAGTGCCATTGCAATTTTCTGTGCTACTTGTTTGTGAGCCACTCTTAGCCACATTTCTACACTCATCATGAACACCATTTCATTTTCTTCCTTTTCTTCTGAGAACAGCTCTTCATCTGACACCTGGGTCAGCCTACATCCTTCTGCTAGTGCTATCACCGCCCTCCATGCTCTCCCTTCTTTATCTTGGGCGTGCACAGCAACATAATCAGCTGTTGCAATAATGCTCTCAATGTCCACTACAAACACCTTCCCTTCTAGTTCATTAACTGGTGTTTCTGGTCGGAATAGATAGGCTGCTGGTCTCCTCCATATTTTCCCTTCTATCCCTGGCATCCATGCAAATGCCATGTCAGTGCCATATTGGAATATCTCGCCATCTACTGGCTCCGCCCTAATCGCTGTCTGTCCACAGTATGCTTGCAAAATCTGTCGTGCTGCGAGCATGTTAATCCCTGGAGTAGAGCAAATTATGCCATCCTCTGTAAAGGAGATCGTCATGTTCAACCTGTTCATTATGTCCCTCCCCAGTATATTTACTGGTGAGGCACTATAATACAAGAGTGGAACTGACAGATCATAATCTCCAATAGATAAGGGAACATTATCAGTAAATGGAACCAACCCTTTAGCCCCAGAAAATCCTTGGGTGTTCATGGCTTCGCCTGACATCTTAAATTTACCTTCCCTTATGCAAGACCGGGTTGCCCCGGTGTCAACAAGAAATGATAATTTTTTGTCACCTATCGTTACCTCTATGCGTGGTTCCTCCGCACTATTAGGTGTTACTGACAGGATGGGACACACCAAGGCCGTCTGTGGGCTGGCCTATTGGGGGTACAATGATTGGCCATTCCCTGTGTAAGGGTTGTGTCCCAACACCGTCACCCCACCCAATTGTGTTCGTTCATTTTGGGGTGGTGGTTGTATTAACGCTACTTGTTGTTGTGGCGGTGGCAGGTACTGTGTTATTTGTTGTTGTGGCAGTGAATAGGTTTGTGGCTGTTGTGTTGTTTGTTGTTGTGGGTCACTCCCTTTTTGTGACGTCTGCTGTTGTTGTATGCCCTGCTGTTCTTGTAATGTCCTAGGTTGTGCTTGTTCATTCCATGCTGGTGTTCCTGGCCTGACCCTACATGTACGTGACATGTGTCCTAATAGTCCGCAGCTCCAACACACGGGTGGTTCCCTGTTTTGCCATGGGAAGCTCCCTGTGTTGTCCTGGTATACGGGTTGCCCTGTGGGGTAGTTATTTCTTAGTCCCCCAGCCTGTTGTTGGGTATTATATCCATATCCTCTCCCCCTCATAAACCCTCCTCTCCCTCTGTTATAACTATAATACCCAGTTCCTTGCATTGGGTACCCTCCTCCCATGTTTGGTGCGTGTAATTGCAGAGGCGGCACTTGCTGTATTACACCTTGTGGAGGCGTTATTTGTGCGGGATCTTGTGCAGCCACTACTTGCGTTGGGCTTTGGGCCATTGGTGTGGGCGTAGTTATTAGTGCCCCTTCCATTGTGTATTTAGTAAGTTTTTTCTGTACTAATTTGGCCTCTTCTGTTTTCCTATCCTCTTCCTTTTGTTTCATTTTTCCTTGCCATGTTCTGCAGTGATGTACTATAGTCAGTTGTATTTCTGGCCATGGTTTTGCTTCCATCCCCACTACTTTCTTTAGTTGTTTTTGAACTCCTTCTGGGAGCCCTTGTACTAGTATATGATAAAATATGGCTGGTGTTTTGTCCCATTGTTCTCTAGTTTCCATGCGCCACTTCTCTTGAACATCCTGGATATAATCAACAGGATCCTCATTTTCACCCATCTTACGGGAAGTAATGGCTCCTATGTCTGATGTGTCTGGGTACTGCACTCTCAGTGCCTGCCATAGCGCATGTCTGCAGTTTGCAAATGGTGCCCTATCATGCGATGTGTTTGTTATTGTTACCCCATGGAATCCCGCTCTTTTCCAAATGTCATCCGCTCTATCCCCTAATATTGATATTAACAGGCCCTTCACATCTCCTACTGCTAGTTTCTGTCCTGCGGTGTGTTTTTCCATTTCATATATCCACTTACCCGCACCTCCACTTAGTGATGGGAGCCTACATTTTATATTTTCCTTATCCGTATGTTTCCAAGGTACATACTGTGGTCTAACCCCTCCTCTCTCCAGCAGTGGCATTAAATTCTGTCTTGTGTCACCCTTTACGCTCCATAATGTTGATTCTTCACACCCCTCCTCTTCCCCCATTTCTTTTACTACTTCAACTTCTTCCTTACTACCTCTGCTCCTACCTCCCTCTTCTTCCTTTCCCCTTTTTTCATCATTTCCTGTGTTCAATATGGGTATGTTTATTTGTCTGTCTTGCCTGCGACTAGGGAGGTCCCTAAGCCGACATGCATAAGATGTAAATTCATTCATGAAGGGCGCGAGCTTTATTCTGTGCAGAGAGCGCGCGGTAGTTGAACATGTAGGGCGTGACGTGGGAGGGTGCGATGGTGATGTGGGTGGCGTGGTTTCATTGGTTTGTGTTTCCCCTATTCTTTTCACTTCCTCCTTACTTCTCTCCAGCTCCTCCCATCTTCTACTCATCCAGGGCAAATCTATGTTTGTTCTAGTAAGGTATAGTTTATCTAAGCTTTCCCTTTCACTCTTCCTTCCATCCTTCTCCACTCCTCCTTCCTCCTCACTGCAAAAATCATTCATAAATGGCACCCCCCACTCTGCCTTTTTTCCTTTTATTGTTACTGTTTTTAAGTCTATTAGGTCTCTTTCTCCCTTTCCGTTGTTACCAACTGTTCCCCTTTGTGCTGATGTTGTTGCTACCTCTCTACTTTTATATACATCTCCCCATCTTTCACTCTCCCAACCCCTCTCTTCTCTTCCTCCTTCACTCCTCTCCTCCATTTCCCTATTTTCCTCCCTTTTCCTTTTCAACTCCTCCATTACTTCGTTGCTCATCTGTTCCAATATCCTTTCATCCTCTTTCTTCCTTTCCCATTTCACCCTTTCTCTTTCTACTATACTCTCTATTACCTTCCCCTCTTCATATTTCTTAGTTGCCTCTGATATTATCCTCCTCCTCCATATTTCCATTTCTTTTTCCTTTTCTTCTTCTTCCTTCTTCTTCTCTCTCAGCACTACTCTTGATACCCTATCTGCTGCTCCTTTTACCCTTTCAGCTTCTCTCTTTTTTTCCTCACTTCGTTCCCTTAATTTTTCCAATTCGTCCTTACCTTCTTTCCTTTCCCTCACTCTCTCTCTTTCCTCCCGCTCAAGTTGTTTGATCAGTTCATTCTGCTCATCCCTTAGTTCTGCTAATCTTTCCTCCAAAATCTCTTCCTTCTGCCGTAGTAGCTCCTCTCCCCTCATTTCACTCTCTCTTGCACTATCCTCGTTTGTTCTCCTTACCGCCTCCCTTTCTTCTCCAGTTAGTGAGCCTCGTAATTTCAACAATATCTGTGCAGCTATCCACTCATCGTTTCCTATCTCTACAGTCTGCTCTTCTGTAATCCTCCTGTCCCCCATTGGTATCTTCCCATGAGCCACATATGGTGGAGGGCTGTATGCCGGGTTTGAGTATCCTTCAGCCGCCCTTAACTGTCCTGCTATTTCTCCTAATTCTCTTAAAGGGTACAACCCTCCTCCTTCTGTTTTCACTCCCGGTGTTATGGGTATCCCATTGCTCGGTTCCTTTTTTATGTCGTCTGATTTATCAATCTTTTCTCCTCCCTGTCTTTCGTTCCCCGTATTCTTTGTGCTTTCGCACTCCTTTTCCCCACCCGTTCCTTCTTTCTTAATCTCCTTTTCTTCCGGTGTTTCCCCCATAGTGAACATTCCATTTGGTCCTGGTCGAGACCCCTGGAACATCCTCCATAAGTTAAACACCTCCACATGGTTTGCCAACTTCTTCCCCTTGTATGTGTTGTGCAGATGGTTCAGTAGTGAATGTTGGGCATATGGATCGAAACTACCATTAGGCGGCCATGGTGTTAACATTTTGTTATCTGTCCCCTGGGTCCACTCTATGCTGTACTTAATTAACTTCTCCCTATGTGGTGGCAGTGTGGTGCATATGTGCTGTAGTGGGGTAGTGAGGGTGTTCCCCCACCCTCCCGACCCTCTCCCGTATGACATAAATTCACTCCCCTTGTTACCCTTCCCCTTACTAGCAGTTTACGATATACAACCTTGTATTGCTTACCTCGCCCCGCAAGTGTGGGGACTTTCGACACTCCCTTTGGCAAATTATGCAATAATAATAAATATGATGTTATATTATATTCCTTCCCCTACGGCCCCCTGCGGCCGAAGCGCACGCAGCCCCCTGCGGCTGCGTACCCCTTACGATGATCTTATACAGTCGTCCTGTTTCTCCGTTCTCCTCCCCCGTTTACACTTGCCGTGGCCGGCGTTCTCCGTGCGCAGCCACGCCCCTTTCCCCTTTTTTTTTTTCGATCCACTGGTTTATAGTTTATCTCCGTACCAGCTCCTTTATCATGCTTCTCTTCCCCACCACTCTCAAACCCAAAATTCCTTGTGCTCGCGATATCCTATTAAATCCCTACTGGTGACGTCACCGATTTCTTCGAGCTATTGGTATATTCTTGTTATGTTTTTTTAAGTTCAAAATACACTTGCAATCTACCCCGCTAACCCTACAGCTGTCTTCCTGTCTCTCCTGGAACAAGGTAATCTCATCAATAATATAACCGGACTGCGCACGCTGCGTCGCCTCGCGTGTGATACACCCCTTAACAGGAGGGCTTAACCAGCCAATTATCTTCCGTTTTGGGCAACTATGTAACTAGCTACCGCCCACAGGGAAACGTCATCTACCTATCGAGTTTCTTGCTCGAACAATAGGGAACCTCATCTACTCATTGATCAATAAATGTCAAGTCGTAGGAAACCACACACACCCACCCTCACACTTAGTCGCAATTTAGACCATCAGGGTCTTACGAGCGGCTGCACGTGATGTTTTCGTGCCCCGCCCCCCTCTTTCGCGTAACGTTAGCTGACTGTTACGAGCGGCTGCACGTGATGTTTTCGTGCCCCGCCCCCCTCTTTCGCGTAACGTTAGCCGACTGTTCTCGCACTCGTTTTCCTACCATTCATTCCATTAGCAACACTCAGTTAAACCTTCGCCGCACATCTCTACAATACCTCCCTTATTTACTTCCTCCCCCTCCCTCACAATTTCGCATTGCTTGTTGTGCGTGTCATGCTCACCAAGTTCTCTCGATGCAGGGCCACTCGACTGCGTGCACCCTCCAAGCGGCTCGCCACCTCCCCTCGTCTGGACCACGTCTGGACACTCGCCGACCGCGGGCGGGATACTTCTCAACCGGCTCCCGAGGGCCAATATCCAGATTGCGCTGTCCGGTCTTCTCGCGGCTCCGCGATGGTCCTGTAGTCCTCAGAAGGGGGCAACGGCAGAGGGGGCCGCGCCGCCGGGCCTCCTCGCAACGGGAGTGCCTGGAAAAACTAAAAATAAAAGTTGATCTTAAACAGATCTCAGCAGTGCCTCCAACTTGTCGGGGGGAAATTCTGCCGGGGTCGGCCGGGCCGTCCGCAGACCTCCGGGCAGGGAGGCCCCAACTCCTCCCGTATATCCCAGATGAGATAGAGTATGAGACACACACAAGGAGCAAGGCGACTCTGCTGTTTATTTATACAAAACGGCAGGGATGGGTCAAGGAGCGTACGCGTCCGTCCTGACACACACATAATCGTGGGGCTCGCAGGCCCTTTTTACTGCATTATGACGCGCTACTTGCGTCACTTCAGAAAGTTAACAAAAAACCTATCGCCACTCTTAATTGGTTGCTCGAGTGGTAGGGTTAGTATAGTACACATATAGAGAATGATATTAGTGGACAAGGTGTAGTCAGGTGGTATATCTGGGTTGTCCCTATAATTGGATACATAAGAATTGTTACATGAAGGATCCTGAGGATTGGCTAATGTTACTGACGTCTGAGATAAGAGCCCCATGTTCTGATTGGTGCATCCGTGAGCTCCCCAGCCTGGGACCACCGTTGTTCCCAGCTCTCGGTGTACCTGTGTTTGCAACAATGTTTCAATATGGGTACGTGCAGACAATGTGAGGATTTATTCATAGGTGGAAGGCTGACCGCTCCCACTGTAGCAGGTGTCCATTGAGCCTTTCAAGTGTCTCGGCCTGTGTCTCGTAGTGAGGGACCCAGACGCCTTTTCTCTCCTGGGTTTTGGCATCTCGTCAGATTCGGCTTGGTCACGTGAGGCGGGACCGTGTTTGAGGCAGAATTCTGCACAATTAATATTGCTTTTCCACTGTGTGTCTGGTTTAATTTGTAGATATGACTTTAACGTTGGTACGCGGAGTGCGAGGTTGCAACATCGTGCCTTTGATGATTTGTTCTTGGATGTGGGCTTGCAACATTGCGACCTTGGCTGGTTGCTCCATCGGGTTCTTTCTGCAGGATCAGCAACCTGACTCTTGCTTTGTTAATGTCCACGGGAGCTCTTGTTTGCGGCCTACTCGGGCCTGGTGCTTAAGTAGTCTGTTTGGTTCATAGGTGCTTTAGATTATAGTAGCATACATTTCCATGACCAGTATCGTGTTTCCATTATACCTCTCATGGTGGTAACGGGTTTCAAGGGAAGCGTGAGCAAGCGTTATAGATGAGTTCATGATGCATCTTGCGTTTCTGCATTCTGAAAGCCTATATAAAAATAATAAAGATGCACGTCCGTGAATATGCCTGTCGCCTACGTCAGAGCACTGAGTATGTTCTTCGTGTAGATTGGTGTGGAAATGTTAAGTGTGTATACTTGTACAGATGTGCTTCCCGTTGTCTAGGTCGTCATGGCATCTCTAACGACGTGTGGTTTTTAGTCTAGCTGATCCGAGCCGCAGGGGTCGGCATGGCCAGTGCGGGCTGTTGGGCAGGCAGGTGGACACATCCGTATGTTCCTGTACCAGGGTACCTGGTCGTCTGGTAAATGGACAAACTCTTCTCGCGGCGGGTGTCTGGGCCGTGACCCTCTAGGCCAAGCGCGAGAGGTGAAGGACGGGAGCCTGTTCTTCCATTCTCCCACTTCATGTGTCATATACTTTAATAGGAGTTATCGATGCGTCTGAGATCCATCTAATCGCGTCTTTCGTGCAAATTCGCATTTCCTCAGATATCAATTTTCGACAAGGAAGGAACCGTTTCTGCACATACATAATGTCCAAACTATCTCCATCTTCATCCTCATTCTGTAACCTTTCCAACTCCTTTCTATACTCAAATACCCTCTCAACATGCTCTTGTACTCTCTCCCCAGTGTCTCTAGAGAACGCTAAGGTGATCAGATCCCTCAATCCTTGTGGGAGATCCTTATCGTTTAATCTGTCCCACATTACACACAAATGAATCCCTAATCCCTCAATAAAAACGTTTTTCTCAGGAAAATTGTCCATATTAGAAAGTGTGGCAAAAACATTAGCTTGATCACCCTTCTCCATACAATGCTTAGCCCATGCAATCAACTCACGTTTCTTCTCTGGAGGTACAGTATTGCGAGTGACAACCCTTGATCCCACTCACTGATCTACTACAAGCGGTATAGAACAACGTGGAAGAGGGAGAGTAGGCAAATTCAACGGAGGTGTTACCACTGCTGCAACAGGTAAAGGTGGAGGAGCAGGTGGAGGAGCAGTGAAAAAAGGAGGACCAACGACTGGAGGAGGAGGAACAACAAAGGGAACGATAGGAGCAGCAGGAGGAGCAGGAGGTGGAGTAACAGCAGGAAGAGGCAAATCATCAGGAAGAGGAACATACAAAGGAGTCGCAGTGGCACCAGGCCTTTGTTCATTTAACAACTTGTCAATAAGTTCATCGGAAACATGAAAGTCTTTGGAAGGATAGATTTTCTGGATACCAAGTGAGAAAGCCCTATCCATATTCCTAGCTGACTCAGACTGTTTATCTTGGTCCTATAACAACGCTTTTTCGGTGTTCGTCTTATGACGGCGCGCATGTTTTTGTCTACTCTTAAGCTACTGTAAAGCTTCTTTCTTCCAATTCTGTAACACATCAAATGCTGCAGGTCTTGCCTTTTTCTTTAATAATATAGATTCTAAATACTCAATACGAGGGATTTCAAAACTACCATTGATTGGTCACTGAAGTTTGGAAGCATGTCTTGTTTGTCTGTGCTAAATATCATTAAACACTATACTACCAATGCCATGCTTACAGTACATAATACCCCTCCTGTGGCGCCGGACGGCTAAATTCCAAAGATTGTCTGTCACTGCGGAATAACACCCTGAAGCAGGCAGACAATTTCCCAGGCATATCAGAATACTGGTGTTACCTGGTCAATAATTGTACTTGCAAGCACAATGCCCCAAAACAAATTATCAGGATACTTAAGAATCGGGTCACGACTCACCTGATCAAGCCTAAGGAGGTCCGATCGGATTTCAAAGTTTTTCTAACAAAGTTTACCTCGTGTTTGGTGATTTCGGCAAATCTGCCCGCCTCGATAAGTGGACCCTCGTCAAGATGCCGACTCGGACCCCATGCTCACCGTCCAGGGATCGGGCCATGCAGCGCTGTTGAGGTGTCACGTCTCATTCAGGAAAGGGGCCCCTTTTACACTGTCTGATCCTGGTCCGATAGCCGCGTCAACCTTCAACGAGCTGGCATCAATCTTGAGGGTCCCTATTCGGGCGCCATCTGTGAAATAAAAAAGAAGATATTGGCCCTCATTACGACCTTGGCGGAAAGTAACTGACCTGACCGCCATAGCGTAAATAGCGTTTCCGCCATTGCACGACGGAGTAAAGAGCGGCTAATTCCGACCCATCGGGCACGAGCACTACGCCATGGTGGAAGTGCAAAGTCCGCGATGGCGGAAATGTCCCCAAACGCCCCTCACCGCCGTCGTACGGTGCCCTAGGTGCAATTCCGCCACCCATCATAGCGGTCACCGTAATGAGCGGCAATCGGAAAATACGGTGACCGTAAATATACGGAAACGGAAGTAAAAACATGGTCCCGGAACGGGAAACAGCACGCCGTACACCTATAAAATCAGAATTCCCACACAACCATTAAAAATACTACCCTGAGACACATCCCAACCCGTCATCCACCCTAGTGAAAACAATAAAAATGGGAAAAGTAGCGAAAAAAGCGTGCGACCGCAAGCGTCAGGTCCACTTCTCCCGTGAGGAACTCACCGTGCTCACAGAGACCCTCCAGGAGAATGCTGCCGTCGTCTTCTCGACGCAAATGACCAGGACGGCACTTGCGAACAAGAAGGCCATATGGGCCCTGGTGGCACAGCGGGTAAGTGCGGTGGGGACCGCACCCCGCAACCCACAGCAATGCAGAAAGCGATGGGACGACTTGCGGATACGCGTACGGAGCATACTATCCGCCAACCGTAACATTGCCACAGCTACCGGGGGAGGATCGGAATCACCCATCAAGTTGACCCCCTGGGAAGAAATCTGTGCCTCCACCATTGGAATGGAGAGTATAGAGGGAGTCGGAGGGATGGAGAAAGGAGTGCAGACATCCGAAGAATCAGGTAGGTGGCCCAAATAAAACAATGCTAAATCCACAATGTCCAATCATGTGAAGTACCATGTGTCCACATAGTGCAACAGAAACACATGGCCAGGAGAACGTCCACATACATTGGCCTGATAGCGCACTTTAAAACTCACATTAAATACATAAATAATTAAAAATCCTAAAAACACCCTCTACACGTGCAGCAGGCACACCCTAACTGCAGGCTGCAAAACAACTGCATCCTCATTCCACACAAAAATGAAACCACCTCCAAGGCCCTGACCCAAATCACCCTCAGGTACCACCCCAATGCATGTGATACATTGCCATTCCAATTTCCACAGACCCATTAATAACGCTCGCCCTCCTTTACTCCACCACAGGGTCCGATTCAAACGACGAGCTCCAGGACACCCCTACCAGCACACCTGCAAAGAGGGCCAAGACCAACGGCCAAAGACCCTCCACCTCAGCTGCACGGATCAAGACACGGCAGCAGCACAAATCAAGTGGCAGCACACAGGAGGGGACTTCAACAGGCACCCCAGCAGCCAGCATGCCCACAACAGCACCACCACAGGTCCCCCCAATGGATGCCACAGAAGGCACTGCTTCTGGTGGCAGCAGCACCATAGGTGACACTGCATTAATGGCAGCATGCTCCGACACAGAAAACGGTGCTGTCGATGTAGGATCCATCCATGACCTGTCTCAATCCCCCTGTTTGTTTCATCCCGTACACCATGAGGATACCACGCAGGGGCACCCACAAGACGACGACTGGCCATCCCCCACAAGCCCTGTGGCAAGGCAACATGAGGTGATCAGCCCCTCTGTGACACCACCGCAA
This sequence comes from Ambystoma mexicanum, assembly GCF_040938575.1. NCBI lineage: Eukaryota > Metazoa > Chordata > Amphibia > Caudata > Ambystomatidae > Ambystoma > Ambystoma mexicanum. The sequence continues at coordinate 327,993,082 of NC_090939.1, forward strand.
ATGGCCATGGCACAGCAGAGGCAACAGTCCCTCGACCAGGTGATCGTGCAACAGCAGCAACTGGCCACGCTCCTCAAGGACCATGCTGATGAATGTGGGGGTACTAAGGCAGCCATAGAAACATCAACTGAGACACTTAGGGCAGAAATGGAGAGAAGTACAGAGACACTAAGGGCACAAATGGAGAGAAGCACTGAGAGCCTGAGAGTACAAATGGAGAGAAGCACCGAGAGCCTGAGGGGGGAACTGCATGCGACGTCCAAAGACGTATGTGCTGAACTTGCCGCTGTGCGCCGTGTGCTCACTGAGCTCTCACAAACCCTTAGGGACATGCATGGACGTGAGCAGGCAGAGACATCATCCGTTGCAAGTTCCGCCCAGGGCAGCCCCCAACGTAGATCTGGGAGGAACCTGCGCTCCACAGGCAGGGGTGCCCCTGATACCAGGAGAGGGGGCTTGCAATAGCGTCTGCCCACTGACAATGAGCATCTTTGGACACTGGTGTTCGGGGGGGAGGTAGGAGGGTGGAGGGGGTGTGTTGGGCTCACTTGGGTGGCGGGTCGATGGGGTGTGTAACATAATTTCACATATGCTATGAACATTACACAATCATCCAATGAGATGTGTGGACATTGATCTTTGTGTACGAGGCCTTCATAGGCGTACAGTCCATATTGTGCATGTTCCAGACACACACAGTGCCACAAGTCCCGTGTCCATGTATCAGCCACCAGGCGTGAGTGCTAGAAGCATGAATCTATGAGAATCTGACGAATTTCACGGCCCTCCTGTGCCTCGCGGACTCCTTGAGGTGCTGCCACATCCCCACCCTCATCATGACCATCTTCAGGTGCTTGCAGTTCTGCGTCAGGGGGCATGGGCACATTTCTACGTACGCACATGTTGTGTAGCATGACACATGCCATGACCATCTTTGCAACCTTCTCATGGCGGTACAGGAGTGCCCCGCCAGACCTGCTGAGGCAGCGGAAACGAGTCTTCAGTAGGCCGAATGCCTGTTCTATGACTACACGGGTACGTGAGTGGGCATGGTTGTAGTCCTCCTCATGCTGGTTCTGTGGGTTCCGGAGTGGTGTAAGGAGCCATCTCTTCAGTGGATACCCGGCATCACCTGTATGTGGACAATAAAGGATGTTTGTGGAATGACATTGCTACGTACGCACCCCCCCCCTTCCTGCCAGGTCATTGCCGCATCACATACCCCACATTATCATGCATGAAATGAGACTCACCGAGTAGCCAGGATCTGTTCCCTGCGTGTCGCTCCATGTAGCGTGGTATTGTAGAGTTCCTCAAGACCATAGAATCATGGGTTGATCCAGGAAATCGGGCACAACAATGTGTAATGATCCTGTTGGAGTCACACACCATTTGTACATTAAGAGAATGAAATTGTTTTCGGTTGCGGTACTGGGCCTCCATGGCATGTGGGACGACCAATTCCACATGGGTGCAGTCGATGGCACCAATGCAACCCGGTATGCCACCAAGTGCATGGAATCCCACTTTTTTGTTCGTAATTTCCTGCTCCGAGCGTGGTAGAGAGATGTAGTCGTCTGCGTGCTTCAGGAGGGCATCGAGCACTTGCAATAGTGTCCGTGAGAACAGTGGCTGTGAAATGCCATGCAACTGTCCGACTGTGTGCTGGTAGGTGCCTGTGGCCAGGAAGTGGAGTACAGACACCACCTTCAGTAGGGGTGGGATGGCGGTTGGGCTATCTATCATGCTGACAAGGTCAGCGTGTGTCATGTCCACAATGGCGGTTATGGTGTCCCGGTCCAAACGGTAGAGGGTGTGGATCTGCTCATCAGTGAGGTTGAACGGATGTGCTCGGAGGCGTGGGATTGCGGGCTGCCTGCGTGGTGGTAGTGGCTGTGCTGGTGGGCCTTGCTGGCCCTGCCTTGCCCTCCTCCTCCTCCTGCGTCTCCTCTGTGCGGCCGGTTGTTGTAGTAGTTGGTGTTCGTCTTCTTCTTGAAGTTGGAGTACTTGCAGTGCTATCAGGTCCCCCAGGGCCAACATCGCTAGTCCTGCCGGTAGCATTTTGGAGTGGGTGTGGTTGTGGGAGGGGGTTGGGTGTGCAATTTATGTGTTTTCAGGCTGTATAGCCTCCACCTGTGGTGATTCATTCCACCTGTGCAAGCTGCAATCCCCTTTGGGCGAGCACCTCCCGCACACAACGCTGCAATTCGACGCATGGCATCTTGCTATTACAATCATGTATTTAATCCCGATGGCAGTGAAATATTGGTTCATATGTTCATTCTGCTATGGTCCCATTGTTTCACATACTATCTTTGCAGTCGCGAACAAACTTGTGAAGGGTCAGTGGAATGTAGTACTCGATTGACGGTGGACCCTCATGCAGCACTGTACCGAGGTTCACCGACGGGCGGGGCGTCCCATTTGTGAGTGAAGCCAGTTGCCATTTTCACACACTGCCGCACTACATGGATGGATTTGTGATTTCAAGCGGTCACAGATGCCTTTTCGACGTGATGTTGCAAATGAGGAATTCGAAGGACAGCGCTTTCGGTTTTCAGCTAGCGGCGAGGAGACGCCCACAGGTCTGACTGCAGATATGAAGTTCTATTGTTTAATGTCCTTCGGACAGGGGCCATGGCGAGAATGCAATGATTGATATGAATAGTATGGGATGCGCAATAGCGTAGTGGACGATAAGGCAGGACGTTCCCAAATACATGTTACTTCACAACACTGGAATTCCGGGCTGGAGCACAGTGGATTTTGCAGACTGCATTACGCACAGACTCAATGGAAATTTCACATGTTATGTGAGTAAATAATCAGGCGTTTTCATACCGGGATGAGGGAATGATGTATGGATGCATGGACAGATGATTTCATTGGGAGTTTGCCATGTACAGGGCTTTTTGGAATCTATCCACTTCCCCTGCGCTATGTGATGCAGGGCTGCCATAGTGGGACCATCGTCTATCTGCCCTTGTTGAACCCTCCCTGTCTCGACGCGCCTTCCAACACTTGTGTCTATGCACGTTACTAATCCCATCTAATGGATTCTGTTTTAACAGACGCATGCACACAAACACTCGTTTGTAATAGTGTTTTCACCTCGATTTATATAGTTATGATTCGCAAGTGAATTTTGGGTGGGAATAATCCTTTTGAGTGGGCTAGCATGCATATGGCTGTGGATTTAGTGTGATCATTGAAGTGAGTAATTCAAATGAAGTTCTGATGCCCATACTATTCTTTTTCATTTCATTTGGGTGACAGGTATCTCCTCCCTTTTTGCCGCTGCCATCTATATGCCACTCCTGCAGATGGCTTTTACTCCCGACACCTGCTGCTTCGTGTTAATCAGTGGAGCACCATTACGATCTTATGGGACGATCGCCAATGGGCCACATGCCCTTACGCAGTACTAGTGGCTAGGAGCAACATATCGACCTTTCAGCTGGACTAGTGCCTACCTAATGGGACGGCCCTGCGGTTCTAGGCGCTTCCATGTTGCCTTTTTGAACGTGAATGTAGCCCCTGTGTACCATGAAGGAACAGGGCGTCACACAAGAAGAAGCTGGTCATTTATTGCGATGCAGCCCACAATAATGAAATATATTTTGGAGTTCATGACCTAATAGCTGTATGGGCTTGGTGATTTTGTTGTGCATTAAATTTTGATTATGATATTGACCGTGTAGCATTATTCTTTGCAAGTAATGTAGCATATTCCTATTTGTGGAGCGATGTATTGTGAGAAGATCTGCATTGGGTTCCGCCTTCTGAGTATAGTTGCGTGGTACTGTACTGGGCGCGTTTGCCTACGAAGCCCAGTGAGGTCAGGGATAGGGGCTGCCATTATGACTGTTTTAATGATGTCATGCTCAGGGGCGGGGGATTAGCTTTTGTGTAACAGATGCCGGTCAGCCAGGTGGATTGGTGGAATGATGTGATTATCAGAATATGGCTGGTCACAGGTGCCTGTGTTTGCTTGCATTTCTTGGAGGGAGACTGAGGTCATGTCCATTGGAATAGCTTCTGTATTCGTGCCATCTGTGCCCTGCAGCTCCCATTGGCCCCTCTTGAGATGAGCCTGGCTGCTCAGTCACTCTGCCAACTTGTGTGGTACATGCTTATGCTGATGGTTGGTTTGTTTACTGGCAGGAGTACAGGGCTGGTGCAGTCTCACTCAGGATACTGCTTTGAATGTTGCCTTACACTGGTGTCAAGCGATGGGGGCCTGTTGTTGTTTGTCTCATATTTCAGTTCATGTTGCTGGACTTGAACCTTCACATGCCTGTGCTGCATCAGTACGGCAATGGTGCCATGGCAAATATGGATGGCCACTCACAAGGCACTTGGAGCCCCTAGATTCATTTGTTCGTTGGCATGCATGGGTGACTTGTACATTTCACTGGTTGCATTGTGACTTCATTGCACCTACGAGGAGTTGTGCAATGTGGCCAGGGAGTGGTGTACAGGCACTCAGTAGGGCCTTTTACGGTTGGTTCGCGATGCCGTACTTCTCACCATGGCGGAATGGTACTTTCCGCCATGCTTGATGGCGTTAGGTATATGTCCGCTAGGGTCAGAATTCGCGTACCGTTGCGCCATGGTGGTAATTACGGTTTGGCATGGCGCGCGTGCGCGTACTTGGTGCAGTTAGCGTTGGCGTTCACTACGGTGTCGCTAATGGCATCGTACTTTACGGTGACGGGTCATAATCGCACCGAGCGCTATTCGATGGCGGTATTGCATTTCCGCCATCGTTTTTCGATTTCCGCCAGGGTCGTAATGAGGGCCATTGAGGCTGAGTACCCCAAAAGGAAATACACCAAACGCACGTTCAAAAGATACACAGATCTTTATTCTACAACTGAACAGTTTCAAAGGACAAAGCAACAGATAGCTATCAGGCCCTCAGTACAACACAGCGAATATCAGCCCTGTTCGGTGTGTTCAGTGAGTGGGGCTGTACATCAGAATAGTCGCACCTTTTATACAATCCAAAACATGATGTCCAACACACTTGTAAGTTAATAAATATCGGATCTAGGGTTCGTGCCGAGTTTGTTCCTAATTGATGCATCTATACATTTACAGATTATCCTTAATACATTTGCCAACAAGTTACAATAGCAACAGTATGTTCTTGGATCTAACATAAACCTTAGTCCATATCTTAATACAATGCAGTCCAACAAGTGTTCACGTTAGCTGCTCAAACAGTATTGTGCACAATGTATGTTCATGGATTAGTATCGTTGGTACAGGTAATCCTCTATACACAGGTCAATGAAGGATAAGGTCTCAGTACATGACCCTAACATTTGGCCTGCGGGCAGTTTACACATTAACTTGTACACAGAGGTCAAGACGGCCATGTTACATTCAAAATGACGCTGTCCACCATTTTAGGACACAGGGTGACTTTAGAGTGAGAATCTAAAATGGCGGATGAACCTAAAATTGCGGCTAACACAGATCTAAGGTCAGGACCTTGCAGCACGGATTTCTTCGCAGAGCAACTTGGCCTAGGCCATTATATATACATACGATCTAGAGGGTATAATATGATTTCTCATTCGACACCTCAGGACACATCAAACCTTCATCTCGGGGGGGTGCAGAATTTCACATGTGCTATTGCAGAGATGTCTCACAATATCTATAAGAACAGAGACATACATATCAGAATTTGACAACCAGAACCCATACTTATTCTAAGCACTTTTTTCAGGCAGCGGAGGAGGCCATATTATCAACCTCATAATCTATTTCGGTGTGCATCAGACATTTTATTGAATATAACTGTAGTATCTAGCTTATACAGTAGTGTCAGTTGTTTGTTTGAAATTAATTCAACTCTGTGTCATACATATCAAGATTTCTCATATTCTTGCCTCCATCAAGGAGTATCATATATATATCATGCTTCTCATGCATATACTATATGGATTAGTTGCAAGTGCCAGACACGTGGGAAAACAACAAGGGAATGCGACCGGGGAAGCAAACACAAAAGGGAGGGAGGAAAGGGTGGGCACACAGAAGAATATACACACAAGCATAAATTACTCATTTCCAATTATTGCCTACATATCTTGTTACCTATCAGATTGATTTTGGGACACACACATGAACAGTTTACATGGACCGTCCTCTAGCAAATAACCCCGCAGAAACGAGGAGGAGACATTAACCTTGCGCTTACCAGATTGGAGCAGAAATGGGTCCACAGACTAGACACTGTTAAGAATGGACTCAATATTACAGTAGAATGGAAACACTTCTGGGACTAGTCACTTAGAATCATACCCCTGTGTGGGACTATGTGTCAACCACACCTCTTTGGCCGCTTGCCAACAATAGGTCAGAGTTGTGGTCATATACACAACATACAAATGGTGTTATGCGCCCGTATGGTTCATACACGTTGCCAGCCAGAATCTGTGTTATTGCACTGTTTTATTATATTTTGTCTGCAAAAAATGTACGTGCATACACATGTGGTAAAATCATACATGTGCAAGTGTGCTCTGGTTCCTCTCAGATTAACATATGCATGGATATGTATAGAGAAAACTTGTATTCATTGCTTGTGGTGTCACTGTTCTCCCACCACGGGTCATGTTATTTCACACAAGCTCCTCGCCCATGCACTACCACTTTTTCCCACAATACATCCCAGTGTAGTTCCTTCACTATTTTCCACACTGGATGCACACACCCTTGACACGGGACGACTCCCGTTGAGTGACAGCACTAAGAAGCCTATCATAAGGTGCTTACGACACCTTTACTAGTCCTCCACACATCCTCACTGGGATTGGCCCAGCACACAGGGGGCGTGTCCAATCCCCTTAGTTATATCTGCTGATTCACGGCAGGCAGCCATTTCCACCGCCACCGTGAACCCAGAACTCAAAGATTGTGAATCAGGTAAGCCAGGCCTCAGCCGACCCTTTTACAAGACCATTGCACTTTTGACACGTCTTGCCTCACCTCTCGCCACCATAGTGCTCTGACAGGGACATACCTTTATGTCTCCCTCTCTCCAGATCAATGGCTAATCATAAGCCCATCGCCGTTTGAATCCGGTCTCCCCGGCACGGCCGATCTACACCCATTGGTGTATCTTTTCACACCACCAGACCTAGGATTTCACCCAGGCCTTTGGACAGTTTTACCGCCTTGCCCTGGTCGGACGGTAAGCTGTGTTCTCCAATACACCACTGGTGTATTTCTCTAGCACCAATGAGCTGTTATTTATTAACCCCTAATGCATTATGTACTTTTTGAGATCCTCACAGTTCTCCTCCCTCCCATAGATCTTACCAACGGACAGACTCCTCAACTAGTCTCTCCTGATGAAGGCCACCACAACTACTAGCCTCAACCAAGCGATTGTGGCCGAAACACAACTGTGTCGATCACTTGTGGCACAACTGTGAAAATACCCTTTGTTGTATGTTTCGAATTTCTTGTTGTGTACACTGTTTTTGTTTGAAAAACCACACCCGGGTTGAAGAACAACCACGGGCAGCACTGATCTGAGTTACCTGTTTCACCTACGTCGTATACTCACATGTGCTTGTCACTAGGGTACTCATCTTCTACATCCCGATGAGGGTGCACAACTGCACTTCCCTATGTCTTTATTAAAATCTGTTCGTTATCGCTTTCGTGCTTAGCGAAAGTTTGTATAAATATTGAAGACACTGGTTTTTGAGATGGAAATAAATATGTCCAAAAACCGTGGATTTTTGTGAGGATCTCGCATCCTGATTATTTGCGTTATCAATATAAGTGCTTGGATACCTCAAAATTCAGCGAACGGTTTCATATTTGCTTGAAGTGCCAATAGTAGTACAGTTGGTCAGGTGTTGGCTTGAAAGTGATCAAATATGGTCAAAGTGGCTTAAAGACAGTTTGAAGTGAGGAAGCATGATTTCAGCTGCCTTTGGACTTTCATTGTGCTGTGAGTACCCCTCCATGGGCTCCAGGACATTGTAAGGAACTTTGGTGAGAATCCTCCTGGTGTGAGACTAGCTTTGTTAAGTCAGTGTTGACTTTGAAGAATCATTCAAATTTGACTTCCTCGTTGAGGCTTCTATTCCCAGGGGAAAGGTGTGCCATTCCTGCTGGGGAAGGAGGAAGTCTTCTGGCTATTGTCCTACTTGGCAATAGTGGAGACAAACAGACTAACCATGAATACAAATTGCCGTGACATAGCTGGGCCAAGACTCACAAAGTTGACACTTGCATGATATAAAATTGCTTGTGGTTTTCATAATTGTATGGTATTATGCTGTAATACTTAGAGATTACCCTGCCACCATACTGATTAAGGCAGAAAATTATCATAAATTACATCAGAGGTGGGAAAGATACAATTCTACCTCTGGCTGCTGTGACTTTAGGTCACAGCAGCTGTCAGGGATGTACATGAGACATTTGAATCTGCTTTGTGTCACAGTAGAGCTGGTGCTGTGTCATGATGCCTACCCCCGGAGCACCTGGCCAGGCCCAGCACCCCCGGGAGCAGGCATCACGCCCCCGGGTAAAAGCCCAGCGGCCCTTTATAGGGGCTCTTTGGACTCTGTCCTAGCGCCTTTGGTGCCAGGCTCATGTTGGACATCAGTCCTGGCGCCATAGGTGCCAGGCTCATAAGGGGAAGTGTTTGGTGCACTTAGCTGAAGCAGACCATGCTGCACACTCACCTGATGCAGACCATGCTGCATGAAGAACCAAGCCAAATGAGGCTTAGGAGGGACTATTTTTCTGAAGGAACTATTTTGTTACTTGGGTGGGGCTGTGGAAGAATACTCACCTGGAACTTCTTCCAAGGCTATTTAAGCCACGCCCGGCATCCCAGCAGCTGAACGCTCACCGTGTCTGCTCCTGCACCTGGACTTCAGCCACGCCCGCCTCGAACCTGGAAAACCTGTAAGGAATAAGAGAAGAGAACGGTGAAAACCAAGAACTTATTCAACCTTCTTACCTGCATCCGGAATCTTCACGCCAGCATTCCTGAAGGAAGACTTCCATTTAAAAGCACTGCGTTGCTCGCTGCAGCGCCACACTTCACTCACCTGTTCCCGAGACGCCGCCCGGCTCCATCACGGCTCTCAGCACCGGTCGCCACATCTCTGCACCTAGGGAAGAGAAGAAGAGACAAAAGGTGAGCAAGGGAACACAAGAGGAAAGCCGACTTTTCAGCCATATTACTTACCGGCTTTTCTTGGTGAACCATTCCACATCTCGGGTCGGCGCCGCATCTTTGGCAGGTACCGCACCCCGGCCCCTATGGGGAAAGGACAAAAGACATTACTGGGGAATTATAAAGACATTTAGAGGGGTCGTCCTCATCACTAACTCACCTGATTTTACCACCGGCAATTTAACCCCTCAACGCATCGCCTTTGTTCTGCACCTGAAATAAAGGACGGATCACAGGTTAGGAAAAACAACATAAAAGGAGACTCACACTTGAACTTTTGCATCTTCATACTTACGGCGTATCGCTCAGAAAAGTCAAGTGGATTTGCCAGCGCCATTCTGAAAACCAGTGAAGTAACTGGACGAACGCGCGCCCCTGCACCAGAAGCAGGATGGAGAGTTCATCCTTCCAAACCATAAGGTGAGCTTAAACTGGGGGTTTTGGAGGAAGTCAGACAAGAAGGAAAGGCGTAAGGGGGGAGCAAGCACACTATTCAGCAGACAGTTAATCCTCTTTCTCATCTGCAGAAGGATATTCCTATGGGCCAGACAAGCAAGATTTGGGGGTCCTGTTCAATCGGTGGTCCGAATTCTGCGCATCACGCTTGAAGAGGCCACAGCAACCCAGACCAGACCAGCGCCTCCGTGGGAGCCAGGTAAGCGTTACAGAACGGGAAGCCTTCCTACAAATTCCCACCCAGGCGATATGGAAACTTCTGAGATTGACCAGTTGGCCCAACTACTGGGGGAATTACGGGCCGAAGTACACACCGCTCGTCAAGAGACTAATGCTCTCAGGAGGGAAGTGATTGTAACTAAGGAAAGAGCTGATGACCTGGCTAGACAGCTTTTGCAAGGTCAAGCTGGACAAGCTCCTTTACCCGGTTCCGGAGGGAACCCTGCTCCTGTGCTTTCCAGTAACCCGGTGCAGATTAATCTACCTGGAAACATGCCGCTGGCCCCACCCGAACGCTTTGCTGGGGACCCCAAACGATTCGCCGTATTCATGAATCAGTGTCGTTTGCATTTCCTGTGCAGACCTGGGGCCTTCCCTAATGACCAGACCAAGGTAGCCTTTGTATTGTCATATCTCAGCGGCAGTGCTGCCGATTGGTCAGTTCCACTGTTAACTCAAGATGACCCGATTCTTCGTGATTTTCAAGGATTTCAAGCAAGCATGGAAAGGTTATTTGCTCGTCACTCCCAGGGGCAGGCTCTAGATGACGAACTTCTATCTCTGCGACAGGGCAATCAAGACCTCCTTTCCTACATTGCAATCTTTAATAGACTAATTGTGGAAACTGGGTGGCCAGAGGATAAAAGAATCACGTTATTTTATCGAGGTCTACGCGGAGAACTTAAAGATGTCCTGGCCCAAGTTGTAAATCCGCCCCAAGAATGCTCAGAATATATAGACTTAGTGGTCCAATTGGATCACAGACTGCAAAAACAGAAAAGCAGATCGGTCCAAGTTTGAGACCCGGGTGTTAGTCAAGACCCACGCTAACTTCAAGGGGGCTGAAGCCTCTGAGCCAATGCAAATCGGAGGAGTTAAAGGACCTTTAACTCAAAAGGAACGTAAAAGAAGACGGCAGATGCACTTATGTCTTTATTGTGGATCCTCTGGACACTTTCTACGAGATTGCCCGGCAAGGCCGCCCAGGAAGGTGGTAGGAGCCGCTGATAAAATCCATGAAACCTCTGTATCGGGAAACGACCCCGCCCGACAAGCGTAGGGGTCCGCTTGCCGAGCTTGAAAACAAACTCTCAGACCTCGCATTTCACTGTGCCAATGGTCCTCGTAGATCCGGAACAGCCTAAGCGGTTACATGCAATAAAGGCATACATCGATAATGGGGCTATAGGAAACTACGTGGATCGTGAATTGGTCTCCAGGATTACCCTCCCTCTGCGTCCTAAAACCAGCAAAGATGTCATCACCACAGTTGATGGAACCGAAATTGCCTCGGGACCGGTAACACATTCCACAGCTGAGGTGACACTTGTAGGTCCGGACGGCCATCGGGAGGCAGTTGTGTTTGATGTAATCAAGGCTCCACAGTTTCAGGTTATTCTCGGAATCCCTTGGTTAGAGACACATAATCCTCGAATTGATTGGCGAGCCAAGAGAATAACCTTTCCGGAGTGTGCACGAACCTGCTACCCAGAAAATCTGAAGATCAGTCTAGCATGTCATGATGCCTACCCCCGGAGCACCAGGCCAGGCCCAGCACCCCCGGAAGCAGGCATCATGCCCTCAGGTAAAAGCCCGGCGGCCCCTTATAGGGGCTCTTTGGACTCAGTCCTGGCGCCTTTGGCGCCAGGCTCATGTTGGACATCAGTCCTGGCGCCATAGGCGCCAGGCTCATAAAGGGAGGTGTTTTGTGCACTTACCTGATGCAGACCATGCTGCACGCTTCAGGCCTCCCTGAGACCTGAAAGGGACTATTTTTTCATAGGGACTATTTTTTCACTCGGGCGTGGCCAGGGAAGGATACATACCTAGTTGGGGAAGGATACATACCTGGGACTTCTTTGGAGGCTATTTAAGCCACGCCCAGACAGCAGCTCATGCTTCGCGTTGTTCTGCTCCCTGCAGCTTAACGCTCACTGTGTCTGCTCCTGCTCCTGGACTCCAGCCACGCCCGCCTCGAACCTGGAAGACCTGCAAGGAAGGAAGAGAAGAGAAAGGTGAAAACCAAGGACTATTTCAAACTTCTTACCTGCATCTGGAATCTTCTCGCAAGCATCCCTGAAGAAAGACTTCCATTTAAAAGCATCCCATTGCTCGCTGCAGCGCCACGCTTCACTCACCTGTCCTCGAGACATCTCCCGGCTCCATCGCGGCTGTCAGCATTGGACGCCACATCTCTGCACCTAGGGGAGAGAGGAAGAAACAAAAGGTGAGCAGAAGGAACACAGAAGGAAAGCCTAATTAACAGCCATACTTACCGGCTTTTCTTCCACATTTCGGGTCGGCGCCGCCCCGTTGGCAGGTACCGTACCCCGGCCCCTATGGGGAAAGGACAAGAGACATTTCTGGGGAATGATAAGGACATTTAGCGGGATCGCCCTCATCACTACTCACCTCGGCAGTTTAACCCCTCGACGCATCACCTTCATTCTGCACCTGAAATAAAGGACAGATCACAGGTTAGAAAGACAACATAAAGGGGGCCTCACTTGAACTTTGAACTTTCATACTTACGGCGCATCGCTCAGGAAAGTCAAGTGGATTTTGCCAGCGCCATTCTGAAAACCAGTGAAGTAACTGGACGAACGCGTGCCCCTGCACCAGAAGCAGGATGGAGAGTTCATCCTTCCAAACCATAAGGTGAGCTTAAACCGGGGTTTGGAGGAAGTTAGAGAGGAACGAAGGGGGGAAGGGGGGAGCTAGCACACTATTCTGCAGACTGTTAATCCCCTTTCTCATCTGCAGAAGGATATTCCTACAGGCCAGTCAAGCACGATTTGGAGGACCTGTCCAATTGGTGTTCCTGGTCCTGCGCATCACGCTAGAAGAGGCCACAGCAATCCAGACTAGACCAGCGCCCTTGTGGGAACCAGGTGAGCATTACAAGCATCAGTAACCTCTGTCTCCATGCAACTACCTCCGGAATACCAAGACTTTCAGGACGTCTTCCAAAAGGAACAGGCCAACACGTTACCTCCTCACAGATCGTACGATTGCCAAATCGATCTGGTGCCCGGTGCACAACCCCCTTGTAGCAGGATTTATGCCCTTACTGAGCCAGAGAATCTGCATTTGAGACAATATTTAGATCAATATCTAGCCAATGGTTTCATTCGCCCGTCAAAGTCTCCGGCATCCTCGGCTTTGTTCTTCGTGCCAAAAAAAGAAGGCGACCTTGGAACTTGTATCGATTACCGCGCATTGAACCAGATAACTATTAAAAATCGTTACCCTCTGCCTTGGATCCCTGAACCCCTTGACCAGGTGAAGGACGCTTGCATATACACCAAGTTAGATCTCCGGGAGGCTTATCATCTGGTACGAGTAAAAGAAGGTGACGAATGGAAAACGGCCTTCCGTACAAAATATGGACTATTCGAATACCAGGTGGTGCCTTTCGGGTTGTGCTACGCGCCTGCTGCCTTCCAATTCTTCATGAACGATGTCCTTCGGGAACTCATCGATGTCTGTGTTGTCGTGTATATCGATGACATTCTGGTGTACTCCTCTTCGGAATCAGATCACAGAAAACATGTCAGGGCCGTCCTTGAGAAATTGCGCCAGCACAAACTGTTTGCAAAGCTGGAAAAATGCGTTTTCCATACCACCGAAGTTGAGTTCTTGGATTCATCCTGACACCTAAAGGGGTCCGGATGGACTCACGGAAAGTGGATGCCATCCTCAAATGGCCATCACCTAGTTCGGTGAAAGGTGTCCAATGCATGCTTGGTTTTGCCAATTTTTATCGCAGGTTTATCCCGGAATTTTTACGGGTGGTGCAACCCATCACTGCACTCTTGCGGAAGAATAAACGTTTTGAATGGACCGAGGAAGCTGAACAGGCCTTTCAGGAATTAAAAGCTAAATTTACATCCGCACCTATTTTGAAACACCCGCGTCCTGATCTCCCATATATAGTCGAAACCGACGCATCCAGCTTAGCCATGGGAGCTGTCCTGTCTCAGAGAGACCCCGAAACCAACCAACTGCACCCCGTAGCATTTTGGTCCAGAAAGTTCTCGCCGCCGGAGATAAATTATGCAATCACCGATAAGGAATTATTAGCCAATAAGTCCGCCTTTAAGGCTTGGCGGCATTATCTTCTTGGCGCCAGGCATACCATCACCGTGATCACTGATAACCGAAATTTACAATATTTAAAAACTGCCAAGGCTCAGTCTTCACGACAGCTCCGATGGGCTCTATTCTTTGCTGAGTTCGATTTTGTAATCACTTACCGTCCCGGCTGTAAGAATGGCAAAGCGGAGGCGCTATCTCGAATTGGAATGGGAGAAATGGACACAAACTCAGAACCTGTGCCGATAATTCCCGAACAAAGAATCTTGGGGATAACCACTTTACAAACCCTTGAAGACATTCAAGCACGGGTAAAGCTATTCCTGGACTCTTCAGCCTTGCAGGATTGGATCAAAAGGGGGTCTGCCTTTTCAATCAACGTTGGCTTACCTTACTTCCAAGGACGTTTATTTTTGCCAGAAAAGGAATTGCAAGAACTGGTTATTTCCCGTCATCACGATACTCTGATGGAAGGACATCCTGGCATTGCCAAAACAGAGGAAAAAATTAAACAACAATTCTGGTGGCCGACCTGGCGAAAGGATATTAAATCTTTCGTGATGTCCTGTGGAGTTTGCGCCCAAAACAAAGGTCAAAAAACAAAACCCGCCGGTCTTCTTCAACCCTTAGATATCCCACCAGCACCTTGGCACACCTTGTCACTAGATTTTATCACGGACCTGCCCTCTTGTAATGGATACAATACTATTCTGGTTGTGGTGGATTTATTTTCCAAGATGGCCCATTTTATTCCGTTGAAAGGATTACCTTCAGCTTTTGTTCTTGCCAAGGAATTCCTCAAAATATCATCCGTCTGCATGGATTCCCGTCCATACTAATCTCCGATCGGGGAAGCCAGTTTATTTCTCATTTTTGGAAAAAGTTTTGTCAACTGGCACAAATCGACGTAAGACTCTCAACCAGCCACCACCCACAGACCAATGGTCAGACGGAGAGAACGAACCAGACCCTTGAACAATATCTACGATGTATGTTGCACCAATCGGAGGGTAATTGGAAGGATATTTTATGGGTGGCTGAATATGCATACAATAACTCGATACACTCTGGAACTGGTCAGAGCCCCTTTTATACCCTATATGGACATCACCCTCATACTTCAGACTTGGACTCACCTTTAAGCCTCGAAATGCCCGCAGTGGACCATTTGCATTCTACGATTACTCAAGCCTTCAAGGATGCTACTGCACACTTACAACATGCGAAAGGGAAATACAAAAAGAATGCGGATCTGCATCGAAAGGAGGCGCCTCCATACCAAATAGGGGATCAAGTATGGTTGGCTACCAAACACTTATCGCTCAAGGGACCTCAGACTTTTAATCCAAGGTATTTAGGCCCTTACTCGATCAAAGCTATAATTAACCCAGTGGAAGTCAAGCTAGACCTACCAGCTAACATGCGGATTCACCCCATTTTTCATGTATCGCTTTTGAAAACAGTGCAACCAGGAACCAGATTAATAAAGCCACCAGAACCAATCCAGATAGATGGGGAGCCTGAATTCGAGGTGAAGAACATTTTGGACTCTAAGATCTCAAAATCAAAACTTTTCTATCTAATTGATTGGAAGGGGTACAGGCCTCAGGAAAGATCTTGGGAACCCAGCGAACACGTACATGCACCTCGGCTAGTAAAAAGGTTCCATCGGAATTTCCCGAACAAACCGAAACCTCCTGGGGAAACGACCTTGGGAGGGGCCTTGGGGGGGAGTGCTGTCATGATGCCTACCACCGGAGCACCTGGCCAGGCCCAGCACCCCCGGGAGCAGGCATCACGCCCCCGGGTAAAAGCCCAGCGGCCCTTTATAGGGGCTCTTTGGACTCTGTCCTGGCACCGTTGGCGCCAGGCTCATAAGGGGAAGTGTTTGGTGCACTTACCTGAAGCAGACCATGCTGCACACTCACCTGATGCAGACCATGCTGCATGAAGAACCAAGCCAAATGAGGCTTAGGAAGGACTATTTTTCTGAAGGAACTATTTTGTTACTTGGGTGGGGCTGTGGAAGAATACTCACCTGGAACTTCTTCCAAGGCTATTTAAGCCACGCCCGGACAGCCACACGTGCTTCGCGTTGTTCTGCATCCCAGCAGCTGAACGCTCACCGTGTCTGCTCCTGCACCTGGACTTCAGCCACGCCCGCCTCGAACCTGGAACACCTGTAAGGAATAAGAGAAGAGAACGGTGAAAACCAAGAACTTATTCAACCTCAGAAAAGTCAAGTGGATTTGCCAGCGCCATTCTGAAAACCAGTGAAGTAACTGGACGAATGCGCGCCCCTGCACCAGAAGCAGGATGGAGAGTTCATCCTTCCAAACCATAAGGTGAGCTTAAACAGGGGGCTTTGGAGGAAGGCAGAGAAGAAGGAAGAGGGAAAGGGGGGAGCAAGCACACTATTCAGCAGACAGTTAATCCTCTTTCTCATCTGCAGAAGGATATTCCTACGGGCCAGACAAGCAATATTTGGGGGTCCTGTTCAATCGGTGGTCCGAATTCTGCGCATCACGCTTGAAGAGGCCACAGCATCCCAGACCAGACCAGCGCCTCCGTGGGAGCCAGGTGAGCGTTACATGCTACCATTTCAGTAGACTTGTTACAGCAAGGCACCTGTGTGTGTTCTTATTTTGACATGGCACATTTTGAAATAGGAGTCTGATTAGCAGGCCTCACTCTAAAAGCAGAATTACAAACACAATTTTATTTCTCACTGAAAAGCAAACACGTTAGGGCTTTTACTCCCAGGCCAGCTGGCCTTCTGTCACAGTTTGTGTCCTCCATCAGAGAGCTGAAAATGAACAGGGAGGTGGCTACATGACACTCACTGAGTCCTGTAGCGTGGGACAAAACAAAAACTTGCAGAGATGCTGCATGTACTGAATATTGTTGTAAATGAGGTATTGGCCTATTCCATGTACCAGCCTTTCTGCACAGCTTGAAACTATAAAGGTATTTGAGAATATTTACTCAAGTATTGTTTAAAACATTATTTGACATTTTTACAAGGATAACGTCTATTGACTGTTCAGACTATATACATTTGAAAATGGAAAACATTGTTCACAGCAGTGTTTCAAATTACACACTATACATAGGCACTTTGGATATTTGTACATGTTTTTTCCAAAAAGCGTGTGCATTGGGGCTCTGGATCCCCTGAATCAGATCAGAGGTCAGCTCTAGGCCTTAGAAGATGCAGACTAATGGTGCCCATCTGCTAAAAGACAAACACAAAATAATCCACACCACAAATGAGGAGTGTCAGCCCTTGCGAGCAAAACAAGTTTTATTGCATGCAAAAGTTTCAGACGGTCCTGTACAACCGAACTGAAAGGGAGGTCATCATACTAGGAAAAGTTACAGGTTTTTACAGCAGAAAACCACAACTATGCATAATAATAAGTACAACAAAATGCCACCACCCTCGTTGTCTACCACCTATATAACATGCTAATACCTCCCTATAGCCACTGGACCGATTGGCCACACCTTATCTAACCCCATTCCCCTAAACAGGTAGCCCGCTATTTCATCACTTATGAAATTCAGAAGGTGATTGGTTACCAGTAAAATAACACATTTCTCGAATAATAAAGCAATCTTCACCATTTTGTGTACCCGTCCATCAGAACCTGATCTAAGTAAGAACAGCAAGAACAAGCCTGTTTTGATAATACAGTGGTCTTCTCATCATACCTTAAACCATGGCATGCACAAATAGCTTGCTGAACTTGTAATAAAATGTATTGGCATCCCCTCTTGCTGCCCCCATCTCAGAACACGGTACATACCTGACACATCTTCCCCCTTATCTCTCTTGGAACCCAGGTGCTTCTGAATGATGTGATCGGGGCACCACTCTCCAATTTCTTATATGTATTTCCTCTCAGAGGGCAGCAGCGTGCAGTTCAGACGGGATGACCGCTCTTACAGAAAGGACAGTAACACAACGTCATGCTATTGTCCCATAAATTCAACCTTCAAAGGCACATCCCTACCCATCCTCCTTAGACCTAACATTCCATTCCCAGTTCCTCTGTACTCTGCAACACGTCTTCAACAGGTCTCAATTAACTAATGTTGACTCAGTGAGGCTGCCTGTGACCTTGGGCACATAACTTCTCTCTGGAAAGAAGGATGGGGGCTGAGTTCAGAATTGCCTGAACAGAGCTGCTGCTCCACATTAAACATATTGTGTAGCATGGCCTAATATCCAACATGACAGGACTCCTGCTACGTTAGACCACAGACCTTGCCTTGCCCACAACATGCCTCTGACTTCATCCATACGCCTGCCTATGTCAACGGCCTACTCACAGATCCCCTAAAGTGCAACATTATGCACTAAATAAAAAAATGCGATACATCACCCTATCTTTAACCTTTGCAAGCGCAACGTAAATACATCGTTGCTTTTTCTTTATGGCTATATAGTGTTTCTAATATGTGTCAAAGCTAACTACAATGGATACATGCATGCTCTGCCGCGCCCAGTGAAACCTTCTACCACTTAAATGCTTGCCAATATATTTTTCGCAATCTGAGTATCTTTGCCTGACTTGGTTGTTGTACCCCCAACCCAACACTGCCATAGTTAGGCAAGGATGCAAGTGAATTCGTAATCCATTGTGTCCCCGACATCCTGATTAGCCACGCTTTCAGAAGGTGAGGGATGCAGGACCACTCAGCATGTCTTAGTTTGTAGTGTCACAGTAGCCCAGTTCCAGATACAGCAATGGACCTAGCAATGCACCTTCATCACATGACTTGCACTTGACATCCTTGGTCCTTTCATGTACATTCTATGACAACTCATGAACTAACTAATCACTTTCATCCTGAGAGGGAAGGCAATAAAGCCAAAGTAAATGTGGTGCCCAAATGTTGATGAACACAGACAATGGGATTCTGCCAACATCTGCGATGACTGCAGCTAGTTTCCTGGGAATCAGGCTTTGTGATATACACTGGACGGGGATGATGGAGGGTGGCTAAACAAGACATCATGATGCCAAAGTTAGTATGCCCCACCTGGGGAGCTCTATCCCCTCATCTACACAACAGTTGAAACCCAAACTGTATTGGTCCACCTTGGATGCTCACTCCATTGTAACCCTTCTGTTATCATTATACAGTGCTCCATTCTTTCGAGTTAGTTTCATGCTATATTTAACCACAGACATAATGTGACAAAACTAATATTGGGCATATGAAGTACAAGGACAGCATTGGCTGTGAAGTGGTATGCCCAACCCTTTACTACAATTGGGCCAAGCAATGTCTTGGGGTAAAACTAGTAGGAACAGAATTGTATAGCTCCTTCACATCTATTCTGGTAAAGTGAGCCGATGGCAGCCAATACTCTTGAAAGTTGTGAGTTAGCCATAGAGCAATAGTGCAGTACGTTCCAAGTAAAATACATGTCCAAGCAAGATTCTCAAATAATTAGGGTTGCATGGAATTTTGGCTTCGATTGAGTATTCTGGTTTCAGCTGTATATATCCTGGAATACCCACTCACAGCCGAAGTCCACTTTCTATTATGAGCAATCTCCTCGATGTTTGAGAGATGATACACACACCACAAAGAGTAGAACTTCAGCACCTAGTGAGATATTTGCTTATTGCCTGCTGCAGTCTGCACAAGGAAAAGGACATGGCTGAGGCACGGACAGTAGAAGGAGATGTCTATGCGCAGAAAGACACAGCCAACAGTTAAGGTTCTCACCCTTCTCTCTCTCTCTCTCTCTCTCTCTCTCTCTCTCTCTCTTTCTCTCTCTCTCTCTTTATCTATTCCTCTCTCTCTTTCTCTCTCACTCCTCTCCCTCTCTTTCAGCTCCTTCTCTGTCCCCCTTCCTCCCAAGTACGCACCCAGATGTAGGATGCTGCCAGGTTTTCCCCAGTGGTTTGAGTGCTCAAACCCTAAAGCCATGCCTGCCCCTCTCTGTTGAAGGCCGCTGACAGCGGTTGTGGTTTTGTGCTCCCTGAATCTTCCTTCTCTGGGCTGCTTTGGCACTGTCAGATAGCATAGGGGTCCATCAGGGATAATTGGGGGCCACTGCAGTCCTGTCAAGTCTTGTGCAAATCGTAGGAGTCTCTTGCTAAAAGCGAAAGACCACCACATTCCCGTCAGGGATTGTCAAGGGGGGTGAAGGGGATATTGCCCCCAGGTTTGCTGGCGTGTTGCTCCATGGGTCAGAACTCCTAAATGGAAATAAAAAATGGAAAAGATGTAATCCTTCAGAATCTAGCCTGCCAAGCCTGCTCAGATTCTGTCCAAATGGGATGAGGCATTTATCTTGATTTCAGCAATGTTGTAGATGTGCCTGTGTGGGTCCCACATGTGGGCCTCCACAGTGAGGGAGAGGAGTCTAGGCTGCAGGGACGAGCTCTTCCCACCCAGTTTCAATGTATGCATTTAAATAACAGATTCTGTGACCCTGGATGGTAATGTTGGCACTGCTGCTTCCCATACATCTTTTGTCAGTTACAATCCTCAGCATCTTATCACAACACATACTTGCCAATGAAGGAAGGGTTAGTATATTATTAGAGGTACTCTTCAGTTTGATTCTGTATAGATGTTTCCCTTTTGTTCTGGTGAACTTGTGTTTATACAAAAAGTGTTCAATAGCACCCTGAATATCACCAATGGATGTCACATTTATAGTGGTTATTGAAATGGCTGTTGGACTGTTTTTGGTACTTGCTTTTGGATGCAGTGCATAAACACACAAAGAAAGATGTAATACTCAGGTAATAATTATTAGAAGGCCGCAAACTAAGAGGGGTCATTCAGAGTTGGTTGGATTGTTTAATACTGCTGAAGAACGTTACCCGCTCCACCAGTGAAAGTGCTGAAAATCCACTGTGTTCAAAGTTTACTACCAGCAGAGATGGTATTTCTGGAACACCTCCAGTGCTATTTCAGAAATACTACCTCTGATGGCGGTAATGTCAAAAGGTTTTTTACTTTTTCTGTTCAGCCATTTTCAGCATCAGTATTGATGTGAAAGGAGAAATTAATTAGGTACAGAAGTGGCACATATTACTACTGTTGATTTTTCTTTATGCACAAAAGGATCTTTTCTCTGTTTAACAATTGTGGAATAGGTGTGCATAAATCAGATACTATTACTATTCGTGGGTATGCTTTCATACTAAGAAAAAACATAGCAAATAATGGCTTAACTTGACATTTTGTGCCAAAAGTGAAAATACGGAGTGGGTCTGGAAGGTAATTATGGAAAAAGCACCACTAACTCCTTCCTTGGTGGTGCCTACAGTGAAGAATGGGAGGCACACATTGGTAATACGATAGGAAAAACTACAATGGATACCCCTTATATTATGACCTGTAAGCACGCATGGGATGGTATGCCCTCGTGACTGGAAATCAAGAATATTATTAGTATGTTGAAATGTTCACACGCTGCAAGCTCGGACGGCATATGTAATGCCTTTGTAAGATCTAATCCCGAACTTTGGGCTAATACACTTTCTGATTTAATGATATGCATCTGTAAAACCAAAACAATCATGAGTTCATGGTTGGACAGTAATATTGTGCCAATTTACAAAAAAAGGCAGCAGAAGCTCACAGGACAATTATAGGATGTTGGCCATGCTCGACATAACATCGAAGATATTTGCAAAAGTCTTGTTGAAGGAGCTTATTACCTGGATAGATGATAACATATCCTGCCGCGCGATAAAACTGGGTTCAGAAAAGGTTTCTCAACTATCCAAAAATCTATGAACCCTAACATCTTTGGTGGAACATTCTAGGTATGTGCGACAACCAACGGTATACATGACTTACATTGATTTAGTGCAGCCTTTGATACTATACGGAAGGATCACCTATAGCACAAATTATATGCATTAGGTATATCGAATCGCTTGCTTAAGATGATTATAAAACTACACTCTGACACAGGAGTAAGAATAATGTTGGATGGTGAGGAGCACGTGTATAATTGGTAGCACACATGCCGTGGTGTAAAACAGAGCTGTATTCTTGCCCCCACTCTTTTTAATTTGTTCTTGATATGATATGATATGATATGGCATTTGTAACGCGCCTATACACAAGTGTTTCGAGGCGCGATGAGGCAGGGGGGGGAACAAGGGGAGACAGACAACGATCCTACTAGGCCAGGTGTCATTCAGATCGTGCAAGTGCAAGGGTAGAGGGGAAGGGAAAGTGCAAGGGGAAAGGGAGAGGGGAAAGTGCAGTACAGGGTTAATAGAATACACGATAAATAAGAGGGCCAGCTGGTGGCAAGTGCAAGGTAAGTGCTGGGAGGAGGGGCTGTAGGATACAGAGACAGTCCCGTAGTGCAGTGAGGCAGTGCAGGGAAGAGTGGGTGGGCCAAGGATCGAGGTCGCTGACTGGCCCAGTTGCAGAATACAGTGCAGGTTCAGTGATATTAGCAGGGGAGTGAGGGAGAGAAAGCGGAGGCAAATAGGAGGGTTTTGAGGTGCTTCTGGCACCGGAGATGGTTCTCCTCAAGTTTCAGGGAGGCAGGTAGGCTGTTCCAAAGGGGGGCCCCTGCTGCAGAGAGAGATCTACCCCCAACTCGTTGCTTGGAGAAGCGGCTGACCCTGAAGGAGTTGGAGGTGGATGAGCGAAGAGCTCGAGAAGGAAGATATTTAGGAAGAGAGAGTTGAAGGTATTTTGGCCCAAGGCCCCAGAAGGCCTTGTGGACAATGCAGAGGGTTTTGAACTTAATCCTCGCAGCCACTGGGAGCCAGTGTAGTAATTCCAGACCTGGAGAGATACTGTCACTGGGCTTGAGGCCAAGGAGAAGTCTCATAGTCCTGTTCTGGATGAGTTGCGAAGGACGGATAGTAGAGGCAGGCAGATTTAGATAGAGGCTGTTACAGTAGTCCATCTTCGAGAGAACCAGGGCTCTACAGACAGTGAGCTTCTGGGGGAAGGAGAGGAAAGGAAGGATACCTCTGAGGAGGTGTAGCTGGTAGTGTGACTTCTTAGAGAAGTCAGATATGTGAGGAGAGAAAGAGAGTGTGGAGTCGAAGATGACCCCGAGGTTTTTTGCCTTGCAGGTAGGAGCAGGAAGAGGGCCAAGGGAGGCCGGCCAGAGAGCTGCAGGGAAGGAGGGAGTGGGTGTGCCGATGAGTAGAATCTCAGTCTTACTGGCATTAAGGCAGAGGTCGTTGGTGGCACACCATTCTTGGATAGCAGAAAGACAGTCAGAGATGAAGGAAGGGGAAGAGGAGGCAGAGGGTAGCCTGAAAATTAGCTGGGTATCATCCGCATAGCACTGAAAGTTGGGACAGAGAGCGGCAACGCGGTGGGCGAGAAGTGCCCGATACTGGTTGAACAGCCGGGGGAGAGGTTAGATCCTTAGGGGACACCACAGGTAGAGAAAAAGATGTCAGAGAGGAAGGACCCCAGTTGGACCTGGGAGGGTCGATTGGAGAGGAAGGAGGTCAGCAACGCCAGAGCCTGACCAGTGATACCCAGGTTATCACGGAGACAGTTGAGCAGGATGGTGTGGTTGACAGTGTCAAAGGCAGAAAAGAGATCGAGCAAAATGAGAACACAAGGGGTGTTAGAGTCAAGGTTTGAGAGCAGGTCCTCATGGATGTTCAGGAGAGCAGTTTTCGTGCTTCTGGCAGCTCTGAAGCCATACTGATGGTCATGAAGACTACCAACAGATTCAGCATGGAAATTAAGCTGGGAGATGGCCAGTTTCTCCAGGAGCTTGCCCAGGAAGGGAGTGATAGAGATTGGGCGATAGTTAGACTTGATCCATCTCCAGCAAGTACTTGACGTAGCTGGTGCTTTTGCTGGTAAGTGCCGTGGGATCAGTGTGTCCTGGAAGTGATACGCTGACGACATTGTAATTATGGATTACACCCTACATGGTTTACAATTAGAGATGAATGCTATGGGAACCTAATATATTTTAAATGTCTTGAAAATTAACATTGATAAAACAAAGATTATTGAATTTAAGCATTGTAAAAACAAAAGGTATAAGAACCGCTGGAATATAGATGGGGATTCTGTTAAAGTAGTATCTCTGTACAAATACCTTGGGGTGGTTATTGATGATTGCCTAACATGGCAGGGACATTGGGATATTCTTCTGAATAAGGTTAATCAGCAGGGGGGAGCTTTTGGCAAGTATGCTGGTAATAATGGAGGATGTTCCGTTTCATCAACATTGACAGTCTATATGGCCAAAATTAGATCGCTGCTGGTATATGGTGTTGAGGTGTGGGGCAAAAATACATTCAGAAAATAAACACATTGGAAAGAAAATCTCTGAAAAGGATTCTGAGATTCCCAAAGATCCCAGCCTGTCAATATATACTGCTAGAATGTGGTATAGCCAGTGTCGAAATTACAATTAGTATAAAGCGGCTATTGCTACATTGATAGAGCTAAAGCTGGAAGCAATAATTCATAAGTATTATCGGAAAAGAGAAATTCCTATGAACAATAGTTTTTTTAAGATGATCATTAGTAACGTAGTGCATTGGACTGATGTTTTAGCTCCTGGTACCATGCAAGCTGTAATTGGTAGTTATATATACCAGATAAAGAAGACTCTAAAGGCTGCGGATAGACAACAACCGTACATGGATAGGCAAGGTCAGTGACCAAATTATTTTGTCCCTATCCAAATACAAGAATTGTGATGCAATTGAAGTTGGTTACGTTTAGTTGCGTGCCTACCTATGAAATAACAGGAGCCTGGATGGGTATAACACGACAAGCATGAATGTGCTAGCTATCTGGAGATAATGGGTCTCATTACGAGGAAAGCGATAGAGGGTTAACGGCGCTGGGAGAACTGCCGGCGCCGTTAACCCTCTACTACCTCATTACGAGGTCTGCTCGCAGGTCCCGCTAAGGGTGTCTGGTAAAACCAGGCGTCCTTAGCGGGACCCGCTAGCAGACCAGGATGCTAACAACTGCCCATCATTAACGGGCACGTTGTTAGCATCCTCCCCATTCCCATTGAGCCCTCGGGGGACTCAAATGGGAATGGGGATGTACACCGGGTCTGGGTACCAGGAAACGGAATTACCAGGCCCTCCAAAGTCGGAATGTCCCAGTAATTTCTCATTCCTGGAACCCAGACCCAGTACCCGGTATGGGGGTAGCCATACCGTAGTTCCTGGACCGGCAAACTATGAGTTATGCTCGCGGGTGCCTATCTACCTATCAGGTCAGACCTGGTGGGCAGAAAGGCCCCCGCGAGCACAGCATGTCGGATGCACTGGCACTGTTATAAATGGTGCCGGTGCATCTGACCTCCCCATTCCCATTCAGCCCTATGCGGCTGAATGGGAATGGGGAGCATCTTTTTTCCGGTGCCCGCAAATGGGCCGTAATGACCCGGTAATTGCCCATTCGCCGGAAATTTTCAGAAGTTTTACCGGCAAGGCTATCGCTAAACTTCTAATGAGGCCCAAGGTATCCAGTGATTTTATCATAGAATTTTTCTTCAAGGTATTTTTAACCAAAACATTTTTTAGGAAAAAATAATGATTTTTAAGATATATATATATGGGTGTAAGGTTTTAAACAAGTGAGGAGGGGGTCGGTGGGGTTAAAAACATATGGGAAAAGGGGTTTTGGAGGCAGTGTGAGCACCCCCAAATAAAACAAATTAAACATTTGGTATTTTTTCAGTAAAAGATTTCGTTAAAAAAAAAATTGAAGAGCAAATCTTCAGTAAAATCACACAGAACCGAAAACATGAATGTATCAGCATCTTCCAAATGCCTGAACCATGGATACATGGCAACATGCTCTATCCACTTGAGAGATGCCCGCCCAGGCATGGAACTTGAAGTCCCACTTATAAGACACGACTAGATGTCCAAGAATTCAAAGAACTATAAGGACTGAACTAGAATCTTCCAAATGCAATGGTTTCAAGTAGCTGGTGCATCTCAGTGTGATAAAACTATTTGCAAGCAATTCAGTACATAGAAGCTGGTTATTTTACATGTGTATAACTCGTAATTTTGACCCTTTGCACATTGCTTACCCCAAACTGAAATGTCTACTGACGTTCAATGAGTGATGTATAATGTATTTGCCAATGTGTGATCTACCTAAGAAAGATAAATGTCTAAGCAAGCCTTACACCTATTTGGATGTGACCTGCAGGCTCCAGTCAGATCTATGAGACGAGCAATCAATGCAGCTAATGCTATGCTGCACTGATAATGGTGGGCATGGGTGATGGAGGGGATTAAGCGTCTCTGCTTAATTGCATCTGAAAATAGTGAGGGCCATTTCCCAGTCAACGGGTCTAACATCATTCCGGAGAGATTGAGAACTAGCTTCACCTCTTCTCCTGTCTGTTATATTTTCTGTCTCGCCTGGCCTTTGATCTGGTTCTCATTCTTGTCATGTTTTTCTGTATATCTGTTGTGTCATCTTCCTCATTGTTTTCACCTTGAGTGGGTCTTGGTGTCGTAATATCTATGTGGACAGGGTCTTGAAACCACACTTGTTATCTTGCCACCTGAAGCTATACTGCACTGATAATGGTGAGTAGAAGTGATGCAGTGGATTAAGCGTCTCTCCTTAATTGCCTCTGAAAATAGCAAGGAGCATTTCTCAGTCATTTTTTGCAGTCCAGACCCTGGCATGATGTGATGTAACTTTTGAGACAACTCTAGTGGTCATTTTATCGACCGTGTAATGATGAAAGGCAGGAAGGATGCTGCCAGAATTCCACAAAGATCTTCACAGGTCTACGCATTTTTTAACCCTGCCCATGGGATCAACCATTTTTATTAGCCTCCCCACTTATTTATTCCTTTGGCTTAAACTAGCACCTTTGTCAGCAATACCAATGTAGCTTCTCCTTTCTCTGCTATCTATGAACATTTGACCAAATGACACATAGCCATCCACCGGAAGATGTCTCTTTGCTGCCTCATGCTTAACTCATGTAATATGGAAGTCATCCTTTTCCCAGCCTTTCGACCCTAAACCCATCTCCTTTCCTTCTATCTTCCTCAAACCTCATTCATGACTCTGAAATGTGGGATCCTCTTTAATAGTTAGATGCTATAAGAACAGTATTTCTGATGACACAGCACCCTCTCAAGTTTGATCGATATATCTTTTGTTAAATATATAATACAGACATGGTATCAGGACCCAAACAACATATGATGCTATAACACTGGCCACGCCAGGGAGCTACTCAACCATCCATGTGCATCGAGCTGAAGAGAGGGGAGGAGGAGTTGCTGTTTTTTTAAAAAAAAAACATCTAGATATACATATCTCTAGCATTCCGGACTTTGAAAACTGTGAATCTATTCATGTCAAACTTAATGTTAATCATGTATCCTCTACAAGCGTTTTATTACTACACCGTCCACCTAGATCATCTCCAAAATTTGAAGAACATCTTATGGCTTGCATTGGTAACTCCTCTAGAGATACCTCAGCGTTTGTTATTGTCTGAGATTTTAACCTTTGGTATAACAATCCTTCCCATTTAGTGGCGAAGGATCTTAAATCGTCACTTGAATCCATTAATTTTAAACAGATATTAGTAAATGCCACCCATAACGCCGGCAATATACTTGACTGGATCATGGTTAAAAAACAGGAAACAGTAAATTTTAGAATGCGCTTGGTCTGATCAATTTTTTAAGGACTTTGCGGAGACATTAGCACCCTGGGTAGTTCAATATGTGAACCAATCCTTTGAAGAAGCATATGTCCCAGTAGACCTTAAAGAGGCATGGATCACCCCACTTATTAAAAAGGAGAACCTGGATCTTTCAGTGCCTGGTAATTTTATGCCTATCACGAATGTGCCATTCCTGCTGAAAATCATTGATAGGATTGCGTACCTGCAATACCAAAGGTTTGTAGAAACAAATAACATACTGGCCAGTGAACAATCTGGCTTTCGAGCAAAACATGGCATGGAGACGACCCTCTTGGATGTCCAGGCTAACATTGCTGGCATCATTGAACAAGGAAACACTGCAATTCTTCTTTTGCTTGATCTCTCCTCAACATTTGATCTCATAGATCATGATCTCCTGGCCGAGAGGTTGAGAACAGATGCTCCCCACTCGCAGCAAAGTGGTTTAAATCCTTCCTGGGTCCAAAGAAGGCTGCAGTGGCAAAGGGAAATGTCTCCACCCTCAAAACTCTTCTAACTTATGGTGTCCCGAAGGGATCATGTTTGTTCCCGTTGCATTTTAATATCTTCTCAAAATTGTTGTGTGACATGCTTCAAAAACTGGGTGTCTGGTTTACTAATTACGCCGACGACACCCAGTTGGTATTTGAACTGTCAGGTAATATGAAAAGGATGCGCAAAGAGTTAAAGAGGTGTTTAGTGCCATCCAAAAATGGATTGTGACAAACTTTCTTGCACTCAATGAAGCAAAGACCAAACTCCTGATACTCAGCACTCCTCAGAAGATAAAACAAATTGAACGATCAATACAAAAAATGTAAAATTAACAACAGCTATATCGAAGTTTTGGATCATGTTAAAATTCTGGGAATCATTATGGACTTGTACCTCTCTTTCAAGAGACATGTGTCATACCTTAAATCAACATGTGGGTTCTACTCAAATCTGATATGTCAATTTCGACCATATCTTACCGAGCAAAACCTAGTTTTGATTGCGGGAGCCATAATTAATTCATAACTAGACTATTGTAATAGTCTTTTGATGGGTACGTCTAAGAGCAACATCATAAAAATGCAAACCATACAAAAGTGAAAAGTCAGGGCAGTTTTTGAACTGAGTCTATGTCAAATAATTTCAGCAGCCAGGAGAAAACATAATTGACTGCCAGTCCAAAAAATGATAAAATTTAAGTTCAAGTGCACCATCATAGTCTTTACATGCCTAGCCAGCACTGTGCCTAACTATCTCATCAAGATAATAATGAAGGCACCCTTCAGAAGAGAGCTCTGCTCAAATGAAAAGCATGATGTATATCAACAAAGAGAAAATCTGAAAAGAGTAGGTGGTACAAACTTTGCCTACTGAGCACCAATGGTCTGGAACTCCACACAGCCTCTGGTCAAAAATAGTGTGTCCCTTACTGTTTTTAAGAAACAACTTAAGACACACCTGTTTGACAAGTGAGAACATTAGAACTATGTGAACCTTTTCTGTGTTCCATACCCATGGTGCAGTATCAACCTATATGTTTCCAGTTGTCTTGTCTTCGTGAGCACTCTGAGGCCTATGGGCGATTTTGGGCTATACAAAAACCATAATAGATAGATAGATACATAGATAGATCGGTAACTGACAGCATCCATATCCTGGAGGCTGTAACACTTCAATCAGCCAATAGACAAACTGAAATAGAAAAAGAAAACATGGTGTTGGTGCCCTCAGTCAATCATAAGTGCTAAATCAGACGCTATGTATTCATCATACGTTTAATTATTAATCTGAGACTAGAATACTCTCAAACATTCAATTCTGATGATATAACATAATGACCTGGTATATTTGGAGAGCAATACATTTGGTTCATGGACCTGGCTATCTGAAATTATTCAAATATCATTTTTATAACTGTGGCTGATGCCCTAGTGTTCTGGATCTTTACAACCACCAATGTTCAATAGGCTTAACTCAGACATGATATGATATGATATGGCATTTATAACGCACCTATACACCTTGTATCAACCTCTAATGTTATTGTTCACTCTTTGCAAAACAAATCTACAAATTCTGTGGCAACATAAACTCATTGGTGCACCTGACAATGTTTTGCCCACTCTAGGCTTTGTCTTGACAACCATGACTCGATATTGCCCCATAGCATGTACATTTAAAATTCCAATTACTTATCTTCAATAGGATGTACATTTCAAATTCAAAAATGAATATGCTTTTGGTCCAAAATCCAACTGTATATATCAAACTCCAACTGTGTATATTTCATCTGGAGAGAGAGGGGGGAAATGACAAACAGTTGGAATGGGTAAGATATGGTCTACATCAGAGTTTGTTTCTCCACTTGTAATAGTTCTATTTGACATCTATATTTATCCCAATATATGGGTGTCTCACCCAAAGCAAAATGTGTGCTTAGTTTTTCCATGCATAAACGCGTCATGCCGGTTTCCACAGTGCCCCCGCTCAACACGCTGTCATCACCAAGCATCCTCTGTGTCAATTAAATTCTTGGTCTATTCAATTAAAACACCCTACATAATCCAGTGTCAATCTCATCAAGAGTCTAAGCTAAATGATCATGCTCAATTTTAGTTCTATCCTGTACTTACCTATCTATTGTTATTGCTGCATTCTGTGTACCCTTGGCGATATAATCAGTACTCCCTATTTCATCTTAGGTTCATTCCCTAAAAAATAAAGAGATCGGTATCACTTAAATATATGTGTGGCTTGTTTAGCAAAGAAAACATTCTGCCATATATATTTTGGCCCCTTTATACCTGAGGGTGGATGAATATAACTTGAAACGTCCAAAGGTGTGGTCACTATCCTCTTCATTATGCTTACTTGAGTTAAAAGGAATATCAAAAAACAGTTGTATAGATATATGAATATGGCATTCATTATGGCTGCTTTCTATTACAACACACGTTCCAACCCTATACTTCGCCCATTCTCTCACACACATCGCCCGTTCTCTCACACATGTCGCCCGTTCTCTCACACATGTCGCCCGTTCTCTCACACATTTTGCCCATTCTCTCACACACTTCGCCCGTTCTCTCACACACTTCACTCGTTCTCTCACACACTTCACCTGTGCTCTCTCACACACTTCACCCGTGTTCTCACACACACTACACCCGTGCTCTCACACACACTACACCCGTGCTCTCTCACATTCTACACCCATGCTCTCTCACACTCTACACCCACCCTCTCTCACACTCTACACCCGCGCTCTCTCACACTCTACACTCTACACCTGCGCGCCACACTCTACACCCACGCTCCACACTCTACACTCTACACCTGTGCTCCACACTCTACACTCTACACCCGCTCCACACTCTACACCCGCTCCACACTCTACACCCGCTACACCCGTGCTCTCAAACACTTTACACCTGTGCTCTCTCACACTCTACACCTGTGCTCCACACTCTACACCCACGCTCCACCCTCTACACTCTACACCCGCACTCCACACTCTACACTCTACACCCGCTCCACACTCTACACCCGCTCCACACTCTACACCCGCTACACACTCTACACCCGCTACACATTCTACGCACTCTACACCCGCTACACACTCTACACCCGCTATATACACTACACCCGCTACACACTCTACACCTGCTACACACCCTAATCTGCTCCAGAGTCTACATCCGCTCCACACCCTAATCTGCTCAACACCCCCACACCCTACATCCACTCTATGCTCTCATCTGCTCAACACCCCCACACCCTACATCCGCTCTACACTCTCGTCTGCTCTAGGCTCTCATACACTCGCGCTTCATCCTCTCCATCCACATTCATCTGCTCTACCGACTTCATCCGCTCCACCGATTTCAACTGTTCCATTCACTTCATCTGTTCATCATGCATTATTTGTTCTCTCATGTTATCTGTCACAAGCACTACACTCGACTCATGCACTTGATCGTCTAATTTATTTGTTCCATTTTTACCATGTACTCTTACATTCCATGCTCTCTATCTGTTTCATGCGCTCTACCAATTCTTTGTACACTGTGCACTCAGCCGTATCATGTAATCATCTTTCCATCCTCTACACTTTATTACTCTCGTTCATTTTGCTCCTCACGTTCGTTACATTAATTTCACCCATTTCATTAATTTCAATCACTTCACTGCTGTCATATAATTTATTCTTTTTATTCATTTCATTGCTTAGATCCACTTTACTATTTCTATTCAGTTTGTCCTTTTAGTTTACACTAGCGGTAAATAGTTATCGATTTCTCGCTTGGAATCATTTTCTTTTTAAACTTTCTTTATTGGCATTTTCAAACGAAACACACAAACCAAACTGCCATGCGCCGGCTGTGACATAATACCCCAAACCTTCCCCCCTCCCGCACCTTCGCTGTTTACATTGTACAGAGTCATTCACGCCAAAGTCTTCATTCCTGTGAAGCAGAGTTCAAGGATTCAGCGCCGTGCATCGGGCTGTCGATTGAGTTATCTGATGGGGTTGGCTGTTGCGAGTCCAAGGCGTCTGCTTTTGAGAACAAGTACGTTATATACGGACCCCAAATATCAGGAGGGCGAGCGTGCAGCGGAAGAGTCTTGATAAAGTCGGTTTCTACATCTTGACAGTATGTAATGTCCTTTAGCCAGAGCAGCAAATTTGGAGCGGGGCCCCTGCCCCAGTTGCATGCAATTCTCCTTCGTGCTAGGATCAGCAGTAGATTCATATGTTTTCTCACTGCTTTGGGTAACGTGAGGGTCAGGCCCAGTAAGGCTATTTTCGGCTCGAAAGGAAGGTCGGTTCCTATTATTTCAGCAGTTTTTTCAAATACTGATTTCCAGAAGTCAGCAACTGGGGGGCAGGCCCACACCAGATGAAGAAAGTCTGCTTCTTGTGCCCTACATCTGACACACTCCGCTGATATGGATTCTTTACGAGAATGCAGTTTCGCTGGCGTGTGGTAAGTCTGATGAAGGAAATTGAAATGAATCAGCTTGTACCTCGGGTTGATCACCATTGTTTGCGTGAGGTTTAGAGTGTAGGCCGATTCATAGTCCAGGATTGTGCATTCGAGAGCTCTCTCCCATCTACCTTTTGCCTTTGAGCCTGGCGGATCCGGTTCACTAGGGAGGGCCTTGTAGATATGTTTCACCAGGCGCCCCTCTCCCTGAACCTGGATTGCACTGTGAAGCAGGTCCCAGACCGGCGGTTGTTGCGGAAACGACGGGATTACCTCCTGTAGCGAGTGTCGTAATCTAAAATAGATGAAAGTGTCAAGGGCATTATTGCTTCCTCTTTCCCGGGCCTGTTGTGGAGTGAGGAACGAACCCTCTGGGAAGAGGTTGTGCATGGAGTGTAGCTGTAGCTTTCCCGTCCAAAGAAGGAATATTTTTTCGGCTGTAATAGGGATTCCTGGAATGTACTTTATTGGGAGAAGTGGTGAATATCTGGCCGTGACGTTACTTTCCTTGGCCATCTTCTTCCAGATGGAGTATGTGGTGGCAACGGGATTCATTGACGATTGGGAGGTTGGGAACTGGCCAAAGATTATTGACCTCAGGAGATGAGGCGTCGATAGTGCCCTCTCAATCTGGACGTGGGGTCTTATGAACTCCGTCTTGTACCATTGGCTGAGATATTGGGCCTGGGCTGCCCAATAGTAGCGTTCCAGGTCCGGAAGTGCTAGCCCTCCTTGTCTTGTCGGCCGTGTTAATGTAGAATAGGCCACTCTCGCCACTTTGCCAGCCCAGACAAGGTCCAGTACCATGCTTTTGACGCGCTGAAGAAATCTTTGAGTAAGAAGGAGGGGAATATTTGAAAACATATAAAGTAGTTTAGGTAATATAATCATTTTCACTAATGATACTCTGCCCCAGAGAGTAAGTGGTAGGGATTTCCACCTGTCGACTTTGGATTGGATGGAGTCTATAGTGGCTTCGTAGTTATCTCGTATGATGTCTTCTTTCACTCGGGACATGAAAATGCCAAGGTAGCGCACCTGCGAGTGTTGCCACTGAAAGCCGAAGTCATGCGCAAATTCGGTGGTAGCAGGAGTAAGTGGGAAGATCACTGATTTGCTGTTGTTGATCTTCAGGCCCGAAAAGTGCCCAAACTGAATTACCGCCCTCATTGCCGGGTTAAGATTCTCCCTTATGTTCCGTAGAAACAGAGCTACATCATCAGCGTAAAGTGAAATGATCATCTTGTGTGGACCGAATGAGAGTCCTCTGTGAAGATGGTGCATACGCATATCTGAGGCCAGGGGTTCCATCACCAAGGCGAATAGGAGCACAGAGAGTGGGCCGCCTTGTCTGGTCCTCTTCTCAGATAAATATCGGTTGAGCGGAGACCTCCCAGTGTGATGTTAGATGTTGGTTTTTGGTATAGTAATGAGATTAGACGTATGAAGCGTTTTCCCAAACCCATCCTCTCAAGAACTGTGAACATGAAAGGCCATTCGACAGAGTCGAAGGCCTTCTCGGCATCCAGAATTACTGCTGCTGCCTGACATTGTAGATCGAGTCACTCCATAGCCCCAAACATTCTTCTTATTCCATATGTGGTGTTCCTCCCGGGAACGAATCCTGCCTGATCCGCTAGCACCATGGCGGGCATGAGGGGCAGCAGCCTCTTGGCAGCAGCCTCTTGGTTAGTATGTGAAGATCTTGTCCAGATTTATCAGTGATATCGGCCTGTATGCTCCGCATTCCGTTGGGTCTTTGCCGGGTTTATGTAAGAGAATTATATTAGCCATATATAGCGTCGGGGGAACTTGTCCATTGGCGAAGGCTTCGTCATAGACCTGCAGGAGCAGTGGGGCCAGGAGGTCTGCATAGTGTTTGTAAAATTCGCCGGATAAGCCATCAGGACCAGGCGCTTTTGTGTTAGGCAATTCCTTAATGACCTCGAGGATCTCCTCCATAGTGATCGGGGCATTCAGCGGTTCTCTGAGCTCGGGATCGGGTCGACCCAATATAGTTCACCTCTGTCTAGGTAGTGGACCAGTTCCTCGGGAGTGGCGGAGTAGCTGGAGTCATATATAGCTTGATAAAAGCAGCGGAATGTTTCGACAATGTTGTCTGGCGAGTGGACGATGTTTCTGGTATGATCTATCACTGCATCAATCGATGTGGGCTTTCTATCGGCCGCTATGAGTCTCGCGAGCAGCGGTCCAGGCTGTTTACCCTCTCCGTATTGCCGAATTTTGCGGTTTCTGTCAAGGAACTTCACCTCTCTATCAGCCGTGCAACGGAACACTTCTAGCTCCTTTTTTATTGCTGCTAATGTCTGTGGGACGCTGTCTGCCGCCAGGGCTCCCTCCAAAGCTTTGAGTCTGGATTCGCTAGCGTTCAATTCCCTTCGTATTAGTTTTAAAATTCTGCATTCCTTTGTCATGCATATCCCTCTGGTGAAACACTTCAGTGTCTCCCATAGCGTCCCGACCGAGGGCACTGACCCTTGGTTGATGTCGATAAACGATAGTAGTTCTGTTCGGAGTTCCTCCGCAAAAACAGTGTCTTGCAATGCTCTGGGTTTAAATCTCCAATGGGGTCTCGGTTGGGGTATTTGTGTAGTGCTGCATTCTAGGGCCATCATGGAATGGTCCAACAAGGTTCTTGGTAGAATACTGCAATCTCCCCACTGAGGCGGCTATGAGCGGACACAAGGAGATAGTCTATCCTTGAACTTGTTTGGTGAACCCAAGATTGGAAGGTGAAGTCTCGGGTGTTCAGGTTTTTTTGCCTCCAGATGTCAACGAGGTCGTAGGCCTTGCAGATTTCACTGATTTGTAAGCTTGCTTTGGATGGGGCTGTCATTGCCTTGTGGGATTTATCCATGGCTGGGTCAAGTGTTGTATTGAGTTCACCACCCCATATGATCGTGCAGCCCCATGAGTCATTACCCATTCGAAGTTACGGGGACAGTCGGTATGTGGGCCATACGAATTCACCAGGGTGACCTCTTCCCCTTCCAGTATTCCGTGTAGCAGGAGTGATCTGCCCTCCGTGTCTTTCCTCTGGCAAATCAGCCTGAAGCTAGCTGCCTTGGTAACTAGGATGGCCACCCCTCTAGCATATGATGAATAAGACGCAAAGTAGCAGTGGCAGCCCCAATTTTTCGTCCAGGAGTGTTCAGTGGACTGTCGTAGGTGGGTTTCCAGGATAAATGCCACATCAATTTTGTGAAGACCTAGGTACTGCGTCATTTTCCTCACTTTCGCTGGCTGGTTTCCCCCCTTAATATTCCATGTGGCTACTGTGAAGGTGCTGACACAATTATTCTTTTTGCGAGCAGTTTTCTGTTGATAGTGGCTGGAAGACTGAGGCGATGGGTTTCAGTGTGGTGGCGTTGGGCAGGGTCAGGTCTTCTCCCAGGCAGCGTATGCAGCGAGCAACGTGCTTGGTTAACCATAAAAACTCCCAACTGGTACGAGACCCCCTCCCATTCTTCACGAGCAACCCCCAACTCGCTCGTCATGCTTCCTCATTCAACTAACATAGAACTTATGCTCTTGAACATTGCTGTGCTAGGGGCGCTTGGATCTTCCCAAGTCGCTCGGCCTTGGGGTGTTTCAGCCCCTAGTTCACATTCCGGGGACGTTATCATTATAGGTTGTATTGCGTTTCTTCATCTCCAATCGTCTATGGCGGATTCCTTTGGGCTCTTTCTCTCTGGACACGGGCTTGGTTATTCTCAGTGGGGTGACAGCCAGCTTGATCAAGGTAGTTGTTCGCTTCTTCGGGAGACTGGAAGAACTGAGTCTTGCCCTGATGTTGTACCCTCAGTCGGGCGGGGAACAGCATTGAATAAGGTATCTGGTTGGTACGGAGTCTTTGTTTGATGTGCGTGAAGGATCTTCTCCGCGCCTGGACAGCTGGTGAGAAGTCCGGATAAAAGTGAATCGTGTCGCCGTCATATTGCAGCTCGCCTTTCTCCCTGGCCATTCGAAGTATTGCGTCCCTGTCTTTGTAATTAAGTATTTTTGCGACAATTGTTCGGGGTGGCGCTCCGGGGGCAGGTTTTGAAGTCGGTATCCTGTGTGCTCTCTCGATGACGAAAAGATGCGAGAGTGATTCTGGTCCAAAGAGGGATTTGCACAGTTCTTCCACGAAGTCTTGCATTTTGCCCTGCAACTGCTTCTCTCTTGCCCCCACTATCCGGATGTTGTTTCTTCTGGAGCGCCCTTCGAGGTCTTCATTTCGTGCATTGGTTACCTTCATTTGAGCTTCGATGGACGACACCCTGGAATTTAGGGATGTAACCCCATCGTCAAGATTAGAGATGCGTTGTTCTGCCTCGCCTAGGCGCTTGTTGTGTGTATCAAGCCTGTGTTGCACTTGATCAACTTTTGAGGAGAGGTCATCTAATTTGCTGTCGAGGTTATTAATTCCCGATTTCAGCTCTACGAGCAATGCTCTTATGTCCAGTGCTTGGGAGTCACTTTCCTTGTGGCCTGAGTTGCAGGACGGGGATTCGGGGTCGCTATTGTGTCTTGGAGTCTTGGCTGATGTGCCGGCCTCGAAATTCAATTTCCTTTGTAGCTTGTCAGATTTCCCCATTGTGGAGTTGCGTGGGCCAAGTCGTTTAATGCTCTGGTTGGTGCCCGGGGGAAGTTTAATGCTATTCAGAGGGGGTTGGAATTGCTGTTGAGATGCTTTTGCCCTTGTGGATGCTTGGGTAAATCACGCTTGGTATCCCGTTTATGGCAGGATCTATCCAATGGCAGACAGGTACCAAGTGCCAGCTCTTTTACCGGTGCAATGGTGTCTCGTGTGGGGGCTATTCAGCTGCAATGTGGGGCCACTGGTTGCTTGCTGCAGGAGCGTGTTTAAGTGTCTTGTGGCAAGTGGTTGGCGTGCGTACTAGCTGCGGTGCATTCAAGCCCCTCATAAAGCCCTTTTCGTTTTGCCTAGGCAGGGACCCCCGCGTGGCGCCAAAGGGTTGGCTGTTATGAGTCAGCAGTGGGGGGCAATTACTTGTCTTGGGGGGCCAGTGAGGCCTGCATTAGGATTTTGGGCAGGAGTCCGCTGATTGCTATGCGTATTTGCTGAGCCCGGTCCCTTGCGCGGGCTGTACCTGATGGCGCTGGCGGGATCTTGCTCCGTTACATCGGGTCCCTCTTCAGGTGTTGCTGAAGTGTTGTCGGCTGTCAGGCTGGAGCGCCGAGGAACAGCAGACTACCACCGGCGGTACCCGCGCTACTGCCTGTAAGCTTCCTGGCTAATCCGGGGTATGCTGCAGTTTCCTCCGTTCGGCTGTTCTCGCCCCCTTTTCGGAGCGCTCCGAGCCGGTCGCTGTCGGGGGGAGGGTCTGCCGGGCCTTGTCCTCAACTCTGTCACCCGGGCTCCCCTGGGGGTATGCCTTACTGCTCCAGGCCGGGGTGTGCGCCCCACACGAGGAAAGGCCGCGCCGCTCGCAAACAGTCGGTGATGATGCCGGGGGGAGGAGTCGAGGGGAGGCCGTGGCTCCGGCAGCCGATGAAAGCAACGCAGGCCCATTTCTGTTCGTTGGCCCTCTTGGGCTGCTCCTTCACCACTTTGGCAGCACACAAGGACAGGCCGCGCCGCTCGCGAACAGTCGGTGATGATGCCGGGGGGAGGAGTCGAGGGGAGGCCGCGGCTCCGGCAGCCGATGAAGGCACCGCAAGCCCCCTCCCATTAGTTGGCCCACCTGGGCCGCTCTTTCCTCGCCGAGGCTGAGCAGAGAGGCTGGGAGGGAGGGGGCAGGCAAGCAGCGCCAGACCCATGGGTGCTCTCCTCCGCTCCCGAGCTTCACGAGGCGCCGATCAGCCCCACCCCAACGAGCTCGCTGTACCCAAATACAACACGAAATAGCTCAGCTGCTGTGCTGGGGATCAGAAGACGTTTAAAGAAGGTAGACGTCCGGAATTAGAGGATTGACTAGGATTAATGAGAAGGCCGTGCGGGAGCTCACATAGGAGCGGCCATCTTGTTCGGCTCACTAGCGCCCTCTAGCTCC
Source organism: Ambystoma mexicanum (assembly GCF_040938575.1). Classification (NCBI taxonomy): domain Eukaryota; kingdom Metazoa; phylum Chordata; class Amphibia; order Caudata; family Ambystomatidae; genus Ambystoma; species Ambystoma mexicanum. The sequence continues at coordinate 328,031,761 of NC_090939.1, forward strand.
ACTTGGAATCATGAAGTTACTGAGAGAAGCTCAGTCCATGATAATTACCATCACTAACTACCACTCATTAGCCATATTATGGTGACAATATTGTACAACTTTGGTGCCACACAATATGCTGATCATAACTTTTTAATATGAGCAATTTATGATGATGTTTGCTAAGTGAAACCCATAATCTCTACATGATATCCAACTGGAATTGCATGGATATGTTAGTATAGTGAATATGATCCCTAGCGAGAGCTTCTGTGATCACCAGGTGGATATCAGGGTGCCTGTACATTCCCCGCCAAATGCACTCAACTGTCTGAATTCAACACAGCTTAAACCCCATTTGGCTTCTCACTCCCTCTAAATAAATTGATTATTTTAAGCACAGTCAACTCCTTATCATTGATCATGCATATGATTCAGAATTCCTATGGAAGGAGCTGGCATTGGGCTAAGCTATCCTCCAAAACTGACTTATATAACTAATATTGAACATTGTTTTGATAGTTCACTCCATTGAAGAAGTCTACAGGAAAACTTGTAATTCAATGTCCTTATTTAGGCCACTGGGAGTGCTTCTCAGCGTGCATATTAGACTGGCCTCTTCTTGTTTTAGGATCAACTCTCAGTCTCCCCATTGTTCATTCATAAGAATGTGTTTGATACAATTGAACTAGATCTGTTCTTTGTTATCCATTTTGTGTTCTGATGCCAAATGGTCTAGTAATTGCAGTCTTTTGTCAGAAATTGTTGCCATGTTGAGATGTTCTCTATTTCCAAGTGTAAATTCCCGGGAAGTCGACCCACCATAGAGTTATTTACAAACACGTATCAAAATATATAGAACAGATTGTGTGCGACAATTGATCATAACATGAATCGAGAGCATCTGATTGTCCTTGGTTACATAGTTCTGTACAGTTCATGAATTTGTAAAAACCCTTAACTGGGAGCCCACTAAGTGCCCCCACTTGAATAGACTGTTTCTTATTTTTCATAAAGCACTGACTTTGTTTTGTTTTCAAAGTAGGTGCTCTAGTATACACAAATTCTGGTCTGCCTGATATATACTTTCTCAAATCCTCATCAAGTAACAGAATGGACCAATGTTTTTGAATAATGTTATAGATTTAAATATTGGCTCTTGAAAAAATGGTGATCATCCTGATCTTGTTTTCATCAAACTCTGGCTCACTTTAGGAATGGGAAGTTCAGATGTATCCAAACCTTTTGCTTTCTTCTGTGCCTCACTGATATTTCTAGTCGAATATCCTCTTTCTAGAAACCTTTTTCCAATAATATTCTTTTCCATATTGTAACTTGTTTGTTTACTACAGTTCTGTTTTGCTTGTAAAAATTCCCCTTTTGGGATGTACTCAATAACACTTAATCTATGACAATTTGTAGAATGTAAAATGGCGTTCACCTCTGTTTCTTTTCTGTAATTCTTTGTACAAATCTCCTCCTTCTCAATAGCTATATTTAAATCTAGAAAAGTGATATGGGTTGTACTTTTCTCCAGATTCAGTTCAATATTGAATCTAGTCTTGTTCCAGTAGTGATTGAATGTTATTAACTCTTCCTCAGACCCCTTCCATATTATCAGAAAATCATTAATGTACCTCAGCCACATAAATATCTTGTTTGTCACATCAGGATAAGTTAACTCATGTGTATATACGTATTCCCCCATAAAGAGGTTAGCCAGGGTCGTGTGAAGCACGCCCCCATGTCCAACCCTTTGTCTGTTTGTAAAGCACATTATTAAAGAGAAATATATTGTGTTGTAATGTAAAGGATAAGAACTCTTTCATCATCGGAATTTGTTTAAAATAATGGAGCTGATTTGGTGGTGAAAAAATAATCAATGGTTTCTATTGCCAATCTGCGATCAATGGAGGTGTGGAGCGCTTTAACATCCAGTGAAGCCAAAATATAGTCTTTGTTCTACTCAATACCATTAAGCATCCCTAACATATGTCCAGTCGCATTACTGCTGGTCTAAGTCTAATGTCAATGAATTTCAACATGTGTTCTGTTAACGAACCTTTTCCGCCAACACTTGGGCACAGCTCTGGCCGAGTCTTGATTGCTTTGTGCACCGTGGGCAGATAGCATATTGTGAAAACCTTGGGTTTTTCAAATGTCAGAAATTCTTTCTCACTGTCCGTAATGAGTTGTGTGTGATGCCATTTGGTAATTAACCCATGGAATTCCTTAATGGTTCCTCTCACAAATGATTTATTGGTCCGTGTATAGCTATGAGGTAGCGAGAGAGGGTCTTTAGCTATTCATATGTAATCACTTTTATTTAAGATCACAATACCCCCCCCCCAAATCAGCCTATTTAATGATAATTGCAATCTTTTTAAAGGAAGTTGTTCTTCATGATTTAAATGATGGGTTTGATGATGTACCCTTCTTTGTTTACTATCCATTAGTTCATATATATCTTTAGTCACCGTTTGATGAAATAGGTCAATAAGATTGTGTTGTTGCATTTGTGGCATGCATTTGGATCTAGGCTTCAGCTTAGTATCTGTCATAACAGTGCTTTCTAGTCACAGTTCTTCTGAGATCTGATTGGTGGCTGATTTCCGTCATCTAAGGTCATCACCAATTTGATGTTCTGTATAACTTCGATTGATAATCTACTAAGCACCTGGTGGCAACATATATCCCTTTGTATCCAATTCGAATTGTGAAAGTATTTCTTCAATTTCAATTCTCTAATGAATTTGTAGGTATCAATTTGAGTATTAATATAATCATAATCATTAGTTGGTGCAAAGGCTAGACCCCTGTTTATTACTTTCTATTCTTTCTCATGTAACACCATTCCGGAGAGGTTAAGAACTAGCTTCACCTCTTCTCATGATTGTTATATTTTCTGTCTCTCCTGGCCTTTGATCTGGTTCTCATTCTTGCCGTGTTCTTCTCTATATCTGTTGTGTCATCTTTCTCCTGGTTTTCACCTTGAGTGGGTCTTGGTGTTGTGATATCTATGTGGACTGGGTCTTGAAGCCACACTTGTTATCTTGCCACCTAATGTTATTCTGCACTGATAATGGTGAGTAGAAGTGATGCAGTATTTTAAGTGTCTCTCCTTAATTGCCTCTGAAAATAGCGAGGGGCATTTCTCAGTCATTATTGGCAGTCCATATTCTGATATGATGTGATGTAACCTTTGAGTCAACTCTAGTGGTCATTTTATCAAACGTGTAAGGATCAAAGGCAGGAAGGACATTGTCAGGATTTGAAAATGCAGCTTCCACAAAGATCTACATATGTTTTAACCCGTCTCCATGGGATCAACTGTTCTTATGAGCCTCCCCAACCTATTTATCCCTTTGGCTTAAACTATCACCTCTTTGTCGGCAATACCAATATAGCTCCTCCTTTCCCTCCTATCTATGAACGTTTAACCAACTGACTCATAGCCATCCACTAGGAGATATCTCTTTGTTGCCTCGTGCTTAAGTCATGTAAGATGGACGTCATCCTTTTCCCAGTCTCCAACCCTAAACCCATTTCCTTTCCCTCTGTCTTCCTCAAGCCTCATCTATGACTCTGAAATGTGGATCCTCTTAAATAGTGACTTGAAACTAATAAGCTTGTTTCTACCCATTGACACTGCATCCAGTCTCAAACTCCTCACGGGAGAAACATCCATATGACCATCAAGCACCACTTTACAAAAACTGTAATCTATGCAAGTGCTTTGAACACTGGATTACTGCTCAAGTCTAATTCTTGGTGATTCCCTCTACTCCTTCACACCACTCAACAAGGTCTTCAACTTTACTCCTCTCCCCAATCTGCCCAATAGTGCTCTTTATTATGCCCGTTAATCTTGTTGCATATTACTACCTACTGTGACAGTAAGCACTAACGTCTGTCTGTGGGAAAGAGGGGGATACATTTACTGCACCACTGAGGGACGAATCAAGAAGGGTTGTGTTTTTCTTTTGTATTGAGTTCCTTTTTAAGAGCTTTCTTTTTATTTTCCATAATACTTTCATTTTACATCTTTTAAGTAAAACTGCATATTGGCTGAATACTCATTCAAAGCCAGAGTTTGGTACACACTTACCCAGAAAGGGTTCAGCTATGCAACCTTTGTTTTGCTTTACATTTTGTGGTAGAGTAGACTGTTCCAGTTTGTGACAAAACCCCCAAAGAGCTACTACAGATAACACTCCAGCTCCGATGGCACCCCAGGTTGCACTCCATTCCAGATTGGCTATCCAGCAACATAACAAGGCATGGTGTATTGTTGCAATGTGAAGCATTTGAGGTGAGCGATCCAAGTGCTAAAATCGGGTTGGCTTTCCAGGACATTTTTCAGAGATGGGAAATTGCCCATTCTAGTACATGTTGTGCGAGACAATGCTGCAAAGATGTGCATTGCATTTAGAGATGCCAATTGTGAAAGTGTTGGATGTTTTGGGAAACGTTGCATGTCTGCATGCATGCTTGACTTTTCACACAGTGATCTCTGCCTGACATGCTTGCTCAGTCAACTACTTTTGGCCATTTTGAACATTAAAAGTCTGCCACTTCTCAATTGCAAACCATGTAAAAAACAATCTTAGCTTTTCCTAAATAGCCATTAATCCAGTTGTGTCAACATGTGACTTTTTTATGCTGGGACTTTGGCTGGAGCAGAGGTGACCAGTGAGTCTGCACTGTGCTGAGGATGATAACGTGCTAAGTGTTTCTGCCTGATAGTGTCTAAGGCAGACATGTAGGTCTTTTTAGAGCCCTTTGCAATGCTGACAACAGAGATCTACTCACAGACCACACGCATTCCCATTGCCATCAAGGCTTTAAGTGTCTACCTGAGATCCGGTGGTGTCACAGTCACTGATATGAAGCTTCTTCAAATGGAGCCATTGAAGGCATTACAAAGTAGGTTTTGGAAAATTAAAGAAATACCCATTCACTTTTGCCAAAGCAAGCAATCTTCACTTCATTCTGAACCTCGTCAGTACTAATGTTATTTATTGTATTTATTAATTTTATCTATTCAACAGTATTATATAGTTTACGAAAATGAAAACTTTTAATACTACACATTTCCAAGGCTGCCTGCCCAAAAGACCTCATATAAAAAGAGACAACCAAGTAAATAAAACATTTCACATGCTAATACCTAACAAATCAAAACCAACCCATACCCAAGATCACTCCTCAGTCATTCAACCATAAATCAGTGTCAACAGATAAACATCTCACTATGCCAAGACCACTAAGACCCCACAGATCTTCTTCCATAGGATGGTAAAAATAAAATATGCATGCTTTGTTCAAACCGCTCATGAAAATGTTCCTAAATTCATCACCCCTGATAGTAGCCTCTATGCCAGCAGAATGTAACGCCAGAGCACATAGCTTCCCAGCGGACTCACATTCTTTCAAAAGAAGCCTTGCTGATTCCAGTAACATGTTGCCGCACAAGAGGCATAGGCGATAATTTCTTGCATTGATTTTAATTCTGAGATAATCTAAAATCAGTGAATTCTCTAAACAATGATAAATGTAAGTCAGGTAATCACCACTAGGATGAATATACTCAGTGAATTCAGCAGCATTACTTTTAGTCGCCAGAATAACAATCAGTTGGTCTGTGCTTTGTATGCACAATGTTCTGTTCATATTGGTCTTATAGTGACTAAGCGGCAAGGCCATCACATTCACTGGAGCCAGACCAAGCCACCGTTCTGGAGGACATAAAGCACATGCAAGTCTGCAACACTCCGAACATTAATGTGTTCAATGTGGCATCCTGGGCATGAGCAGGTTTCCAATAAGTGACATAGCGCACCAAAATAGGCACGATAGTAAGTTCCAAATACATTTCTTCCAGAGATGAAAAAGTGGGCAAGCGCAAGAGTTTCTTCAAATTCAGAGACTCCAACTTAATCAACTCGGGCAAAATCCCATTTGCCTAAATCTCAGCTGCGTATAATATAAGGGGCAGACATTTTAGCCAGGTATGATTTATACAAAACTCCAATGGAGTAAACACCACCCCTGAGAGAAAATGCTCTTATTGTGCCCGCCAAGTGACAGAATTTGAGCCTAACTCATTCAAGATGGGTACCACCCCGTAGTTTGGAGTCCAAGGTTTTGCCCAAATGTTTATAATTTTTATCCACCTCAATGACAGTCCCCTCCATGTACCAGTTCACGTGCTGTCCCTTCTTGTAGGGTGGACTAAAGATCATAATTGATTTTTTCTAGAAAATGCATGTAGGCAACTTAACAGAGATTGTAAACCTCCAGGGGTCCGATCTAGAAGTACAAGGTCATCAGGATAACCCATCCACTGGATTGGAGTGTCCTCTAATACAGGGGGTATGGTCAGATGAGTGCTGATGGCCATGCCAAGATCTGACAAATACAAGTTAAACAGCATGGGTGCAAGAATGCACCCTGGGTTAACGCCCTTCCGAGTGGAGAACCAGCCAGTCCAGGCGGACCTCTGGTCTGCTTGTGGAGATTAATTAGCATTTTTAACAAACCCAGTGGAATGTTCCATGCAAGTAGCTTCCTCCAGAGCATGCCCCTGTCCACAGTGTCAAAAGCGGCACTGAAGTCTATGAACACAGCACATACCAGAGTTTTACGACTAAGCCAGGCCTGTTGTATAACAGTGGCCACGGCAAGGCCATTAGTTGTGGTATTGGGACCTTTTCAAAAAGCCTGTTTGATTAAACAGAATGATATTGTTAGTATCAAACCAGGCCCATAGCTCCTCCAACAGGACCCTGGAAAAGATCTTAGATGAACCATCCAGCATGGCCAGCAAATGGTACTTGCCTGGGTCCATATGACTCCCTTTCTTGTGGACGGGGCCAATAACAGTATCCCGACAAGAAGCTGGAATAGTCTGGGTCACACTAATCTCATGGAATGCAATTAAATGTGGTTGCCCAGAGGTACTGCATCAGAATTCAGTAATGAGTTGCATATGGCATCCGACCCTGGAGCACGCAAGGATTTACTGATTGTAATGAATCTCAGAATATCCCCAACACTGCTCGAATATTGCAATCCTCAAGAATCGAATCCACCTCCAAGAAGGACCCTACGTCGCCCCCAAGGGAAAAATCAACAGTCACCTTAGGCCTCTTCAGAGACTCCAATAAGGTATCTAGCGACCAATTGGTTGCCATTTATTATCTTCCAATACACGATGAAATTATTAGTTTGCGATGTATGCACCAAGGCCCATCAAAGGGCACTTTGTGCCTGATACTTATGCCCATAAAGCCATTTATGATGTTAATTTTTAATGGTTTTAGCCGTAGCGGCATAACTAGATGAAGGTATCTCTATCTGTGCCGCTCTACAAAGGTCCAAGCACACCGCCCTTTTTTTTCTCTTGATCTCTTTGTCAAAGTTGTGGCAATTACTTTTCTTGGGACCCATTCCTTTGCGAGAGCAGTTCCCCAATTTAACAGTATCATCAGCCATAATGGCTTTAATGCATTCTTCAAAGGCTGCAATGATTGAAAATTCAACCCCTGGAATTATTTGCTCATCATGGGACGTAGAGGAAAGTATAAAGGCGTCCAAATTCGGGAGTGCAAGAATAGAAGTACGCCCAACTGAGTTATCATTCGAGGAAAAACTATTGAGTTGTGCATTGACCCGCAATGAACAATTAGTGATTACGTTCGGAGGGCAAGATTGTGAACAAAAACTAGCTATGACAGGGAATGGTCAGTCTCCTGTCTTTGAAAGACACAGAAATCAGTCAGCAATTGAGAGGCATTGGCAAAAAAAAACATCTAGTCAATGATGCTGCTACTCTTATGCCTGACCCTCGTATATTCAGGAGGGGGATCAGACAACTAACCACCATTGGCCATAAATAACCCAGCTGAGTATAATAAACTGGCCCAGCCTAATCCACGTTTACATACTGAGTCCAGCTTGTTGCCTGGCAAAGGAGCAGAAGAACAATCCAATACCAATACCCTCCAATGGACATCCCAAGGAACCCTGGGGTTGAAGTCCCCTCAAACGATGTTTGGTAAAATTCCCTGCTGGTTAGAGAGAAACCTTTACACTTCTGCAATCATCGTAGTCTCATGGGATCTCAAGTAAGGGAATCATAGATGTTGATTATGATGATTTCCTGAACACTGGCAGAGCTCTGAGGAAACAGGATTCTACTAATCAGAAGACTTTGGGATTCATTTGAGACGAGGGCCAAACCCAATGTTTTTGGAGCTCCCAATATCAAACCACCCTTAGGGCTAACGTAGAGAGAATATCCCACCCATCAAGAATTACGGATTCAGTTAAGCAAGTCTCCTGGAGAGCAACAATATTAAAATTGTCAATGTGTTCAAAAAGAACACCATTCTCAAATAAATGGACATGGCCACGAGTGTTCCAGCACAAAAGAAGAAAAGGATAGTTAGGAGTGCGGCAACTTCCTTTGAGCAACCAATACTGCTAACTAATCCCAGTGAGATTTCTCGCTCTCACCACCATCCGTCACAGCCAACCCATCCAGGTAATAGCAACCCTCTTGAATTAAACAATTGCCCCGGTGCCATTGATGATGATAATATCCTTGTTACAGCGTCAGCATCAGTCCCAGAGGTTGAAGACTTTGCAAAAGGGCTGGTCCTAGCTGACACAGAACAGCCCCTAATTTCATCAACTTCATTGAGTGCCATCAATGGCCCTTTTTCCCTGTGATCAGTCCTCAGATATTTACGTTGGGTTAGGGTGTCCAAACAGCCATAGAACTCCACCGTCCTGCATTGATAACCCAAACGATTGAGCGCTGGGCAGTGAGCCAATACATAGGCAAAGGAATTTTCCATTAAAAAAAAACATTGGACATTTTCACACATATCAACAATTCTTCAGTCATCACTTTGAATGAACCACAGTAGAAGAATTGTATGAAATCATTCCAGAAGCCTTGAGCGATTCATATAAAACATCTTGGCATCACAAAAAAGTCTCTGTAAAGCTCTAATTCTACCAAGATCCCCTCCCTCCATCAGTGGGGGGGGGGTCAGGTGGGTTAAGGCTACGTATGTCAGTTCATACCAAGACACTGGTTGTAACAAAACTAGAGACAGTTTCCTTACTACTTGCCTCAGTGCATGTAAATAGTCCTTCAAGACAGTACATCAATTCATCCATGGCCTATTTAGCTACTGTATTTTTAAATCTTTTCCCCTGTGTTTTGGTCATATTACTCAAATTGGCTACAGAGGTGAGCGTATTCTCAACATGTGGTGGAAGAATTGACGTACACATCTATTTTGTGCACCCTTGCTTGGGAGAAAGAGAATTAACGTTCTCAACAAGCAGAAAATCAACCTCTAACAAAATTGAAGGCTTCAAAGACACACAATTATTAGCAAAAGAAAGGGTGTGTGTAAAACCCGGAATGCGCCGGAACGGTACCTTAACATATAAAATGGCAGCAAAACTCACCTGAAAATGATGCAAACACAC